>NC_080171.1:38941985-39607606 GCF_950295315.1 Erinaceus europaeus | reverse complement strand
TTCTGGGGTCCTCTGCATGTCGAGTCAAGTGAAACTCCCATCTGAGAACTTTTAGATCTTGTTAATTCCTCTTCACTGG
The DNA here is from genome assembly GCF_950295315.1 of Erinaceus europaeus. Classification (NCBI taxonomy): domain Eukaryota; kingdom Metazoa; phylum Chordata; class Mammalia; order Eulipotyphla; family Erinaceidae; genus Erinaceus; species Erinaceus europaeus. Next base: position 39,607,527 of record NC_080171.1, on the reverse strand, counting down.
AAAAGAATCACCTGATTGTCCTTAACAGGAGGAGAAATTTAACTGTGAAAAATGCCACGAGAGCTGCATAGAATGCAAGGGCCCCGGAGCCAACAACTGTACTGTGTGCCCTGCCAACCTGGTGCTGCAAATGGATGACAACCGCTGCCTGCACTGCTGTAATGCCTCTGATCCCACCAATACCCAAGAGTGCTGTGACTGCCAAGAAACCACGGGTAAGAGGAGAGAGATAGCAACCTGCAGGCCAAGGGAGGTCCTCTGGAAGCTGATCAGAGCAGTGGGATGAGAATGGGAAGTTCTGGAGAATCACCACAGTTACCTGTTCCATTGAGTGTCTAGTGCCTACTGTCTTTGATCTTCATGATCATCATCTCCTTTCACAAGTAGATACTGTTACTTCCGTGGTACATCTGAGGCAGCTGAGGTTTAAAGGGATTGATTTAGTATGCCCAAATCCATAACAAATATTAAGCGATTCACCTGCAATTACTGCATGGGTCCTTTGGACTACCAGGCTTATATTGCATCCACTTCTATGTTGCTTCTAAGATTATAGAGTTCAAATTGGTTTAAAATTTATTTTATTTTTTTTTTATTTAATTTAAGAAAGGATTAACAAAACCATAGGGTAGGAGGGGTACAACTCTACACAATTCCCACTGCCCAATCTCAATATCCCACCCCCTCCCCCGATAGCTTTCCCATTCTCTATCCCTCTGGGAGCATGGACCCAGGGTCATTGTGGGTTGCAGAAGGTAGAAGGTCTGGCTTCTGTAATTGCTTCCCCGCTGAACATGGGCGTTGACTGGTCAGTCCATACTCCCAGTCTGCCTCTCTCTTTCCCTAGTAGGGTGGGTCTCTGGGGAAGCTGAGCTCCAGGACATATTGGTGGGGTCTTCAATCCAGGGAAGTCTGGCCGGCATCCGGATGACACCTGGAACCTGGTGACTGAAAAGAGAGTTAACATACAAAGCCAAACAAATTGTTGAGCAATCATGGACCCAAAGCTTGGAAAAGTGGAGAGGAAGTATTAGGGAGGTACTCACTGCAAACTCTAGTGTACTTCCGCTTTCTTACTTTGGTGCCATACTCCAAACTCAGTCAATTTCTGCTTTGCGTTTCTACTTCTTTTTTTTTTTTTTTTACATGCATAACATTCCCCAGATTCCCATTTAACAATACAACCCCCACTATTTCATTCATCATTTTTCATGGACCTTGAAAAAATCATGTTGAGTGAAATAAGTCAGAAACAGAAGGATGAATACGGGATGATCTCACTCTCAGGCCGAAGTTGAAAAACAAGATTAGAAAAGAAAACACAAGTCGAACCTGAAATGAAATTGGAGTATTACACCAAAGTAAAAGACTCTGGGGTGAGTGGGTGGGGAGAATACAGGTCCATTAAAATTTATTTTAAAGCTTTTTTAATATCATGAGATAGAGTTTCATCAGAGAACGAGGAAAAACTAGAAAGCCACTTTAGTACATATGTCATCTAGAAACAGGATCCCAGGAGTTGGCGGTAGCGCAGTGGGTTAAGCACATGGCAGAAATTGAGGATCCTTAAACATCTGAGTCCTGTGCTCTGCCAAATGAGCTATTTCTTCAGCTAGGTCTAGTCTAAATTCTCCTTCTTGCCTTTTTTTTTTTGCCTCCAGGGTTATTGCTAGGGCTCGGTATCTGCACTATGAATCCACTCTCTTGGTGGCTGTTTGCTTGTTTGTTTATTTATTTATTTTTCACCAGAGTTATCACTGGGGTTCAACACCTACACACCTCCACTGCTTTCAGTGGCTTTTATAAAATTTATAAAATGGAAACACTGACAAGACCATAGGATAAGTGGAGTACAATTCCACACCCTGGCAGCCAATTTATTGATTTACCTATTTTTGGATAGGACAGAGAGAAATTGAGAGGAGAGGGGAAAATAGAAAAAGAGGGAGAAAAACACCTGCAGACTTGCTTCACCTCTTGTGAAGCACCACTCCCTGCAGGTGAGGAGCCAGGGTTCAAACCAGTATCCACTGCCCACCCCACTCCTTTTCCTTTCTCCCTTCCTTCCTTCCTTCCTTCCTCTTTCTTTCAGATTTATCTGGAGGGGGCAAGGAAGAATCGAGCATTACTCTGGCACATGTGATGTCAGGGATCAGATTCAGGACCATATGCTTGAGAGTCCAGTGCTTTATCTACTGCACCACCCACTAGGCTACTAAAATTTCATCTTTAGAATGTAGTCTATTCATTTTGTCATTCTTCCCTGGGAGGGGTAGTAAAAAATAAAAAATATCAACTGTCATGGAAGCTGATACCAGTATTATCTCATTTTCTTTTTTTAAAATTTTTTTATATTTATTTCCTTTTGCTGCCCTTGTTGTTTTGTTGTTATAGTTATTATTGTTGATGAGAGAAATGGCGAGAGAAGGGAAGGACAGAGAGGGGGAGAGAAAGATAGACACCTGCAGACCTGCTTCACCACCTGTGAAGCGACTCCCCTACAGGTGGGGAGCCAGGGGCTCGAACTGGGATCTTTACGCTGGTCCTTGCGCTTTGTGTCACGTGCGCTTAACCTGCTGAGCTACCGCCCAGCTCCCAATCTCACTTCTAATAAAGAATCATTCTCTGTAACTTAGACCAAACCTAGGTCTTAAAAGCTTTACGAGCCAATAGTTTACTCCCTGCCCCCTTTTTAAATTGTTTTATTATCCTTATTTATTGGATAGAAACTGTCAGAAATCGAGCGCAAAGCGCAAGGATCAGCGTAAGAATCCTGGTTCGAATCCCCGGACCCCCACCTGCAGGGAAGTTGCTTCACAGGAGTTGAAGCAGGTCTGCAGGTGTCTATCTTTCTCTCCTCCCTCTCTGTCTTCCCCTCCTCTCTCCATTTCTCTGTCCTAATAACGAAGGCATCAATAACAACAGTAATAACTACAATGATAAAAAAAAAAGGGGCAACAAAATAAAGGGAAAACAAATATTTTTTAAAAAAAAGAAATTGAAAGGGTGGGGGGAGATAGGGAGAGAGAAAGAGAGACACCTGCAGCCCTGCTTCACCACTTGAAAAGCTCTCCCCCTGCAGGTGGGGACCAAGGGCTCAAACCTGGTGTGCTCAAACCAGGTGTGTTTCTTTCTTTCTTTCTTTCTTTCTTTCTTTCTTTCTTTCTTTCTTTCTTTCTTTCTTTCTTTCTTCTTTTCTTCCTTTCTTTCTTTCTTTCTTTTTTTTTATTGGCTTTTTAAAAATTTCTTTATTGGGGGATTAATGTTTTATAGTCAACAGTAAATACAATAGTTTGTACATGCATAACACTTCCCAGTTTTCCACATAACAATATAACACCCACTAGGTCCTCTTCCATCCTGTTCCAGGACCTGAACCATTCCCACCCACTTATGGTGCAATAAGCCCCCCTTTTTTTATTTAAATATTTTACTTTTTCTTTCTCTCTCTTTTAAATAAGTTGATGCATGACAGAGAGTTATAAGCTTCAGAAAAATTCCCTATCACTAAACCTGATTTTCATAACAATGATGGTACTTCCCTGTCAGATTAGGAACTCAAAACACCAAAAAGCAAAGTGTGAAAACAAAAACTAACAAACAAAAAACAGAAACAGAATGAAACAGTTGTCAGAGTTTTTACCCTAATGTCTCTAGAACAAGATATTTGATTTTTTTGTTTCAAGATATTTGGATTCTGATAAGGCAGGACTATAGAAAAAATGGGACCTATCTATCTATCATTCAATCAATCTATCTATCTATCCATCTATTTAAATAACAGCCAACCCATATCTGTGACTTGGGAGAGCTACTGCAGTTTACAACTGAGGGAATAGGTACAGAACTCTGGTGGTGGGAAAGGTATGGAATTATATACCTCTGTTATGATTTTGTAAATCAATACTAAATCACTAAGAAAATTTTAAAAAGCTATGTGTAGTCTGATTAATTCATAAGTAAGTTCTTAACCTCTAAAAACATGACAATTACTTCCTTTTTGTGAATTTCAGTTTCCTCAACTGCTACATACTAGCCTAAGTAATTTCTAAACCCCCACATAGCATAGTTTTAATGGTTCTCTTTCATCTGTTGGGGTTGTTTGTTTTCATGGTCTTAAAATAATATGCTCATACCCTTGAGTTATACAACAATTGTTGGAGTAGACTTAATAGTAGCCTGGGAGAGGACTCAGTCCTGGGAAAAGTGAATTATTTAGCAATAATCTGGGAGCACTGCCTAAGTTGAACTATTGATATTTTTATCAGAAGACAAACAGAAATATTTATTATTATTATTATTATTATTATTACCACAGCACTGCTCAGCTCTGGCTTATGGTGGTACTGGGGATTGAACCTGGGACATTCAGTGCCTCAGGCATGGAAGACTTTTTGCATAACCATTATGCTATCTCCCCAGTCGGAAAAATATTTTAGTAAGGGTTAAAGAGTTGACAACTGACCTATGAAGTATGGGGATGAGGTAAGGGAATCCATTTGCCTTTCAAAGTGACCTTCATTCAAGTAGGGCTTATTGATATCACAGAGAAATGCTGGAGCATCATGGAAGCAATTATGTTCCATTGGAGAAAGTCAAAGGTAGTGACTACTACTTTAGATGTAAAAAAATAAATGCAACATTACATTATTTACCTCAGAAATAAATTTCCCCCATTCCTTTTCTTCTTTCCCATCTTTCACCACTTCCTTCTTTCCTTGGGTGTTTTTCAACAGATGAGTGCATCCTTCGAGAAAATCAGGTGAGACCTGCAACTGAGCATTTCAAGACAGCTCTATTCATCACCTCCTGTGTCATGCTGGTGCTTCTTCTTGGGATAGCTGTGGTTGTCTGGAAGAAATCACGGGGCCGAGTCCAGGCAAAGAAGAAAAGTGGCTATGAAAAACTGGCTGACCCCAGCAGGTCTTACTCCACCTATAACAGTAGCCACTTCCAGAGCACCAGCTATGAAGAGGATCAGGTGGTTGAGTACAGGGACCGGGACTATGATGAGGATGATGAAGATGACATAGTCTACATGGGCCAAGATGGAACTGTCTACCGGAAATTCAAGTATGGGCTTCTGGATGATGATGATGAAGAGGAGCTGGAATATGATGATGAGAGCTACTCCTACCAGTAAACAGAGGTCCCATACACAACTACACTCCTAAACATACGTGAGCATTACAGTTAGGGGGTTTTATCCCCACAAATCTGACTGATGTGGGGGTGGGGGCTATGCTTGTTTCTTAGCCATAAGCCCAACTATAGTGTGTAAGAATGCTGAGATATTTTGTTCTTCTTTTGAATGGCTAAACTCAATCAACCATAATTGAGAAACAAAGGAAAAATTAAAAGGGATTGTTTTCAAAATAGTATGTCAAAACTGAGGAAGTGAAAACAAGGGAGATTTACACAAACTATTTCATGTGATATAGGAGTGAACTTATAGAAATTCTATTTCTTGGTTGTGTTGTGAAGATATCTGCTCTCCTGGAATTTTGTTATTTCTTTAAATGAACTTTGAGAAGTGGGGAGAAGAAAAACTTTTTTTTCCCTAAGGGAATTTCTCTTCCCCCTCTAGCTACCACCTTAGCTCCCTTTAAGAAAACATTTATTTTTTTCCCTTTGGGGAATTCTTAAGTCAGATTTGTTCTATAAGGGCTAACTAAAGAAAGTTTCTTCCGTAATTGACTCCATACTGATAACTCAACTAACCCCTGGTGAACAGAAAAGACCACCTCTTCTGAGGCTGGTCATGACCTATTTTGAGATGAGAAAAGAAAATGCAGGAAGCATCATAACCTAAGAACCATGTGCTTGCTGGACCCTGGTTCCTCTGTAGTTATCCACAATCATAAGACTCCAAGGTCAGGGTGGCTCAGGCAGTAGAGAGGCAGCAACAAGCCCAGTGGGAAATAAATCACTAAATCTCTAAGAAATGCAGCATTATGCACTCTTGATTTTCTAAAAGTTTTTCTCATTGAGAACATCAGTGAAGACATCGAATATTACAGAAAAAAATGACAGCGACAACCTAACATAAAGAGGTAAAACAATACTATTATATACTCTAAGAAAAAAAAAAATACAGAATTACAGAACTGTCATCAATAGCCCATCAAAGAACTGCAGACTTTCCACAGAAAAATTTAAAATATAGTCTAACATGAAAACCACAATACTTAATTCACAATCTTGATCTACCCACCAACTGTCCTCCCATTTTTTCACTTGCCTGTCAAATACACTATTGGACTTATGCATCTAGGACAGTTTTTCTGCAGCTAATAACATTGGGGGGGGTGTACTAAGAAATTAAACAGGATCATAGCAGATTTTCTTCTAAGGAAGATGGCACAGGCCACTAAAATTCTGAAAAGTGATAGTCTAAGATTATGAAAATCCTAATAGAGTTCATTAAGTGGACACAAGGTTAAATAGTTCTTTGGGGGAAAAAAAAATCACTCCAGGGTGGGGGTAGATAGCATAATCATTATACAAAGAGACTCTCATGCCTGAGGCTCCAAAGTCCCAGAAACAAACAAAAACACTCCATTACTACAATAACTTCACAAAATCAAAACAATTATTATTCTGCTTTTGTAAGAACCCTAAGACTCATAAAGATTAACAAGTCTAGGGAGTCGGGCTGTAGCGCAGCGGGTTAAGCACAGGTGGCGCAAAGCACAAGGACCGGCATAAGGATCCCAGTTCGAACCCCGGCTCCCCACCTGCAGGGGAGTCGCTTCACAGGAGGTGAAGCAGGTCTGCAGGTGTCTATCTTTCTCTCCTCCTCTCTGTCTTCCCCTCCTCTCTCCATTTCTCTCTGTCCTATCCAACAACGACAACAACAATAATAACTACAACAATAAAACAACAAGGGCAACAAAAAGGGAATAAATAAAATAAATATTAAAAAAAAAAAGATTAACAAGTCTAAAATCACATATAAGTCATCAAAACTTAGGGAGAAAAAAATGACAAAAGGATCCTAAACACATCTTCCTAATAACTATACTATACTGTCTTTAAGTGGTAAGAGAAATATTATAAAGCTAATAATAGCATGTCTATTTTATTTTTATGATGGGGCAATTGTGTTGTCTTGCCTAAATTTATGCATTTTTAAAAGATTTTATTTATTGAAGAAAGATAGGAGGAAAGAAAGAACCAGACATCATGCTTGAGAGTACAATGCTTTATCTACTGCACCACCTCCCAGACCACGATTTATGTATGTTTTAACAGTATATTACTGACACAGGAAATCAAAGTGAAGAAGTCTTAGGTTGCTGAGGGCCTTACTATTTCTTTAGAGAAAAACTCTCAAAACAAAAGTCATCAAAATTTCTCTGTAACAAACCAGACAGTAAATATTTAGTTCTGCTATTGTGACATAGATGCAGCCAATTCATAATAAAGGAGTAGGCTATCTTCCAATAAAACTGTTTAGGGACACTGAAATTTGGATTTAAAACAATTTTACATCATAAAATAGTAGTTTTTGCTTTATTACTTTAAAAATATGAAAATTATTCTTAGCCCAAGTTAAAAACAAAGACCAGATTTTTCTCACAGAAAAAAAAATTTTTTTTTTTTTGCTTCTTTCTTCTTTTATTATTATTTTTTTTTTTCACCCACAGCATTGTTAAGCTCTGGTGGTAGGTGTTGAACCTGGGACCTCAGAGTCTCAAACATGAAAGTCTTTTTGGGTAACTGCTGTGCTATCCTCTAGTCCTTGCTAATTTCATCTTGAAAAAAATTCCCTAAATTACCATATGTGTCACAAAATCTGATATACTTCCAAAATTTTTTATCATTTAAATCAACTCTTCAAAATCAATTTGAAGTCCGGATAGTTGCCCTTTCAATTCTTAGAAAGAAGTAAAAATACTTGGTAAGATAACATATCAATGGAAGAATTTCTCATTTATTCCTGTGTAATTATAGAGTATCTTCTAAGGCAATAAAAAAAAGTTGTCTATGTGTTGTTCACTTTCTCTGATAAATCTGAGTCTCATATAGACTGACTTTCTTTTGTGTATGCTGAAAATAGTTTTCCTAGAAAAATCTGTTTGTGATATGTTAAAGATTAAATGAGGCTGAGATGACCTTGAACACTAAGAAAAACTTGTTACCCTGTGTGAGCGTGAATAGGAGGCTCATGTTGTATGCTGGTACAGTTTAACATCTTTCTTTTATCTTAGGTGATTTTACTCTCAGACTTCTTTGGAATATTAACAACTGTCTACATAGATAAACATTTTGTTGGAATACAATGTCACTTTTTGTTTTCTATTTGCAAATAACTTGGAAATACTAAAAGACTGGAAATATAACAAGAGTTAGACAAGAACTTGGAAGGTTCCAGTTCTAGATTTTCCATCAGTTTACCTTGGTTATGACATTTAACACTTTGTAAGCTATGTCCATTGGTCTCCAGTTTATCATCCATCTTTTTTTCCCCCTGAGCACTGCTCAGCTTTAGTTTATGGTAGAGGGACTAAACCTGGGACTTTGGAGCCTCAGGCATGAGAGAATGTTTGCATAATCATTATGCTACCTAACCCCATCACCCATCTTGACTTCTCTTATTTCCCAACTTTCCCAATTACACTGATAACATTGAACTGTTTATAGGTTCTCCCTTTTCCCCTCCCCTCCCCTCTGTCCTACCAAATATAAAAGGAAAAGAAAAAGAAAAAAGAAAAAAATGACCACTGGGAGCAGTGAATTAATTTTGGTTGTTGGCCAGACCACTCTCTGGTTTATGGGGGTACCAGGGATTGGACCTGGGACCTTGGAGCCTGAGACATGAAAGTAAGTCTGTTGTTTAACTTGTGATACTGCCCTAGTCCCCACATTCATTTTTATAAAGATGGTTTGGCATAACTGAAATATCATGAGTTTAGAGATTAAAGATCTCGAAGATGGAATTCCTGCTCTAACCCTTTCTTTTGTGGAATTCTGGACAATACTGATTCTCTGCTACTCAAGAAAAACCTAAACCTTAGACTATATAAGGTTACCCTGAGGCAGGCATGAGATCAGATATGCAATAGGATTTGCATACACAAATAGTTATATAAGTGCTAACTCCCCCCCACACCACTTTAGTAGCAGCAAAACCACATTAATCTCCTTCCTTTAAACCTATTGTAAAAGGATTTATGAAATAATAAGTTTATATAAGCAAGAAACACAGACTGACTTACTCTATATACTTAATCTGAACTCACAGACACACCTAGTTAATTTGTTAACAAGGGTACCTTATCAGCAAAGTAATAGAGAAAGATTTGAAGTAACCAGGTAACTAATGGATTTCCTTCCTTGGTTCCTCAGCAAAAAGAAAACCCTGAGATTGCTCCTTCAGAAAACTGAACAACAATTTGCTCCAAAATGCAGAGAAAATAAAATTTATTCTTGACTAAAGTGGTGTATTTGGTTAAAGAGTCATTAGTTCAATAAACATATGGGATCAAGTTTTGACCTCTGACAGTATCTACCTGCTCCCTCCCCCAACCCCAGCTCTCCACTCTCTAAGAAGCAACCAGCCAGGAGGGAGATTAACTCACTTTGGGACATGCATGTGTTTGTCTATGCAGGACTCTCCAGATATTTAGAAAGAACCACAATTCCTAGTCTTAATAATATTCTCAGTCTTAATATAATGTTTCTTAATGTAACAATATTTTGATTGTTCAAAGTATTAATAGAACTTAATACTTCTATAAGAAACAACTCCATTTTTTTCTAAACCTTTCATCTTTAGATTGAGTGAGCTAGTTGTAGCTTCTAGTTTATATAATTTTCCTCTACCTGAGTCTACTTCCAAAGCCTAATATTTGAGCTTGTACTATGCTCAAAGTGTCTTTCATACCCTGCAATTCTATTTGAAGTTTTTCTTTCATGCTTACTAACTGCTTAGTGAATTCTGATCAAAGTTCTTTCATATTTTTTAACTTCTTAGAGGATTCTGGAATTGTTTCCTAACTCCTTTATTAAATATTATTTCAACTCAAGTATGTTTCACAATATTGTGCTTGGACTCTTGGAGAGACTTCATAATAAGTTTCCTGGTTTTCTCTGATAGTCCCTCTACATCTAAAATTTCCTGGAGCCCTTCTGTTTCACTTCTGTGTTTTTAAGTTGTCATGTTCTTGTTTTTGCTACCTGTCTGTTGTTTGCCACCAATTCAGCAGACTCTCACTTGAGATTGTGGGCCAAAGCTCTGAGCACCATATACAGCCTTGACTGCTATTGCTCAGAGGCAAAATGGTGCCATTTTGTTGCTGGAGCTCCCAATCTCCATGTGCTTGGCTTCAATCCTTTGCCCCTTTTATTGGAGGCACGCATACCAGCACCTGAGGCCTTGAAGACTGCGGATGTCCCAGCTGCAGTTTAGTGAGGCTTGTGGATTTTATAACTATAACTTGGGGGTAAGAGTCTTTGCTTTTCATTTTTAGTCCCTAGCCATGTCTCCCGGAAGTACCTGATTTTCATTTTTAAAGAGCTATTTACCTGTCAAATCAATGTCATTTCCTGTAGGCCAACTACCTAGATGTGACTTCTCAAAAAGGTAATCGAGTCCAAAGTAGTTACATGATTCATGGGACCCAGCACAAAAAATTTTAAGGATTCCAAAGCAGAATCCAACAAAATAGCTTTGCCATATGTATGATCCAGGTTTAAGCCTCCTCTCCCCAATTTGCATTGAAGGAAGTTTTGTTGTTGTGGTTTCCTCCCCACACTCCTGTCTCCGTCACTTTTTCTATCTGAAATGGTTAGCCTAGCGTTGTGAAGATCCTGAGATAACAAAGAAAAATAATTTTCAGTGAAATTATACACAAAGCATGGTGCCTTTCTAAATCTGAGCTCCAGGTGACACACCCATGAAGCTTAAGGTTGTGAAAAAGGTCAGCCAACTTCACCCAGCCTGACCTTCCTACGGTTGTGGCATCAAACCTGTTTACATAGCTGAAGGACTAGAAATGTGAGAATGGAGGGAAATTGCCCAAGTCTGCATGGAAACTGGCTTATGAAGCCCTGTTTCTAGTCTCCCACACTGCAGCACTACATTCTGCAAATCAGTCCATGCACAAGTAGAGCAAATGAAAACAGTGATATCAGGAAGAGATGTCAAACTATTACCCCAAAACATATAACATTGTGAACCATTGTTATCTCAGTGACACTTTTTACAAGGATCTTCATGTTTATTTTTAAATTATTATTGCCAGTAATCTACAATTATAAGAAATTTACAGCAACAACTATGAAACAGAAATGGTATTTAAAAACAATACTTGGGTCAGGGAGACCACACTGTGATTTGTGCACCAGTTTCTGGTCTGAGGCCCCAGAGGTCTAAGTTAAATCCCAGGTATGACCAATCATAAGCCAGATAGATAAGCTGTAAGTCAGAGCATGGTCTGAATCTTCTAGGTCCTTGTACTGAGAGATAGGAGATTTGGAGATTTGGTATCATCTCTTACAGAAGTGTTACCTTGACATCCTCTAATAAAAGTATAAAGGAAATTCCATACTCACATTACATCACAGATGGGCTCAATCCCTACTGCCACCATATCCCAGAGTTGAGCAGTAGTCTGGCCTCTACTTCATAAATGACTAAAGTCTTTTCTTAAAAAATTAATCCACTAACAAACATATGAAAAACTGCTCTAGGTCACTGATTATCAGAGAAATGCAAATTAAGACAACACTAAGATACCACCTCACTCCTGTAAGAATGGCATACATCAAAAAGGACAGCAGCAACAAATGCTGGAGAGGTTGTGGGGACAGAGGAACCCTTTTACATTGCTGGTGGGAATGTAAACTGGTACAGCCTCTGTGGAGAGCAGTCTGGAAAACTCAGAAGGCTAGAAATAGACCTTCCATATGATCCAGTAATTCCTCTCCTGGAGTTATACCCCAAGGACTCCATAACACCCAATCAAAAAGAGATGTGTACTCCTATGTTCATAGCAGCACAATTCACAATAGCTAAAACCTGGAAGCAACCCAGGTGCCCAACAACAGATGAGTGGCTGAGAAAGCTGTGGTATATATACACAATGGAATACTATGCAGCTATCAAGAACAATGAACCCACCTTCTCTGACTCATCTTGTACAGAGCTAGAAGGAATTATGTTAAGTGAGCTAAGTCAGAAAGATAAAGATGAGTATGGGATGATCCCACTCATCAACAGAAGTTGAGTAAGAAGATCTGAAAGGGAAACTAAAAGCAGGACCTGACGAAATTGTAAGTAGGGCACCAAAGTAAAAACCCTGTGGTGAGGGGTAGACATGCAGCTTCCTGGGCCAGAAGGGGTGGGAGTGGGTGGGAGGGATGGGTCACAGTCTTTTGGTGGTGGGAATGGTGTTTATGTACACTCCTAGCAAAATGTAGACATATAAATCAGTAGTTAATTAATATGAGAGGGAGAAAATCAGTTGTATGTCTCAAAGTTTTTCAAAACACAAACTGAATCTTTTTAATATATAGGCTGTGTAATTGATATGCCGACTCTCTCAAAAGCCTAGACCAAGTAGATCAGAAGCATCCAATAGCACAGCTATATACAAGATACTGGGTACTGTACAGCAAACCATAACAAAAGGACTTTTAAAAGTTAACCCAATTACCAAATATGTGATGATAACATTAACTATTGATTGTCTTTTTGAACCCTAAGACAGCAGGAACCTCACATCTCCACTATAGAGCCCCTACTTCCCCCAGTCCTGGAACCCTTGGGTAGGGCCCACTTTCCCGTATGCCTCTCCCAATCCATATCAAATAATATTGCATCCGCCGATCACAACCTAACCAACGCAATGATTGCCACCTCAACATGCTTCACTTCAGACTGTGTCCAGAGACTTCACATGTGGAATGACAACCCTTCAGCTTCATTACTCGGGTGAGACCTTTCCTTTCATAGTATACTCTAATTTCATCCCAGGTGGTTCACTTTCTAACAAAGTCCCAAAACTTAGATATACACCAGTTTCTGTGAGAGAGCATATCTTCACACGTATCTATAAACTACTGCAAAATATATGAAAGCAGAAGTACACTAGAGTTTGCAGTGAGTACCTCCCTAACACTTCCTCTCCACTATTCCAAGCTTTGGGTCCATGATTGCTCAACAATTTGTTTGGCTTCATATGTTAACTCTCTTTTCAGTCACCAGGTTCCAGATGCCATCAGGATGCTGGCCAGGCTTCCCTGGATTGAAGACCCCACCAATGTGTCCTGGAGCTCAGCTTCCCCAGAGACACACCCTAATAGGGAAAGAGAGAGGCAGACTGGGAGTATGGACCAACCAGTAAACGCCCATGTTCAGCGGGGAAGCAATTACAGAAGCCAGACCTTCTACCTTCTGCAACCCACAATGACCCTGAGTCCATGCTCCCAGAGGGATAGAGAATGGGAAAGCTATCAGGGGAGGGGGTGGGATATAGAGATTGGGTGGTGGGAATTGTGTGGAGCTGTACCCCTCCTACCCTATGGTTTTGTTAATTAATCCTTTCTTAACTAAAAAATTAAATTAAATTTAATTTAAAAAAATGAATCCAAAGTAACACATCTCCATATGCTAAAACAACAAATACAAATTATCAAGTCAAATTTATAGGAAATAGCAGATAACAAGTCTAGCTCTTCAGGATATGGGGTAGGGGGCAGTTCACAGCCCCAAATTGGGAAGGGGCAAGGATACCCTCTCTTCTGAGCTTCTCACATGTTGTGTCTGGGGTGCTCTGCCTATCACTGTGTCCCTCCTATAATGATCCTTGCACCAGGTGGGGGTAGATAGCATAATGGTTATGCAAAGAGACTCACACCTGAGGCTTCGAAGTCCTAGGTTCAATCCCCTGCAACACCATATACCAGAGTTAAGCAGTGCTCTGGTTAAATTAAAAAAAAAAAAAAAGACAGAGGACCTAATGGGGGTTGTATTGTTATATGGAAAACTGGGAAAAGTTATGCATGTACAAACTATTGTATTTACTGTTGAATGTAAAACATTAATTCCCTAAGAAATTTTTTAAAAATAATTTAAAAAAAAAAAAAAAAAGGAAGCGGTCCCTGCACCAAAGTAAGGCCTGGCCCAGGAGACCTAGGGAGGGCCTTGAGCCTCTTTCTGTTGGAGCCATCTGAGTAAGGGGTGGTGGGGGCTGCTTGTCTATTTACTCAGGAAGTCCAGGCCCTAAATTACATTTTCTAAATATCAATAGTTTTATTTTAAAAAGACACACTATACTATTTGCCACAACAGTCATATACCATGAGGTAAATCTAGTAGAATTTCTCCATGCATTGTCTTTTTCCCAACATTAGATTTAGAATTTCCTAAGTTCTCTGTATTTCGGCTAAATGCAGATTAGGAAAAATAATTTACAAGGTTACCTTTAAAATTACCTTATCTTCTGGGAGTCAGGTGGTAATGCAGTGGGTTAAACGCACATGGCGCAAAGTGCAAGGACCGGTGTAAGAATCCTGGTTCAAGCCCCCAGCTCCCCACCTGCCGGGGAAGTCGCTTCATAGGCAGTGAAACAGGTCTGCAGGTGTCTTTCTCTCCCCGTCTTCCCCTCCTCTCTCCATTTCTCTCTGTCCTAACCAACAATGATGACAATAATAACTACAACAATAAAACAAGGGCAACAAAAGGGAAAATAAAATAAACATTAAAAATATGTATCTTATCTTCTTCCTTTCTTTTATATTGACACCAGAATTGTCTCTGGGGCTTGGTACCTACGTGATAAACCCATCACTTCCAGCACTTGTTCATTTATTTGATAAGACTGAAAGAAATCGAGATGACAGTAGGGAATAGAAAAGGTAGAAATACCTGCAGCACTTGCTTCTCCCCTGCTGGTGGTGACTTGAACCCAGGTCCTTCTGCATGGTAATGTGTGTGATACTGTCTAGCCCCTAAAATTACCTTCTTCCTAACTGTTTGTCCCAGCTCCCACCCCACCTACATCTCCATCAGGTGTTAAAAATAAGGTAATATATTCTATTTTGGGGGAGGTGTGTGGGGAGGGAAAACCAAACAATCTGTAATTTTCATTCTCTATATAGTCAAATGTTTCATTTCTACATAAACAAAAGACTGATGTGGCCAAGAATTAAAATTAAAAAATGCATAGTGTAGATTAAGTAAGACTTTATTATGTCTGCCCCCCAAGCTATAAGCATTATATTACATTGTGCATGCACAAAAAGTTTACATTTGCTCAATAATATAATCACATTAAAAATAAATAAGGATTTCATAGTTTAATTGGCTCTTAAAGTCCCTCAAAGTACAGCTAGTACTTAAGTGTCTATCTAAAATGCAAGAAAACCTAAAGATGAAATTTGGTTTTTCTCTCCCTAAAACACAAAAGAGATATGCACTTAATTACTGTTCACATAGTAAAGAGATGGGATGGTAAAGATAGATGAAATCTTTTCTAAGTGTACAGTAGTTGGAAATTCTAAATAGGAAAAAAAAACTGACAAAGGGAAAAAAACAACATTGAAGACTAAGAAATTCTATTCTTAAAGAGGTGGATGCAATTTAGTGGTAGAGCATTATGTGTCACATGTTTGAGGTCTTGGGTTCAATCCATGTCATCCCCCCCAAAAAAGAGAAGTGCAACAGCGAGATCTAAAAAACATTCATTTTAAATTTGTTTTAAAAGAAAACAACTTGTAAAGGAAATCTATACCAATTAAGGTTGAGGCAGTGTAACAAAAATGGAACACAGAATGGTTTAGCCTCATAAAAGAAATGATAAAAATGTCAGCAGCCATCATGTCTGTAATAACATACGATGCACAAAATATCAAATGCAATGTCTGGATTCTCCCCTTCAGATTTCTAATAATTTAAAAAATTTTTTAATTATTTCTAATAATTTTTTTAAAAAATCTGTTCCATACATCACCCTAAGTCTTTTCTGCATAGTAGCACATGCTAACAAAGTACACACATTTACTATGAGAAACTAGCAATTTAACTTTTGACTTATATGTACATCCATTTTTATTTCTATTGTAAGACACTTAAGAGCTCCCCAGTAGTATATTTTAATCAACACCTTACATACAAAATTTCTTGATTTTTTAAAATGAATTATTTTAATCCTGTAGCATGATAGGTTTAATAGTTCCAACTATGGTTATCTACACTGTACTGTTTAAACTAATTCACAGCCTTAGGAAAATTGTCGATTCTCAAAATATAACAATGATGAGACTATATAGTATGAACATTAAAATACTAGAAAACAGTGATTGAATAAATGATCTTTTATCAGTGGCCATTCATTATTTTACTTTTAGGGTGTTGGAAGAAGTTGTCTTCTTTGACTTTCAAATGTTCTGGTAAATCTAATTGTTTCTTAGCTTCCTCGATATCACCTTGAATTGCTGAAATAAGTGACTCTGCAAGAAGAATAAATAATGATGATAAAAAACTGAGACAAAAGATATAATCTTGCAATTTCTTACAGAAAGGCACTAGCAAAAATGAAAATCACAATTATCAAAAAGAACAAATATCTATTCTTTTCCACCTTTATACTTGCAAAAGAACTCTACTACTAAAGCCATCACACTAAAACAGATATTTGGCTTCTGTTACTTCCTCAACTATAAAATACATACAATAATTTCTAATGTTGTGGGGGAATGACATGAATTCATTCATGTAAGGCACCAAACTGTGTGGCACATAAATGTTCAAAATATTATCTGTCCTGTTATTGATGTAAATAGTAGAAGCAGAGGAAGCACACGGAAGTAACACTTAAACAATCTAAATAAGAACTTACCTAAAGAATCAAAGTTCTTTTCTGGTCTGAGATAGCCAACGATGGCCACACTGAGGATCTCCCCATAGAAGTCCTCTTTAAAAGTATGCATAATATGAGTTTCCTATAATCAAAAAAATGTTTTAAAAATCAGATCAGAGAGTACCTAAAAATTTAAATATATCCTCATATTGATGGCGAGTCAATTTAATTGACACAATCAGCTCTGACTAAATCTTCTAATAGAGATTAAATCTATGTGCATTCTTTCCCCAATTTTTCCATTGCTCCTGTTCCTGACCTCAATTTACACATTCAACTGAGGGAGGTAATTTGACACCACAGATAGTTTACAGAAAAACAAAACAAAAAACTCATGCCCAAAGAGTTAGAAATCTCATAAAAGCAATACATTAGTAATAAATATAAATAAATAAAACAGATGTCAAAGAGGGACTAAACAAAAGTATGGATGTCACTACCAAGAAGAACTATTGATGGGTGGGGAGATGATATAGTGGTTATGCAAAGAGACTCTCATTCCCTATACCACTATAAACTAGAGCTGAGCACTGCTCTGGTTAAAAAAAAAACA
Source organism: Erinaceus europaeus (assembly GCF_950295315.1). Classification (NCBI taxonomy): domain Eukaryota; kingdom Metazoa; phylum Chordata; class Mammalia; order Eulipotyphla; family Erinaceidae; genus Erinaceus; species Erinaceus europaeus. The sequence goes on along the minus strand of NC_080171.1, from coordinate 39,590,106 downwards.
AACTAATCCACATGTCTCTGAACACACCAAGTATGGAAACTTCTGAAGTTCAGACAAAGCTCTGATTAATAATATCTATATAAACACATAATAATAGCAATTTAGTGGTCTGGGAGATCATACAGTGGATAAGGCACTGGACTCTCAAGCATGAGGTCCCGAGTTCAACCCCCAGAAGAAGCACATGTACCAGAGTGATGTCTCGTTCTTTCTCTTTCTCCTCCTTACTTTCTCATTACTAAACAAAATCTTAAAAAATAATAATATTAATAATAGCAAATTACTTATTTCCATGAGAATGATCTATATAAATCAAATTTGAACCGGCTGATTCCATAGCTGTCTAGTCCTTCTTGCAGAACACGGCAAGTTCACTATGTTTAGTTAAAATATGTCAGACCAAAAGGAAGGAAGGAAACAGTGCATGAGACCTTTGGACTAAGGTAAGTTTTGTTTTCTCTCTTAAAAAAATCAAGAGGCGGGAGTCGGGTGGTAGTGCAGCGGGTTAAGTGCAGGTGGCGCAAAGCGCAAGGACCAGCGTTAAGGATCCCGTTTCAAGTTCTCCCCATCTGCAGGGGGTTCGCTGCACAAACTGTGAAGCAGGTCTGCAGGTGTCTTTCTCTCCCCGCCCGTCTTCCCCTCCTCTCTCCATTTCTCTCTGTCCTATCCAGCAACGACGACAATAACTACAACAATAAAAAAAAAAGGGTAAGAAAAGGAAATAAGTATTAAAAAAAAAAAAAAAACAGGGAGTCGGGTGGCAGCGTAGCGGGTTAAGCATATATGGCGTGTAGTTCAAGGACCCGTGTAAGAATCCCGGTTCGAGCCCAAGGCTCCCCACCTGCAAAGGAGTCCCTTTACAAGTGGTGAAGCAGGTCTACAGGTGTCTTATCTTTCTCTCCCCCTGTCTTCCCCTCTTCTCTCCATTTCTCTCTGTCCTATCCAACAACGACAATAATAACTACAGCAATAAAAAAAAAAAGGCAACAAAAGGGAATAAATATTTTTAGAAAAATAAAACAAGAGGCAAACAAAACAAGACAAAACAAAAAAACAAGAAGCAAGGGGATGTAACAGAGTAATAAATTTACGTGTGTAAGGTCCTGAGTTCAAATACATACATTAGAGCAATGCTCTGACCCTCTCATTAATAATTTTTGGGCTGGGATAGATAGCATAATGGTTATACAAACAGACTCTAATGCCTGAGGGTCCAAAGTTCCAAGTTCAATCCCCTGCACCACCGTAAGTCAAAGATGAACAGTGGTGGTTTAAATATATATATATATCCTCAGCCTTCTTTTTAAAAATATTTATTTATTCCCTTTTGTTGCCCTTGTTTTATTGTTGTAGTTATTGTTATCGCTGTTGTTGGATAGGACAGAGAGAAATGGAGAGAGGAGGGGAAGACAGAGAGGGAGAAAGATAAGACACCTGCAGACCTGTTTCATTGCCTGTGAAGCGACTCCCCAGCAGGCAGGGAGCCGGGATCTTGCGCTTTGCGCCTCGTATGCTTAACCCGCTGCGCTATTGCACGACTCCCATCCCCAGCCTGTCTCTCTTTCTAGCTAAAAATAAAAGTGAACCTCGGGGAACAAGTGGTACCGCACCGGGATAGGCACACATAGTGCGAAGCACAAGGACCTGCGCAAGGATCTGGGTTTGAGCCTCAGGCTCAAACAAGTGGTGAAGCAGGTTTGCAGGTTGCAGGTGTATATCTTTCCCCCTCTTGGTCTTCCCCACCTCTCTTGGTTCCTCTCTGTCCTATCCAACAACTACAATGGAAAGAAAAAAAAAAAAAAAGGCTGCCAGGAGCAGTGGATTATAGTAAGTGAGCCTAAAGTGCTGAGCCCCAGCTACAACAAAAATCAAAAAAAGGGAGTCGGGCGGTTAGTGCAGTAGGTTAAGTGCATGTGGCATGAAGCTCAAGGACCAGCTGAAGGATCCTGATTCAAGCCCCTCCCCACCTGCAGGGGAGTCATTTCACAGGTGGTGAAGCAGGTCTGCAGGTGTCTATCTTTCTCTCCCCCCCTCTGTCTTCCCCTCCTCTCTCCATTTCTGTCTTATCTAACAATGATGACATCAATAACAATAACAACTACAACAATAAAAAACAAGGGCAACAAAAGGGGAAATAAATAAATATAAAACATTAAAAATAAAAAAGAATGAAACATTCTGAGGCAGGGGAAGGGTAGATAATGGTCATGCAAAAAGACTCCTGCCAGGGGAAGAATAGATAGCATAATGGTTATGTAAAGAGATTCTCATGCCTTAGGTTCCAAAGTCCCATGTTTAATCCCCACCACCATAAACCAAAACTGAACAGTGTTCTGTTGAAAAACAAACAAATAAATGGATCTGGAGGTGGCGCAGCGATAAGGCTTTTTGGACTCTCAAGCATGAGGTCCCAAGTTCGATCCCTGGCAGCACACATGCCAGAGTGATATCTGGTTCTTTCTCCTGTCTTTCTCATAAATAAATAAAATCTTAAAAAAAAAAAAAGAAAGAAAGAAAGAAAACAAAAAAGACTCATGCCTGAGGCTCTGAGGTCCTAGGTTCAATGCCCCACATCACAAGCCAGAGCTGAGCAGTACTGTGGTAGAACAAAAAAATTCTGGAGGTCAGCATTTGGTTAAGGACATATGCATTTAACTTACCTCCCTGGAGGGCTCAGTAGTTAGTTTTATTTGTACTTAAGATGGTCAAGTTTTAGGAGATTATCAGGCTATAAAGCAGTAATCTGACTTGCAGTAAATAATATGGTCTCTAAGGTATGTAAAACATCAATAATGACCACTGCAAAACATTACTGAGAAATGATAAAGATGTTTACTCTTCCTATATTAATTTATGATCCTAATCAAAATCCTACCAAGTTTTTTCTACTAGTGGAAATGGACAAGTAGTTTGAAATTTACATGGGAAAAAGAAGGTCAAAATTATCCAAGAGAATCTTGAAAAAAAAAATTGACTTATATAATCAGATATCAAGATCTCATAAAGCTGTGGAAATAAAGAGAATATAGTAGTGGCCTAGAGATAAAATGATCAACTGTATACAAGTAGATTTCAGATTCACACATATATAAGGTCACTTGAGATTTATGACCAAAAAAACCGTAATTCTAGCAGAAAAGGATGCTTATTTCCAATAAAAGGACTAAGAAATTTCCCTTACTATATGGAAAAACTAATTTACCTTACACCATACCTAAGTATCAATTTGATGTGAAAGTAAGACAATTAAAGGTAACAGATTAACAGGCAACAGATTTTCATGCTTGAGGCACTGGAGGGCCCAAGTTCAATTTCTAGCACCAGCATAGACCAGAGTTCAGCAGTGGTATGTAAAAAGAGGAAGAAGAATGAAAAAAGCAAAAAAAATAATTAAGCTTTCTGGAGAAAATGTGGATGAATCTCATAACTCTGGAATAGGCAAAGATTTTTTTTTTTTTTTCCCCTCCAGAGCACTGCTCAGGTCTGGTTTATGGTGGTGCAAGGGACTGAACCTGTGACTGTGGAGCCTCAAACATGAGTCTCTTTGTGGAAGAGGTTCAACTCTCTGCACCACCATAACCCAGAGCTGATCAGTGCTCTGGTAAAATAAATACATAAATAAGTAATAAAATCATACAGTGTGGTCTGGGAGGTGGCGCAGTGGATAAACCATTGGATTCTCAACCACAAGGTTCTGAGTTCAATCCCCGGCAGCACATGCACCAGAGTGATGGCTGGTTCTTTCTCTCTTCTCCTGTCTTTCTCATGAATAAATAAATTATAAAAATAAAATCATATAGTATTGCATATTACACTGTTTACGAAATAAACTTTAAAATAAACTTTCCCACTTTTAGAAATATGTATTTAATAATGAGGAGAGAGATCCAGAGCATAACTGGCACAAGCAGTGCCTGGGATTAAATACAGGACCTCTTGTTTGCTTGTTCAATGCTTTTACCACTGCACCATCTGCCCAACTTGCAATTATGCCATTTTTAATTGTAGAGCAAAATGCAATTCTTACTATAGACTTTTTCGTATTCTTGTAGTATGGGTTCCAGCCTATGCTCACCACCATCTTATGAACATCTCCATCTCCAACGCTGGCCCAACCATAGTAGATGCCAGTGGACACATCAGCTGGGAGGTTATCTACTACATGTTCGGGAAAGTTAGCTAAATGAAAAAAGTAAATATCCTTAGTGTTAAGAGTTTCACATTAAATATAAAAACTGTAAGTAACAGTAGTCTAGCCAGCACACTCACAAAATTCCTAAAACCAGACTTTTGATTGTCAATGCCATCATTCCATATTCTCGCAAGGCTTTTTTCTCTTTCTAGAGACACGTTAGGAATAAAGTAGCACATTACAGTAATGGTATAAAGCCGCCCTCAAATTATACCCTGGAAGTAGGAGAAAACAGACAGGAAGGGCTGGATTCCACCTGCCCATTCTTTTGAAAAAGAGGTTTCTAAACTCTGGAAGGGCACTCTTATTTTCGAAATTGGCATAACTTGGCTCTCAAGCTCAAAGACAGCTTTCAAAGCAGCCGTGATGTGTTTGAGTCAAAGGTGAATTAAGCATATACACTTATGTCCATCCGGCTTGCCAAAACCTAAGTAGACAGACCCCAAAAGTCGATTCTCATTCAACCAGGTCGTCTCCAGGACACGATGTCATTAGAGGTTTTCAGAAAAGCTTACGGTGGGGAAGGAGAATCCAGCCTATCTGGTGCACGCTAAGTTTCCTAGAGGGCAGGACGCTCGGGAGCTGTTTGTCTGGATGTAGGGAGGCGGGAACCCCGGCTTCCGACACTCCGCTCCGGCTTCCCCCTCCAGGATCTGACCCGAGGTGCTCAGCCTCAGCAGACGGGGAGCAGGTGACACCTCCGCCCGCGCCCGCTCACCTGTGGGGATGCCCAGTTGCTTGGAGCCGCGGCCGAAGCCCCGCACCACCTCTCCGCGGCAGAAGTACGGCAGGTGCCTCATGGCGCAGTCCTCTCGGGCTGCGGGTTGCGGCCCGTTCTGCGCGTCCCGCGGGGCCTCCGTCGAGATGGTGCTCGGGTCCCCACACCAGCCGGCCGCCGCGGGCGGGAGCGGCCAACCGCGCGGGCTTGCCGGTGTACCGCGGACTGAGCGACGCCGATCACAACGCCGCTGCGAGACCCTCGCGCCACTGACCCAAGAGAAGCGGCCGGCGACTCTGAGGCTGAGGTCCCAAAGCAGGGAAGCACCGTGACCCAGGAAGTCACTGCGGGTGTGAGCGGCGAATAGGGCGCTGTAGGGCGGGTCAGATAGTCACAACCCACCCAGCGTCTTGAGCCTGCGCACACTCCTGGGTCAGAGCCACCCGACGCCCGCTCGGCTTCCGTAGCTTCAACTTTCACTGTAGCTCCGCCCCCCGCATGTGTGGCCACGCCTCTGGGCGTGGCTCCTCCCCCCCCCCCCAAGCAAGTGTCCAGTCTGAAGGGTAGCAAGGCTGCCTCTTGGAGGTGCCAAGAGGGAATGGAAACTTATCCAAACCCTGTTTTCGTTTGTTTGTCTATTTATTTGGGTTTTTTTGGGGGGGAAGCAAAAAGGCGTGATTCTCAGATAATATTCAGTGTTTCCTTTCACTTCCTTTGCTTAAGAGCCTGATTTAGGGGCAGGAGTAGATTAGATAGCATAATGATTATGCAAAGAGACTCGTGCTTGGGGCTGCAAAGTCCCAGGTTCAATCCCCTGCACTACCATAAGCCATAGCTGAGCCATGCTCTGGTGTCTCTCTCTCTCTGCATTTATCTCCAAAATGAAATAAAAATAAAAGTAAAAGAAAAAAAGAGCTGTAGGACAGACAGTACTTTAGCTCCTTGGCAACTACAAGGATCATCATTCGTTTTTTTGCTTCAGACATTTATTAAAGCGCCAAAACTGTAATTCAGAGACTGCATGGGGGAGGGAGGGAGTGGCTGTACGAGTATTGAGTATTAATATTTAGCAAACAACAATTATTGATTTTTTGCAGTATAATTTGGTGAGTAGCATGTATATACATTGTAAAGTTTCACAATAAGCTAATTTTTTTCTAGCATTGCTCAGCTGTGGCTTATAATGGTGGGGTTGGAGGAAAACTGAAGATTGAACCTGGGCCCTGAGGACACGAGGCATGAAAAGTCTTTTTGCATATTCCCTATACTGACTTCCCAACCTACAATATTTCCTTGTTAACTTTAAAATTTCCAGTGTCCTAGTCCAGGAGGTGGCGCAGTGGATAAAGCATTGGATTCTCAACCATGAGGTCCCAAGTTCAATCCCTGGCAGCACATATACGAGAGTGATGTCTGGTTCTTTCTCTCCTTTCTCATGAATAAATAAAATAATAATAATAATCTTAAAACATTTTATATATATTTCATAGTCCAGGAGGTGGCACAGTGGATAAGGCATTGGACTCTCAATCATGAGGTCCTCAGTTCGATCCCTGGCAGCACATGTACGAGAGTGATGTCTGGTTCTTTCTGTCTCCTATCATTTCTCATGAATCAATAAATTAAAAAAAAAAAAATTCCATGCCATACCACTGATTCTAGTCCCCATTCAGTACATCACATCTCCTTGACTTAATATTTTTAACGGCAGTATGTGTATCTTGATCTCCTCCATCCCTCACCCCTAGTTCCTATCTTCTGCCAATCACTAGTTTTCTATCACTATGTTTTAGTTTGTTTTATTTAGATACTGAGAGATTACCCCTTTATACAGACTTTTAATGAGCACATGTCGAACTGACTCTCATCTTCCTTTAGAAGCTCAATCAAGGCCTTAAGTTATAGCACAATGTGGACTATAATGTCAGAGAAATAGTTCAACTGGTAGGGTTCCTGCATTGCTCATGCTTTGTAGCCTAGGCTTCAGAACCCCAGTATCACATGGGAAATGCCACAACACTTAGTTGCTGTAGTGTCTCTCTTGATGCTGCTCCCATGTCAGGCTCAGGCAAAAACTAGTAAAGTCATAGGCCCCTTGGAACATACCTAAAATAGACCTACTAGCTTTTTCCAAAACGGAGACCCCAAATCTTCATCTGCAATATTCTAGCCTTTAGGTTCATGACTAGTCAACAATTTGTTTAGCTTTATATCTTAACTCTTTTTCAGCCACCAGGTTCCAGATGCTACCATGATGCCAAACAGACCTCCATGAGCAGATGATCCCACCAATGAATGTGTCCTGGAGCCCTGCTTCCCTAGAGCCCTGGCCCACTAGGGAAAGAGACAGGCTGGAAGTATGGGTCGACCTGTCAACGCCCATGTTCAGTGGGGAAGCAATTATAGAAGCCAGACCTTCCAAATTCTGCAACCCATAATGACCCTGGGTCCATACTCCCAGAGGGATAAAGAATAGGAAAGCTATCACGGGAGGGGACGGGATACAGAGATATGGTGGTGGGAACTGTGTGGAGTTGTACCCCTCTTATGCTATGGTCTTGCCAGTGTTTCCATTTTCTAAATAAAAATTACAAATAAAAAAAGAGGGGGCGGGGGTCTACTACGCACGCACACTCCAGGCTCCATCCATGCCCTGCCTCCGCTGTGGGCTAAGCAGTCTAGGCCAGGGTTGGGGCAGGACCTCCGTGAGAACGCGCGCAGCGCCCCGCCCTCTGGGCTCCTGGGAAGAGAGGCGGAGCCCCGAAGGGCCGCTGCGAGACGGCGCATGCGCAGAGGCTGGACCCGCAGCCTGGCGGAGCCAAGAGGCCCTAGGAAAATTCTCTAAGTCCTGAAACTTGAGGCGGAGAGACATTGGTGCGGCTTCCCGCCCCTCCGGCTTCTTCCCCTGTGTGCTGTCCACCTCTCTGTGCCCCCGGAAAACCACATTGAAAAAGGGGGGGTGTCTTCCGGCCTCGGGTAGGGGAGGCGAGATGTTGTAGAGGCAAAATTCTCCATTGCAGAAAAAGGGGGCCGGGTGATGGTGCACCTGGGTGCGCGCACATGTCACAGAGCGCAAAGGCACAAGGACCCGGGTTTGAGCCCCGCCCCCCCAGTCCTTGTGCATGTAGACAGAGGGCACTAGTCGGAGAAAAAAGGAGAAAGGGGGAGTCGGGCGGTAGCGCAGCGGGTTAAGCACAGCGGGTTAAGCACAGGTGGTGCAAAGCGCAAAGGACCGGCGTAAGGATCAGGTTCGAGCCCCCGGCTCCCCACCTGCAGGGGAGTTGCTTCACAGGCAGTGAAGCAGGTCTGCAGGTGTCTATCTTTCTCTCCCCCTCTCTGTCTTCCCCTCCTCTCTTCATTTCTCTCTGTCCTAAACAACAACTACAATAACAATAACCGCAACAATGATGGAACAACAAGGGCAACAACAACAACAACAAAAAATAAAAAAAAAAAAGCAGGGCCGGGTGGTGGTGCACCTGGTTGAGTGCACACGTTAGAATGTTCAAGGACCCAGGTTCAAGCCCCCAGTCCCCATCTTTATGGGGAAAAGCTTCACAAGTGGTGAAGCAGGGCTGCAAGTGTCTCGATCTCTCACCCTTTCTGTCTCCCCGTTCCCTAACGATTTCTGACTGTCTCTATCCAATAAATAAATAAAGATAATAATAAAATTTTAAAATAAATAAATATATATATATATATAGCAAGGGGTGGTGAAATCAAACAAGCCCTGAATGAAAAAAGAAAAAAAAAAAATCCCACCCCCTGTGACTAATGCAAAGTTACACTAATGATATTTTCCTTAAGCAGGGATGTGGCCCATCTACCTGGACTCCTTCTATAAGGCATCTGTCTCCTTGGGAAATGAATAAACTTGATGAAGTCTTTTTTTTTTTTTTACCCCACTGCAAACTCAGGGACCTTTATGATCCACAGAACTGAAAGCATTTCCTCTGGAGGTTACACAAGAGTTCCTCACGAGACACATAAGACAGTCACAAGGTGCATCCTCTTGCTCTTGAGAAAGAAGTTGTCATTGTTCTCCCTTATCTTTCTCTGTAAATGTGTGAATTCTGTCCAGACTTCCCAGTCACTTTCCTTCCACCTTACATGTGTGTGATTCTGATCACTCTTACTCAATGTTAAAATTTTATGCTCACTCTAGTGGTACCAGAGTGGTCTTCTTTGGCAAAGTATTTTTATTTTCTTAACACTAGGGTAATGTCAGGTCCATGGATCACAGATATTTCCAGCATGATCAAATTAAAGAGCACACTGTGGCTCAAACACAGTGCAAGATGCTGGGGGACTGCTGGTGACTGACAGGTGTTGACTCTTAGAGGCTCAATCTAGATCTAGTCATTAACCTGATTACAGTGTCCCACTGTTAAAGCAACAATATAAGCTCTTATTTGTGGGAACATACCCCCTATAAATGCAGCCCTAGTGGTGGCACAATGAATGAAGTGTTGGAATCTCTAGCAGAAGTCCCCAGTTCAATCCAGAATTACTTTGGTCAGGATGTTGCTCTGATTCTCTCTCTCTCATAAACAAATCTTTACAGGCAGTGGTAGAGAGTATAATGGTTATGCAAACAGACTCTCATGCCTGAGGCTCTAAGCCAGAGCTGAGCAGTGCTCTGATTAAAATAAAATAAAATAAAATAATATGAAATAAAATAAAATAAGGGGGTCAGGTGGTACTGCAAGGACCGGAGTAAGGATCCTGGTTGAGCCCCTAGCTCCCCACCTGCAGGGGGATCACTTCAAGGGTGGTGAAACAGGTCTGCAGGTGTCTGTCTTTCCCCCTCTCTGTCTCCCCTCCTCTCTCAATTTCTTTCTCTCTTATCCAACAACAACAACAGCAATGACAACAATAACAACAACAATGGCAACAAAATGGGGGAAATTGCCTCCAGGAGTAGTGGGTTCACAGTGCATGCACCGAGCCTCAGCAATTACCCTGGAGGCAAAAAATAAAAAATAAATAAATAAAAAATAAAATAAATATTTACAAAAAATAAACATACACATAGAGATATTTACAACAAATACACACACATTCATATATATGTGTATGTGTATATATATGGAGAGAGATACCCCAGAACTAGATAAGTCAGTTTTTAATGCAGAGCAAGCCTCACGTAATTGTTGGATGGGTTATTGTGAGCAAAGTATGATGCCAGAATCTGTGTTCTCATAAACTAAATGTGAATATTATCAATATGTTTTGGACCAGTAAGTTAGCTCACTTTATCTGCTTTGAAATGCACACAACCCAGGTTCAAACTCAGGGCCCACTGCACTACAGGTGTACTGTAATGTCTATACTTCTTTCCCACTGTCTGTCTGTCTCTCTCTGTCTCTCTCTCTCTCTCTTAGGCAGAGTAAGTTAAAGAGAACACAGAAGCAAGACTTCCTTTAGTGCAGTTGAGGCAGGGCTCAACTCTGTGTCACTCACATAGCAAGGAGTTATTTCACCAGCCCTGCCCCTCTTTTCTAGCTAGAAAACTAACCTGAAGTGTTGAAGCCCCAGAAATGAATATATGTATATGTGTATGCACATATATTCTTAGTTCACTTGTGCCAGAGTGGTTGTCCTTTTTCTCTGTTGCTAATGAATAAGTCACTCTTAAATAAATAAATAAATCTTTGGTAGAATTCTTGAAGAGGGGAGTGGAAGGCCTTTGGATTATACCAACTTCTGAAAATAGAAACAGTCTTAAACCCCTCAAAAATAAAAATAAAAATAAATAAATAAGGACTGGCGGCATACCTGGTTAAGTACACACATTACCATACACAAGGAGCCAGGTTTGAGCCTCTGACCCCACCTGCAGGGGGGAAGTTTCATTAGCCATGAAACTTTCTGTCTCTCTTTTCCCATCTTAATTTCTCTCTACCCTATCAAATAAAGTAAAGGGAAAGAAAAAAAAAAAGAGAGAAGAAAAGAAAAGAAAAATGTAGAGTGTATCCACTACATCAATAAAAGCAAGGCCAAAAACCACATGGTCATATCAAGCGATGCAGGGAAAGCCTTTGACAAAATATAACACCCCTTTATGATCAAAACACTACAAAAAATGGGAATAGATGGAAAATTCCTCAAGATAACAGAGTCCATCAACTGCAGACCTACAGCCAATATCATACTCAATGGTGAAAGACTGGAAGCGTTCCCCCTTAAATCAGGTACTAGACAGGGCTGCCCACTACCACCATTACTATTCAACATAGTTTTGGAAGTTCTTGCCATAGCAATCAGGCAGGAGCAAGGAATTAAAGGGATACAGATTGGAAGAGAAGAAGTCAAACTCTCCCTATTTGCAGATGACATGATAGTATACACAGAAAAACCTAAGGAATCCAGCAAGAAGCTTTTGGAAATCATCAGGCAATACAGTAGTAAGGTGTTAGGCTACAAAATTAACATTCAAAAGTCAGTGGCATTCCTCTATGCAAACCTAAGCTAGAAGAAACTGAAATCCAGAAATCAATTCCTTTTTTTACTGTAGCAACAAAAACAATAAAATATCTAGGAGTAAACCTAACAAAAGAAGTGAAAGACTTGTATACTGCAAATTATGAGTCACTACTCAAGGAAATTGAAAAAAACACAAAGAAGTGGAAAGATATTCCATGATCATGGGTTGGTAGAATTAACATCATCAAAATGAATATACTACCCAGAGCCATCTACAGATTTAATGCTATCCCCATCAAGATCCCAAGCACATTTTTTAGGAGAATAGAACAAATGCTACAAATGTTTATCTGGAACCAGAAAAGACCTAGAATTGCCAAAAACAATCTTGAGAAGAAAGAACAGAGCTGGAGGCATTACACTCCCAGATCTCAAATTGTATTATAGGTCCATTGTCATCAAAACTGCTTGGTACTGGAACATAAATAGACACACTGACCAGTGGAATAGAATTGAGAGCCCAGAAGTGAGCCCCCACACCTATGATCATCTAATCTTTGACAAAGGGGCTCAGACTATTAAATGGGGAAAGGAGAGTTTCTTCAACAAATGGTATTGGGAAAACTGGATTGGAACATGCAGAAGGTCAGATAAGTCAGAAAGAAAAGGATTAATATGTAATGATCTCACTCATAGAAGTTCAAAAACAAAATCAGAAGGGAAAACACTAAGCAAAACTTGGATTGAAGTTGGTGTACTGCACCAGAGTAATAGATGTTGTGGTTGTAGGGCGAGGGTTCAGGTCCTGGAACATGATGGCAAAGGAGGACCTAGTAGGGGTTGTATTGTTATTTGGAAATGTTATGCATGTACAAACTATTGTACTTTACTGTCAACTGTACACCATTAATGCCCCAATAAAGAAACTTAAAAAATAAAGAAGAAACATGAAGAAGAATGAAACTGAACTACTATATTTCTTTTTTTTTTTTGAACCACTATATTTCACTGAACACATAAGTAAGCTTCAAATGGATTAAGGACTTGAGTGTTAGACCAGAAACTATCAATTACTTAGAGGGAAATATTGGCAGAACTCTTTCCATATAAATTTTAAAGGCATCTTCAATGAAACGAATCCAATTATAAAGAAGACTAAATAAGAAATAAACCAATAGGACAACATCAAATTAAAAAAACTTCTACACAGCAAAAGAAACCACCACCCAAACAGAGAGACCTCCCACAGAATGGGAGATCTTTACATGCTATATATAAGACAAGAGGCTAATAACCAAAATATATAAAGAGCTCACCAAACTCAGCAACAAGAAAACAAATGATCCCATCCAAAAATGGGAAGAGGATATGATCAGAATATTCTCCATAGAAGAGATCCAAAAGGCCAATAGGCATATGAAAAAAAATGTTCCAAGTCATTGATTGTCAGAAAAATGCAAATAAAGACAAGGAGATACCACTTCACTCCTGTGTGAAATGTCATACATCAGAAAAGGTAGCAGCAACCAATGCTGGAGAGGTTGTGGGGACAAGGGAACCCTCCTGCACTGTTAGTGGGGATGTAAATTGGTCCAACCCTTGTGGAGAGCATTTGGAGAACTCTCCGAAGTCTAGAAGTGGACTTACCCTATGATCCTGCAATTACTCTCCTGGGTATATATCCTAAAGAACCCAACACACCCATCCAAAAAGATTTGTGTATACCTATGTTCATAGCAGCACAATTTGTTATAGCCAAAACCTGAAAGCAACCCAGATGTCCAACAACAGGTGAGTGTCAGAGTAAGTTGTGGTATATATACACAATGAAATACTACTCAGCTATTAAAAATGGTGAATTCACCTTCTTCACCCCATCTTGGATGGAGCTTGAAGATATCATGTTAAGTGAGATAAGTCAGAAACAGAAGGATGAATATGGGATGATCTCACTCATAGAAGTCGAAAAAACGGGGTCCAAAGGGAAAACACTAAGCAGAACTGTACTGGAGTTGGTGTATTGCACCGAAGTAAAAGACACTGGGGTGAGGGGGGATTGTTCAGGTCCTGGAACATGATGGCAGAGGAGGACCTAGTGGGGGTTGAACTGTTATGTGGAAAACTGGGAAAGGTTATGCATGTACAAACTACTGAATTTTACTGTCAACTGTAAACCAGTAATCCCCCAATAAAGAAAAAAAAATTGTTTTTAAAAAGGGGGGTAGGGGTGGGGGAGAGGGCCTCTGGGAGCAGGGGATTCATCATTCAGTCTCCAAGCCCAGCAATTACCCTAGTGGAAATAAAGATATAACAAATAAATAAGGTTTTGTATACAAAGTACTTAGCAAACATCTGGTAAAGTAACCTTGGGTTCTTCTTCTTTTTTAATTATCTTGATTTATTGATTGGATAGAGACAGCAAGAAATTGAGAGGGAAGGGGGTGATAGAGACGGAGAGAGACACCTGCAATATTGCTTCACCACTCGAAAAGCTTTCCCCCTGCATATCGGGACTGGGGACTTGAACCCGGGTTCTTGATCAGTGTAATATGCGTGCTCAACCAGGTGCACCACCACCTGGCTACCTGGCCCTGTAACCTTGGGTTCTAATCCTCCAGCCTCAGATTCTAAGAGGTATCAACATTAAATAGGATAAAACAAGTCACGGGAGACAAATGAGGAGGGTTGGTATTAAGAGCTGAATGAGGGGGTCGGGTGAAGCACAAGGACTAGTGTAAGGATCTCAGTTCAAGCTCCCCCCCCCCAGGTCCCCACCTGCAGGGGAGTCCCTTCACAGGTGGTGAAGCAGGTCTGCAGGTATCTATATTTCTCTCCTCCACAGCTGGTCTCTCTCTCTCTCAAGTTAAAATAAAATAAATTAGAATAAAGTGTATAAAATATTATATTTTTGTTCAATATAAGTTATACCTTGTTTCTCTTTTCCTCACCAGAGCACTGCTCAGCTCTGGTCTATGGTGATTTGGGGGATTGAACCTGGGACTTTGGAGCCTCAGGCATCAAAGTCTCTTTGCATACACATTATGCTAGCTACCCCCACTCTACCACATGTCTCTGAAAATGAAGAAGTGGCCCAGAGTGGTAGAATTACATATGCAAAAGCACCCCAGCTGGTTTGCATAACTATGGTTATGCAAAGAGATTCTCACACTTGAGGGTCCCGAAGTCCCAGATTCAATTCCCCAAAACACCATCAGCCATAGCTGAGCAATGCTCTGGTAAAAACAACAAAAAAGCCCCAGCTTCCCTCCACCTCCACCGTTGCCTTGCTTCAATAAGGTATACTTGGAGTCATTATTGAGAACATTAATGTCATATATTTCAGTGATATCTGAGCACCCACTGTTCCATATTTGTTCCTGTGGTCTTTGACTGAAATCATCAGGAAAAAAAAAATGTGGGAGTCGGGTGGTAGCCCAGCGGGTTAAGCACACGTGACGCAAAGCAGTGGATGTGAGGATCTGGGTTTGAGCCCCCAGCTTCCCACCTGCAGGGGGAGGAGTCTCTTCACAGGCAGTGAAGCAGGTTTGTAGGTACCTATCTTTCTCTTCCCCTCTCTGTCTTCCCCTCCTCTCTCCATTTCTATCTATCCTATCCAACAACAACATCAGTAACAATAACTACAACAATGAAAAAGGGCAACAAAAGGGAAAGTAAATAAATATTTTAAAAATATATTAAACAAACAAACAAAAACCATAAATGCAAATTCTAGAGCCAGAGAACTATCTAGACAGTTAAGCATAGGACTTGCAAGTCCGTGACCACAGAGACCTCAGGTTCAAATCCCTGGCACTGCCATATGTGAG
Source organism: Erinaceus europaeus (assembly GCF_950295315.1). Classification (NCBI taxonomy): domain Eukaryota; kingdom Metazoa; phylum Chordata; class Mammalia; order Eulipotyphla; family Erinaceidae; genus Erinaceus; species Erinaceus europaeus. Next base: position 39,574,943 of record NC_080171.1, on the reverse strand, counting down.
AGCTGAGTGGTATTCTGGCCCCTCTTTCTGCCTCTAATTCTCTCTTTCACTATGTGTACACACACACACACAGACACACAAATAAATAAATAGATAGTGGCCTAGGAGGTGGTGCAGTAATGGGGTTTTGAATTTTCAAGCATAAGGTCCAAAGTTCAGTCTTCACCATGTGCCAGAATAATGTTCTGGTTCTCTCTCTTTCTCCCTTGTTGTAAGGAAAGAAATAAATAAATAACCAATAAATAAATTTAAACAAAGTTAAATTATCACCAACAGAACAAAAACAAAAAGCATGCTACAATTATTCCATTTCTCATGTATCCACAAGGTGGCACATCACAACTTTGTTTTTTACTTCATTGATGTTTGAAATGAGATATGCCATGCAAAACATTGAAACAAACTTTAGTCTTATCAGGTGCTTTGCTAAGCACAAGAGAGTTCTGTCCTGAGTAGAAAAGTTTTATTTACTGTTTCATGCATTTGAATTTGGCTCTTTGGTGAGACATGACCATTGTACTCTCATGAATCACAAAAAAAGTATTTGTAACCTACCTTACTATCCACTTGTTAATATGATACAGCACTACCTAATAGTTCATACCTAACATGAATAGATTATTTCACTTGAGAAGATATAATTGGGGGGGCCTCCCTCTGATTTTCTGTGTCATTAAGAAAGATAAAATTGAGGAGAAGAAAAACCAAAATTACATAATGGATGACTTTGGGCTTTTGTCCCAACATTTAAAAGAGTATTTACTTACATATGATGACATAGAAAAAAAATATATAAATTTGAAATTTCTGAGAAGAGAGTTAAGAAAAACTTACTAATGCATGAGAATTTTCCCACAGTAATTAGTAATCACTATTCATATTCTAGAAAAAAACTTTCAGTTCAATCCAGAAAATGTCCCCTCATAAGGCAAGACTTAGTTATCATGAAACTGACCATTCTTGAAACAAATGAACAAAAAACCTGTGGTCTTTTTTCTTTTACAGAGGTTTTAATTTAAAAGTACTCTAATAAAATGGAATTGGCATATCGCACCAAAGTAAAAGACTCTGGGGTGGGTGGGTGGGGAGAATACAGGTCCATGAAGGATGATAAATGACATAGTGGGGGTTGTATTGTTAAATGGGAAACTGGGGAATGTTATGCATGTACAAACTATTGTATTTACTGTTGAATGTAAAACATTAATTCCCCAATAAAGAAATAAATTAAAACTATTAATAATAAAAATACTCTAATAGAATTCATACTATATAGCAGTTTTAGGTTCATAGCAAAACTCAGCAGAAAGTACAAATTCTTGACATCCTCTGCACAGCTTCCTTCCCATCCGTCATCAGAATAAAACATTTGTTACAGCTGCTCGACCTCCACTGACACATCATTTTCACACTCAGTTTATAGTTTACATTCGGGATGTGAAATGGTTCTGAAGGAAAACAATTGCTATTTTCAGACTCCTTTTTTTGTATAGTACCAAGAGCTCCCTCTCCTTTTCATCTGCGGCGTAACTCTGAATACATGACGTCCTCTCTTCCCTACAGATGGCAGCACCTACATAAATAACTATTGTAACCCTGCCTCCTGTATACTCTCACTATGGCTCCCTTTAACTCCCTTACCAGTCTGCCAAATGTTTATTTATCCAAGTTCTGAAGAACCTGGAGGGGACAGGATGATACTTTTTTTGCTGTCACTTAACAATGAGGTGAAAAATTATTTTCCTTGGAATAATTTCAGATGTATGAAGTTATTTACCTTCATAACCATAAGTAAAAAAAAAAACACCCAACTTGGCTAGCAATATAGCTCACTTGAATAGTGTACTAATTTGCCACAGGCATGACTCAGGTTCTAACCTAGCATTGAAGGAATCTTCTTTTTTCTTTTTTTCTTTTTTTTTGATCTCCCCTTAATCTTCTCTAGCTCATTCTCATGATCTCCTGGCCTTTTTCTCCATTCCTGCCCTCTTCTTTTTTTTTTTTTTTTTTTACTTTTTTTCATATTTTATTTTACTGTTATGATACAATGGACAAGGACTCAGTAAAGTAGCAAGATGCAAAATTAACACCATAGATCAGTGGCATTTCTTTTTTTTCTCTCTCTCTTTTTTTTTTTATTGGGGAATTAATGTTTTACATTCAACAGTAAGTACAATAGTTTGTACATGCATAACATTCCCCAGTTTCCCATATAACAATACAACCCCCACTAGGTCCTCTGAATCCTTCTTGGACCTGTATTCTCCCCACCCATCCACCCCGGAGTATTTTACTTTGGTGTGATACGCCAATTCCATTTCAGGTTCTACTTGTGTTTTCTTTTCTGATCTTGTTTTTCAACTTCAGCCTGAGAGTGAGATCATCCCATATTCATCCTTCTGTATCTGACTTATTTCACTCAACATGATTTTTTCAAGGTCCATCCAAGATCAGCTGAAAATGGTGAAGTCACCATTTTTAATAGCTGAGTAGTATTCCATTGTGTATATATTACCATAACTTGCTCAGCCACTCACCTGTTGTTGGACTCCTGAGTTGCTTCCAGGTTTTGGCTATTACAAATTGTGCTGCCAAGAACATATGTGTACACAGATCTTTTTGGATGGACATGTTGGGTTCCTTAGGATATATCCCCAGGAGAGGAATTGCAGGATCATAGGGTAGGTCCATTTCTAGCCTTCTGAGAGTTCTCCAGACTGTTCTCCACAGAGGTTGGACCAATTGACATTCCCACCAGCAGTGTAGGAGGGTTCCTTTGACCCCACACCCTCTCCAGTATTTGCTGCTGTTACCTTTTCTGATGTATGACATTCTCACAGGAGTGAAGTGGTATCTTATTGTTGTCTTTATTTGCATTTCTCTGACAATCAGAGACTTGAAGTATTATTTCATGTGTTTCTCGGCCTTTTGGATCTCTTCTGTGGTGAATATTCTGTCCATGTCCTCCCCCCATTTTTGGATAGGGTTATTTGTTGTCTTGTTGTAGAGTTTGGCAAGCTCTTTATATATGCTGGTTATTAAACTCTTGTCTGATGTATGGCATGTAAAGATCTTCTCCCATTCTGTGAGGGGTCTCTTGGTTTGGGTAGTGGTTTCTTTTGCTGAAAAAGAAGCTTTTTAATTTGATGTAGTCCCATAGGTTTATACTTGCCTTAGTTTTCTTTGTAATTGGATTCGTTTCATTGAAAATGTCTTTAAAGTTTATGCGGAAAAGAGATCTGCCAATATTTTCCTCTAAGTATCTGATAGTTTCTGGTCTAACATCCACGTCCTTGATCCACTTGGAATTTACTTTTGTATTTGGTGAAATACAGTGGTTCAGTTTCATTCTTCTGCATGTTTCAACCCATTGTTTCCAACACCATTTGTTGAAGAGACTCTGCTTTCCCCATATAATAGTCTGAGCCCCTTTGTCAAAGATTAGATGTCCATAGGTGTGGGGGCTCACTTCTGGGCTCTCAATTCTATTCCACTGGTCAGTGTGTCTATTTATTTTCCAGTACCAAGCAGTTTTGATGACAATGGCCCTATAATACAATTTGAGATCTGGGAGTGTGATGCCTCCAGCTCTGTTCTTTCTTCTCAAGATTGTTTTTGGCAATTCTAGGTCTTTTCTGGTTCCAGATAAACATTTGTAGCATCTGTTCTATTCTCCTAAAAAATGTGCTTGGGATCTTGATGGGGATAGCATTAAATTTGTAGATGGCTCTGGGTAGTATATTCATTTTGATGATGTTAATTCTGCCAACCCATGATCATGGAAAATCTTTCCACTTCTTTGTGTCTTTTTCAATTTCCTTGAGTAGTGACTCATAATTTGCAGTATACAAGTCTTTCACTTCTTTTGTTAGGTTTACTCCTAGATATTTTATTGTTTTTGTTGCTACAGTAAAAAGAATTGATTTCTGGATTTCAATTTCTTCTAGCTTAGGTTTGCATAGAGGAATGCCACTGACTTTTGAATGTTAATTTTGTAGCCTGACACCTTACTGTATTGCATGATGATTTCCAAAAGCTTCTTGATGGATTCCTTAGGTTTTTTTGTGTATACTATCATGTCATCTGCAAATAGGGAGAGTTTGACTTCTTCTCTTCCAATCTGTATCCTTTTAATTCCTTGCTCCTGCCTGATTGCTATGGCAAGAACTTTCAAAACTATGTTGAATAGTAATGGTGGTAGTGGGCAGCCCTGTCTAGTACCTGATCTGAGTGGAAATGCTTCCAGTTTTTCACCATTGAGTATGATGTTGGCTGTAGGTTTGCTATATATAGACTCCACTATCTTCAGGAATTTTCCATCTATTCCCGTTTTTTGTAGCGTTTTGATCATAAAGGGATGTTGTATTTTGTCAAAGGCTTTCTCTGCATCTATTGATATGACCATGTGGTTTTTGGTCTTGCTTTTGTTGATGTGGTGGATTACATTGATTGATTTACGTGTATTAAACCAACCTTGCATGCCTGGGATAAACCCCACTTGGTCATGATGAACAATCTTTTTAATATACTACTGTATCCAGTTGGCTAGAATTTTTTTCAGTATTTTAGCATCTATCTTCATCAGATATTGGTATGTAGTTTTCTTTTTTGGTTGTGTCCCTGTCTGCTTTTGGTATCAGAGTGATGTTAGCTTCATAAAAGCTGGCAGGGAATATTCCAGTGTCTTCAATCTTCTGGAAGACTTTTAAAAGTAGAGGTATTAGTTCTTCTTTGAATGTTTTGTAGAATTCATTTGTAAAACCATCTGGTCCAGGACTTTTATTTTTGGGGAGATTTTTGATAACTGTTTCAATTTCATTAGCTGTGATGGGCCTGTTCATGTTATCCACTTCCTCTTTACTTAGTTTTGGAAGTTGATAGGTATCTAGGAAATCGTCCATTTCTTCCAGGTTCTCTATCTTGGTAGCATATAGTTGTTCATAGAAGCCTCGCATGATATGTTGAATTTCTGCGGTGTCTGTTGTGATATCTCCTCTTTCATTTACTATCTGATTTATTTGGGTCTTCTCCCTTTTTTGTTTTGTGAGTCTGGCTAAAGGTTTGTCGATTTTGTTTACTCTTTCGAAGAACCAACATTTACTTTCACTGATCTTTTGTATGGTTTTCTTATTCTCAATGTTATTTATTTCTGCCCTAACTTTAGTGATTTCTGTCCTTCTGGTTGCTTTAGGGTTCCTTTGTTCTTCTTCTTCTAGGTCTTTAAGATGTGCAATCAGGCTGTTTATTTGTGCCTTTTCTTGTTTCCTAACATGTGCTTGTATAGCTATGAACTTCCCTCTCAGTACTGCCTTAGCTGTGTCCCAAATATTTTGATAGCTTGTGTCTTCATTTTCATTGAACTCTCGAAACATTTTGATTTCTTCCTTGATTTCCTCTTTGACCCAGAGGTTGTTAAGAAGTGTACTTTGAGCTTCCACATTTTGGGTCTATTACTAATCTTTTGTTGATTGTTAAGTGTTGGTTCAATTCCACTGTGGTCTGAGAAGATGCTTGGAATGATTTCAATGATTTGCTGATGCTGTCTTTGTGGCCTAACATATGGTCTATCCTTGAGAATGATCCATGTGGATTTGAGTAAAATGTGTATTCCAGTTTCTTGGGATGAATGATTCTGAAAATGTCCAATAGTTCTAGTTTATCTATCTCTTCATTTAGGTCCCTTATGTCTTTATTGATTTTCTGCCTGGATGATATGTCAAGTTGAGAGTGGGGTGTTGAAGTCCCCTACTATGACTGTGTTGCTGATAATACATTGCTGTAGCTCTTTCAGTAGACGTTTGATGTATTTAGATGGCTTCTCATTGGGTGCATAGATGTTAATAATTGTTAAGTCCTCTCTTGATTGACTGATCCTCTGAGCATTAAGTAGTGTCCATTCCTATCTTTTTTTATCTTATCTATTTTAAAGTCTATCTGAAGGAAGTGTCTATGCTGAGGTCTCTTTCACCTTCTCACTGCTTCTCCTCCTCTCCACACCTAAATAATAGCAATAAGGGTGGAGGTAGATAGCATGATAGTTATGCAAACAAAACTCATGCCTGAAGCTCCAGAGTCCTAGGTTCAGTCTCCATAAGCCAGAGGTTCCATCACCATAAGCCATACCTCAGCATTGTTCTGGTAAAATAATTAGTAATAATAATATAAACAAAAATAAATACAATTATATTAATTAAAAAATAAAAGATCCCTCAGTGCTCTTTTTTTTTTGCTCCCTCCCCCCTTCAGATCTTTTGAATTATAACATAAAGGTTATAATTTAGGGAAACCATCAAAGAAGCATATGATAAAAAAAGGTATCCTGCAGCAGAAAGTTATAGGAAATATTCAACAAAATTTGCTCTTAACTTTTTTCCTACCTCAATTATTTTCCTACTCCAGTACTTTTTTTTTTCCTACTTCAATAAATTTTTCCAACAACTCATGACATCTCAGCAAGATTGTGGTCTGGGAAGTGGAAATAAATCATCCTGGACCCCTCTGGGTTCTCTAAAACTGGACAAGTTATCAACTAGGCATGAGGCAGAGAAAAAGTAAAGAGAAATTTATTAATAACAGTACTTCCTATACAAATGGGGGAGACCCAAAAATTCTGAGTAAGCTGTCACATAGTCTTAGAAAACATCTTTATTTTTATTGTTTATATCTTAAAATTGTTATTTATTGGATAAAGGCAGATAAACTTGAGAAGAAAGAGGGAAATGGAAAGAGAGAAGAGAAACATCTACAGTACTGCTTCATTGCCTGTGAAGCCTCCTCCCTGCAGATGAGGACCAGAGACTTGAACCTGGGTCTTGGCATATTGTAACATGTGCACCTAACCAGGTGCACCATCACCCAGCCCATAGAGCATGTCTTCAAATAACTTCCTATCACTGAGAGGAGTTACGGAAGAAGACAGGAGTGTTAGCTAAGACACAGCAACTCAAAAGCAAGCAAGTACCTGCCTCTTGTCCATGTAAGAGGGGAGGCTCTGAGAGGAAAGAGAGTTTCCCCCAAAAGGACAGTGGATGCAAAAAACAAACAAACAAATAAACAAACAAACAAACGAGTTCTGCCATCTCCCTGGACCAGATCCTTCCTACAACGGTCTGACAGTCTTTATCTCAAAGGCAATCTTCATTCTGCCTCCAGGACCCTGCTTGTGAAAATTAACCTTGTTTGTGGGGCAGGAAGGGGGTTTTATTTTTCACCCTACAATGGCAAATCTCATTCACCTTTATTATTGTTATATAATCTATATAACATTGGTATCTGTATAACCCCCTCTTTTGGTTTTCTGTGCATAACCCCTTATAGTTTCAGTATTATCTTTACCAACTAAATGCCTGGCACAGAACTGCTAGCCAAATACATGAAAATGAGAGGCCAGGTGATGGCAACCTTTAGTATAGTGCATGGGTTCAAGTCCCTGTCTCTATCTGCTTTACCAGGAGGAGCAGTGATGTAGGTATGTCTCTCTCTCTCTCTCTCTCTCTTTGCCTCCAGGGTTATTGCTGGGGCTCGGTGCCTATACTAGGAATCCAGTGTTCCTGGAGGCTATTTTTCCCATTTTGTTTCCCTTGTTGTGCTTGTTGTAGTTGTTATTGTTGTCATAGTTGTTGTTGTATAGGACAGAGAGAAATGGAGAGAGAAGGGAAAGACAGAGAGGAGGAAAGATAGGCACCTGCAGATCTGCTTCACCGTTTGCAAAGAGACCTCCTACAGGTGGGGAGCCGGGGGCTGGAGCCAGCCCTTGTGCTTTGTGCCATGTGCGCTTAACCCGCTGTGCTACCACCCAACTCCTCTCTCTCTCTCTCTCTCTAGTCTCTAGCTAAACAAACAAACAAACAAACAAAACAGCCACCAACAGTGGCGGAGTCCTTGTGCAGACACTGAATCCTAGCGATAACCCTGGTGAAGGAGAGAAAAAAGAAAAAAAGAAAAAGATAAATTAAATAAAATATGAATTGTTTAAAATGTAAGTCAGTTGTTTCTGGAGCAGTGGTGCAGATCATATGCTCTCTATCTCTTTTTAAAAAAAATTTTATAAGACAACAATGAGATACCACTTTACTCCTGTGAGAATGTCATACATCAGAAAAGGTAACAGCAGCAAATGCTGAAGAGGGTGTGGGGTCAAAGGAACCCTCCTACACTGCTGGTGGGAATGTCAATTAGTCCAACCTCTGTGGAGAACAGTCTGGAGAACTCTCAGAAGGCTAGAAATGGACCTACCCTATGATCCTGCAATTCCTCTCCTGGGGATATATCCTAAGGAACCCAACATATCCATCCAAAAAGATCTGTGTACACAAATGTTCTTGGCAGCACAATTTGTAATAGCCAAAACCTGGAAGCAACCCAGGTGTCCAACAACAGGTAAGTGGCTGAGCAAGTTGTGATATATATACACAATGGAATACTACTCAGCTATTAAAAATGGTGACTTCACCATTTTCAGCTGATCTTGGATGGACCTTGAAAAATTCATGTTAAGTAAAATAAGTCAGAAACAGAAGGATGAATATGGGATGATCTCACTCTCAGGCTGAAGTTGAAAAACAAGATCAGAAAAGAAAACACTGCTGAACTGGAATTGGCATATTGCACCAAAGTAAAAGACTCTGGGGTGCGTGGGTGGGGAGAATACAGATCTAAGAAGGATTCAGAGGACCTAGTGGGGGCTGTATTGTTATATGGAAAACTGGTAAATGTTGTGCATGTACAAACTATTGTACTTACAGTTGAATGTAAAACATTAATTCCCCACTAAAGAAATTTTAAAAAATCATCATCTTTATTTATTTGACAGAGACAGCCAGAAATCGAGAGGGAAGGTGGAGTTAGGGAGAGAGAGAGAGAGAGAGAGAGAGAGAGAGAGAGAGAGAAACACCTGCAGCACTACTCCACCACTCATGAAGCTTTCCCCCTGCAGGTGGGGAGCAGGGACTTGAATCCAGGTCCTTTGTAACATGTGCACTCAACCAGGTGTGTCACCCCTCAGCCCCGATCATATGCTCTCTCTGACTTGCAGTTATACCAACTGAAAGTGAACTCAACATTAAAAGTTACTGGTTACAAATAATGGTTAATAGGGGCTAATTAAACACACATATTACCATGCTCAAGGACCTGGATTTAAGCCCACACTATCCACAGGGATCGCTTCACTAGCAGAGATGCAGGTTTGCAGGTTTCTCTGTTTCTCTTTCTTCTCTGTTTCCCTTGTCCTCTCTCAATTTCTAGTTCCCATATCTAATAGAAAGAAAGAACAGAAAAGAAACGAAAGGAGAGGAGAGGAGAGGAGAGGAAAGAAAAAATGATATATAAAATAATAAGGCTGCTGGGAATGGTGGCTTTGTAGTGAAGGCACCAAGTCACAGCAATAATCCTGGTGGAAAAAATAAGAAAGGTTAAAGGAACAAGCTAGTAGTCAGGGGAGAGAGTTCAAAAGCAGAACGCCAGATAGGCATGCTTGAGATTTCTAGTTGGATCCTTTGTTCTGCATGTGCCAGAATGGTACTCTAGCTTGTCTCATATAAACTCTCTCAAATAAAATAATCTCTAAAATATTCTAAAAGAAAAAAAAAACAAGTTAGTTTAAACATATAATGTATGCTCGTGATATAACCTGGAAATGGTGCAAATGATGCAGAATGAAAAGTTCTCACAAGCACCACCCACCTTGTTGCTAGCCACCTAGTTTATCAGCTTCCAATTTTTTTTTTTAATCAGATCTGGTTTATGATGGTCCTGGGACCTCAGAGCATCAAGCATGAAAGGTTTTATTTACATAACCACTATGTTATCTCCCACCCTACTCCCAACAATCTTAATAAATAAAATAATGGTTATATTTGTCCTCCAAAGGGCAGATTCACGGCAGATTTGCAACAAGAAAGGGAAAAAATCCTTTTAACTGAAATGTTTGATATATAACATGGTGTGACTTTAAGATTCACCACACATCGACTACACACATTTATATGTCATTATCATCTTGTCATTAATTATCATTTTTTAAAGTTTTTAAAATTATTATTGGTGTTTTTTAATTTTTTATATTTATTTATTTTCCCTTTTGTTGCCCTTGCTTTTTTTAATTGTTGCTGTGGTTATTATTGTTGTTGTTATTGATGTCGTCGTTGTTAGATAGGACAGAGAGAAATGGAGAGAGGAGAGGAAGATATAGAGGGGAAGAGAAAGATAGGCACCTGCAGACTTGCTTCACCGCCTGTGAAGGGACTCCCCTGGAGGTGGGGAGCTGGGGACTGGAACCTGTCCTTGAGCTTGAGCTTCGCGCCGCATGCGCTTAACCTGCTGCTACCGCCAGGAGTCCCTAATTAGCATTTTTATTATGTCACATAACTATCACTTTTTAAATTTTTCTTTAAATATTTATTTATTTGTTCCCTTTTGTTGCCCTTGTTGTTTTATTGTTGTAGTTATTATTGTTGTTGTTACTGATGTCCTTGTTGGATAGGACAGAGAAATGGAGAGAGGAGGGGAGGACAGAGAGGGAGAGAAAGACAGACACCTGCAGACCTGCTTCACCACCTGTGAAGCGACTCCCCTGCAGGTGGGGAGCCTGGGGCTCCAACTGGGATCCTTAAGCTGGTCCTTGCGCTTTGTGCCACCTGCGCTTAATCCGCCGCGCTACCGCTACCCACTATCACTTTTTAAAAATATTTATTTATTTATTTGACACAAAGGGGGGAGGGAGAGAGAAAGCATATCACTTCATTCTGCAGCTTAATCTCAGGATCTCACGTTTTCACGTGTGGTGCTTTAGCCACTGTGCTACCTCCCAGACATCATAACTATTATTTATTTTTCAGGAATATTAATTTACTTATTTATTTATTTTTAAAATTTATTTTCCCTTTTGTTGCCCTTGTTTATTGTTGTCGTAGTTATTATTGTTGTTGTTATTGATGTCGTCGTTGTTGGACAGGACAGAGAGAAATGGAGAGAGGAGGGGAAGACAGAGAGGGGGAGAAAAAGATAGACACCTGCAGACCTGCTTCATCACTTGTGAAGCGATTCCCCTGCAGGTGGGGAGTCTTGGGCTTGAACCGGGATCCTTACACCAGGTCCTTGTGCTTTGCGACACATGCGCTTAACCCAATCCTCAATTTACTTATTTATTTTGATTTTTTAAATTATCTTTATTTATTGGATAGAGACAGCCAGAAATAGAGAGGGGAGGGGTGATAGGGAGAAAGACAGAAGATTCCTGCAGCACTGCTTCATCACTTGCAAAGATTTCCCCTTGCAGGTGGGGACTGGAGGCTTAAACCTAAGTCCTTGCACATTGTAACCGTGCACTCAGGCAGGTGCACCACCACCCAGCCCTTCTTACTTATTATTTTTTTTATTTTTAAAAAATATTTATTAACATTTATTTATTTATTCTCTTGCCCTTGTTTTATTGTTGTAGTTATTGTTGTAGTCGTTGTTGGTTAGGACAGAGAGAAATGGAGAGAGAAGGGTAAGACAGAGGGGGAGAGAAAGATAAGACACCTGCAGACCTGCTTCACTGCTTGTGAAGCGACTCTTCTGCAGGTGGGGAGCTGGGGGCTCCAACTGGGATCCTTATGCCAGTCCTTGTGCTTTGCGCCACGCTTAACCTGTTCCGCTACTGCCCAACTTCCACTTATTTATTTATTTTTTCCACTTATTTATTTTTGATAGAGACAGAGAGAAATTGAGAGGAAAAGGGAAGATCGAGAGGGAGGGAGGGGGGAGGAGAGAGAGAGAGAGAGAGAGAGAGACCTGCAGCACTGCTTCCCTCTTGCATGTAGGGACATTCTAATATGTGTACTCAACCAAGTGTCCCACCAGGTCCCTATTTTATTTTATTTTATTTTATTTTATTTTATTTTATTTTATTTTATTTTTACCAGGTCCCTTTTAAGAATAATTCCATCTAGTCTTTTAACAAGTTTGGTGAGTATAATATGGTATTATTGTCTAAATTCACTCTACTGTGTTACTTGTTGCAAGTTATCTTTAAGTATCTCTTTCATCCCTTGCCCTCCTGTTACTAATGATGTCATACCTCCATGAGAGGAGGATTCAACAGCTCTTCTTCTTCTTCTTTTTATTTTATTTCTTTATTGGGGAATTAATGTTTTACATTCAACAGTAAATGCAATAGTTTGTACATGCATAATATTCCCCAGTTTCCCATATAACAATACAACCCCCACTAGGTCCTCTATCATCCTTCATGGACCTGTATTCTCCCCACCCACCCTACTTTGATGCGATATGCCAATTCCATTTCAGGTTCTACTTGTGTCAACAGCTCTTCTTAAAATAACATAATGAGTGGGAGTTGGGTGGTAGCTCATTGGGTTAAGAGCATGTGGCATGAAGTGCAAGGACCAGCATATGGATCCTGGTTTGAGCCCCCAGCTCCCCACCTGCAGGGAAGTCCCTTCACAAGGGGTGAAGCAGGTCTGCAGGTGTCTTTCTCTCCCCCTCTCTGTGTTCCCCTCCTCTCTCCATTTCTCTCTGTCCTATCCAACAACAACGACATCAATAACAACAACAATAATAACTACAACAATAAAACAACAAGGGTAACAAAAGGGAATAAATAAATATTTTTAAAAGATTAACATAATGAGTAACTTCATTGAGTGAAATATACAAAAGTATCTGAACACGATGCTGATGTTAAACTTTCCAAGGGTTGGCAGGATGCACCCCAATTTCAAGCCTTGGCCCCACATGGAAATGCCATGTTATCTGGGGATGTTCCAGTGCCCCAGTATCTCTTCCTTTTTCTTTGTATCTTATCTGAATGAAAAAGTGACCTAGGAGTGGTAAAGTCACATGCACAGGAGCTTGTGGGCTCTGAAAACAAAACCAACCAACCAAACATCTTTTACAGCAGCCTGGGAAGTGGTGTTGTGGATAAAGCACTAGATACCTCTCTCTCTCCCTCTTCCTATTCTTCCCCTCCCCTCTTCCCCCCTTTTTTTTGGGGACTGAACCTGGGACATTGGAGCCTCAGCCATGAGTGTCTCTTTGCATAACTGTTATGTTATCTATCCCTGCGCAAGCACTAAACTCTCAAACATGAGATCCTGAGTTTAATTCTCTGCATCACTTATGCCACAATGTTATCTGTTCCCCTCTCCTCCTCCTCCTCTTCCTCCTTTCTTATTAATAAATAAATCTTTCAAAACAACTTCCTAATTAGAAAGAGTTTGAGATAGAAGACCTTCTTTTTTGTTGCTTTTGAAATACAGATCAAATGCCTGCTTTTGTACAAACCTGAGTTGGTTCACAGTGAAATTTACTCTACTACAAGTATGTGTCAACATTTTCATTTCCACAGGGCTATCAGCCGGCCTGCTCAACATTTTCCTTTCTATCTTGCATTTAGCACTAGGTGGTAGAGATTGCAAAGAACCACTTATCTTTAATCATTGGCAATAGCTGTTGTCAGTGTAACCATTTTCTCAACAGTGGTGGTTTTTAAGGACCCACCAGAATGTAAGTATAATTCATGAGGCTACTTTCCCAACCCAGTGAAATGAATATTCATCCTCACTGAATAGATAAAAGCCAGCTTCTATTATCTTATTTACTGTAATGAAAAGCATCTAGTTCTGAAGAGTTTTTCATTTTTGTAAAGTTAAACAGAGTGCAAAAACAAAGCATTTGAATGTTAGGCTACTCTGAGTAATACAACATGATTATGAATAACTAAATCATTTTTGTATTCTATTCAAAATGAAAAGGTCAAAAGTTGCATAGTGGTATTAAGGCAAACATGATTCACTCACTCCACCTCAGAAAAACAGTAAAAACGAAATCAGCCAATCTACAAGTAAAATCAACAATCAAATGGTACTTTTCCCAGAACCACTGAACTATCACATCAAAAAGGTTCACATTACTATATTTTCTGTCAACTGTAAATTATTAATCACCAATGAAGAAAAAAAAAGGTTTACATGTAAACATTATCAAAAGCTTAGTAAAGAACAGTTGCTTTTTTTGTTAAAATCCTTAATATCTGACAAAAATATGAACTCCCAGTTTTAAGAAACTGGCTAAATACTCATAAAAATTTAATTTAGTTCCATAGGCCATAGGATGCCCTAAATACATTTATTTATTTTTATTATTTATTTGTTTGTTTATTTCACCAGAGTACTGCTTAGCTTATGTGGGTGACCAACCTCTGGGACTTTTGAGCCTCAGGCATGAAAGTCTTTTTGTATGACCATTATTCTATCTTCCTAAATAAATACCAAAAAAAATTTAAATGTTTAAAGTTGTTTAAGACACTCCTGTAATTTAAGCAGTTCCAAGAATTTTAGATTTGTACCAGGAAGTGGAACAAAGTCTTTATTATATAACATAAAATATAGTATGTCTACTCCAAGGTATATATGAGTAGTCAGATTTAAATGTCAGATGAGATAGGGCGTGTTCAGGGTGGTATGGCTGTAGACAAAGCGGTAGCGGCGTGAGGATCCGGGTTTGAGCCCCCGGCTCCCCACCTGCAGGGGAGTCGCTTCACAAGTGGTGAAGCAGGTCTGCAGGTGTCTATCTTTCTCTTCCTCTCTATGTCTTCCCCTCCTCTCTCCATTTCTCTCTGTCCTGTCCAGCAACGAATGACATCAATAACGACAAAAGGGGGAAAAAATTAAATGTCAGGGCCAGGTGGGGACAAACCTTGTTAAGTGCACACATTACCATGTGTAAGGACCAGGGTGAAGCAGTGCTGCAGGTCTCTCTCTCTCTGTCTCTCTCTCTCATCTCCTTTCCTCTCAATTTCTCTCTGGCAGTATCTGAAAAATAGAGGGGTAGGGGGAATGGCCACTGGGAGTGGGAGATTTGTTGTGCAGTCACCAAGCCCCAGAAGTAACAGTGGTGATAAGTACATAAATAAGAGAACAAATAAATTCAAATTAAATTTGCCCAGAACTTTAGTAGAGGGTGTAGTGTTTTTTTGTTTGTTCATTTTTTTTGCCTCCAGGGTTATTGCTGTGGCTCGGTGCCTGCGCTATGAATCCACTGCTCCTAGAGGCCATTTTTCTCATTTTGTTGCCCTTGTTGTTGTTATTGTTATTGTTGCCATTGCAGTTGTTGCTGGATAGCACTGAGAGAGAAATGGAGAGAGGAGGGGAAGACAAAGAGGGGGAGAGAAAGAGAGACACCTGCAGACCTTCTTCACTGCCTGTGAAATAACCCCCCTGCAGATGGGGAGCCAGGGGCTGAAACAGGTCCTGGCCCTTGTGCTTCGGTCCATGTGCGTTTAATCTGTTCCTCCCGGCCCCCAGGGAGTAGTGATTTATGCATAAGTGCGTGTGTTTGAAATTATTCCCCTGCAATTATTTACAGTTTTGCAAAGCACTGTTAAGTCACTAATAAAAATGAAAAATTATATATATATATATATATATATATATATATATATATATATATATATATATACACATATAGTCTAGTGGAAATATAAACAATTGGGGGGCTGGGTGGTGGTACGCTTGGTTGAGCACATGTTACAATGTTCAAGGACCCGGGTTCGAGCCCCAACTGTAGGGGGAGAGCTTTGCAAATGGTGAAACAGTGCTGTAGGTAGCTCTCTGTCTCTCTCCCTCTCAATCACCCCCTTCCCTCTCATTTCTGACTGTCTCTATCCAATTGATAAGGACAAAAAAAAATTAAAAAAGAAAATACAGAATTGAATTTTAAAATACCTAGTATGCACTTTAACATAACCTTTCATGGGCCTGACAAAGTATTGTGTCATTTTAAGTAGCACAAGATTCTAGTCCTATTTCCTAATAGCTGTGACTATTCAGTCTTCATTTTCTAGGATGTAAAGAGCTTCAGTGTAGCTGTTTACATTCAGCCAATGGGGAAATAGCTCAACTATTTGCATGTCTAAAGCTTCCAGTTCAGTTCTTAGCACTTCATATACTACAGCGGCACTCTGGTCTATTTCTCTTTATCTCCTTGTCTTTTTATTTATTTATTTATTCATTCATTCATTCATTTATATTTTTATTTATTTATTTTCCCTTTTTGTTGCCCTTGTGTTTTTTATTGTTGTAGTTATTATTGTTATTACTTTCGTCATTGTTAGATAGGCCAGAGAGAAATAGAGAGAGGAGGGGAAGACAGAGAGGGAGAGAGAAAGATAGATACCTGCAGACCTGCTTCACCGCCTGTGAAGCGACTCCCCTGCAGGTGGTGAGCCAGGGATCTTTACACCTGTCCTTGCGCTTTGCACCACGTGCGCTTAACCCGCTGGGCTACCGCCGACTCCCCTTTATCTCCTTGTCTTATGTGAAGTTCTCTGTCTTGCACTTTTAGAAATAATCATTACAGACTACAAACAATAGCTTGTTACTGTAATAAACAATGATATAAGTAACAGTGGAATAAAAAAAAGAAAAGAAGCTCTGGAATATCATATCAAGTTTAAGTAAACTAGTTAACTGGGTTTTTAAAAATAAAATGTTTCAGCCTATGAATGGAAAAAAAACCAAAAACCAAAAACAAACAAACAAAAAACCTCTCAATTGCTAAGAAGCTCCATAGAGTTCACAGCTATGGGAGAACTTCATGAAAAGCAAAATGATTGGGTTGGGGGGACTGCAAAATGGTTATGCAAAAGATTTTCATGCCTGAGGTCTGAGGACCCAGGTTCAGTTGCCAGCATCACTATAAACCAGAGCTGAGCAGTGCTCTGGTTTCTATCTTTGTATCTCTCTGATTAAAATAAAATATTAAGAACAAGAAAAGTGATTAAAAGCAGTAACAGACACCAGTGGCAACAGCTATGATGTCAGGGAAATGCTGGTCTAGAAGGAGTTCCCTGAGTGACTTCTCATTGGGTCATGTTCATGATTCAGTGGTTCCAAATTCTACTCTGAGAAAACTGAATTAGTCAGCTTGGTCTACCACAACAATATATACTAGACTTAAACAACCGAAATCTATTTCCTCATACTTCTGGGTGTGCTCAAAGTGCTAGCATGGTTCCCTTCTGCCAAGATCTCTTTTCCAGGTTGTAGGAAATTGCCTTCTTGGGGTACCCTCACATGAGTTTTCCTCTGTGCATTGGAGTGGGGGCAGGGGAACGTAGTGTTCCTTCCTCCTCCTTCTTCCCCTTTTCTAGAATTTTATTTATTATGAGAGAGAGAGAGAGAATTTCACATGAGAAAGAGAGCAAGACAAATTAACCAGAGTACCACACTAGTATATATGGTGCTGGGGATTGAATTGGAAACCTCAAGTAAGTTTTTTTAAATTTTGATGCGTCACCAGTAGAGCTAGTTCCCTGGCTGCTTATTATTATTATTATAAATTTATTAAAGAAAGAAAGAAGCAGAGAGAAAGAGAGAGAGGGAGAGAACTAGCACACTGAGTATTGTTCAGCTCTGGCATATGATGGTGCTAGATACTAAACCTGGCATCTCTGGGGTATCAGGCACACAAGTCTGTTTATGAAACCTCTGTACTATCTCCCACCTCTACGAATACCTGTTCTTTCAGACTCCCAATCTTCTAACATCATTTAACCTTAATTATCTTCTTTATTTTTTTTTAATTTTTAAATTTATTTATTTTCCCCTTTTGTCGCTCTTGTTGTTGTTTTTTATTGTTATTGTAGTTATTATTATTATTTTAATACTTTTTAAAAAATTTATTTATTTATTCCCTTTTGTTGCCCTTGTTTTATTGTTGTAGTTATTATTGTTGTCATCGTTGTTGGATATGACAGAGAGAAATGGAGAGAGGAGGGGGAACACAGAGAGGGGGAGAGAAAGATAGACACCTGCAGACCTGCTTCACTGCTTGTGAAACAACTCCCCTGCCGGTGGGGAGCCAGGGCATGAACCAGGATGCTTACATCGGTCCCTGTGCTTTGCGCTACCTATGCTTAACCCGCTGCGCTACAGCCCGACTCCCTGTAGTTATTGCTATTGTTGTTGTTAGGTAGGACAGAGACAGATCGAGAGAGGAGGGGGAGACAAAGCGGGAGAGAAAGACAGACACCTGCAGACCTGCTTCATCGCTTGTGAAGTGACTCCCCTACAGGTGGGGAGCCAGGGCCTGAGCCGTGTGCGCTTAATCTGCTGTTCTGCCGCCCTACTCCCCCCCTTTTTTTTTTTTAACCAGAGCACTGATAATCTCTGATTTATGGTGGTGCAGGGGATTGAACCTGGGATGTTGATGCCTCAGGCATGAGAGTCTCTTTGCATAACTGTTATGCTATCTCCGCCCACCCTTTTCATTACACTTTTATAGATTTATTTTACTAATTTCATAAGAAAGTTTCACATGAGAGATTGAAAAGTCTATCCTTAATTATCTTCTGTAAAAGTTTAACCTCTAAATACACTCGCTTTGAAGGTCTGAGTTTAAATAAACACATCTGAGAGAGACAGTCAACTCATAAGACTCATGAGGTAGAAGGAGCTTCTGATGTGTGGTTCTCACACAGATCTTTAATTTATCAGTGAATCCATGTCTTCCCCATTGTTGCCTTTAGCAGAGTGGCAGAGTGTTAATTATCATCATCATCTTCTTTTTCTTCTTGTCCTTTTTTTAAGATAGGAAGGGAGAGAGACAGAGTGACACCAGCAGTACTGTTTCACCACTTGTGAAGTTTCACCCTTGCAGGTGGGTCCCATATATTTTTGTTGTTGTTGTGGGCCCATATTTCTTAAAGAGACATCTGTGGAATGAATTTGAATGGGATTTGCCAGACAGTTCTTATGAATTCTCCTTCCATAAGTGATAGAAAGGGTGGGATACCTATATTCTTCTATACTTAGAAGCTGTCACAGTGGCCCAGGAGGTGGTAGGGTAGGTGAGGTTTTGGACCTTCCAACATGAAGACCTGAGTTGGATGCTTAGCAGCAACACATATGCTGAAGCAATGCTCTGATTCTCATTCTCTTTTAAATCATTCAATTACTCACTCACTCACTCACTCACTCACTCAGTCAATCAGTCTGTCCTGATGACCTCCCAAGGTGTCTTAGAATCTCCTTCTCCAGAGCTTTACCCCTCTAGGGAAAGATAGAAACAGGCTGGGAGTACAAATAGACCTGTTAACACCCATGTCCAGCAGACAAGCAAGTACAGAAGCCAGATCCACCTTCTGTACCCCTAAAAGAATTCTGGTCCATACTCACAGAAAGGGGAGAAATATTAGGGGAAGATGACCAGAGGGCTCTGAATTCCTATGAACTCCATCAAGATGCAAAGAGAGAAGAAGAAAAGGGGAAAGACATTCTGATGTAGCAATTAGGTCTAGGTGTGACGTAGAAAAGAAGGGAAGGCAGGACTATAGAAAAAAATGGGCAAATATATATAAGTAGAGACAGTTATAGAAATAATAGTCGGGAGTCGGGCTGTAGCGCAGCGGGTTAAGCGCAGGTGGCGCAAAGCACAAGGACCGGCATAAGGATCCTGGTTCGAACCCCGGTTCCCCACCTGCAGGGGAGTTGCTTCACAGGCGGTGAAGCAGGTCTGCAGGTGTCTATCTTTCTCTCCTCCTCTCTGTCTTCCCCTCCTCTCTCCATTTCTCTCTGTCCTATCCAACAATGACAACAACAATAATAACTACAACAATAAAACAACAAGGGCAACAAAAGGGAATAAATAAATTAAATTTAAAAAATAATAATAATAGTCAACCCATATTTGTGATCTTGGGAGAACTAATGCAGTTTCCAATGGAGGGAGTGGGGACATAGAATTCTGGTGGTGGGAAAGGTGTGGAATTAATACCCGTGTTATCTTAAAATTTTGCAAATCAATTTTAAATCACTGATTAAAATACAAATAAAAATAGAGAGTCGGGCAGTAGCGCAGTGGGTTAAGCACGTGGCATCAAGCACAAGGACCGGTGTAAGGATCCCTGTTAGAGGCCCCAGGCTCCCCACATGCAGGGGAGTCGCTTCACAGGCGGTGAAGCAGGTCTGCAGGTGTCTATCTTTCTCTTCCTCTCTCTGTCTTCCCCTCCTCTTTCCATTTCTCTCTGTCCTAACAAAAACGACATCAATAACTATAACAACAATGAAAAACAAGGGCAACAAAAGGGAAAGTAAATATTTAAAAAATAAAAAATAAAATACAAATAAAAATAAGCCCCTTTTTTTCAAAGAAGCTGTCACACTCTATCACAATGTGCAAAAGACTGAAAAGTTTATTCATTTTTCAAGTAATATTTATCATATGTTTGCTGTTTTCCAGGTTCTATGCTAGCCTGTAAGTAAACTTAACCTAGAATCAGAAACCAATGAAATAGCTTTTTTTTTTTTTCAGTGTCAATCTTCTACCTCATCCCTAGTTTTAAGGTATTCCTGACATAACATTGTATAAACTTGAGGTGTGAAACAACATAATAATTTGCTATAAGCTATGAAATGATTGCCACAGGTTTAGTCAATATCTATCATCTCATATAACTATTAATTTACTTTTTCCTTATGGTGAAAACTTTTTTTTCTTTTATTTAATAATGATTGACAAGTGTGTTGGATAAGAGAGATATAATTCCACACACTTCCTACCACCACAGTTCTGTATTCCATCCTGGTGAAAACTTTTAAGATCTACTCTCTCAGCATCTCAAATTTTCCTGAAGGCTGACTCAGAATGCCACCAAATTAATGTGTGAATAAGGCCAGGTTTTTTTCACTACTCACCAAGTTACAGACCACACTCCCACCACAGATTCTTAGGGGCTCCTCAGAAGGTATGAGAAAAGAGAGAAATTTACAGGGGTGGGGTCAGGGTTAACACAAAATTTAACTGAATTAAGCAAGTTTATGACACTGTCATTTAAAGTTGTTGTAGCCAGGAGAGAATTTCTAGGTGATCCTTAAAGAGTAAACAATCTTTAGATGCTGTCTGTTAATTCTAGGAAACTATATTTACTATAAAGAGAGTAAACTAAAAAAAAAAAAAAAAAAAAAAAAAGAGAGAGTAAATTAAGTAGCCTACTAACACAGTGAATTTTCAAGAAGTTCCTGGAGCAAATAACTTTTTTCCCCCTATTACATCCTTGGGAGTAAGAATTTTTTTTTTTATTGGGGGATTAATGTTTTTTTTTTAATTTTTTTTTATTTAAGAAAGGATTAATTAACAAAACCATAGGGTAGGAGAGGTACAACTCCACACAATTCCCATCGCCCAATCTCCATATCCCACCCCCTCCCCAGTAGCTTTCACATTCTCTATCCCTCTGGGAACATGGACCCAGGGTCATTGAGGGTTGCAGAAGGTAGAAGGTCTGGCTTCTGTAATTGCTTCCCCGCTGAACATGGGCGTTGACTGGTCGGTCCATATTCCCAGTCTGCCTCTCTCTTTCCCTAGTAGGATGGGTCTCTGGGGAAGCTGAGCTCCAGGACACATTGGTGGGGTCTTCAATCCAGGGAAGCCTGGCTAGCATCCTGATGGCATCTGGAACCTGGTGACTGAAAAGAGAGTTAACATACAAAGCCAAACAAATTGTTGAGCAATCATGGACCCAAAGCTTGGAATAGTGTAGAGGAAGTGTTAGGGAGGGTACTCACTGCAAACTCTAGTATACTTCTGCTTTCTTACTTTGGTGTCATACTCCAAACTCAGTCAATTTCTGCTTTGCATTTCTACTTCTTTTTTTTTTTTTTTTTACATGCATAACATTCCCCAGATTCCCATTTAACAATACAACCCCCACTATTTCATTCATCATTTTTTATGGACCTGTATTCTCCCCACCCACCAACCAACCCCAGAGTCTTTTACTTTGGTGTAATACTCCAATTCCATTTCAGGTTCGACTTGTGTTTTCTTTTCTAATCTTGTTTTTCAACTTCTGCCTGAGAGTGAGATCATCCCATATTCATCCTTCTGTTTCTGACTTATTTCACTCAACATGATTTTTTCAAGGTCCATCCAAGATCAGCTGAAAACGGTGACGTCACCATTTTTTACAGCTGAGTAGTATTCCATTGTGTATATATACCACAACTTGCTCAGCCACTCACCTGTTGTTGGACACCTGGGTTGCTTCCAGGTTTTGGCTATTACAAATTGTGCTGCCAAGAACATATGTGTACACAGATCTTTTTGGATGGATGTGTTGGGTTCCTTAGGATATATCCCCAGGAGGGGAATTGCAGGGTCATAGGGTAGGTCCATTTCTAGCCTTCTGAGAGTTCTCCAGACTGTTCTCCACAGAGGTTGGATCAATTGACATTCCCACCAGCAGTGCAGGAGGGTTACTTTAACCCCACACCCTCTCCAGCATTTGCTGCTGTTACCTTTTCTGATGTGTGACATTCTCACAGGAGTGAAGTGATATCTCATTGTTGTCTTGATTTGCATTTCTCTGACAATTAGAGACTTGGAGCATTTTTTCATGTGTTTCTCGGCCTTTTGGATCTCTTCTGTGGTGAATATTCTGTCCAAGTCCTCCTCCCATTTTTGGATGGGGTTATTTGTTGTCTTGTTGTTGAGTCTGGCAAGCTCTTTATATATGTTGGTTATTAAACTCTTATCTGATGTATGGCATGTAAAGATCTTCTCCCATTCTGTGAGGGGTCTCTTGATTTGGGTAGTGGTTTCTTTTGCTGTGAAGAAGCTTTTTAATTTGATGTAGTCCCATAGGTTTATACTTGCCTTAGTCTTCCTTGTAATTGGATTCGTTTCATTGAAAATGTCTTTAAAATTTATGCGGAAAAAAGTTCTGCCAATATTTTCCTCTAAGTATCTGATAGTTTCTGATCTAACATCCAAGTCCTTGATCCACTTGGAATTTACTTTGTATTTGGTGAAATACAGTGATTCAGTTTCATTCTTCTGCATGTTTCAACCCATTGTTTCCAACACCATTTGTTGAAGAGACTCTGCTTTCCCCATGTAATAGTCTGGGCCCCTTTGTCAAAGATTAGATGTCCATACGTGTGGGGCCTCATTTCTGGTCTCTAAATTCTATTCCACTGGTCAGTGTGTCTGTTCATGTTCCAGTACCAAGCAGTTTTGATGACAATGGCTCTATAATACAGTTTGAGATCTGGGAGTGTGATGCCTCCGGTTCTGTTCTTTTTTCTCAAGATTGTTTTGGCAATTCTAGGTCTTTTATGGTTCCAGATAAACATTTGTAGCATTTTTTCTATTCTCCTAAAAAATGTGCTTGGGATCTTGATGGGGATAGCATTAAATTTGTAGATGGCTCTGGGTAATATATTCATTTTGATGATGTTAATTCTTCCAACCCATGAACATGGAATATCTTTCCACTTCTTTGTGTCTTTTTCAATTTTTTTAAGTAGTGACTCATAATTTTCAGTATACAAGTCTTTCACTTCTTTGGTTAGGTTTACTTTGGTTAGATATTTTATTGTTTTTGTTGCTATAGAAAAAGGAACTGATTTTTGGATTTCAATTTCTTCTTAGTGTTTGCATAGAGGAATGCCACTGACTTTTGAATGTTAATTTTATAACCTGACACCTTACTGTATTGCATGATGATTTCCAAAAGCTTCTTGCTGGATTCCTTAGGTTTTTCCATGTATACTATCATGTCATCTGCAAATAAGGAGAGTTTGACTTCTTCTCTTCCAATCTGTATGCCTTTAATTCCTTGCTCCTGCCTGATTGCTATGGCAAGAACTTCCAACACTATGTTGAATAGTAATGGTGATAGTGGGCAGCCCTGTCTAGTACCTGATCTGAGGGGAAATGCTTCCAGTTTTTCACCATTGAGTATGATGTTGGCTGTAGGTTTGCTATATATAGACTCCACTATCTTCAGGAATTTTCCATCTATTCCCATTTTTTGTAGTGTTTTGATCATAAAGAGATGTTGTATTTTGTCAAAGGCTTTCTCTGCATCTATTGATATGACCATGTGGTTTTTGGTCTTGCTTTTGTTGATGTGGTGGATCACATTGATTGATTAACGTATATTAAACCAACCTTGCATGCCTGGGATAAACCCCACTTGGTCATGATGAACAATCTTTTTGATATATTGCTGTATCCAGTTGGCTAGAATTTTGTTCAATATTTTCGCATCTATGTTCATCAGAGATATTGGTCTGTAGTTTTCTTTTCTTGTTGTGTCCCTGTCTGCTTTTGGTATCAGGGTGATGTTGGCTTCATAGAAGCTGGCAGGGAGTATTCCAGTGTCTTCAATTTTCTGGAAGACTTTCAAAAGTAGAGGTATTAGTTCTTCTTTGAAAGTTTTGTAGAATTCATTTGTAAAACCATCTGGTCCAGGACTTTTATTTTTTGGAAGATTTTTGATAACTGTTTCAATTTCATTAGCTGTGATGGGCCTGTTCATGTTATCCACTTCCTCTTCACTTAGTTTTGGAAGTTGGTAGGTATCTAGGAAATCATTCATTTCTTCCAGGTTCTCTAGCTTGGTGGCATATAGTTGTTCATAGAAGCCTCGCATGATATGTTGAATTTCTGCAGTGTCTGTTGTGATTTCTCCTCTTTCATTTACTATCCAATTTATTTGGGTCTTCTCCCTTTTTTGTTTTGTGAGTCTGGCTAAAGGTTTGTCGATTTTGTTTACTCTTTCGAAGAACCAACATTTACTTTCATTGATCTTTTGTATGGTTTTCCTATTCTCAATGTTATTTATTTCTGCCCTAACTTTAGTAATTTCTGTCCTTCTGGTTGCTTTAGGATTCCTTTGTTGTTCTTCTTCTAGGTCTTTGAGATGTGCAATCAGGCTGTTTTTTGTGCCTTTTCTTGTTTCCTAATGTGTGCTTGTATAGCTATGAACTTCCCTCTTAGAACTGCTTTAGCTGTGTCCCAAATATTTTGATAGCTTGTGTCTTCATTTTCATTGAACTCTCGAAACATTTTGATTTCTTCCTTGATTTCCTCTTTGACCCAGAGGTTGTTAAGAAGTGTACTGTTGAGCTTCCACATTTTGGGACTGTTACTAATCTTTTGTTGATTGTTAAGTGTTAGTTTAATTCCACTGTGGTCTGAGAAGATGCTTGGGATGATTTCAATGCTCTTGAATTGGCTGATGCTGTCTTTGTTGCCTAACATATGGTCTATCCTTGAGAATGACCCATGTGGATTTGAGTAAAATGTGTATTCCAGTTTCTTGGGATGAATGACTCTGAAAATGTCCAATAGTTCTAGTTTATCTATCTCTTCATTTAGGTCCCTTATGTCTTTATTGATTTTCTTCCTGGATGATCTGTCAAGTTGAGATAGTGGGGTGTTGAAGTCCCCTACTATGATTGTGTTACTGTTAATATATTGCTGTAGCTCTTTCAGTAGAAGTTTGATATATTTAGATGGCTTCTCATTGGGTGCATAGATATTAATAATTGTTAAGTCCTCTTGATTGACTGATCCTCTGAGCATTAAGTAGTGTCCATTCCTATCTTTTTTAATCTTATCAATTTTAAATTCTATCATGTCAGATATGAGAAAAGCTGTTCCTGCCCTTTTTTGTGGGCCATTGGCTTGAATGATAGTTTTCCATCTTTTCACTTTAAGTCTGTGTTTGTCTTGTTGTGTTAGGTGAGTTTCCTGTAGACAACATATTGTTGGGTTGTGTTTTCTGATCCATCTTCCTACTGTGTGTCTTTTAATAGGTGAATTCAGGCCATTGACATTTATTGATATCAAAGATTGAAGATATTTTAACGCCATTCTTGTAGAGTTTTAGAGTGTTTTGATAGATGTCCTATTTGTGGTGGTCTGGTTGTTTATAGGAGACCTTTCAGAACTTCTTTCAGGGCAGGCTTGGTGATGGTTGCTTCCTTCAATTGTTGCTTGTCTGAGAAGGTTTTGATGCTTCCATCTAGTCTGAATGATAGTCTAGCAGGATATAGTATTCTTGGCTGAAAGCCTTTCTCATTGTGCACTCAATAGATATCTTGCCATTCTCTTCTGGCCTGTAGTGTTTGTATGGAGAAGTCTGCTGCTAATCTTATGGGTTTTCCTTTGTAGGTGACTCTTTGTTTTTCTCTTGCAGCCTTCAGGATCCTTTCTTTATCCTTATTCCTTTCCATTCTAAGTATGACATGTCTTGGTGTCTTTAGGTCTGGGTTAATTCTGTTTGGGACCCTCTGGGCTTCTTGAATCTTTATGTCTTTGGTGCTGTCTAGATTAGAGAAATTTTCAGCTATTATGGCCTGGAAAATGCTTTCTTCCTCTCCTTCTCTTTCTTCCTCTGGTAAGCCAATAATGCGTATATTGTTTCTTTTGAAGTCATCCCATAAGACTCTGTTGTTGTTTTCAGCATCTCTTAATCTCTTTTTGAGATCTCTTACTTCTTTTTTAGTTGTCTCTAATTCATCTTCAATCTTGCTAATTCTGTCTTCAGCCTCATAGATTCTATTCTCTCTGCCCTCTACTGCTTTCTGGAGTTCATCTATTTTGTTGCCCTGCTCTGATACTGTTTTAGCTTGTTCAGCTAGTTGCCTTCTTAGCTCAGAGATTTCAGCTTTCAGCTCTCTAATAACCATGAGCTTATTAGAATTTTCTTCCATATTCTCATTTGTTGTTCCTGCAGTTCTGATTACAAATTTTTCAAATTCTTTACTCACTCCTGTTATTATTTCCTTAGCTAATGTTTGGATGTTGAACTCGTTGTTTTGTGCTTCACCCTCTGGAGGACTTTTAGCTGGACTCTTGTCCTGGTTCGAGTCCCCAATATTTTTTCTTGTTGTTTTAACCATTTTATATATTATGTTATGAGTTCCCTTTATCAGTACTTTTCAAATTATTGATCACTATTGCCTGGATTGACTTGTGTCTAAGTAATTTAATTAAAGGGTTTACCGTGGTGGAAGTTAACAGTTTTTTTTCAATCCCTGAGTTGGAGCTCAGTGGTGTAAAAGCCTCTTTTTTTTCTTCCCTGTAGGCTATGGGTGCCTGAGGGCTTTTAAACTATCAATAGGCTTCTTCGCTTAATCACTGACTCCTGACCAAGAGATAAAGCAGGGTGTGGCAGAGATAATCCAGTGGTTATGCAAAGAGACTTTCAAAGCCCCTCAGCTATGCCACTGAGGTATAGGTCTTCTCCTGAGTTTCCAGGTTAGATCTCTGTACCCTGGTGTCCCTCCCTGTTGCTGCTCCAGATTCTGAGGGTAGTAGCAATGGAGACTCAGAGTTGCACTTGGTGAGTCTCTGGGGAGTCCTTTCCTCCCTTCAGCTGTCCCCTTGTTGTGGAGCAGACTGGAGGTGGTGTCTCCACTGATAAACTGCTGAATGTTAGCAGTCACTTAATCTCTTCTTAGGCCCCTCTCTCCTCTCTGTCACCAGCCACGCGTGTTTGTACTCACCGGTGATTTACTGGGTTTCTGTGGTCATTCTAGTCCTGTCTTGTTTCGGTCCGGGTGGTCTCCTTTGGTATTCCTAGTTGATCTGGGAGAGGAGAGGAGAGTAGAGAAAGCGATCTGCTGCTCGTAGCTCCGCCTCCGGAAGTCGAATCGGGAGTAAGAATTTTATATAAGAGCTAAGTAGTCAGTAAACTGTCTATGTGTGGATAGTAAGTTATTTTAATTACTCAAAATAAGCTTCTTTAACTTCTTATTTTGTGTATAAATTATTGTTATTATAACAAAGAAACATGTATACTTTTAATGTTTAAAAATGAGCCTAAATGTTCCTTCCCAGTAAAACAAAACAGAAAACTTAAATGCAAACAGGAGGGAGCCAGGCGGTGGAGCAGCTAGTTAAACATACATGGCACAAAGCGTACTGACTGGCATCAGGATCCCGGTTCAAGCCCCAGGCTCCCCACCTGCAGGGGGTTCACTTCACAGGCAGTGAAGCAGGTCTGCAGGTGTCTTTCTCTCCCCCTCTGTCTTCCCCTCCTCTCTTGATTTCTCTCGGTCCTATCCAACTACAATGACAGCAACAACAATAACAACAACAATGACGATAAACAAGGACAAAAAGGAAAAAAAAAAAGCAAACAGGAACACAATTACAATTGAGAATGTCATTTCCAAATATGATCCAACAGGTTCTTCTAATTCTCCCATTGGATGGTTAGGCTCAAATCATCATTAGGAGAGAATTTTTTAATGTTTACTTATTTATTTATTTATTTCCTTTTGTTGCCCTTGTTGGTTTATTGTTGTAGTTATTATTGTTGTTGTTATTGATGTCATCATCATTGTTGGATGGACAGAAAGAAATGGAGAGAGAAGGGGAGAGAAAGATAGACACCTGCAGACCTGCTTCACCACTTGTGAAGAGACTCCCCTGCAGGTGGAGAGCCGGGGGCTTGAACCGGGATCCGTACGCCGGTCCTTGCGCTTTGCACCACCTGCGCTTAACCCAGTGTGCTGCAGCCTGACTCCCGAGAATATTTCTTTTAACTGAATATTTCCTCAGTTCTTTTGATATTAATACTTACCTTTTCTTATAAAGCCTGTTAAGATGCCTAAGAGCAGACCATGATAAACACTGGCCTAGGAAAGAATTTCTATGACAGCATTGTAAATTGGGAGGTCACCTCAAATAAATCCCTCTCTCAATTGTTACCGGTCATTTCTATCAGGAACAACACAATAGACCCCTTTGTGGGCCCCCATAGGACCTTGCCCTCAACTTGGATCAACAATGGTAGAGAATGTTCAATCCTCCGAAGGGAGGCTGGACAATATAGTCTATGCTACACATGAGGAAGATGGGTCCTGATCACATCATATCAATGGGGTTTACAATCAACAATATTTATACACCAATATTTGGGAGATACTCTCTTCATTGATTCATCTTTCTGGTCCTTCTGCCAGACATGACATCATCTCCCCAGACAATAATTAGGGTCCACCTGCATATCAGATTTCAGGTTCAGGCAAAACAAAACAAAACAAAAAGAAAACTAGTATAGCCACAGGCCCATTGGAATATAACTAAAATATGCCTACTAGCTATTTACAAAACAGAGACACCACCACCCCCACCCCCACCAACTCTTCATCTGCACTATTCCAGCCTTTAGGTCCATGATTGGTCAACAATTTGTTTGGCTTTGTATGTTAACTCTCTTTTCAACCTCCAGGTTCCAGATGCTAGCATGATGCCGACCAGACTTCCCTGGACAGACAACCCCACCAATATGTCCTGGAGTTCTATTTCCTCAGAGCCCCACCCCACTAGGAAAAGAGAGAGGCAGGCTGGGAGTATGGATCGACTTGTCAATGCCCATGTTCATCAGGGGAAACAATTATAGAAGCCAGACCTTCCGCCTTCTGCATCCCACAATCACCTTGGGTCCATACTCCCAGAGGGATAAAGACTAGGAAAGCTATCAGGGGAGGGGATGAGACATGGAGTTTTCTGGTGGTGGGAATTGTGTGGAGTTGTACTCCTCTTATCCTATGGTTTTGTCAATGTTTCCTTTTTATAAATAAAAAATTTTAAAAAATTTGGAGGTCACCAGATTAGTGGTGTCAGCATCACTTTGGAACTCATTAGAAATGGGTCCTCAACTACTAAACTAGAAACTCTGAGGGTGGGGCAGCACCTTCTTGGGGGCACTGCACATACTAGAGTTTGAGAACTGCTGTTGACTGTCTTCCCATAACCCTAGCTTCCTCCTCCTTCTCCTCCTCTTTGTATTTTCCTGACCAATTGCAGGACTGAAACCTGGGTAGGCTAATACCGAATCCACCCTCAAAGACATACTCTTTAAATATTTGTCTGCAGGGACTTGGTGGAAATGGAGGAAAAGCATTTTTTTTTTTAAAAGCTGAGTATCCCTTTCCTTTTCTTCCTTCCTTCCTTCCTTCCTTCCTTTCTTTCTTTCTTTCTTTCTTTCTTTCTTTCTTTCTTTCTTTCTTCCTTAATGTTTTACAGTTGACAATAAATACAATAGTTTGTACATGCTCTCAGTTTTCCACACAACAATACAACCCCCACTAGGTCCTCTGCCATCCTGTTCCACGACCTGAACTCCATTCCCCCCCATCTTTCTTTATATTGTGATTCATACTCTGGTGTTTTTGCTTCCTCTTGGAGGTCTTTGAAAACAATACCTATCTTCTGCTAGGGTTGGTGCCTTAGTGAACAGCTTAACATTTCTTTAAGATTCTAGGGGAGCTAGAGGAGAGCAGCTAAACAGTTGTATCAGGATTTTTCTTTCTTTCTTTTTCTTTTCTTTTCTTTTATCTTTTTTTTGTTTGTTTGTTTGTTTGCCATCGCTGAGGATTTGCTGCTCTGGGCTGACCTTTTTGGATAGAATGAGGGAGACAGAATGTGAGGAAAAGAGAAGCTCCTGCCAGTGCTCTGAGTGCTGGGCTCCAAGCTGGGTCGCATATAAAGCAATGCAGACGTCCTCCCAAGTATTATCTTGACAAGCCACAGGATTTGCTTTTAAAATAGTAAATATTATCTCTCCTTTCTTGAGATAACTCTCCTCACAAATCTCTCCTCTGGTCTTGGTGACTCTTAGATGGCCTCTCATTTCCTGTCCCTGACTCCACACTTTTTTCTTGGTCCCTTCTTTCCATCCCCACAAAAGTTCTGCCACCTGATAATCAATGTCATTGTTAAAGAAATTGATGGAATTTCATCGAGGCTGAAGACTTTGTTTACCTCTTGAACAAAAGTTTCTTTAGTTCCCAGGCTCCATCTGAGCTGTGCTGAATGAAGGTAACATTAGTTTACACTTTCCCACCTGGACAGGGAGGGGACCTGAGTTATAATGGATATTCTCATGTTTCCAATTTGTCCTGGTTGGATTCCAAGGTCCCATTTAGATTGGTGTTCTACCTGACTGAATGCCTCTCAGGGTAGCTTGGGTGTTGCAACCCACTCTTGTGGTTTCCTGGGAGCAAAAACCAGTGGGGGAGAATAAAAGCTACACTTATAGAGTATTAGTCCAGGAAGTGGCCCAGAGAGATAGTTCACTCGTTAGGGCATATGACTTATCATGCATGAATGGCCCAGAATTTTTTTTTTTTTAAACCAGAGCAATGCTCAGCTCTGACTTATGGTGGTACGGGGGATGGAACCTGAGACTTCAGAGTCTCAGGCATGAGAGTTTCTTTGCAGAACCATTATGCTATCGACCCTTGCTCAGAGGCCAGATTTGAATCCCAACACCACATAAGGAAGCTCTTATGTTATGTTGTTTTCTCTCTCTCTTTGTTTCTCTCTCTGAATGAAAAAGCAGTCCACGACCAGTGAAACTGTACCTGTTTGAAGTCCAGTTATGAAAAAAAAAAGTCATCTGAGAAGCATTTAAAAATGCTAATGCTCAGGTCATAGTCTTACCAGTTAAATCAGAGGTCCCCCCCTTTTTAAAAAAATTATTATTATTATTTTTTGTCACCAGAGTTATCACCTGGACTTAGTGCCTAAATGACAAATCCACCAAATCAAGTGACTTTTTTTTCTTTTTGTTGATAGAAATAGCAAGAAATTGAAAGGGAAGGGGAGATGGAGAGGAAGAGAGATACCTGTAGCACTGTTTTAATGCTTGTTGGGCTTCCTCCTGCAGGCAGGGACTGGAAGCTTGAACCCAGGTCCTTGTGCATGGTAAAGTATGAGCTCTACAAGATGTACTACTGCCTAGTACCAAATCAGAATCCTTGATACAGATCCAAGGCAGATAGCAGTTTGGAAAGCTCTCCATGTAATTATAATGCAGTATATTTAGAAGCCCCAGGACTACCTAATGTGCAGAGCCACACACACTACTGAGACATAACCATATTGAGATAACTGAATGGGATCCCCTCCCCATAACACTTGGTTTTACAGATGGAAGATATGAGAAATAAAGAGGAAATGTGACTCATAAAAGGAAGGCCACAAATGAACAGTTGGAGGGGCACAGCAGATTATCACCTTTACCAGTTGTTGTTTTCATTCAAGCTTTACTGCAGTGGATGCTGCATTATTCTTTGAGGTCAGGGACTAAATAGGATTTATAGGATCTTTGTTGTTGTTTGTTGGGGGTAAGGAGGCAGGAACTGGATTCAGGGTTTACATATATGAGAAGCATGAACTCAGTCATTGAATAATATCTCAGGTTCTGAGATTAACAGAATTTTTTTATTCATTTATTTTCTTATGAAAGATCAGAGTACTGCTCAGCTCTGGCATAAGGTGGTGTCAGGAAATGAAGGCAGAGAAGGGAGACAAAATCAGAAGGAGCCATGAAGGCAGAGAGAGAGATCTGAAGAAGGAAGGAAGTGATTTGCTTCTGGCTCTGAAGAAGGCTGAGGGGCCACCAGACAAAGAATGTGTTTGACTCCTAAAACTGTAAAAGAATAGGGCTAGTCCTCTAAAGCCTTCAGAGGGAGTCAGGTGGTAGCATAGCAGGTTAAAGACACGTGGCACCTAGTGCAAGGACCGGTGTAAGGATCCCGGTTTGAGCCCCCGGCTCCCCACCTGCAGGGGAGTCGCTTCACAGGCGGTGAAACAGGTCTGCAGGTGTCTCTCTTTCTCTCCCCCTCTCTGTCTTCCCCTCCTCTCTCCATTTCTCTCTGTCCTATCTAACAACAATGACACCAATAACAACAATAACTACGACAACAGCAAAAAAAAAAAAAAAACAAGAGCAAAAGGGAAAATAAATAAATAAAGCCTTCAGAGAGAAATGCTGTCCTGTGCTCAGCCTGATTTAAGGCCAGTGAGACAGATTTCAGAGGTCAGAAGAGAGCTCATCTAGAAAAGTAATGGCCTGGGATTGAGCCCCAGCACCACATAGGAACACCAAAGACAGCACTGAGAGAAATTCCATGAATGGTGGAGGAGTACTGTGGGACTCTCCTCTCTCTCTTTCTCCTGACTCTCCTCTTCTGTCTCTCTGTGAAAAATCAAAAATGGGGTCAACTGGATTGGTAACCAGAAGAGTGGGCCTGCTTTGTTATGCACATGACCTAGGTTCAAGCCCAGCTTTCAACACAATGGGGGAAGATTTGCTGCTGCATTATCTTTCCTTCTCTCCCTCTGTCTCTTTGTTTCTGTTTGTCTCTATATATCTGAAAAAGTAGACTTAGCATGATGAAGCCCTGGTGATGACAAAATATAAGATAGTATAAAAAAATGGAAAAAAAAAAAAAAAGGTCTGGGAGAGCCACTCAATAGTAACATCATCCATGCATGAGATCCTGGGTTCGGTCCCAGGCTCTAGAAAGGAAGAAAGAAAGAAAGAAAGAAAGAAAGAAAGAAAGAAAGAAAGAAAGAAAGAAAGAAAGAAAAAGGACAATTGAGCCTGGCCCTCACTGTCTTGTTGGAACTGTTGGTGCTGTGTTTGTTCTCTTTTATTCTCCTTTTCTGCTTCTCTATATCTAAAAAACAGAAAAAGAAAAAAATAAAGGAGACCCATTTTAGACTTTTGACCTGAAAAACCTTAATGCAAGTAATTTGTTTATAGCCATTACAAGAAATTCTTTTAAATGCAAGAGGGAAGATCATTTACTATGGGTCTAGACTTTAATGACCCTCTGTTGTTATCACACAGTCTGTTCATTTTAGTTGGGATTGACTTCATCAGACTTCTTCTCATAGGCAGCCTCTGGATCCTGTCATCAATGCCAACAGCAGAGTCACTAGAAGAAAGGTTTCCTCTGAATAGAGGGAAGGTCAAGGAGAATAAACATGTAATGGCATGAGCATCTCCATTGTGACCATGGATGGTAAGCTTGACTAACAGGGACCCAGATTTCATACAGGCTTCCTTGATAAATACTTGTATGCATGATTCCTGGGTAAGATCCAGTGTGATTAAAACACACAAACGTTGGGTGGTAGCCTAGGTTAAGCACATGTGACGCCAAGCGCAAAGACCGGCATAAGGATCCCAGTTCAAGCCCCCAGGATCCCCACCTGCAGGGGAGTCGATTCACAAGTAGTGAAGCAGGTCTGCAGGTGTCTCTCTTTCTCTCCCTTTCTCTGCCTTCCCCTCCTCTCTCCATTTCTCTCTGTCCTATCCAACAATGACAACATCAATAGCAACAACAATAATAACTACAACAATAAATCAACAAGGGCAACAAAAGGGCACACACACACACACACACACACACTTTTTTTTTTTTTAACCAGAGTACTGCTTAGCTCTAGCTTATGGTGGTGCTGGGGATTAAACTTAGGACTTCAGAGTCACAGGCATGAGGGTCTCTTTGCATAACCATTATGCTATGTCCCTTCCCCCAAACTATATTTTTGTATAAGAGCCACTTTCTCTGATTAAACCCATTTCTCAGGTTCCTTGTCACTGAAATAGTAGGGCAACCTCCATCAAGTTATTTCACTAGCCTACTTACATGTGCCTCTAGTAATTTATAGAACAGAATGTCTCTTCAGTCTGTGGACAGGACCCCATCATGTCCTCCTGACAAACTTCTACTTAAATCAGACTTCAAGAACAAGAATATCCTTCCTGAACCCACTTGCCAGAGAAACAATTTTTAAAAATTGTTATTTATAAAAAGAAAACACTGACAAAACCATAGGATAAGAGGGGTACAACTCCAAACAACTCCTACCACCAGAACTCTGTATTTTCTTAATGGAATCCCCCCTGCCTACTTTATTTTAGGGATACAGGTTTTTTTTTAATTTTTTAATTTTTTTTTTTTTTTTAGCATAAGGATACCGGTTTGAGCCTCTGGCTCCCCACCTGCAGGGGAGTCACTTCACAAGCGGTAAAGCAGGTCTGCAGGTGTCTATCTTTCTCTTCCCCTCTCTGTCCTCCCCTCCTCTCTCCATTTCTCTCTTATATAACAATGATGACATCAATAATAACTACAACAATAAAAAACAAGGGCAACAAAAGGGAAAATAAATAAATATTTAAAGAATATTTATTAATTTATTTATTATTGGATAGAGACAGAAATTAAGAGGAGAGGGGAAGATAATGATCAGAAGAAACAGTCACCCACAGCATTGCTTCACTACTCATGAAGCTTTCCCCCTTAGCAGGTGGGGACCAGGACCTTGAACCTGAGTAGGGTACAGTTTTTAATACCCATATGTCAATACAAAGCATATGTTAACCCATTGTGAATGTTATTACTAAGGCTTCATATCAACGAAAGACTGTAGTTAAGATTTTGTGGGAGTTCCAAAGGATTTTTAACTAGGAGGAGAGTTGGCACCCCTAGTGCCCACATTGTTTAAGGGTTTTCAGTACTGTGAATATAGACTGAGAGTATTTCTTGATGAACTTCGTTGTGTGAAAGAAAATAGGGATGACTCCAAATGTTGGGGAATTCTGTTTTTTTTTTGTTTTGTTTTGTTTTTAACTAAAGTACTACTCAGCTCTGCCTGATAGTGGGGATTAAACATGGGACCTTGAAGTCTGGGGCATAAAAGGTTTTTTTTTTTTTTTTGCATATCTACACCTCCATTTCCCAAGTCAAATATTTATGTATTTTAAAGATTCTCATGCTCTACCAACTGAGGTAGCCAGGCAGTTTTATAT
This sequence comes from Erinaceus europaeus, assembly GCF_950295315.1. Lineage (NCBI taxonomy): Eukaryota > Metazoa > Chordata > Mammalia > Eulipotyphla > Erinaceidae > Erinaceus > Erinaceus europaeus. Next base: position 39,539,524 of record NC_080171.1, on the reverse strand, counting down.
TTATGTATTTTAATGATCAACAGAAATATCCCAGAACGGTGTTCAACTCTGGTTTGCAGTGGTCGAGGGAATTGAACCTGGGACAACTGAACCACTGGCATAAAAGTCTTCTTAACCACTGTGATTATTTCTGGGCCTCCCAAAACCTTTTTTCCTGAGCAACTGGTTGGAGTTGTGACTAACCAAAGGAAGCAGATAAAGGGAGAATACCAGGGGGTTGTTGGATTGTTGAGCTAATAATTTTACCTCCTAATGAAAATGTCAACTAAGCAGTTTGAAAGATCAACCTGAAGTTCAGAGGTGAGGCCTGGAGTAGGGAAAAATTAGGTAAATGTCAATGTGAAATAAAGGTGTGTTAATAACACGAGGTTGGGTGAGGATGTAGGAAGGGACGGCAGAAAGGAAAGAGAACGAATCTCAGCCTGAGTCTGGAGACTGCAATGCTATAAGGATGGGAGATGAGGAGGAAGCAGCAGGCTTAGAAGGAGTGACAGGAGATCCGCAGGGAGGACTCAGTACCCAGATGAAGCAAGAATTTCAAGGACACAGAGTGATTATTTGTTTGAAATGCTGCTGACATGACAAGATGAATTCAGATAAAAACCTACTGGGTGTTGTGGTCCAGAAGGTGGCGCAGTGGCTAAGGCACTGGACTCTCAAGCATGGGATCCTGATTTCAATCCCTGCCAGCACATGTACCAGAGTGATGTCTGGTTCTTTCTCTCTCTCCTATCCTTCTCATAAATAAATAAATACCTTTAAGAAAACACCTACTGGGTGGAGAATGAGCAGAACTTGACAAAAGCAATTTTCCTTGGGGCAATGGAGGAAGCACTGGATTAGAAAGAGTTTAACGGATTTTGGAGACAAAAGAATACTGACAATTATTTGGACACCAGCAGGTTCTTCCAGAAACTCCCATACTCTACTCACTGGGGAGCTATATGTCTTCTGGGCATAGAGTCCAAGTGGAAGGGCATTCTGCAGAGCAAGGCAACTACTGCAACTCCTTCCTGGCTGACTGCTCTGGGTGAATTAATGGCCAGTTTTCTGGAAAAAAACCCAAACACAGGACTCAGTGGCTAATGATGACATGACTATAGTTATATATTAGTATACTGTCTGTGATTGCTGTCTCTCCACAGGGGCAGAGTTCAGTAGCTGTGACAGAGACCATGCTGTCCACAAAGACTGAAATATTTACTATTTGTTCTTTTCCAGAAAATTGTTGCTAAGTTTTTCTGTAAAAAGGGAGAGAGTGAGAGTAAGAGAAAAGGCTAAAGAGAAAGGGAATTCCATGGAAAGCTTTAAAGTTATTTGTTTGTTTACTAGTGAGAGAGAGAGAGAGAGAGAGAGAGACCCAGAATATCACACTGGCACATGTGATACTGGGGACTGAATTTAGGACCTTAAACTTTTATTTCCCCCCCTTTTTTATTGTTGTTGTAGTTATTATTGTTGTCGTTATTGATGTCATCATTGCTGGATAGGACAAAGAGAAATCGAGAGAGGAGGGGAAGACAGAGAGGGGGAGAGAAAGACAGACACCTGCAGACCTGCTTCACTGCCTGTGAAGTGACTCCCCTGCAGGTGGGAAGCCAGGGGCTCGAACTGGGATCCTTACGCTGGTCCTTGTGCTTGGCGCCACGTGTGCTTAACACACTGTGCTACTGTCCAACTCTTGCATTTTATGTTTTTTTTTTCTTGATGATTGAAGTAGTATTTGTAATAACTGACTCCTTGGACTTTAAACTTTTAAATCCAATGCTCTAACCACTGTGCTACCTCCCAGGTCATATGGGAAGCTTTATTTGCTTCTTTGTCTTTAATGGAGAAATAACAATTTCATATACTGATGGGAAAGATTTAGTAGAAATAAGAGAATTGGGATAAGAGAGATAATTCATTGGGTGGGGGACCTGAATTGTCATGCTTGTGACCCAGCTTTGAAGTCGTAGGCACCCTGCAGAAGATTCTACGGTGAAAGAGGAAGCTTAGGTGCTGTGGTGTCTCTCCACTCCCCATGAAAATGTGGTGAAATAATACATGTAAGAGACCCCATTTCAAACAAATGGAAACAGAACTGATGCTATAGAAGACAGAATGGCTGAATATCTGGGTGATGCTCATGAGTATGACAGAAGAGTGGGAAGCCAGTGCCCAAGAGGAAGAGTTGACCGAGAGGAAGAATAGACCTTTTTGGGAAGATAGACATACTTTTGTTACTATTACTTTATGAAAATTTGTCCAACCTCACAGTAGAGGAATATAATTTTTTTTAATTTTTAATTTAATTTTATTTATTCCCTTTTGTTGCCCTTGTTGTTTTATTGTTGTAGTTATTATTATTGTTGTTGTCATCATTGTTGGATAGGACAGAGAGAAATGGAGAGAGGAGGGGAAGACAGAGAGGAGGAGAGAAAGACAGACACCTGCAGAACTGCTTCACCGCCTGTGAAGTGACTCCCCTGCAGGTGGGGAGCCGGGGCTCGAACCGGGATCCTTATGCCCGTCCTTGTGCTTTGCGCCACCTGTGCTTAACCCGCTGCGCTACAGCCCGACTCCCAGGAATATAAAATTTAAATCTCATATTCCAGCTTTTAGATATCACTACTGGCAAAGGTAAAAACTGTGCTACTTTGATTGTGTTTGTATATGTGTGTATGTATACATGCATGTATGGGAACAGGCAGTCACACATTTTTGGTGAGAGTGCAAAACAGTACAGTTTACATGTGGGAGGCAGCATCACATCATCACAAAGCCTGTCTTCTAAAATTGCTATTCACCTAAGAAACGTTAACAGTGCAACTGACAAGCTGACCTATATGATGCACTATTGCAGTGATGATTCAGGAATAAGCTAGGGCCAGTATTCTTTTCCTGCACTGGCCAGGCACATAGCTGAGGTCTCCAGAAGGTTCTTTTAAATACAGCCAGTGAAAAAAAAATTTGTTAGAGACCAACCAAGAGTTTATCCTACTAACAGTGTCCAGGAACGTCCTACTGACAGAGGCATGTGCTAAACTGCCAGTTGTATGTGGCTTTCCTGTATCTTCCTCCTAGGTTTGAGGGTTTGGTTTCCTTTGCCTGTGCCTGATAGTGTCCTTTACCCTACCCTTGAAGAAAACTACAAAGAAAACACTACCAATAAACTTTTCATGTGCACACACATCTTGATCAAGAAATGTACCTTCTGGCAGTCAGTTAATTCTACACACATGCTTTATGCTGCATGACTTTGGATGGATATATAGCACTGCTTGTAACATTCAAACTGAGGACTTGGGAATCGGGCGGTATCGCAGCAGGTTAAGTGCAGGTGGCGCAAAGTGCAAGGACTGGCGTAAGGATCTGGGTTTGAGCCCCTGGCTTTCCACCTGCCGGGGAGTCGCTTCACAGGCAGTGAAGCAGGTCTGCAGGTGTCTATCTTCTTTCCCTCTCTCTGTCCTCCCCTCCTCTCTCCATTCCTTCTGTCCTATCCAACAACAACAACATCAATTAACAACAATAATAACTACAAAAATAAAACAACAAAGGCAACACAAGCGAATAAATAAATATTTTTTAAAAAACCTGAGGACCTAAAAATAATCTTAGGAAGACTTGAGAGCAACCTAAAAGCCATTAGGGAACGATGTAAATATCATGGTACATGTCCTGTAATGTATATACAAAAATGCTTTGAACAATGATGGAGATTAAGGTGAAGACAGATATTGCTAAATTGTTGCCTGTGTGATTCAAGGATGAAGATGATTGATGACAGGTAACACCAGACACAGGGCAAAGTGCACATATTCTTTTGTTTGTTTGTTTAGAGATTCATTTATTTGTTGAGCGAAAAAGACCAGAGTATCTCTCTGTCATATGAAGTACTCTCTGTCATATGGGTACTGAACATCTTCAATCCAGAGCTTCATATACACTAGCTAACTGCTCTGGGGATCAGGGGGTGGCACATCTGGTTGAGTGCACAAGTTACAATGTGCAAGGACCTGGTTTGAGCCCCCAGTCCCCATGTGCAGGGGGAAATCTTTATAAGCGGTGAAGCAGTGTTGCAGGTATTTTTCTGTCTCTCTCTCTCCTCTAACATTCCCTTCCCTCTAGATTTCTAGATGTCTTTATCCAATGAATAAATTAAGATAATGATGTTTTTTAAAAGTTTTTAGGGGACCAGGAGGTAACGCAGCAGCGGTTTAAGCACACATGGCACCAAGCTCAAGGACCGGTGTAAGGATCCCTGTTCAAGCCCCCGGTTCCCACCTGCAGGGCAGTTGCTTTACAAGCGGTGAAGCAGTTCTGCAGGTGTCTGTCTTTCTCTCCCCCTTTCTGTCTTCCTCTCCTCTCTTGATGTCTCTCTGTCCTATAGAACAATAATAGCAATAATAACAACAACAATAACAACAACAATAAACAGTAAGGGCAACAAAAGGGAAAAAATGGCCTCCAAGAGCAGTGGACTTGTAGGGCAGGCACTGAGCCCCAGCAATAACTCTGGAGGCAAAAAAATTTTTTAAAAATTTAAAAATTAAAAAAATTTAAACTACCTGCTCTGCATTCTTTGAATAAAATGCCCAGAAAAATCTCTAGGAGGTTATCAGGAAAACAGTCCAACTATCAAAAAACAAATAAACAACAACAAACAGTAGTTACTATTGACAAAAAGCCATGAAGGGAAGGGAAGGAAATATATATATATTAAATATTTTATTTATTTAGTCATGAGAAAGATAGGAGGAGAGAGAAAGAACCAGATATCACTCTGGTACACATGCTGCCGGGGTTTGAACTCAGGACCTCATGCTTGAGAGTCCAATGCTTTACCCACTGCGCCACCTCCTGGACCACAAGTATATTTTTTAATCTCTTAAAAAATGGTATCCTTCTCATGCCTGAGGCTCCAAAGTCCCAGGTTCAACCCCTTACACCACCATAAACCAGAGCTGATCAGTTCTCTGGTTAAAAAATAAAATTGATGGGGGGCCAGGTGGTGGTGCACCTGGTTGAGCACATGTATTACAATGCTCAAGGACCCATGTTTGAGCCCCAGGTCCCCCACCTGCAGGAGGGAAGCTGTGTGAGTGGTGAAGCAGGGCTGCAGGTATCTCTCTGTCTCTCTCCCTATCACCCCTCTCTCTTTTTTTTCCTGATACTCACCCCTCTCTCTTGATTTCTGGCTGTCTCTATCCTATAAATAAAGATAATAATAAATAAAAATTAAAAAAAATTGTATCCTAAATTGTACATAAATGACATAAAAAAGAAAACATAAAATACATTTTTGAGCAGAAAAAAATTAGAGGAGTTCTTATTAGTTCTTAAGTAGGAGAAAAACATAATAGGGTCAAAACTGCTTTAAAGTTGGGTCAGGTAGGAGTTTCTCTATGTGGAGTGAAAAGAAGAAATGACAACAAACACCATAAAGCTTAAGGTGTTAATGGGCCTAGACTGGAAACAGAAAATAAGAGGTTGAAATAGACCATTTGGCAGAAGTAATAGAGACTTGCTTTCACTTCAATATAAGGTCAGTAAATATCAAAGCTTCTGATGGTGGAAAAGGGAAGTAGAGGTCCTTCTATTGATTATCTTTATAAAAAGGCTGTATGATAAAAATATTATAAGCATCAATTATTCAACAATGGCTGGATCAATGGCCATCAACAATGGCTGAAGCTTGGTGACTTTCTCCAAAGACATAATAAGAACACCCACAATTGATGACCAGAAGAGGGACGAAATCAGATAAGTGATGAGTTTTGAGTAAGGAAGGAAATTTGTCAATTTCAAAGAATTTAAACATCAAACAAGAATTAAGATATAGAGAGGTTAAGTGGACATTTCCCTCTGCCGCTCTAGGTTTTTCTCAAGATTTGAGTAATTAACTCAATATCAGACAGACTAGTAGGAGAAAAGAATAAATCTAATTGCCTATGTACAGAGATTCTACAGGAATGTAGATTCAAAAGTAAATGGGGGGTGAGGGGTGGTTGGTGGTAGGTGGTAGTGCACCAGGTTAAGCATATATAGTGCGAAGCCCAGACCAGGCCAAGGATCCGGGTTACAACTCCTGGCTCCCACCTGCATGGGGGTTGCTTCTCAAATGATGAAGCAGGTCTGCAGGTGTCTTGTCTTTGTCTCCCTCTCTCTGTCTTCTCCTCCTCTTTCCATTTCTCTCTGTCCTATCCAACAACAACAAATGTTATATGCTTTACATTGGTTTGTTCTAGCTCTCCCCCTGCCAAGAAAATTGGTTCAGTCCTGCTAGTTTTCGCAGCCTCTTGTCCCCGCCCCAAGGAACCCCGAGAGAGTTCCAGAGTTCTAGAGTTCAAGAGTGCTTGGCGCCGCCACCGGGGAAGGAGGCAGGAGAGTTCTGTTTGGTGATTAGTTTGGGTTAGTTTATGAATCGTTGTTCCTGAATAAAGAAATATAGCTTCCCTGCCCAGCCGTGTGTCTCTGGTCGTCTCTGTTACCTGCCCGTGAAGCTAGCCCGGCCAGCTGGAGCCTCCGAATTTTAACAACAAACAACAACAGCAGCAACAGCAGCAGAAACAACAATGGATAAAGATGGCTACCAGAAGCAGTGGAGTAGTATAGGCACGGAGCCCCAGTGATAATCCTGGAGGTAAAACCAAACAAAACAAAACAAAATGTAAATGGGGGTGAGGGGGGCTGGTGAAATAGCTCACTTGGGTAGTGGCTGCTTTGCCATGAACACAACCTGGGTTTGGAGACTGGTCCCTACTGCACTGAAGGAAACTTTGGTACTGTGGTCTATTTTTCTTTCTCTCTGCCTTTCGCTGTTTCAGTATCTTTTTGAAAAATGTAAATAGGGCACAACTTGAGGTCTTGAGTTTCATCCTTGGCATCAAGTGTGCCAGAGTGATGTTCTGGTCGGTCTCTCTCTCTTTCTTTCTCTCTTTCCCTCCCTCCCTCTTACCTCCTCCCTATTGATTAATAAACTAACCAATCTTTTTTTTTTTTTAATAAATGGGGGGAAATGAAGGTGTTTATATCCTAATTTAAAAAAAAAGGATAAGGATCCAAGACTTCAGGGAGAAGGGGTATGGGTTTACTGACATGGGTTTAAGCCATTGCATGTACTAGAGTGATGCTCAGATTCTCTCTCTCTCTCTTTTTAAAGATTTTAAAAAATATTTATTTATTTCCTTTTTGTTGCCCTTGTTGTTTTTATTGTTGTTGTAGTTATTATTGCTGTTGATGTCGTCATTGCTGGATAGGACAGAGAGAAATAGAGAGAGGAGGGGAAGACAGAGAGGTGGAGAGAAAGATAGACACCTGCAGAACTGCTTCACCGCCTGTGAAGTGACTCTCCTGCAGGTGGGGAGCCAGGGGTCCGAACTGGGATCCTCATGCCAGTCCTTGTGCTTTGTGCCACATGCGCTTAACCTGCTGTGCTACCACCCGACTCCCCTCTTTCTCTCTTAATAAATAAATCTTCGTTTAAACATATATTTAAAAATAATCTATGTCTGTTTACTGCATCTTGACTGGAAATGGATGTCTACCAAGCTCCTAATTTTTAGATATTAACTAAGTATAGCAGATTTCAATGTTGTACGCGTTAATTATACTTTTAAACATCTATAGCATAGAAAAACAACTTACAAAATGGCTCACCAGGTCATATGAATGTGCTTTGCCATGCCCCAGGACCATGTGGAAGTGTCAGAGGTATTGGAGGAAGCACTGGAGCTGTGCTCTTTCTCTCTCTGTATCTCTCTAAATGAAAAGGCATCTTGGGAGCAGTGAGTTTCTTATATACAAGGCCCTAAATAAAAACAGAAACTAAGCAAAGATAAAGCAGCCAGTCTGGAAGATGGTCTTCAGAGTCTTTAAACAAACAAATAAACAACAACAATGGAATTAACTTATGGCCCAGCAATATCACTTAGGCATTTACCCAAAGGACACACAAACACTTATCCAAAGGGACATATGTGCCCCCATATTCAAAGCTGCATTATTCACAGTGGACAAAGATTGAAAGCAGCCTAAATTTGCCCATCAACAGATGACTGGCTAAAGAAGTTATGGAAACAATAGTCAACTCACATCTATGACCTTTAGAGAACTACTGCAATTTCCTGTGGAGGGAATGGGGACACAGAACTCTGGTGGTGGTAACGGTGCAGAATTATACCCTTATTATCTCATAATGTTGTAAATTGATATTAAATCACTAATAAAAAATTAAAACAAGACAAAAAAGAAATAAAAAGGTGAAGGGATAGGGGAAATAGAAGCAAACTTTGGCTTTATATATGGCTAAATGCAAATGAGAGGGGTGTGGGATATAGCTCAGTCTGTTAGAGAACAAAACTTTATGTCTGAAACCCCAGAAGTCTCAGGTTCAGTTTCTGGTATAACTATATTCCAATACTGAGTAATACTTTGGTCATCCTCATACTCTTCATTGCTCAAAAAATAAATATACTGTGGTCCGGGAGGTAATAAAGCTTTGGACTCTCAAGCATGAGGTGCTGAGTTTGATCCCTGGCAGCACATGTGCCAGAGTGATGTCTGGTTCTTTCTCTCTCCTCCTATCTTTCTCATAAATAAATAAAATATTAGAAAAATAAACATGAAGAAGGAGTAGTAGTAGTAGTTTTAGTAGTAATTTTAGTAGTAGTTTTAGTAGGTAGTAAGAGTAGTTATGGGATGTATACTTCAGGGAATACTACTCTGCAATAAAAAAGGTGAATTGTATCTTTGGGACAAAATGGATGAATCTGGAGGTGACTATGTTTAGCAAAATAAGTAAAGATATAAAAGACAACTACATGATGGTTGCACTCATATGTGAAATATAGGGGGTTGGTACATAAGAACTTGCCAAAAAAAAAAAAAAAAGGAAACTGTTTCTAAGACTTATGAGAAGTAGGATGGTTATCTTTGGGAGGGTGGAGACCTAGAATGTTGGTGGTGGGAGTAGTGTGAAACTAGACCCTATAACCTTACAATCTTCTAACCCACTATAATCACAAATAAAAAAATTAAAAAGGGGGAAAAGCAGAAGAAAACTAGTTATTTTCATTATATTTAGCATTGACACATTTGGTTTAGAATCCTACCACCAGAGGGCACCACTGGCATGTTTTATGCACCATCTCCATATTAACATTAAACAATTCATTAACTGGGATATTCTTGTCCACTTAGCATAAGGATTCTAGCATTCAGAGTATAACACTCTGAGTCTAGCTAACACTTCTTTTGTCTTCAGCACCAGGACCCACTCACTCCTGCTGGTGTCTAGGACACTGTTTGAATTGACTCCTACATCTGCTCCAGTCCTCTCCCTTCCTCTGCTGAGGCAGTGCTTCCCTAGTGACAATTCCCCACAACTTTTAATAAGTCTTGCCTGCAAAAGAGTGCATTTAAAGTCACAGTCACCCTTCTCAGGTAGCTTGTCAACAGGACACACTGAAGCCCAGACAAGGCACTCGGCTCCTTAAGAGCTCATCATAATTACAAGCACAATGTGTCCAAATCCTGCCCAACATGTTCACACATTTTTGTGAAGCTACTACAAAATGTATCCTTAAAAAGGATTAATGAGCGAGCTGAGAGAGATCACTAGAGGATCACTCTGGCTCATGCCATGCTGGGAACTGAACTCAGGACCTCATCCTTGAAGGTCTAATATTTTGTCCACTGTGACACCTCCTGTGTCACAAAGCTGCATCTCTGTGTTTTTTTTTTTTTAACCAAACTGTATGTTGGACTTTGAAAAAACTATAGTGATTATTAGGGTTGAGGGGACACATGCATTATATGTGGTAAGAAGTCATACCCCAGAAATCTACTGTTCCTTCTTTGCCTTCCTTCCTATCTTTCTTTTTAAAATTTTTTTATTGTCTTTATTTATTTGTTGGATAAAGATGGTCAGAAATTGAGAGAAAGGGGGAGATAGGGAGGGAGAGATACACCTGCAGCACTACTTTCCCATATACAAAGCTTTCCCTCTGCTGTTGGGGACCGGGGGCTCACACTTGGGTCCTTTAGCATTGTAACATGTGCACTCAACCAGGTGCAGCACCACTCAGCCCGGTTTCTTTCTTTCTTTCTTCCTTCTTCCCTCTCTACCTCTCTCTTTCTTCTCCTTTTTTTTTTTTCCCATCAAGATTATTACTGATGATGCCACTGTTCCCAGTGGCCATTCTTTTTTGTTTGTTTGCTTTTTGTTTGTTGTTGTACTGTTTTTTTAAAAAGTATTTTATTTATTTTATTTTTTTTAATTTTTTTTGCTCTTTTTTTTTATTTAAGAAAGGATTAATTAACAAAACCATAGGGTAGGAGGGGTACAACTCCACACAATTCCCATCGCCCAATCTCCATATCCCACCCCCTCCCCAGTAGCTTTCCCATTCTCTAGCCCTCTGGGAGCATGGACCCAGGGTCATTGAGGGTTGCAGAAGGTAGAAGGTCTGGCTTCTGTAATTGCTTCCCCGCTGAACATGGGCGTTGACTGGTCGGTCCATACTCCCAGTCTGCCTCTCTCTTTCCCTAGTAGGGTGTGTCTCTGGGGAAGCTGAGCTCCAGGACACATTGGTGGTGTCTTCAATCCAGGGAAGCCTGGCCAGCATCCTGGTAGCATCCTGGAACCTGATGACTGAAAAGAGAGTTAACATACAAAGCCAAACAAATTGTTGAGCAATCATGGACCCAAAGCTTGGAAAAGTGGAGAGGAAGTGTTAGGGAGGATACTCACTGCAAACTCTAGTGTACTTCTGCTTTCTTACTTTGGTGCCATATTCCAAACTCAGTCAATTTCTGCTTTGCGTTTCTACTTCTTTTTTTTTTTTTTTTTTTTTTACATGCGTAACATTCCCCAGATTCCCATTTAACAATACAACCCCCACTATTTCATTCATCATTTTTCATGGACCTGTATTCTCCCCACCCACCCACCCACCCCAGAGTCTTTTACTTTGGTGTAATACTCCAATTCCATTTCAGGTTCGTCTTGTGTTTTCTTTTCTAATCTTGTTTTTCAACTTCGGCCTGAGAGTGAGATCATCCCATATTCATCCTTCTGTTTCTGACTTATTTCACTCAACATGATTTTTTCAAGGTCCATCCAAGATCGGCTGAAAACGGTGAAGTCACCATTTTTAACAGCTGAGTAGTATTCCATTGTGTATATATACCACAACTTGCTCAGCCACTCATCTGTTGTAGGACACCTGGGTTGCTTCCAGGTTTTGGCTATTACAAATTGTGCTGCCAAGAACATATGTGTACACAGATCTTTTTGGATGGATGTGTTGGGTTCCTTAGGATATATCGCCAGGAGGGGAATTGCAGGGTCATAGGGTAGGTCCATTTCTAGCCTTCTGAGAGTTCTCCAGACTGTTCTCCACAGAGGTTGGACCAATTGACATTCCCACCAACAGTGCAGGAAGGTTCCTTTGACCCCACACCCTCTCCAGCATTTGCTGCTGTTACCTTTTCTGATGTGTGACATTCTCACAGGAGTGAAGTGATATCTCATTGTTGTCTTGATTTGCATTTCTCTGACAATCAGAGACTTGGAGCATTTTTTCATGTGTTTCTCGGCCTTTTGGATCTCTTCTGTGGTGAATATTCTGTCCAAGTCCTCCCCCCATTTTTGGATGGGGTTATTTGTTGTCTTGTTGTTGAGTCTGGCAAGCTCTTTATATATGTTGGTTATTAAACTCTTATCTGATGTATGGCCTGTAAAGATCTTCTCCCATTCTGTGAGGGGGTCTCTTGATTTGGGTAGTGGTTTCTTTTGCTGTGAAGAAGCTTTTTAATTTGATGTAGTCCCATAAATGAAAGAGGAGAAATCACAACAGACACTGCAGAAATTCAACATATCATGCGAGGCTTCTATGAACAACTATATGCCACCAAGCTAGAGAACCTGGAAGAAATGAATGATTTCCTAGATACCTACCAACTTCCAAAACTAAGTGAAGAGGAAGTGGATAACATGAACAGGCCCATCACAGCTAATGAAATTGAAACAGTTATCAAAAATCTTCCCCAAAATAAAAGTCCTGGACCAGATGGTTTTACAAATGAATTCTACAAAACTTTCAAAGAAGAACTAATACCTCTACTTTTAAAAGTCTTCCAGAAGATTGAAGACACTGGAATACTCCCTGCCAGCTTCTATGAAGCCAACATCACCCTGATACCAAAAGCAGACAGGGACACAACCAAAAAAGAAAACTACAGACCAATATCTCTGATGAACATAGATGCGAAAATATTGAACAAAATTCTAGCCAACCGGATACAGCAGTATATCAAAAAGATTGTTCATCATGACCAAGTGGGGTTTATCCCAGGCATGCTAGGTTGGTTTAATATACGTAAATCAATCAATGTAATCCACCACATCAACAAAAGCAAGACCAAAAACCACATGGTCATATCAATAGATGCAGAGAAAGCCTTTGACAAAATACAACATCCCTTTATGATCAAAACACTAAAAAAAATGGGAATAGATGGAAAATTCCTGAAGATAGTGGAGTCTATATATAGCAAACCTACAGCCAACATCATACTCAATGGTGAAAAACTGGAAGCATTTCCACTCAAATCAGGTACTAGACAGGGCTGCCCACTATCACCATTACTATTCAACATAGTGTTGGAAGTTCTTGCCATAGCAATCAGGCAGGAGCAAGGAATTAAAGGCATACAGATTGGAAGAGAAGAAGTCAAACTCTCCTTATTTGCAGATGACATGATAGTATACATGGAAAAACCTAAGGAATCCAGCAAGAAGCTTTTGGAAATCATCAGACAATACAGTAATGTGTCAGGCTATAAAATTAACATTCAAAAGTCAGTGGCATTCCTCTATGCAAACACTAAGTTAGAAGAAATTGAAATCCAGAAATCAGTTCCTTTTTCTATAGCAACAAAAACAATAAAATATCTAGGAGTAAACCTAACCAAAGAAGTGAAAGACTTGTATACTGAAAATTATGAGTCACTACTCAAAGAAATTGAAAAAGACACAAAGAAGTGGAAAGATATTCCATGTTCATGGGTTGGAAGAATTAACATCATCAAAATGAATATATTACCCAGAGCCATCTACAAATTTAATGCTATCCCCATCAAGATCCCAAGCACATTTTTTAGGAGAATAGAACAAATGCTACAAATGTTTATCTGGAACCAAAAAAGACCTAGAATTGCCAAAACAATCTTGAGAAAAAAGAACAGAACCGGAGGCATCACACTGCCAGATCTCAAACTGTATTATAGGGCCATTGTCATCAAAACTGCTTGGTACTGGAACATGAACAGACACACTGACCAGTGGAATAGAATTGAGAGCCCAGAAATGAGGCCCCACACGTATGGACATCTAATCTTTGACAAAGGGGCCCAGACTATTATATGGGGAAAGCAGAGTCTCTTCAACAAATGGTGTTGGAAACAATGGGTTGAAACATGCAGAAGAATGAAACTGAATCACTGTATTTCACCAAATACAAAAGTAAATTCCAAGTGGATCAAGGACTTGGATGTTAGGCCAGAAACTATCAGATACTTAGAGGAAAATATTGGCAGAACTTTTTTCCGCATAAATTTTAAAGACATTTTCAATGAAACGAATCCAATTACAAGGAAGACTAAGGCAAGTATTTATTTTATTTTTAAGAGAGATGCAGAGAGAGAAAGACACAGAGAGAAACACCAGAGCACTGTACATCTCTGGCTGATTGTGGTGTGGGGGACTGAACCTGGGACTTCGGAGCCTCAGGCATGAAAGTCTCTTTGCATTACTATTATGCTATCTACCCCGGCCTTGTTGTTCTGTTTTGATAGAAACTGAGATACAGAGGGAGGGAAAAAGAGAGGAGAGACACCTGCCACACTGCTCCAACACTTGTGAATCATCCTCTCTGTAGGTAGGGACTGGTGGGCTTGAACACCAGCTCTCACACATAGTAATATGTACAATGTACTTGATACACCAGCGCTTGATCCCAATACCCCCGAAATCTTTTAATTTTATTATTATCTTTATTTATTTATTGGATAAAGACAGCCAGAAGTCTAGAGGGAAGGGTGGGATAGAGAGGAAGAGAGACAGAGACACCTGCAGCCCTGTTTCACCACTCGTGTGGCTTTCCCCCTGCAGGTGGGGACCAGGGACTCAAACCTGGGTTCTTGTGCATTGTGACATGTACGCTTCACCAGGTGTGCCACCATTGAAATCTTTTAATTTTGTAAGACATTCTTAAAGCACTAATAAAAAAATAAGGGGGGGGGGGAATCCATTTTATGTGTACATACTTCAGTGAGTTTCAGTAAACATGTATCCAGGCAAACACTACCACAAGTCAGATAAAGAACTCTGGCGTCACCACAAAACCAAAGTCCCCTGCTCACACACTTCAGCCCAACAACATCCAAGGAATGTCTGTCACTAAAATATTTAGGTTCACCTGTTCAGAACTTCAAATATATAAATTTGCTTCAATAATCAATTAGTAGGTGGCCAGGTGTTGGTATACCTGGTTGAGCATACTCATTATAGTGCTCAGGGACTCAGACGTAAGCCCCTAGTGGCCACCTTCCTGAGCAGTGAAATAGTGCTGAGGTGTTTCATGCTCTCCCTCAATCTCCATCTTACTTCTCAACTTCTCTCTGTCTCTATCCAAAACAAACAAACATTTTTTTAAAGAAAGTTAAAAAAAAATTAATTAGTATGTGCTCTTTTGTGTTTGGTATCATTAGCTCAGCCTAAAGACTGAAATTCATCCAGCTCTGTGAATACATTTTTTTTTTTTTTTGCTTAATTACCTAATTAATTCTTTTTGTGACTCCAGGGCCTCTTACATGAGACTCTCCTCACCCCCCAGTTCTTCTTATTAGAGAGAGAGAAAGAGACCACAGCACCTGAGCTTCTCCATGCCCATTATGTGGTACTGGGATTCAAATCCTGGTTTTAAGCATATAGTAAGTCATGTGCCCAACAGGGTGAGTGATCTTCTGGTCTCTCTTTAATGTTTTAAATTAATAATTAATTATTGGATAGAAGCAAAGAGAAATTGCGAGGGAGAAGACAGAGAGGGAGAGAGACAGAGAGATACCTGCTGCCCTGCTTCACCAAACATGAAGATTTCCCCCTGCAGGTATGCACCAACGACTTGAACCAGGGTCCACACATACTGTAATGAGTGTTCTTAGCTAGGTGCACCACCACCTTGTGCCCCTCCCCCCATTTTTAATGTTTTAAAAAATATCCATTGGGGCTGGGCTGCGTTATACTCAGTTGAACGTATGTGTTACAATGTGCAAAGACCTGGATTCAACCCCCCACTCCCCACCTGCAGGAGGAAAGCTTCAAGAGTGGTGAAGCAGTGCTTCAGGTCTCACCTTTTCTCTTCTCCTTTTTTATTTCTCTTGAAAATTCTCCTAGATTTCTCTTTGTCTCTACCCAATAAATGAATAGGTAATATCTATCTATTTACTTACTTATTAATTGAGAGCAAAGTACCACTCCATATGTGGTGCTGAGGAGTGAGCCAGGGGCCTTGTAATGTAAGCTCTGTATTATACTTGCCGAGGACTACCCAAGCTACTGAATCAATTTGAAAGTAAAATAAAGCAATGAAGTAGTATTCCACTGCATGGATATGCCATGAGTTCTTTATTTGTTCAGGTGAACATTTCTTGTAAGAGCACCAGAGCATCACTCTGACACATATCAGTCTGAGGATCAAACTTGGGTCCTTATGCTTAAGAATCTAGCATTTTATTCATGGCACTACTTCTGCCTCCCCATCCCAAATACTATATTCTTTTGTTTTCCTAAAAAAAAAAAAAGCTATTTTATTTATTTCATGAGAGAGAAAGTTTCACAAGAAAGAAAGCAACCAGAGTGCCATTCTGATACATGCCACGCTAGGGATTGAACCAGGAGCCTCAGGTATCCAGGTCTACCAGCTGAGTCATTTCTTGGCCCTGACTTTTGACATTGTTGTTAAGGCCTTCAGGCAACAGCATTTTAGTTTGGGAGGAGTTAATATTATATGTGTAAAATGCATGGGGTGGGGGTGGGGTTAGGAGATAGCTAACATCACAGAGCAAGTGTCTACCATGCACAAGAGCCTGGATTTGAACCCCAGCTCACATGAGGGCACCATGGTATAAAGGGAAGCAGCAGAGATCATGGAGAAGTGCTATGATATCTTTCCTTCTGTGTGTTTCTTTCTCTGTGTCTCTCACTATCTGAAATAAAGGAATGAAAAACTCTGTCATGGGCTATAGAGTTGTGTATGCTCATAGCCTCAGTACTGCAAGAAGGAAATTAGGAAGGAAGGAAGGAAGGAAGGATCAATGGATGGATGGATGGATGGATGGATGGACGGACAGATGGGTGGACGGACTTAAGTGGATTTTTTTTTTCCCCTCAGCCCAACCTCCCTCTATATGGGTATTTTTTTCTATATAGGAGGGGCAGTGTCTCTAGTCTCTGGGTTGGTCAAAGATTAACTTAAGTATAGCCTACCAACAATATAATTAACATTGATCTCTTCTGAAAGTTTCTTGACTGTAAAGACTGATTCTTATCACCTGAAAGTTCAAATTCAGTTGCCATTATTAGCAAAAGCTCAATAGAACCTTCCAGGGGTGGGAGAGATAGGGTACTTGTGAGGGCACCTGCTTCCCCTTGCATACCACACAGGTTCAAGTCCTGAAACACGACATGGAACTTCTGTGGTTGTGTCTTTCCTCCAGCTCCCCAGTCCTGTTTCTATCAGAAGTCAGCCTGGATTAGTAAAGCCCCAGAGACAAAAGTATAGAAAGAGAAACACCCACACCTTCTTGTTAATAGTTTTTGTGCTTCCTTATATACCTCCCTGTGTTAAACTGATATAGAAACCTTTATCTTTGTTTTGTCTGGTTATTCATTACAACTCCCCTAAGATCTTTAAAATCTGTTTGCTTTTTTTTTTTTTTCTTGTTAATCTGCTGTTAGTTCATTTTCAGGCCTCCATCCAATCAAACCTAGGAGAGTAGTTTTCCTTCCAACAACTGTATAGGAGCTGGCATCCCCACAGCCTTAATAATATATGTATCAGTTATAAGGGAATTGAACCATGGCCTGGAACTGCCTTTTATTTTATAGACCATTTTCTTCTAGGAGAATGTGGAATTTATGTCACCTTAATTGACTTCTCATTTATTCTCCCCCAAATCCCATGTTAGATGGTCTTTAAGGTCAGTGCCTGGGACGATAAGGGTGAGCTTCCTCAGAATCTCCCATGTGCACAGGTGAGCATGTTATTAATATGTTTCTTTTTAAAATTTTTATTTATAAAAAAGGAAACACTAACAAAAACCACAGGGTAAAAGGAGTACAACTCCATACAATTCCCACCACCAGAACTCCGTATCCCCTCCCCTCCCCTCATAGCTTTCCTATTCTTTATCCCTCTGGGAGTATGGACCCAGGGTCATTACGGGGTGAGAAGGTAGAAGGTCTGGCTTCTGCAATTGCTTCCCCACTGAACATGGGCATTGACAGGTCGATCCATACTCCCAGCCTGTCTCTCTCTTTCCCTGGTGGGGCAGGGCTCTGGGGAAGCAGGGCTCCAGGACACATTGGTGAGGTCGTCTGCCCAGGGAGGTCTGTTTGGCATCATGGCAGCATCTGGAACCTGATGGCTGAAAAAAGAGTTAACATATAAAGCCAAACAAGTTGTTGACTCATCATGAACCTAAAGGTTGGAATACTACAGATGAAGATTTGGGGGGGGGGGGGTCTCTGTTTTGAAGATAGCTAGTAGGCATATTTTAGTTATATTCCAAAGGGCCCATGACTATATTAGTTTTTTTTTTTTCTCAGCCTGACACCTGATATTCAGGTGGACCCAAGTTATTGTCTGGGGAGATGATGTCATGGCTGGAAAAAGAGCTAGAAAGCTGGATCACGGAAGACAGTGGCTCCCAAATATCAGAGAAGTATATAAATATTGTTGACTTTAGACCCTGATTTGATCTGGGGCCCATATTCAGCTTAGGAGCCTATGTAACCTCTGCATCCCTGTAGATCTGAGCTCACATTCTGTGGTCATGAATAGGAATGTTCCAAGCTGCCCCAATTTCAGGACCCATCTTCCTCAGGTGGTAGATACAGTATGTTAAGCAGCCTCTCTTCAAAGGATGGAACATTCTTTACCATTGTTAATCTACATTGAGGGCAAGGTCCTAAGAAGGTCCACAAAAGGGTTTATGTTTCTATTGACATTTTTTCTTGGTGATCTTCTTCCTGCTTGTTTGACTGTTTGCCTAGGCTTGAAGAAGATGATTTCTTCCTCCTCACACATACATTTTTTCCCTCAATTTTGTCAATCGGATAGGTGGAAACTTATTTCTAGTTTTAATTTGCATTAATGATATTTTTATTGATGTTGAGTATCTACATATATGGGCTTTTTATAAATTACTCAGTCATACTTTTGCTTATTTTCCTCCTGGGGGGATATTTTTATTTATGTAAAAAGATGATTTGTAAAAAAAATAAAATTTAAAAAACCTTGTCTCTAGTAGTAAAAATAAATACTTTTGCTTTTGCTTGTGTCAACTAAATATTCAGGTCACTAAAAGGCAAAGCATATTTTATTGGGATGAAATAATTGTGAATCTAAGAGGGACAAAAGTCAAGGTATTTTTTTGAATGAAAGAAGCAGATGAGGTAATAGGGGAATGGTTAGATGGAACAACTTATTAGTTCTTACAGTCAGGATATCTTTCTTCTTGCTGGCTTCTAGAAATGTTAGTACTTTGGCTCAGTCAAGGGTCTGGCTCAGTTTAAGAAGAGAACAAAGTGGTTTTTCTGAAGTGGCTACTCTGGCCCAGTTTTAAATTTTTTCACTTATATCTGCTCTTCACACTTGAATCTACTGCTTATCTTTTACTGCTTCTTATTTTGCTTTAACTTTGCTTATATCTTTTGCTGTGCACACATGTATAGTTTTAATTAAGTAAGTCAATAAAGCTTTCACATTTTTTACTTTAGCTTTGTCAACATTTGAGAAAGGCTACCTGTTCATAAAAGAAATTTTTAATTTTCTCTATTTTCAAAGAAAAAAGTGCTAGGATTTAAATATGTGAGTTTTAGAAGCAAATTTCCATTTTGTTTGTTTATCTGACTTGGGGCTTAGCACCTGCTCAATTCTACTACTCCTGATGGAGTTTGTTTTAGAGGATGAGAAACAGAGAGAAGGAGAAAGAGGAGTGGTCCAGGAGGTGGCGCAGTGATAAGGCTTTGGACCTCAAGCATGAGGTCCTGGGTTCGATCCCCGGCAGCACATGTGCCAAAGTGATGTCTGGTTCTTTCTCTCTCCTCCTATCTTTCTCATTAATAAATAAATAAAATCTTTTTTTAAAAAGAAAAGAAAAAGAAAGAGGAAAGATGCTACAGCTCTGCTCTTGAAGCTTCCCCTTTGCTTGATGCTCACACATAGTGACTGGTGCCTCAAACCTAAGTCCTCACTCCTGATAAAGTGTGCACTCTACAATATGAACTATCTTCTAGCCCTACTTTTTATTTCCCCAGAATAGAAAACTGATTATTGCTTTTTTTTTTTTTTTACACTTTGAGAGTGATACATCATTCTTTTGCATTATCCTCAAGTTTCAGTCAATGCAATTTAACTGAATTTTCAATAACTTTTATCAAAACAGACATGTAAATTTCATTGAGACTTTGTCAAAAGTAATATTTAGTGAAGGCTAATAGACGACGTCTCTAATGATTGCTGTTTTTCTGGATCTGGACTACAAGGTGCTGGAAAAGTCTGACACTGCCAGCCCCTATTTTGGTTTGAGATGAATGAATATTGTTCAGAGGTGATCATCAAATTCCTGAAAGCATTGAGTCAGGCCCTAGTATGCAGTCCCTAGAGGCTCTTGCTAGATTTATCCCTGCAAAATCAGTTGAAGCCTCTGGTAGCAAGGGCTTGAGGCCTTCAAAGAGGGGTGCTTACAATAAATGAGAACTAGTAAGAAAAGTCTGAGAGACAAAGTAGTGTAATTCTAGAATTTTAAATACTTGCTAAGTTTCTAAAAGCTAAAATATCAATGGCTTAGGTCTTGATGTTATCCATAGTCTTGGTTGCCTCCCCTTTAGAATGACACTTGACTAGATATCCTAGTATCCCCAGTAGTGGTTTTTATTTTTTTTTATTATCTTTTTAAAAATTTTTATTGGATAGAGACAGCCAGAAATTGAGAGGAAAGGGGTGCTAGAGAGAGGGATAGAGGGGCCAGGTGGTGGCACACTTGGTTGAGCATACATATTATAGTGCTCAAAGGACCCAGGTTTGAGCCCCGGTCCCCACCTGCAAGGGGAAAGCTTTGTGAGTAGTGAAGCAGGGCTGCAGGTGTCTCTCTCTGTCTCTCTTCCTTCCTATCACCCCCTTCCCTCTCAATTTATGGCTGTCTATATCCAATAAATAAATAAGGATAAAAAATTAAACTTAAAAAAAAGAGAGAGGGAGGGAGAGAGAGAGAGAGGGAGAGGGAGAGGGAGAGAGAGACCTGCAGCACTGCTTCACCACTCACGAAGCTTTCCCTCTGCAGGTGGGGACCAGGGGCTTGAACCTGGGTCTTTGCACACTGTAACATGTGCGCTCAATCAGGTGCACCACCACCTGGCCCCGTGGTTTGTATTGAATATGGTGATGAGTCCTTTAACATTTTATTAATCTTTAGGCTTCCATTCCCAGTATTTTTTTCAGATCCCAGAGGAAATTGTCAGTTACAAGGCAACCTACAACTGATAGCAATCTGGGTAGGCAAGTCAAGAGGGAAGGAGGAAAGGATAGAAACATTCATTTGGAGGGTGAGTAATTCATAATTGTGGACAATTTGTACACGAAGGTCATCTATAAGCCAAGGAGAGAGTTACCCTAGGATATCATCCCTACCAACACTAACATCCCTACCAACCTTGATGTTGAACTTTCAGTCTTCTGAATTGTGAGAAAATTATATGCATCCCCTCAGCAGCTCAGTGTTGGCCTATGGTGGTCTCTGCAATTGAACCTGGGATTTCTGAACCTCAGGTGTAAAAATCATTTTGCATAGCTACTATGCTATCTCCTTAGCCCAAACTTTGCTTTCAAAGCCACCTCATCTGTAGTATTTTTGTGGTGGAAGTCCTAGTAGGCTAGTATAACCACAGAAAAAACTCTGAGGTTGCTAATTATGATATATTGTATGCTATATACATTGTAGCAAACTAGCTGAATTTAAGAATGTATATATTGTGTCAGTTTTTTGTTTTGTTTTTACACTTGATCTTAGCCAAAAGACTGAGAAGCGATTTTTGTTTTGTTTTTAATAAACTTTTTTTGCTTTTTAAAAATATTTATTTATTCCCTTTTGTTGCCCTTGTTATTTTATTGTTGTAGTTATTATTGTTGTTACTGAATAGGACAGAGAGAAACCTGGGCTGAGCATGACAAGTAGATGTCCCATCCTGTGATCTCTCCCCAGCCCAGTCTATAGTTGTTGGTGGTGGTAATTTTGTTTGCTATCTAATCATCTATAACCTAGATTGTTTTCAACTCTTGGTTATTGTGAATAAAGCTATAGTAAGCATAGGACCATGAATATCTCTCCAAATTAGTGTTGTATTCTTTGCATAATTACCTAAAAATGGAAAAACTGGATCATACAGAGTTTCTTTATTTTTTTTATTTTTTTATTTTGAAGATCTCCGTGCTTTTCCCACAAACCTCAGCCCAGGTTTGAGTCCTAACACCACCTGGGAGGTTCTATGGCACTGGAGGAAGCTCCTATTCTGTTATGTTTCTCTGTATGTATGTCTTTCTCTGTGTATCTCTGTTTCCGAATGAGAAAGCAGTATAGAATGGTGAAATCACACTGTGAAAGGCCCTGGCTATGTATACACACACACACACACACACACACACACACTGTAGCATATATACACAACTGAATGCTTATCATTCAGCTACATATATATGAAATCTTATCATTTGCATTGATAGATGTACCTAGATGGTATTACAGTTAGTGAAATGAGTCAGAGAAAGGTAAATACTTTGCAATTTCATTCATATGTTATACCCCGCCCCACATACACACAAAATAAATGGATTGAATAATATCAAAACATTTAGACTATATGACCACAGTAGTGCTTACCACAAGGGGAGGGGCTGCATGGGGTGGATACATCAGATGAAAGGAGTCAATTATATGATAAAGGATGAAGTGAAATCAGATTTTTAGTGCTGAGTGTAGTGCATATAAAGATGTCTATTTATAATAATGTACAACTGAAACCTACAAGTCATAAACCAATATTCAATAACTTTTTTTAAAAAAGTTAAATTCACTGAGTAACCTCAAGTGCTGGATGTATCACCCTACCTGGGTGGGAGTGACAGAAGTCTAATCTTGAGCAGAATTATAGCAATTAAAGGAAGGAGCTCATTGTATTAGGGACCAGGAATCAGAAATAGGGAGAAATTTTAACTCTGAGATCTGCAGGGTTTTAAGAACTCAGACAGAAAAGGCCTTTCTCTCTCTCTCTCTCTTTCTTTCTTTCTTTCTTTCTTTTTATTCCTCTTTTTGCCTCCAGGGTTACTGCTGGGGCTTAGTGCCTGCACTACAAATCCACTGCTCCTGGAGGCCATTTTCACTTGGGAATCTCAGAACTCCCTGAATAGGGCCCCAGCTGATGGGGCAGCCCGATAGTGACCAAAGAGCCATCATTAAAGTATGCCAGTCTCCTGCCCCCGCAGTCCTTGCCTTGATGAGGTCAGCCCTGGAGTGAGCGAGAGAACTGTAATAGGAAGTAGGTGAGAGGGTATCTAAGTCTAAGTAGACACTATTTCATTATGAACTTTATACTGACTCACTACAGATTATTGTGTACTTTTGCTTTCAGGTATATATTTTGCCCTAATTTATGGGTACATGTGAACATATGCTTTATCTTACAGGACCTGGTCTATAACTAGGTTTTGGGATTTTGTTAGGAAGTGAACCTCCTGGAATGGAAATAGAGAATCCTATGAAAGGAAAGGTCTCACCCAAGTAATCAGGGTGAAGGGTTGACATTCCATGCCTGACGTCTCTGGACACAGTCTGAAGTGAAGCATGCTGAGGTGGTATTCATTGCATCGATTAGGTTGGGATCAGCAGACAGACTATGACCCACATAGTCAACGACTGCCACCTCTACAGATTCAAAGGAGGTCTCGAAACTTTACATCAGGCTCAACCTAACGCTGTTGACTGGCTACGGAAGAAGGGCAAATGCTAGAAGAAGAAGCAGATGCAATACCACTTGGTATGAATTGAGAGAAGCATGCAGGAAAGTGAGCCCCACAATAGAGGTTCCAGGACTGGGGGAAATACAGGCTCTACAGAAGCGGGAGGTTCCTGCTGTCTTAGGGTTTAAGAAGACAATAGAAGACAACAGATAGTTATTGCTATAATCACATTATTTGGCAATTAGGTTAACTTTGAAATATCCCTTTGTTAAGATTTGCTGTATCATGTACAACATCACCATAATTTATGTCTTTTGACATTATTTGTATATAGCTGTGCCACTGGTTGCTTCTGTTCTCCCTGGTCTAAGCTTTTAAGAGAGTCAACATATCAAAGACTCAGCCTATGTATTAAAAAGACTCAATCTGTGCTTTAAAAAGTTTGAGATAGTCAATCAATTTTCCCCTCTCATGTTAATTAAATAGTGATTTATATGACTACAAATTGATAGGAGTGTACATAAATACCATTCCCACCACCAAAAGACTGCCCCCCCCCCCCCTGTGAAACTGAACATCCACCCTCACCCTCACCCTCAACCCAGGGTTTTAACTTTGGTGCCCTACTCTAAATTCAGTCAAATCCTGCTTTGAGTTTCCCTTTTTCTGTTATTCTTTCTCAACTTGTGTTTATGAGTGGGATCATCCCATACTTATCTTTATCTTTCTGACTTAGCTCACTTAACATAATTCCTTCTAGCTCCATCCAAGATGGGTCAGAGAAGGTGGGTTCATTGTTCTTAATAGCTGTGTAGTATTCCATTGTGTATATATACCACAACTTTCTCAGCCACTCATCTGTAGTTGGGCACCTGGGTTGCTTCCAGATTTTAGCTATTATGAATTGTGCTGCTATGAACATAGGTGTACACATTTCTTTTTGGTTGGGTGTTATGGAATCCTAGGAAAGGGATTACTGGGTCATATGGAAGGTCCATGTCTAGCCTTATGAGTTTCCTGGAGGCCATTTTTTCCCATTTTGTTTCCCTTGTTGTTGTCATTACAGTTATTGTTGACATTGATGATGATGTTGTTGGATAGGACAGAGAGATATCGAGAGAGGAGGGGAGACATTGACAGGGAGAGAAAGATACACACCTGCAGATCTGCTTCATCACTTGTAAGGTGACCCCCCCCTGCAGGTGGGAAGCTGGGGGCTTGAACTGGGTTCCTTACGCTGGTCCTTGTGCTTTGCGCCATGTGTGCTTAACCCACTGTACTAAGGCCCAGCCCCCAGAAAAGACTTTTCTATGGGGAGGAGCTCACAGGATAAGAATCAGCATAGAGAATAGGAAGAATAGGTGGCATGATCAACAACTGATTGAAAAAAGAGTCTTTGTAGTCAGCTGGGAGCAATTTTTTTTTTTCTTTTTGAAGAATATTTACTAGGGAGAAAGAGGAGAGAAAACTAGATTGTCACTTGGCAAATGCAATGCCAGGATTTGAACTTGGAACCTCATGCTTGAAAGTCCAATGTTGTATCATCTTCCAGACTGGTGGGAACAGTTGCTTGTGAGGAACAACTAAGAAGTTTACTCTGGTGCTGGCAAGATAGCTCACCAGGGAGGGTGCCTGCTTTGCCATGTGAGCCACCTACATTAAAAAAAAAACTTTATTGGACGATTAATGGTTTATAGTTGGCAGTAAATGCATAATGTTTCCCAGTTTTCCACATAACAACTGAACCCCCACTAGGTCCTCATCTGCCCATGTTCCAGGACCTGAACCCTGCCCTCTACTCCAGGTCCTTTACTTTGGTGCAATATACCAACTCCAGTCCAACTTCTGCTTAGTGTTTTCCCTTCCGATCTTGTTTTTCAACTTCTGTCTATTTGTAAGATCATCCGAGCCACCCACATCTGTGCACAGACACTACAACACTGGGGGAAGCTTCACTACTGTGGTGTGTTTCCTCTTCCTTTATCTCTTTTTCTTTCTTTTTCTCTCTCTAAGTCACCCTAGAACAGTGAAACCCTATAGATAGAAAAAAAAAAAATCTATGGCCCAGTGGAAGCTTAGGTTGAAGGTGGATGAAAGATCAGAGCTTAGGGAAGAAGGGGAATCTGAGCAAAGTTTGATCAAGTAAAGTAACTGTGTGTTTTGTACAGATTGGTCAGTTGGGACGAACTGCTCAGCCAATCATTTATGAAGTCAAGAAGGGGATTTGGAGGATCTACTTCTGGCCTTTGAAGAAAGATGGCACTTTGGTCCACTTTTTTTATTAGGTTGTTCTTTTTTCTCCATTGGGCAGTTTTGGCTCCTTTATAGCAAATAATATGCCTATACATATGTGCATTTAGTTCTGGGATTTCTAGCCATAGGCCTATATTTGTTCTAATACAACACCGTTTTAACTACTATTGTTCTATAATATAAGCTGAAGTCAGGAATTGTGATGCCTCCAGTTTTCTTCTTTTTTCTTAGGCATGCTTTTGCTATTCATGGCTTCTTATAGTTCCATACAAATATTTGGATAAGCTGTTTAGACAATCTCCTTGAAATATGTTATTGGCATTTTAATAGGGATAGCATTGAATCTATAGATTGCTTTTGGAAGGATTGCCAAAGACAGTGGGCAGAAGATAGGAATAGACAGTTCTCTACAAAAGAGATAGATACACATGATCACAGACATATTGCCTTCTTTCTGAGTTGCAATTTTAACCACAGCTTTATTATATTAATAAAAATAGTATTACAGTTGTATCAATTATAACTTCATTTATAAAAGAACAATTGTTATTAGTAACCCCACGTTTACTCCTTATACTGGCTAATTAAAATATATCTCAAAGTTCAAACCCATCCTTCCCGACAATTCTGCGATGGTATCATTGTGACACAGCAAACTACATTTCCTGTAAACTCTTGCCAATAGGGGTGGGGTGCTAGTAGAGATCAGAGTTTGGGGAAGAGAGAAGTGAACTGCTTCATAATATTTGTGAGCTATTTCCACCAGGGTCACCAAGCAGTGAATTTTGTCCCCTCGCTGCATGAACTGATTCCAATTTCTAGCTTTAAATCTACCCTCTCAGATCCAAACTTGATTGCTGCCTTCAGAAATAACACCAAGAGCTGTATACCAAGGGCTGGGAGGTGGCTCACCTGGTAGAGCAGGCATGTTGCCATAAACACAAGGACCCAGGTTCAAGTTTCTAGCCACCACATGGGAGCACCTACAGAGGGAAAGTTTTCATGAGTCATGGAGCAATATGGTGGTGCCTCTCCTTTTTTCTTTGTTTCTGGATACCTTTCTCTCACTCTCTAACTAAAGGGGGGGAGGGGGAAATGACTGCTGGTGGCAAAAACAAAAAACAACAAAAATGCAGCCTGTGAACCCCCATGCTTACAGGTCTTAGTTCCAGTTCTCCAGGAACACACTCAGGTTCTTCCTCCTGTCAAGTTCAATGCTTAATCTCTCTCCCTTTCTACCAGTGGCAGCTGCTTCCTACAGTTATTACTTCTGTCACTGTAGTGCTTCTCTTTTTATCTTCTTAACCTATCATTAACTTTTTGAAATGGCACCTTCACCATTCTAAGCTGACATTTTTTTCAGACAGACTCAGGAGCCAAGCTGTGGTGCACCTAGTAGAGCACACAAGTTACCATGTGCAAGGACAGAGGCTCAAGCCTCTTCCTCCTTCTCCCCTCTCCCTCTAAGGAAAGGCGTCATGAGCATCGGAACAGTGCTGCAGGTGCCTCTTTTTCTCTCTCCCTCTCTCCTCCCACCTTCTGTCTCTATCAAAAAAGAAAGAAAAATTTGAAGTAGGGCACTAAAGAAAAAACCCTGGGTGGAGGGTGAGGGTGAATGTTCACCTTCATGGGTGTGGGGGGTGGGGGTGGGGGGGTGGATGGGACATAGTCTTTTGGTGGTGGGAATGGTGTTTATGTACACTTCTATCAATTTGCAGTCATATAAATCACTATTTAATTAATATGAGAGGGGAAAAATTGATTGAATATCTCAAACCTTTTAAAGCACAGACTGAGTCTTTTTAATACATAGGCTAAGTCTTTGATATGTTGACTCTCTTAAAAGCTTAGTCCAGGGAGAACAAAAGCAACTGGTGGCATAGCTATATACAAACAATGTCAAAGGACATAAAATATGGTGAGGGTGTGTATGATACAGCAAATCTTAACAAAGGGATATTTCAAAGTTAACCCAATTGCCAAACAGTGTGATTATTGCAATAACTATCTATTGTCTTCTTAAACCCTAAGACAACAAAAATCTCCCGCTTCCTCTATAGAGCCTATGTTTCTCCCAGTCCTGGAACCTCTGAAGTGGGGCTCACTTCCCTGTATGCTTTTCTCAAGTCAGGCCAAATGATATTGCATCCACTGATTCCAACCTAATTAATGCAACAAGTATCATCTCAGCATGCTTCACCTCAGACTGTGTACAGAGACAGCAGACATGGATTGCCAACCCTTCACCCTCATCACTCAGGTCAGACCTTTCCTTTCATGGTAGTCTCTAATTCCATTCCAGGTGGTTCACTTCCAAACAAAGTCCCAAAACCTAGATATACACCAGGTCCAGTGAGATAAAGCATATGTTCATATGTATCTATAAATTAGGGCAAAATATATACCTGAAAGCAAAAATACACAATAGTCTGTAGTAAGTAAGTATCAAGTTCATAATGAAATAGTGTCCACTTAGACTTAGATACCCTCCTCACCTACTTCCTATTACAGTTCTCTTACTTACTCCAAAGATAACCTTAGCAAAGCAAGGACTGCAAAAGCTGAATAAGAGCAAGAGACTGGCATACTTTAATGATGACTCTTTAATCACTATCAGGCCATTCCACCAGGTGGGACCCTAATCTGGGAGTCCTGAGTCTCCCAAACAGACTTGATGGGCCTAGATCTCAAATAAATCCCTCTCTCCATTGTTTCTGGTCATCTCTATCAGGAACAACAAGATAGACCCTTTTGTGGGCCCCCATAGGACCTTGCCCCAACCTAGATCAACAGTGGTAGAGAATGTTCCATCCTCCTTTTGGAGGATGGGCAACATACTTTATGATACACCTGAGGAAGATGGGTCGATACTGGGGCAGCATGGAATGTTCCTACTGATGACCACAGAATGTGAGCTCAGATCTACAGGGATGCAGAGGTCACACAGGCTCCTAAGATAATTATGGGCCACAGATCACATCAGATTGATGGGGTTTACAGTAATATTTATACCCCTTTTCCATATTAGGGAGCTACTCTCTTCCCTGATCCAGCTTTCTGGTCCTTTTCCCAGCCATGACATCATCTCCCCAGACAATAATTAGGATCCACCTTCATATCAGATTTCAGACTCAGGGAAAAAAAAACAAAACACTAGTATAGCTACAGGTCCTTTGAAATAGAACTAAAATATGACTACTAGCTATCTATAAAATGGAAGAACTCCCCCCCCCCCCCCCAACACTTCATCTGCACTATTCCAGCCTTTAGGTCCATGATTGTCCAGCAGTTTGTTTGGCTTTGTATATTAACTCTCTTTTCAGCCACCAGGTTCCAGATACTAACAGGATGCAACCAGACTTCCCTGGACAACAACCCCACCAATGTGCCTTGGAGCTCTGCTTCCCCAGAGCCCTTCCCCTCCAGGGAAAGAGAGAGACAGGCTGGGAGTATGAATCGACCTGTTAATGCCCATGTTCATCGGGGAAGCAATTACAGAAGCCAGACCTTTAACCTTCTGCTTCCCACAATGATCTTGGGTCCATACTCCCAGAGGGTTAAAGAATAGGAAAGCTACCAGGGGAGGGGTTGGTATATGGAGGTCTGGTGGTGGGAACTGTGTGGAGTTGTACCCCTCTTATCCTATGGTTTTGTCAAGGTTTCCTTTTTATAAATAAAAAAATAAAAAAAGGGGAGAAAAAGAAAGAAAAAAGCAAAAAGCAACCAAATAAACAAAAAACAGGATGCTGAGTAAGGATCACTGTTGTGCTGGCACCAAGCCACAGTGATAAACCTGGTGACAAAAAGAAAAGAAAAAAAAAAATTAGACAGAGAGGAAAAAAATACCACAGCACTAAATCTTCCCCCACTATTGTCGGAGCTGGGCTCAAACCTGGGGCACGGGCATGACAAAGCAGCACCCTCTCAGGTGAGCTACTTAACTGGTCCCTAAATTCTTTTCATACTAAATCTTTGTTTTATACTTAGCACATCTTTCAGAGCAATCCAGATACAAACACAGGCATGGAGGTTGGGCGGTGGCACACAGGGCTAAGTACACATAGTATGAAGCGTAAGGACCTGCCCAAGGATTGAGGTTCCAGCAAGGATCCCTGTTTAAGCCTCTGGCTCCCCACCTATAAGGGGGTCACTTCACAAGCAGTGAAGCTAGTCTGCAGGTGTCTATTTTTTTCTTCCTCTCCCTCTCTATCTTCCCCTCCCCTCTCAATTTCTCTCAATTTTTAAAATTGAAAAAATGGCCACAGGAGCAGAGGATTTGTAGTGCCGGCATGGAGCTCCAGCAATAACTCTGGAGGGAAAAAAACAAAACAAAACAAAACAAAACAAAACAAAACAAAAAAACAGGCACAAAAAATACACAGGACCTGATTCTCAACAGTGTGTTCCACCACACACACACACACACACACACACACACACACACTTTCCTTTGAGTTCCATTCCTGGCATCATCATGAGCAAGAGCCTAGTAATGCTCTAGTTTGGGAGAAAAAAAAAACATGTATTGTCATAACTCAAAAGTAGATAATTTTGGCTACCCTTTTAAAAATTAAAATACTGGGGATCAGAAGGTAGCACAGTGGGTTAAATGCACATAGTGCAAAGCGCTAGGACCAGCGTAAGGATCCCGATTCTAGCCCCCAGCTCCCCACCTGCAGGGGGGTCACTTCACAAGCAGTGAAACACGTCTGCAGGTGTCTATCTTTCTCTCCCCCTGTCTGTTTTCCTCTCCTCTCTCCATTTTTCTCTATCCTATCCAATAACAACAATAGTAATAACCACAACAATGATAAAAAATTAAAACACTATTTTTGTAGGCTCAGTAAATATTGATTATTAAAAACAAAAAATATCCTTGACATAAACCCAGTAAGAAAAAGCTGGTCAAGTGATATAAATATTGTAAATTATATATATATTTAAATTATATATATATATCTGGCAGATAGCTCACTCAGTAAGGCATGAGCCTTATCATGTGGCTATAGTTCAAACCCTGGCACCATACACCGGTGCCAAGGCATCACGGCACCAGAGAAAGCTCTGGTGCTGTGGCCTTTCTCTCTCTTCCTAAATATCTGAAGTTAAAAGTACATAAAGGCAAACTGGGTCAGGAGTAGTGAAATACCATATTCACAAGGCCCAGTTGATGCTAATGAAGAAAGAAAATAAAAAAGATTATGTGGTCATTTAAATGATCAAAATATACTCCTTAAACATATTTAGTCTTCATCATAGTTCTTGGTTTATGGCTCCTATGGTCCTTGGAATTTCCTAAGCATAGAGAGTGATAAGGGTGTCATAATGTTAGTCAGGTGACTTTTGAGGAAGCATCTAAGAAAGAATTCTGGTAGCCTGGGGAGCCCTTTTTTTGCCTCTAGAGTTATTGTTGGGGCCTGGGGAGCCCCCCTTTTTTTGCCACTAGGGTTATTGCTGGGGCTCAGTGCCTGCACCACAAATCCACTGTTCCTGGAGACTATTTTTTCCCTTTTATTGTCCTTGTTTTATTGTTGTTGTGACTGTTATTGCCATTGATGTCCTTGTTGGATAGGACAGAGAGAAATGGAGAGAGGAAGGGAAGACAGAGGGAGGAAAGAAAGACACCTGTCAGTCTTTGCACTTTGGCCATGTGTGCTTAACCTGCTGTGCTACTACTGCCCAACCCCCGGGGGCCCACTTTTAAAGCTGATTAGATTATTGAGACCTTCAGTCTCACACTTAGATTTCTGAGGCTGGAAAAGAGGCTAGAGATTAAGATCAATCCCCAATGGTTTATAATTTAATCTATCGCATCTATGTAAAGCACACATATATATCCATACAGTATGTAAAGGCCTCATAAAAATCCCAAAGAAGGGACCAGAGAGCTTTCAGTTTAGGGAAACAGAGCCCATCTACATGCTGCTGTGCTGGGTCCAAGCTCCATAAGAAGATCCTCTTCTTGGGACATGGGAGTGTTTAGTCTGTGGGAAGAAGTGACAGGCTTTGCTTCAAATATCAAATTAATAAAATATATAAATTTAATTTCATCTCACAATATGAGGGTTTTTCACAGCGCAAGTGCCTTCACAATGACAATGTGATTATTAAAAAAACTTTCATGCCTGAGGCTCGGAGGTCCCAGGTCCAGTCCCCAGCATCTCAGTCAGAGCTGAGCAGTGCTTCCGTCCTCTTTCTCCCTTTCTTTCTGGGCATCTCTTTCATTAAAATAAATAAAATATTTTTAAATGACATTTTATCTCTTAGCTTAAAAGGTTACTTGAATTAAGGAGAAAAACTAATTGCCATTTTTTTCTAGTTCTGACCAAAATGCAAATTCTGTTATATTTGCAGAAGATATTTTTGGGTTCATGGTTTTGTTTCCATGATAAGTATTTAAATGACCACTTGAACAGATATCATGTGTTTTTATTCTAGACTTTATTAGTTGAGTGGTTAAAGAGATAATTAGTATTTATTAATAAGCATCGAGACTTTTGGGTTCTACCTGGTTGGTTACTGACTTTATCCTCCGGCAAAGTCCGTACCCATCTAACTCTGTGATCAGAGTGTGGGTGAAAGAGTTGAAGTGCTGGGCTAGACCTTGGGTGGCAAACGGAAAAGCAGTGCACTATTTAAGTGAGCTACTTCGCTAGATTCTTTTCCCTTTCCTCTTTCTCTTTCTTTCTTTTCTTTCTTTCTCTTTTTCTACCAGAGCACTACCCAGCTCTGGCTTATGGTGGTGCTCAAGGGAGTCTCTATACATAACCGTTAAGCTACCCCTCTTCTCCCCTCTCTTCTCCCCCTCCCCACCCCTCTGGATTCTTTTCCCTTTCCTCTTTCTTTCTTTTTCTTTCTTTTCTTTTCTTTCTCTTTTTCTACCAGAGCACTGCTCAGCTCTGGCTTATGGTGGTGCTCATGGGAGTCTCCATGTATAACCATTAAGCTATCCCTCTTCTCCCCTCCCCCTCCCTCTCCTCTCCTCCCCTTCCCACCCCTCTTCTCCCCTTCCCTTCCCACCCCTCTTCTCCCCTCTTTTTTCCTCCCCACCCCTCCCTTCTCCCCTCTCCTCTCTTCCCCACCCATCTTCTCCTCTCCCCTCCCCTCTCCCCTCCCCTCTCCCTTCCCCTCTCCCCTCCCCTCCCCTCCCCTCTCCACTCCCCTCTCTCCTCCCCTTCAACAGTTTCATTTAAAATATCATAGGAAACACTAAGTGCTTCATTCTCTGCATCCGATGAAGAGGGCATACAATTCTAATAATAATAATAATAAGCCCTACCTACTCCTGCACTGGAGAATTAGGATCCAGAACCGGTTTGAGAAAGCTAAGTACCAGATACCCAAGAGGGCGCGCTGACCTCGGCCAACATCCAACTGCCCCAGCCCCGGAGGTGAGCAGACGGAGATGCAATGGGCGGGGCCTAGATGGGAGGACCCAGGGGTGTGGCGTGCCGCGGGGTTGGAGGCTCGGAAATCGTCCCGCGCCTTCCCCGAGCGCCCCGAGCGCATCGCGGGTAGAGTGCGCTGCTGGCGAGGTGCTGCGGGCTGCGTTCTCTGCCGACTGGCGGCGGGGTCACTCACCCTCTCCAGCACCCAGGTAACTGACTCCGCGCAGGCTCTCCTGCTCGGCCGCCCAGTGTGTGTGAGAGGGAGGGGGCCAGCTCTCAGTTTGGGCCCAGTTGCCCCGGGCGCCGCGGAGAAAGTGGAAGCGGGGCGCGGGCCGGAGGGAGCGGAGGCGGGGAGCCAGCAGGGCTCTCTCCGTCCGCGGTCTGCTTGTTCCAACGCGAAGAGCCTGGCCCGGGACTCGGGCGCCTGTGTCACCTGGAAGCCGTTCTCTGGTCCCCCCCCCCCCCCCCCCCGGGTACGCGGAGTGAGCAGGAGCTGAGGAATCGGGGCACTTGGCTAAGAGCGTGGATGGGCTGCGAGCGGGCTGCTAGTGGCCGCCAGCCCCGGGGGCATTTCAGTTAATCCTAATCCAAACCTGGGCACTGGGCACACTTGCCCCGATCGTGCCGTTATAGAGAAGCGGCCTTCTGAGAGATGAATGACTCACCCTGGTGCAAACCTTTAGCATAAGGGACCCTGGTCTGTGGGCTCCGCTGTCCTGCTTCTCCCACTTCTCCCTTTCTAGCCTGCGCGCCGCTAGGAAATTCGAGTTGCTACTGGGCCTATTATGAAAATGTCTCCTTTAAACGCATCCTATGCCATTCTTTCTTTTCCTCTTTTATTTTTTTCCTTTTCTTTCCTTCCCTCCCTCCTTTCTTCTTTTTATTTTGTTTGCACCCAGTTTCTCATTTCGTCCAGTGAGTTGGCTTTCTGAAGGGGAAGGTCCTCCCTCCCTCCCCCCCCACTACACAGCTTACAGGTCCCCCCCCCCCCTTCCACACACACTACACAACTCGCAGGTTCTTGCAGTCTGAGTTCTCCCGATGCTGCCACACACTTCTGCCTTTCCCAGAGGATGAGGTCACCCTCACAGTTAGGCTGAATCTTTATGGGCCGCCCAGGTGGAGGTGAGCCTCCTGCCCACTCTGGGCTTTGTTCTGGAAAAGTAAGAGAGGTGAATCAGGGTGTAGTAGGTTTGGGGAAATCTATAGTATTCTTGAAATGAGGCCATGCATGACTGCTGCTTTTTGTGGCCTGGATTTGGTGTGTGGTAGGTGAGTGATTTGGTCAGGTGGAGTACCTGTACCCCAAGACAGATTTGTTTTTCGGGAGGTAAGAGGAAGGGTGAATAGTTTTTAAGATCAGAGTAAATTAGCTCCTGGAAGCCTAGGCAGTTCCAGAAAACACCTATGATCCCATGCTTTAGTAGTAGATTTCTGTTCTGGCTAGAAAGATAACTCCAGCTTTGTGGATATCTGCTGTTGCACTGTGGATTTTTTTCAAGATATTAGTATTGTTTAGTTCGTAGAAATGGTTAGTTCTTTAGTATCTTTCAGTTCTTAGAAATGGTTAGCTTCTCGACCTTAAAAAGAAAGGCAGTGTAGTGGGTTAAGCGCATGTGGTGCAAAGCTCAAGGACCAGTTAGAGCCCCCCCTTCCCTGCCGGGAGTTGCTTCACAGGTGGTGAAGCAGGTCTGCAGGTGTCTTATCTTTCACTCCCCCTCTCTGTCTTCCCCTCCTCTCTCCATTTCTCTCTGTCCTATCCAACAACGACGACAACAATCATAACTACAACACTAAAACAACAAGAGCAACAAAAGGGAATAATTTTTTTTAATTGGGGTGGGGTGGGGGTGTTGGTGCACCTGGTTAAGTGCACACATCACCGTGGCAAGGACAGGTTTGAGCCCCTGCTCCCCACCTGCAGGGGGAAGCTTCACTAGCAGTGAAGCAGGTCTGCAGGTGTTTCTCTTTTTCTTTCTTTCCCTCCCCTTTCTTCCTTTTTTTCCCTTTCTTTCTTTCTTTCTTTCTTTCTTTCTTTCTTTCTTTCTTTCTTTCTCCCTACCTCTCCTTCTCCTCTCACTAGTGGCGAAGCATCTCTACAGATGTTTTCCTCTCTTTCTTTCATTCCCTTTTCAGTTTCTATCTGTCCTATCTAGTAAAAATAGAAATAAATAAATAAATAAAAAAGGAAAAAAGCAGCCACCAGGAGCAGTAGATTCGAAGTGTAGGCACCTTAGTATTAAGGCATTCCCTTTGGGGGGGTGGACTTGAATGTGGTCTTCTTCATAGCAAAGCAGGCACACTATCCAGGTGAGTTACTTTTTGTCAGCCTAATTACACTTCACTCACAGATCATTTCCATGTCTAGTTTAGTTGCTTAATATAGGGACAGGTGTTTTTTAGGAGAGCTACTGTTTACAAATTCTGACCATGTAATGCATAAGAGAGTTATGTGTGCCTTGGTTGGTCCCAGGTGAACTGTAAGAGAATTTACTTAAGTCTGGATGGGTGTGGCCATCCCCTCTCTGTAACCACACAAGAATGTGGGCTCAGTATGGACAGAGCTGAGCTTTTATACCCTAGTTAGCAATTCTTTATTTATACCAGAGCACTGCTAAGCTCTGGTTTATAGTGGAGAAGAGGGTTTAATCTGGGATCTTTGGAACTTCAGGCATGGCAGTCTTTTTGCATAACCACTTTGCTATTTCCTCAGCTCCAACATCTTTATCTTAGAAAGGAAAGGAAATTGATTTTAAATATAAAGTTATTTTAAAACTTTATCTATTTGAAAGGCCCTTTTTATAAGATAGAAAGAAAGGTCAAAGCAGCTGGCTGGCCTCTTGTGTTGCCAGGAATTGAACATGGGACCTCATATTTCATATTAGAGTCCAGAACTCTATCACTGTGCCACCTCCTAGGCACCTTGACTGTTTTTTAGCTGGGGCCTCACTCGTGCAATTTCACCACTCCTACGCTGCTTTTTCATTTTGTTAGAAGGGTAGAGGGAGAGATACAAAAGTACCAGATTGGACCTCAGTGCTGTGGCACTTCTGTGTGGTGCCAGGACTCAGTCTGGACCACACATAGCAAAGCAGGTGCCCTACTCAGTGAACTGTTCTTCTGCTCCTACTTTATTTTTTCTTTCCTTTTTAAAAAAAATGTTTTATGGGAGACTGGCGGTAGCGCAGTGGGTTAAGTGCACATGGCACGAAAAGCAAGGATCGGTGTAAGGATCCCGGTTCAAGTCCCCAGCTCCCCACCTGCAGGGTAGTCGCTTCACAGGTGGTGAAACAGGTCTACAGGTGTCTGTCTTGCTCTCTCTCCCTCTCTTGTTTTCCCCTCCTCTCTCCACTTCTCTCTGTCCTGTCCAGCAATGACGACATCAATAACTATAACAATAATAATTACAACAATAAAACAAGGGCAACAAAAAGGAATAAATAAATAAAATATATTTTTTAAATGTTTTATTTATTTATTTTGAATAGAGACAGAGAAAGTGAGGGAGAAGGAGGAAATAGAGAGGGAGATAGAGAGGTGCCTGCAGCACTGTTCTATCACTCATGAAGCTTCTCATGCAGATAAGGACAAGGGCTAGAATCTGGGTCCTTGTGCAGTGTAATATATGCACTTTACAAGGTGCACCATTGCCCAGCCTCATTTTTTTTTTTTCCTTAAGGGAAAGAGAACCAGAGCATCACTCTGCCACATGAGATGCCAGGGATAGAATTCAAGGTCCCATGCCCCACTTCCTGGGCCACCTTACCTTATTATCATTATTTTTGAAACACAAGGAATCACATGGCATTTGGGTCATGCACTGTCTGTTTTCAAACATCAAGATGATTACATTATCAGGTGAATGAAAAAAAAAATCTGTGATGTAGCTATTGTACACTTTATGAAACAAAGTGGTAGGGAATAATAATACTATTGAAAATCATTTTCTGGTTCTCAGGTCTGGTTTTTTTTAAAATTTATTTATTGGGGAATTAATGTTTTACATTCGACAGTAAATACAATAGTTTGTACATGCATAACATTTCCCACTTTCAGGTCTGGTTTTTAATGAGGTATACAGTATTATAGATGTCTTGAGTAGTTCTTTTCTGACCCAATCATGGAATCATGTCACTGTTTTTATATTCTGATAATGTTATAACCATGGTGCTAGATCAGTATGTCAAATGCTTAAATCCCTGTCATAAAAAGGGAATTCCAGGCTGACAAAATAGCTCTTGTATGTAGTGTGCTACTTTGCCATGTGCATGATCCAAGTTTGAGGCTGGGTCTCACTGCATTGGAGGAAGCTTAGGTGCTATGGTCTCTTTGACTCTGTCTGCCTTTCTGTCTCTTTATCTGAAAAGGACAGCCTATAGCAGTGAAACTCCAGCAATGAGAGAAGAGGGAATATAAATATATATATGGAACATTTCTCCTGGGCCTCTCTCTTTTAGTTGTATATAGCTTTGACCTAGTACCCATGGCCTAGCACTGTTTTATTTCTTTGCTGCCTATGTGTGGCAAATATCTTATATATTTAGGTCATATATATTTTTTCTTGATTAGAGTGTTAATGATTTAACGACCATAATTTTTTAACCCTGGTGCTTTGGACACTTTATCAGGCTGTCTTCTGTTGTGGAGGTTGCCCATGGTGCACTGTAAGATATTCAGCAGCATTTCTAGTCTCTCCTAAATGCCAGGACCCTCCCTACAGTCACAACAACCCAAAATATCTCTAGACATTGCTGAATATCCCTCAGAGGCCAAAGTCATATCTAGTTAGGAAAAAAAAGAAAAAGAATCAACATTTTAAATGCTCTAGATACTTAAAAGCTGGATTAGAAACAACACAATCACCTTAAAGTTCTAATGACCAGAGAAGGTATTTGTTAAGTTTAAGCAAACATCTGATATTTTAAAGCATCAATATAACAAAATGTCTAAACAGTTTCCCAGATAGGCAGGACAATGGATAAATCATTGCATTCTTAAATATGAGGTCCAGAGTTCTATACCATAGTGCTGTTCTACTTCTCTCTCCCTTTCTCCTCTTTTTCCTGCCCACCCTCCCATTTTAAGTAAATCTTTAAAAAAAATAGGTGGGGCTGGGTGGTACCCCAGCGGGTTAAACACACATGGCACGAAGTGCAAGAATCCACACGAGGATCCCTGTTCGAGCCCCAGCTCCGTACCTGCAGAGGGGTCGCTTCACAAGTGATGGAGCAGGTCTGCAGATGTCTATATTTCTCTCCCCCTCTGTCTTATCCTTTCTCAGTTTCTCTTTATCCTATCCAACAACAGCAATAGCAATGACAACAATAACAATAACAGCAACAACAAGGGCAACAAAAATGGGTTGAGGGGAAGGCCTCCAGGAGCAGTGGATTTGTAGTACAGACACTAAATCCCAGCAATAACTCTAAAAGCAAAAAAAAAAAAAAAAAAAAAAAAGACTGAAGTATTCTGTGAATCACCAAATGTTCAGTGCAGCTGTTAAATTTTATAAAGTTTAAAATGTTGAAAAACATAAATGAATTGTACAGTAGTTTTTCTGTTTCCCCTTTTAGTAAATGTGATGCCTGTACTATTTGATTACAGCACCATTCAGCTCTGGCTGTTGGTGGTGTTGGGAAACCCAACCTAGGGTTGTTTGATTGCAAGTCTTGTTGCTAATGTTTGGAACATATCTTTTAATTATTTTTAAATGATGGAGAATCAGTGGGCCAGGCCTGTTAGTAAAACTGACATGTAATAATAAAAACCAAAACAAAAAATTGTGAGCAAAAATTTCCCTATGGAAATTCACTGAAAAAATGTATTAAGAATAGGATTTAGGGGCCAGCAAAATAATTCACTGGGCTATCATGCTGTGCCATGTGCTCAACCCAGGTTCAGATGCAGTCCCTGCCATACTGGAGGAAGGTTTCTTTCTCTCATTATGCCTCTCTGCCTGTCAAAGTCAACCTGAAGTAGTGGAGCTTATCAATGACAGGAGAAAAAAAGAGAATAGAATAAGATTTAGTTCTAAGAAAAATTAAAAATTTCTTAGTTACCAGCAGTAACTAAGACAACTATGTGTTTTTTTGGCCTGAGAATTTGTAATTTTATTCAAAATCCCCACACATGTAAACAATTTGTTGAACATGTAACCAACCCTCTCTTTTAGGCCTCACACAAGTGAGATCAGGAGGTTGAAGCACACACAGCCCTGGGTTGATACTGTATCTCCTTAGTTAGTTAGGAAAACATGGGCCTCTTCCAGGAATCAAGCTAATTTCTAAGACTCAGGACTGGCTTTCCAATGGGACTCTGTTAAAAATAAACAGCAACAACAACAAAAAATATCAAGATGACAACAGAGCAGTCTGAAAGGTGGTGCAGTAGATAAAACTTTGGATCAGAAACATGAGGTCCTGAGTCTGATCGCCAGCATCAAGTATGCCAGAGTGATGCTCTAGTTCTCTCTTCCTTTCTTTTTCTCATAAATAATAAACAGTATTTAAAAGAAAAAAGATGGCAACTAAGATTTTGTGAGAATTATAGTGGTTGTTGGTTGGGACTGGGATGACCAAACTTTGGTGCTGGGTGTGGTGTAAAACACCCCTGTAAACTTACAGTACTATAAACTATTATTTAATCACTAAATAAAGAAAGAAGAAAAAAAAACAGATGGCATAAGACAACAGAGTATTAGACAAAGCATGAGGCCCTTTGAGACTGCAGAGTCTGCAAATCCATGAAGCTGGCCCTGGTGAAAATGTCTGTAATTCAGAAGAGGTTTGTGACCACATATGCAGATTTCAGAATGAAGTGTTACAGCTGTCATGAAACATCCAGAGTTTTTTATTCATTATTATACTAACATTTTCTTTCTCTCCCTCTTTCTTTCTCTCTTTCTTTCTTTCTTTTTTTCCTCTCTTTCCCTCCCCCCCCCTTTTTTTTAACCAGAGCACTGCTCAACACTGGCTTATGGTGGTTCAGGGCCTTTATTTTTGTTAAATTTTATTTGTGCTTTCATAATGGTTTATAAAATTATAAGATAGTAGGGATATAGTTCCACATAGACAGCCAAATATCTGTGCTCCCTCTCACCATGGCCCTCCACCCCACCCCCCCATCCCCACCTAGGGGCCAGTCAGGAGCTAATCAGGAGCCTTGAATGTAATCGGTAGTAAATGCACTGAAGTTTCTAAGAAATTCCTCCCGTGATTGATTTTTTTTTTCTTTTGGCAGAGAAGTAGCCAATTTATTTGTGAGGGTTATGGGCACCCAACATTCATTCAATGACTGTTAGGTGCTGGGCACTGTCAGGTCTGGAGCTCTATTTCTGAGTAAGATGGAGGATTCCTTTCTTTACGAGTCCTCTAATCCAGTGATTATAGGGAAAGAAACAGACAAACATGATGTCACAATCATACAGTGCCAGGTGAACATTTAACCTGGGGACCTAACCTAGTTTAGAGAAAGGGAATAGTTAACTTTTGATAGTACTGCTGTTAATTATGTTATCCCAAGAAAAGAGGAATGATGGTAACTGATATTCCAGATGATACTTGGTTCTGCCAAGGGGGCAATGTGACAAGGCAAAATTAAAAAAAAAAAAAGAAAAGAAGAAAAGTTTTGGGGAAAGAAAGGAAGGAAGGAAGGAAGGAAGGAAAGAAGGAAGGAAGGAAGGAAGGAAGAGGTATTTAAAACTATGCCTGGGAAATGAGTAGGAAGTAGTCAGGTTAATTTGGAACTAAAGTTCTGAACTGATAGGGATGAGGTCAAGGCAGGAGTGTGGCTTGCATGAGACTTCCTAGGTAAATTTGAGATTTAGGACCTTAATGGGAAGGTAATAGGAATCCACTGAAGGGCTTAAATGGGAGAAATGATTAAACTTGGCTGCTATATTTATTTATTTATTTATTTATTTATTTATTTATTTATTGCCCCCAGGGTTACTGCTGGGGCTTGGTTCCTGCACTACAAATCCACTGCTCCCAGAGGCCATTTTCCCCATTTATGTTGCCCTTGTTATTGCCGTTGGTATTGTTATTGTTGCCATTGCTTTTTTTGTTGGCTAGGACAGAGAGAAATTGAGAGAGGAGGGAAAGACAGAGAGGTGGAGAGAAAGATAAGACACCTGCAGATCTGCTCCACCACCGATGAAGCGATCCCCCCTGCAGGTGGGGAGTTGGGGGCTTGAACTGGGATCCTTGTGCCTGTCCTTGTTCTACTGCCTGGCCCCCAGACCCAGCTGTTTTAAATGATTGTCTTTGTTATTGTGTGGGGATGGGTTGGAGGGGTAAGCCCCCTTAATAAATCTATCATGCTTTCTGTGCAAACAAGATTTCTCTGCTGGGTGGACCAATTAGAAAAGATGCACTGCTTTGTTCCAGCTGGGCCAGCCTAGGCCACTTAGCCTGTCATTTTTCACAGCGGTCTTCACATTTCTGCAGAGGAGACAGTGGATATGAGTAAATAGTACTAAACTTTTGGAGTCAACTCAGCATGATGCACATGAGAGAGACTTTATAATTAAAATCAGCAAGGAAACCTACCTGCAGGTGTCTCTTTCTTTCTCCCTATCTCCCACTCTTCTCTCAATTTCTGTCTGTCTTATCAAAGAAGGGGGGAGGGGGAATCCCACCAGGAGCTGTGAATTAAGTCGTGCAGTCACCAAGCCCCAGTGATAACCCTGATGGCAATAAAAGCAAGCAAATAAACAAAAATTAGTAAGAAGACAGTGATTATTTAGATATAGCTGATGGAGAGATGGTTATCAAGGATAGGTCAGAAATTTCTGGTATAAATAACTGAGTGGCAGGATGGTAAAGCCATTTAGTCTTAGAGCATACTGGAAGAAGAGTAGGTTGGCACAAGGGAAGAAAATTGCATTTGGGCTTATTTGAGATAGAGTCAAGGAGGAGGCAAATGGTACTCATGAAAGAGAGCTGGAGTGGTAATACATGTTTGGGAGGGAAACAAAACAAAATAAAGACTTTTTTTTTGAGCTTTTGACTCTTGGGAAAGTGTTGTGGAAACTGTTGACTTAGCTTGGTTCCTGTATTGTAACAGATATATTATCTGGTCTTTTACCCCATGCTTGACGGTTTCTAAAATCTTTGGAATTCACTAGATGATAAAAACAGTGTTGGGAGGTTTGCATGCCATGCCAGAGGTAGATAGGGAAGCCCCACACCATTCTCTGTTTCTCTTCCATTTGGATGCCATTGAGTTGTTACCTTCATACTAAAATGATAGCACACAAAGTTATCTGGAATAATCTGAGCCATGCCAGCAAATTCTCTAGCCTGAAGGTAATCATGGGGATCTCAGAATTTGTAGTTGGCTTAGAAACCCAATTGTAGCTGGTATCAGATGGGATAAGGAGAACTGGAGGACTTGTGGGATTCAGTGCTTAATCTGCAGGCTAAGCACTAACCTGGGCATCTACAGAACTGAATGGATATCCGGTTGGTATCAGAATTTGTTAGTGATAGAAGGAAACCCTCCATATATATTTGATGTCAGAATTGTAAAAACAACTTGGCCATATATACCTGAGATATTCTCTCACCACCTTTTCTACAAGTCTTTCCCACTTTTGAATTTATAGTTGATGACTAGGTGGAGAACTTGAAACATCAAAGTCCCTAGTAGGGGAGGCTCCAGGAAAGGAAGATCCATTACTACCCCCCTTAATTATCATAGGAAACAAACAAACAAACAAAAAACTTCTCTACACTGACTTTTTCAGATAGAAAGTCAGTAAGATACCATGGCACCAAAACTTCCTTCAGTGTGGAAGGGGCTAGGCTCAACCC
The DNA here is from genome assembly GCF_950295315.1 of Erinaceus europaeus. Classification (NCBI taxonomy): domain Eukaryota; kingdom Metazoa; phylum Chordata; class Mammalia; order Eulipotyphla; family Erinaceidae; genus Erinaceus; species Erinaceus europaeus. The sequence goes on along the minus strand of NC_080171.1, from coordinate 39,496,786 downwards.
TGAGTCATGCCCATGACAAGGCACTAGTCTTAGTAAGCTATCTTGCTGGAACCCTTTCCCTTTCTCTTTCTCCTCCATTCTTTCTCCCTCCCACCCCCGCTCTACCCCCTCTTTGTCAGTGAGAGAGAACTAGAGCATTACTGGCACATGCAATGCTGGGTAGTAAACTGGTGACCCTGTGTTTTCAAGCCCAATGCTTTATCTACTACACTACTTCCTGGGCCACATAAAGGGCCTTTTCAAGCTCCTCTCTTCAGGTAGTACATTTCCATGTTCTCAATGTCATTATGCATTAGGAACAGTTGGGGGAAGTTTTAAACTTCCTGATGCTTAGGTTAAGTTCCAAATCAATTCTGGTAGGGAATTCAAGTGTGGTAATTCCTTACTGTTGTTGATAGGTTCTTGGAAATGGTGACTTTAAGCCCAAGGACCTTCAAGAGAATGTAGATCCTGTAATAACATCTGTTCTTTCAACATTTCCCAGGATTATTTTTTCTTTTTAAATATAGTGAACAGGTCTCACTGATAACACAGACTGGGAAATATTAATACAGCTTAATTTATTTTTTAAATGCTTAGAAGTAAGAAATAGAAATACAGAGAAGGGCAAGTCGGGTGGTAGTGCAGCAGGTTAAGCGCACGTGGCACAAAGCACTAGGACCTGCATAAGGATCCTGTTTCAAGCCCCTAGCTTCCCACCTGAAGGGTGGGGGGGGGGGGGCGCGCTTCACAGGCAGTGAAGCAGGTCTGCAGGTGTCTATCTTTCTCTCTCCCTCTCTGTCTTCCCCTCCTTTCTCCATTTCTTTCTGTCCTATCCAACAATGACAACAACAATTATAACTACAACAATAAAACAAGAGCAACAAAAGGGAATAAATAAATATTTTTTTTTAAAAAAAGAAATACAGAGAAGGCCTTACATTTTTGTTCAATTGGCCAAAAGATCTCCATCTGCATCTGACTTTGGAAGCCAAGCTATTGACAGTGATTTCAGCCTCATTTCCATACACAGTTGGCAAATACAAAGGGCTGGAGATGTGTGAGCTACTAGAGCTTCACTGCTCTGGGCTGACTTTTCCAGATAGAGACAGATAACAGGGGCAATGCACAGCCCCACAGTGATGCTTCCTTCATTGTGGTGGGGACTGACTTGAACTTGGATCACAAGCATGACAAGGCAGGTGCATTCTCTAGCTGAGCATCCTTCTGGTTCTATTAATGTATTTTTACTCAGGTTTTAGAATTTACCTGTCTGATAGGGGCCTTGAGTTGAGATTAATGAACTGGTCTGAATTAACCTGTCTATACACAGTCAGCAGTTAGTAAGGTAAAACTACATTTGGAAAATGAAAGGACATCTTCAGGGACTCCCCTCCACTTGTTCCCTCTGCTGGCCTTGCTTTTTTGAAATAAATAGTTAAGACCAATTATAAGACTTATTCTGGGAGGAGGTTCCAGGAAGGAGCGAGCCCTGACCCAGGACACAGGAAAATCTGTGGGCCTGGGATCCCTCCCTCCTTGCCCCTGAATTCCATATTCTGACTCTTCAGCCCTCCCCTTCCTTCTACATACTTCCTTCTTCTTTCTCTATACATAATGACTCCTTTTAGAGAGTTGGGAGATTAATACGAATGATAGACTCCGATTTCCAGTTGGTGATTTCCATAACAATAAGGGCTTTCCCCTTTTGACACATGATGGTGTAACAGTTTGGTTTTCTGTGCTTCCAGGCAGCCGTCCCATATTTAGTTTTAGTACCTTCAACCTAACAGTGTTGTGTCAATTCTCTCCCCCTCCTTTTTTTTGACCAAAGCACTGCTGGTACCAGGTACTGAACCTGGGACCTCAGGTGCCTTGGGCATGAAAATCTATTGCAGTCCTGTTCCCTTCAGCCTGTACATTTGCTTATAATCAGAGAACATAAGAGTTTAAAATAAGCAAGGTTAAAAAATAATGTAAATAATAAAATAAAGCACTATATAAGAAAAAGAAAATAGGTAAGGTTGTAAAAATAAAGATTTTAAGGAAAAAATGTCCAGATCAAACTTAGTACCTTCAGAGTAAAACAAACAACTTGTGTGGTAACTGCAGATATTTTGAGGCTTGTCCTTTGTGCTAAGTCGGGCCCATTAGTAAAGAAAGCAGTGTTGATGGTTTTGGAATCTGACAAAAGTCAGTCTTAAAAGGTATGGGGGGAGGCGGGCGGTGCCGCAGGGGCTTAAGAGGACATGGCAGGAGGACCAGCGTAAGGATCCTGGTTCCAGCCCTCAGCTCCCCAACTGCAGGGGAGTCGCTTCACAGGCAGTGAAGCAGGTCTGCAGTTGCCTATCTTTCTCTCCCTCCCTCTGTCTTTCCCTCATCTCTCAATTTATTTCTGTCCTATTCAACAACAATGACAGCAATAATAACAACAATGAACAAGGGCCACAAAGGGAAAAAAATAGCCTCTAGGAGCAGTGAATTCGTAGTGCAGGCACTAAGTCCCAGAGATAAACCTGGAGGCAAAAAAAAAAAAAAAAAAAAGGTAAGGTGGATTGTATATACTTGGCAATATCACTTTTGATTGATGGATATAATAGAGATTTCTTGATTGACTCATAGAGATTGGAGGGGAGGGGTATTAAGAGTGATCTGTACTAAAAGAGGAAATAGAAACAAACAAAAAAAGCAACATTTGATGATCTTTGACCACAAAAGAAAAGTAAAAAAGCCAGATTCTGGGGGCTGGGTGTTGGCATATCTGGTTGAGTACACAAGTTACAGTGTGCAAGGACCTAGGTTCAAGCTCCTAGTCTCCACCTGCAGGAGGAAAGCTTTGCCAGTGGTGAAGCAGGGCTGGAGGTGTCTCTCTGTTTCTCTCCCTATCACCTCCTTCTCTTTTAATTTTTGGCTGTCTCTATCCAATAAACAAAGATTTAAAAAATTATCATTTAAAAAAAAGAAAGAAAGTCAGATTCCCTTGTAGTGTTGTATGGGCAGTTCCACCTTGCCCAGCTTCTAGGGGCTGAGGCAAAGCAGTGGAGTGAAAGGCTACTTTCCCCTGGGGTGTGTGTTTGGGAAGTGGGGTGTGTGTGTGTGTGTGTGTGTGTGTGTGTGTGTGTGTCCCAGATTCTGGCTGACCTCAGCCTCCCCAGCTGTTGACCTCTGGGAAAGTCACCTGTGCTTCTGAGTTTCAGTTTTTTCCTGAGTTAAGGTGGGAGGTGGAATTTGGGACTAAGTGGATTTTTCTCCTTATGGTCTGATAATAATGCTCTTCTAAAAGAAATGTGAGGGGAAGGGGAGAATAGCTCACTTGGACTTTGCTCTTTTTTTTTTTTTTTTTCCATTTGTGCTCAACCTAGGTTTGAACCCAGCCTCCACTGCACTAGGGAAAACTGTGGTGCTGTGGTCAGTCTTTCTTTCCACTTGCACCCCTTTGTCTCTATCTGAAAAAGTTATTCCAGAGTGATGAAGCCCCAGTGATGACCAAAAAAAGAAAAAGAAAAAAATCTCTTGGTCTAATAAGTTTGAGCAATACTGAGCACCTCATCATTGCTTACAAATATTCACAGTATGCGTGACTGTCTTAAAACCTAAGAAACAGTAAATCCAGAATCTTGTCTTCATTATGACTATAGTTTTTTTTCTATATTAATATTATTATTTTGTCATCACTGGGGCTTTACCACTCTGGGGTGACTTTTCCATATATATATATATAGAGAGATATAGATATAAAGATATGTAAAGATAGATGCAAGGGGGTGGGAGGCAGTGTGTGGGGGGATAAACCACAGCACTAAAGCTTCCCTTGAGACAGGTCCAAGCTCAAATGTGGGTCACACACATGGTGAGGCAAGTATACTCCCCAGGTGAGTTATTTTGCCAGCTCTACAATTCATATATTGGACCACAAACTGTAACCCTGCCTCCAAGTTGTAGTGCTTGCACTTAAGAGCTGGTGTTTCCAGCAAGATTAGATGCCCTTGTAGCTCCTTTCAGCTCTACAATGGATGCATTGTTCCCAAAATAGTTTTTTTCTTTTTAAACTTTTGACCAAGCCTATAATTTCCCCCAGAAGGATCAGCAAAATAAACAGCGTGCATCCACTGGAGTCAGGGAGATACATGATTTATATTTGTTCTCTACTTCCCACCCACCCCCAGGCCTACGATTTTTTTTCTCTTTCTTTTATTATTTGGTGAAAAATGCTTGGAGTGAAATTAAATCATATTTATTCAGGTAGTAAACTTAAAATGCAGTTTCTTATTTGGTTACTTGATCTTTACTTTTTATGATGCCGTGGAATGAACCGAGTGTATAGGCAGTACCTGCAATATTGCTGAGCAGTCTCTCTACTCAGTTTATTATTTCTCTGTACTTAGGAGAGATGTCCAGGCACCACTCTGTCCTTACATAGAATTCCCTTTGATGTTGTCCATGGTGCTCCCGTGTGGTGCTGGGCATCAATTTTAGGGTCTCGTGGTAAGTATCTAGTCTATCCACTTAGCTATTTCCTCCTGCCCGTTTTTTTTTCTTTTCTTTTTTTTTCTTTTAATAAAGACAGAAGGCAGAGAAACATAGAGGTAAAGAGAATAAAAGAGACCACAGCAACAAAGCTTTGTTTAATGCACTGGGGGGCTGGGCTCACTTGTGTCATGTACATGACAAAAGCAGCATATTTCCTAGTGAACTAGTTTGCTGGCTCTTGTTTTATTTTTAATTAAAAAATATATTTTTAAAATATTTATTTAGTTATTCCCTTTTGTTGCCCTTGTTGTTTTTTTTGTTGTAGTTCTTGTTGTTGTTGTTACTGATGTTGTTGTTGGATAGTGTCGGGCTGGCTTCACGAGAGGAGATAGACGACCAGGGACTCATGGCTGGGTTGTACACAGTATCTCTTTATTCACGCAGGATGCAGCACAATCTAAGCCGAGCTAAACTAAACTAAAACTAAACTAAAACGAACAATGCTGTCCTTATATATACTTTCCAAGTAGGGTGTGAACAGGATGTGACGTATAGAGGGTGGAGAGAAAAGTGACTGGTGAAAATCAGGGTATGACAAGGAGAGGGGGCAGAGCAGGCGAGAATTCTACCACTGAACCACCAATGCCCTGGAGGGAGGGTGGTACTTTATGTAAATATAAAAGTGATTTATGTAAATAGACCGCAGCTTGAGTGGGATCAAACCAATCCCATACAGGCATACCGGTGCTTGGTTAAGCAGAAGCCAGGGGGAGCTGGCATACTACCCAACAGGATAGTTAATTAATTAACTTTTGCCAAGACACTGCTCAATTCTGCCAGTTGCTGGTGCCAGGAATCAAACCTGAGGCCTGTGGTTACCAGTCATGTGTGCCACCACTATGCTATCTGCCTGGTCTCTTTATACTCTTAAAAAAAAATCATGTATTTATTTTCTGAGAGTAAAACCAAACAGCACTCCATCATATTCTGTGCTGGGGATCGAACACAGGGACAAAGTATGCAAGGAATAGGCACTATCGCTGCTGAGCTACCTGCCTGTATAACCACTTATATCATTTTTTTATAGAGAATTTTTTTTACAGAGAAATTGAGACAAAGGGATGATAAAGAGGAAGAGACACACCTGCAGCTTCCCAGGCATTTGTGTTCTAGATCAGACTCTGGAAACATTATCAGTTGAAAGAACTCCAGGACTTCTAGTGGTCTGATCATGACTAGAGGGAAAATCTTTAAACCTCCATCTATTCAGGATTTTAAAACGCTTTACCCATGATATCCACTATCCTGAGTGAAAGTGAGCAACATAAAAAGGAGTGCCCTGCTTAGTTTTACTGTTATTTGTGATAAGTGCCCTGCTTAGTTCTACTGTTATTTGTGACAAGGATGACTTCACTTTCTTTTTTTTTTTTTAATGTTTTATTTATTTATTCCCTTTTGTTGCCCTTGTTGTTTTATTGTTGTAGTGACTTCACTTTCTATTTGGATAAGAATCTAAATTTTTGGTCAAGTTCCAGTGTAGGTGTAGATTTTGGGGAATGTGATACAGTTCTCTTGCAGCTAGGACTATCATTTTCCCATTATGGCTTTCTTTCATTTTTCCCATATGGCTTTCCTATATGGTTTCATTGTATTTCAGGATGGGACACTCTTGGGCCTTAAGTAATTTATATTTGGCCATTTTTGTTCCAGGATAATGGACGCATAACTGATCAAGCCCAGCTTCTATGCATCAGGCCTATTTTCAAGGAACCTAGTTTCCAAAGTTATCTGCGGGTCACAACTCATTTTCAGAGGATACAGTTAAATGCAAGTAAGTTTTATTTTCTTTTAAGATTTTTTTTTAAATTTTTGCACTTATTCTAAATTTTGAATTTATTCTAAATTCCTCTTTACCCTGAAATGCTAAGTGAAATGCAAATGATCTCCAGTTGGCAATTTACTATTGCTAATTTATCTTACCAATATTTTTTATTGGGGGATTAATGTCTTACAATCAATGCTGTTTTTGTCAGATACGTAGAATTTCTCAATTTCCTGCAAAATACTCTCAACCCCAGCCTAGGTCCTCCTCCACCATCATGCACCAGGACCTGAATCCACCCTATCGTACCACCCCCCCCCCCGCCAGAGTCCTTTACTTTGATGCAATACACCAAACCCAGTCCAAGTTCTGCTTTGTGTTGGGGGGGGGGGGGAAGAGATGAAATAGGACAATGCTTAGCTCTGGTTTATAGTGGTACTGGGGATGAAACCTGAGAACTCTGGTGCCTCAGACATGCGAGTCCTACGTTCTAACACCTTGACTTACCTTCCTAGCTCCAATATCTTAATAAGGACATTTTCTTTAGAAAAATGCCCAACTTACTTAGCACATTCTTGCCATGGACATTTCTGTTCTATTCTGAATTGTCTGCTCTGTTCCTATGATGTCTGAGAGGCAACTCCCAGCTGGCCTGTGCTGTGGTTCAGCTCCTGGACACCAGCCCAAGCCACCATCCCCTAACAGGCAAGAAGTGGCTGGGGGAGGGCTCCCCTACACTTCCATGTGCCCCACTATTCATCTTTTAGGGTCTCCTGATGGTGACTTGCTGTGTAGCTGCTGCAACCCTTAGACTGGCCCCCAGTGTCAAGGTCAAAAGACCTCTGTCTTTTTGTTTGTTTGGTTTTTGTTTATAGGACAGATAGAAATTGGGAGGAGAGGGGGAGATGGACATGGAAAGACCTTCAGATCTGCATTAACTTCTTGTGAAGCTTCTCCCCCTGCAAGTGGAGAGAAGGGGCTCAAACCTGGCTCCTCAGGCTTGATAATGTGTGCACTTAGGCGGCTGCTCCACTGCCCAGCTCCCCGACCTCTGTCTTTTTTTAAACAAGCAGTACAATACAGTTTTGGGCCAAATCCTGTAGGTTTGAATTTTAGCTCTTCTACATTCTAGCTATGTAAACTCAGTAGCTATTTAGTTTCTTGTCATCTCAACTTTGTCATCTGGAAAACATTATCTCCTGTTTTGGGTTATCATGAAGAGTCTATGGGTTGCTATTTGGTAAATCACTTAGAGGATTTAGAGTACCCCAAAATAGTCTTATAAATCACTTAGAGGATTTAGAGTACCCCAAAATAGTCTTATTGTTATGACTGCCTTTGTCGTTATGGTGTACTAAGAAAAGGCTGAGAAAAGACTCATTGGACTTTTCATGTATCACATTTGATGAACATAGCTGTCTGGTTATTTATAATTTCAGGTTGAAATGGTTTTCCACTGAAATTTTGAAATAATTGGCGTTCAAAGGGAGTACAAACATACATTTCTTTATTTTCATAAGAGAGAATGAAACACAGGGACCAGAGCACATGAACACAATGCCAAGCATTGAACCTGAGATTTATGAGACCTTAAGCATGAAACTCTGGTGTGCTACCTCTGTGATATTGCCCTGGATAAATTTTGTTCTATTTTTCTAATTATTTTATTCTGGCTTTCGTTGTTGTTGCTGAGAAGTCTAATGTAGAGCCAGGGATGCAGAATAGTGGTTGTTTCAAGTTCCAGGTTCAGTTCTTGGCACCACCATAAACCATAGCTGACTAGTACTTTCTTTAAAAAAAAAAATTAATGCTATTTTAAGTTTATTTATTTATTTATTTATTAATGTGCTAGGCCCCTCTTGCATACATGACAGCACCGGCACAAACCCATTTTTTAATTCTTTTTTTTTTTCGAGAGGATGATGTTGAGGGAAGGATTCTGCAATATCGCAAGATACATTCTTGGTTTGGACTTTTAAAAAAATGTTGTTCTGGCACCAATCGTGTTCTTTCAGTGAGATAAAAAGTTTGTCTTTCATTTCTATGAATTCTTTGAATTTCTCCCCTTTGTTTTCATCTTTCTCTCTAGAACATATTACTTGAGTATTGAGCTGCTTTCTTCTTGTTTTCTTATCTTCCATTTAATTGTCTTTTTACTTGGAGCTTCCTTAGCTTGACTTTCCAGTTCTTCCAATTATACTTTCATTTTAACTATCATGTTTTTGATCCCCAAAGACTCACTTTTGTTTTTTCATTGTTCACAGTCTCTTGCTTTGGTTTCATGACTGCATATATTTCATTTATATCTTTGCAGATAATAATACTAGGATTTTAATATTGAAATTCTATTTCTGGGCTGGGTGGTGACACATCGGGTTGGACACACGTTACAATGTACAAGGATCCAGGTTTGAACCCCCAACCCCCACCTGTAGTTGGGAAAGCTTTGTAAGTGATGAAGCAGTGTTGCAGGTGTTTCTCTGTCTCCTCTATCACCCCCTTTTCTCTCTGTCTATCCAATCAATAAATCAAGATAGAAAAATTAATTCTATTTCTTTGCTTAACCATTTTTATTAGTGATTTAATAATGATTAACAAGCTTGTAAGATAACGGGTACAATTCCACATAATTCCCACTACTAGAGTTCTGTGTCCCATCCCCTCCATTGGAAACTTCCCTACTCTGTATCCCTCTTTGAGTATGGACCAAAATTCTCTATGGCGTGCAGGTGGGAGTTCTGGCTTCTGTAATTGCTTCTCTGCTGGACATGGGTATTGGCAGGTTGATCCATACCCCAGCCTGTTTCTGTCTTTCCCTAATGGGGCAGACTCTGGAGAAGTGGGGTTCTGGGACACATCTGAGGCTTGATCTTTTTTTTTTTTAAATTTTATTTTTTATTTGTGATTAACAGTGATTTTAATTTCTCCATTGTTAGAATACCTAGTGGTTACAAACTTCTCCCATTATAGTGTCCACACATGTCCTTCTGCATTGTGATTTTGCTATTCTTTCTATCCAGAGGTGCAGAATCTTATTGCCTTTTTAATTGGCTGGTTTGGTGAAGTTTCTGATGAATAGAATGCCACCGAAGTTCTGCTGTGAATATTCTGGCCCACAGATCTGAATTGATCTGAGAACTATAGTTCCTTTGGTCTCTTGAAACATTGTCCTGAGGTTGCCAGATTAAGAATCTGTATCCCCACTGGAGGAGGAGAGGCCCCCAGCAGACATTCATTTGATACAGATGTAGGCCAGCTACATTGAACCCTCCAGCTCAGACAGTCCTCCACTTAAATGATGATGCTGCCTAGTGAGCTCCGGTGAAATCAGAGGAATTGCCTAACCAACTCACTAAATAGTGAGAAATAACAGACTGTTATATCACTAAGGGGCTTGGTGGTAATTATATAGGAATGGTTAACTGTTAGTCTCCCCAGCATTTTTTAAAAATATTTTATTTAGGGAGTTGGGTGGTAGCACAGTGGGTTAAGCACATGTGGTGCAAAGCACAAGGACCAGCGTAAGGATCCCGGTTTGAGCTCCCGGCTCCCCTCCTGCAGGGGAGTCGCTTCACAGGTGGTGAAGCAGGTCTGCAGGTGTCTGTCTTTCTCTCCCTCTCTCTGTCTTCCCCCTCCTCTCTCCATTTCTCTGTCCTATTCAACAATGACATCAATAATAACAATAATAACAATAATAACAATGATAAACAACAAGGGCAACAAAAGGGAATAAATAAATAAATACTTAAAAAACATTTTATTTACTTATTAATGAGAAAGATAGGAGGACAGAGAGAACCAGACATCACTCTGGTTCTGCTGGGGATTGAACTCGGGACCCCTTGCTTGAGAGTCTAATGTTTTATCAACTGTGCCACCTCCCAGACCACTTGTTTTGTTTTTCATCTCTTTGGGGTCCTAAGTTTTTCTAGTGATTCATTCTTTCTTTGCTCAGGGATAAACTCAGAAGGTATATATATATACCTATACTTCTGAGGTATATATATATATATATATATATATATATATATATATATATCCATCTGTCACTTTTTTGGAAATGAGGATGGTTGACTTAATTCCCATTTTTAAGTCAGTGTTTTTACCCTCAATTATACTTTGTACCCTCTAGGTCAACTAACCTCTTTTTTTTTTTTTTTTAACATTTTCCAGTTTTCTGATGGTACTGAGAAAAATATTTGCATCCATTTTGGGGGACCAGACAGTGGCACACCTATTAGAGTGCATATATTATCATGCACAAAGTCTCATGTTCAAGCCCTCAGCCCCCACCTACAGGGGAAAGTTTTACTAGCAGTAAAACAATGCTTCAGGTGTCTCTCTCTCCCCCCTTTATCCTCTCCTTCCCTCTTGATTCCTCTCTGTATCTAGCCAATAAAATAATATTTTTTTAAATGGCAAGAACATGGGAGGCTGACTTAAGAAAAAAGGAGGGGGCCTGATGGTGACACTCCTGGTTAAGTGTACATGTTACCATGCTCAGGGACATGGGTTCAAGCCCCCACTTCCCACCTGCAGGAGGGAAGAAGCTTCATGAGTGGTGAAGCAAGTACTGCAAGTGTCTCTCTATCTTCCCTTCTCCTCTCAGTTTCTCTGTCCTAACAAACAACAACAAAACAAACAAACAAAAAACTGACAAGGACATTTTCTGGATTAGGATGAATGGGGGGAGGAACTGGGACACTTAGCTGCCTTGTATCAATAAATAGTTTTTCAACCACCCCTTCATATTTAATTCCACTGGTTTCAGAAAAATCTGTGCTCCTAATTCCTAAACCTTTGGAGCTTGGTTTATTGCTGGGGAGGAGGGACAGAGTAGAGAGAGGGTAAAAGCTATATTCTAAGTTGGGTTTTCTCTCTGCTCTATCCCCAAACCTCACTCCCCACTGCCTGCTTTAGAATCCAGCTCCCTGAATCTTCCCTTCTAGCTTTCTAAATATTGGTACCATTTCTTCAGTGTGCTTGAGGGGTTACAGCATTTTTACAAAAGTACTTATTTCATCTTTAAACAACATTCTTTTAGATACATCCTCTAGATAGGATAGGCCTTGCTATAAGTATAGAGAGCTAGAAACTGAACTCCGACATTCAGAAGAGGGGAGGACAGATGAAACAGGGAGGCTGATGTTAAAGCTTCACTTGTGAGAAGCTATTATTTGAGAAACTAATGTAGAAACTACATTTAGTGAGCGTAGTAGAATGATTGTGCTTGGCTCTGAGATATGGGGGTCTGCAAAAAGGAGATGTGATTTTTGTCTACTTCTCCTTTCATCATACCATATGGCTTTAGCTGTAATATCTTGTTTCATGTAGAAAGTCCACTTTCAAGAAAGCACAGGAAACTTGGCATATAGGTCCCCGATCTTCCCCATCCCCCACCTCGGATGCATGCTTGATTTCACCACGTCTGGACTGCCTTTTTCATTCAGACAGAGACGGTGAGGTCACATACCACCAGAGCTGCTCCCAGTGCCATGGTACTCCAATGTGGTATCTATCAGGACTCGAATCTGGGCCACATAAATGGCAAAGCAGGTGCCCTACTCAGTGAGCTGTTCTTCTGGCCCCTAGGTCCCCTATTGCTTATGCTTCTTTGGCTGGGGGCCAGGAAATTTTGGATGAATTCTAGAAGCCAGATGCCTAGACTGGAGCTTAGTGCTGACCCCAAGAGCTTCTTCCTAGCTAGCCAGATAGTGCTGGTGTCTCAGGAGTCTGTCTCAATGTGGGATATCAAAGACGCTAGGCAGCTCAATCAAGTGAATCACAGCTGGGCAGCAGACCACCCTCAGTGCAGGGCAAGTCCAGATGGGCTGGGGAGGGCGGTGGCAGACAGAGACCAGATTTCCCCAGAGAAGATGAGACTGAAAGAACTGATTGGCAAACCCTCTGTCTTGGGATCTTAATCTGTTTCCTGCTCCTTCTCTTGACCTATTTTGTGTGGTATTTCAGCAACTAGCTGAGTCACTATCCTTCAAAATACCTGCATGGATTTGGCATCAATCACAGTAGCATCTGAGCCATGGAACAATATAGTCTTTGAAGTCTGGGTGAAATTGAACCTCTGAGCAGGATTCACTGGGACAAGAGACCAGCTGAACTAATCTGGACTGCACTTCCTGCTACAGTGGGTTGCAGACCTCAATTATTCACTTGCTATTTCTGCACACTTGTGCAGTTGCACAGATGTGTGTGTGCACATGTGTACACCTAAGTATTTGTAAAGGATATTTCTACTACTTTATAAAACAGTACAGTGGGCAGTAGATGGAAATCATTATGCATGCTTATAATAGTTCTGCTTGACTTTTAAACTGGAGTTAATCATTGTGATGGAAATAGTTGTGGGGGAAAAAGAATTTTTAACAGATTTATTAAGTAAAATAAAAATAGACTTTAATGTCAGTCAGTCGTTGCCATAAGAGAGTAAAGTGGGTACATCAGGCAAAATGGGTCAACTGAATGGTGAAGGATATAACTGTACTTTTAGTGATAAAGCAGTATAGACATATGCTGAATTTTAGTGGCGCACACTTGAAACTTAATACATAATAATATATTCATAGTAATGTGTTTCTTTCTTTTTTCTTTTTTTAAAAAATGTCTTAATTACTTTATTTATTTGATAGAGACAGTCAGAAATTGATAGAGAGACAGAGAGATATCTGCAGTACAGCTTCACCACTTGTGAAGCTTTTCCTCTGCAGGTGGGGGCCGGGGTCTTGAACCTGGCTCCTTGTGCATTGTAACAGGTGCGCTCAGTCAGGTGCACCACCACCTGGCCCCCAATAATGTGTTTTTTTCTGTTTTAGATAGTGTGTGTCATTTCTTCCTGTGGGGCCTGGTATGAACTAAGAAAGGCCAACTTTAAACAGTCACAAATCTGGCCTGACTTCAGCTGAGATTCTTTTGGGTTCATACTGTTTTAAACACTTGACCTCAAACAGCAAAGTGGACAGCTTTTGAGCCTGAGACGTGAGACACTGTATTTACATCTGCCTTTTCTAGTTTTCTTGTAGTGGTAGTCTTCATTTCAAGATTCCTTTGCACTTCTGTTAAAATGCAAACCGACAACATTCAAGGTCAGGACAGAGGGAAAATTACTGGTGCTTAAAACGTGGAAGGAAGACCATCCTCAGTAGAGAACTCCCCTGACTATTGTCTGAGATGCTGTGGAAGTTACTGCGGAGGAGACTCTTTACTTATCCCACAAAATACTATTTCTTACTTTTGGTTTTTTTCCTTGTCACCTTCTCTGTTTTAAGAATTCATCAAAAACCTGAATTTTTGAGCGATGAACATTTGGAACTGACTGGAGAGAATCCAAGTAGTCATATTAACTGCACTAAAGTTTTACAGGGTGACGCTGATGAAATCCAAAAGGCAAAACTTGAGATTCTAACTATGAAGTTTCGAAAGCGTCCTCGGTGGACAACCCAAGACTATATAAACATGACCAGAGACTGTCCATCTTTTATCAAGAATCGCAAATACATTGTAGAACCTCTTAGCAAAGAAGAGGCTGAGTATCCAATAGCATATTCCATAGTAGTTCATCACAAGATTGAAATGTTTGACAGGCTGCTAAGAGCCATCTATAGGCCTCAGAATTTCTATTGCATTCACGTGGACAAAAAATCAGAGAATTCTTTTTTGCTTTCCGTGACTGGCATTGTGTCCTGTTTCAGCAATGTCTTTCTGGCCAGCCAATCAGAGAATGTGGTGTATGCATCCTGGAGCCGTGTTCAGGCCGACCTCAACTGTATGCGGGACCTTTACAGCATGAACACAGACTGGAAGTACTTGATAAATCTCTGTGGCATGGATTTTCCTATTAAAACCAACTTGGAAATTGTCAGGAAGCTCAAGTCATTAATGGGTGAAAACAACCTGGAAACCGAAAGAATGCCAGCCAATAAAAAAGAAAGATGGAAAAAGCATTATGAAGTCATTAATGGAAAGCTGACGAACACAGGGACTGACAAAATGCCCCCTCCTTTGGAAACACCTCTGTTTTCAGGCAGTGCTTATTTTGTAGTCAGTAGGAAGTATGTGGGGTATGTGCTGGAGAATGAAAAAATCCACGAGTTCATGGAGTGGACCAAAGACACATACAGCCCAGATGAGTATCTCTGGGCCACCATTCAGAGGATCCCCGGAGTCCCAGGCTCACTGCCCTTAAGCTATAAGTATGATATGTCTGACATGCGTGCTATTGCTAGGTTTGTGAAGTGGCAGTACTTTGAAGGCAATGTTTCCAAGGGTGCTCCATACCCGCCTTGCAATGGGGTTTACCTGCGCTCCGTGTGTGTGTTTGGAGCCGGAGACTTGAACTGGATGCTGCGCATGCACCACTTATTTGCCAATAAGTTTGACACAGACACTGACCTCTTTGCCGTCCAGTGCTTGGATGAGCATCTGAGGCATAAAGCACTGGAGACATTGAGACACTGACCATTGTAGGCTGTTTAAAAAACTGAGAGTGAGATTTGTGAAATGTAAACCTTTTGATTTTTCTGCTCTGTTAATTAAACATCAGAAAAACTGTAGGAGTTGCTTTGGGGGGTGGGGAGGACTCTTGATTATGTCAGAAAAGCCCACTAGCTTCTACAGAGTTAAAAGTTTAAAAAGGTTAGAAACTTTATAGCACTGAATCATGACTGAGAGTTAAGGTGAAGAAGGGGAGGTTGCAAAAGCATTGTGGGGAGAAGTGGTCCAGGTGGTCTACAGAATGCAAAAAAGCAGCCAGCTAAAAAAGAACTCAGGGACTTAAAATGATAAAATTTGACCTGTGCCAATATTACTTTTGAGAGTTTTAAATTGAGTTTTCCTGATGTGAATAAACTGGTAGCAACAAGCAATCATAAGAATATGATTTATCTTACAGGTTACATTTATTGGAATAGGAACTTTTCTGTAATTCTTATAAATGCTTTCTGCTATAATGTTACATAGTGTATTTGACTATGTTATCTCAGGGATCTTGAAAAAATGGCATGATTGTTTCTGATGAAATTTTGCTTCTGACAATGTATTTTCTTAGTGGCAATTACAGTTTGGTTGATTCTATGAATCATCTTAGGTTTATTAAAATGATGTCATTTTAGATTAAAAAATTACAATACTATTTTGATTAACATTTCTACAAAGTTGCATTCAATTTTTCCAAATATTTGTCTTTCTAGTTGTCCCAGTCTCCCCAGAACCTGCTACTAAGCTATAAAAATTAGTTACATAGTACTCTCTACTCTATATATTACCTTCTCAGCTGGTTTTTTTTTTTTTTTTTGGTGATTTGATTAATAGTAATTGTAGACAACTAAGAAAGGGTGAAATGCAATGGGAAGGGTGGTCATTTTGACAACTTGTTTTGTGTTCTTTTTTTTTTTTTCCTCCAGGGTTATTGCTGGGCTTGCTGCCTGCACCATGAATCCACCGCTCCTGGAGGCCATTTTCCCCCTTTTTGTTGCCCTAGTTGTTGCAGCCTCCTTGCGGTTATTATTGCCATTGTTGACGTTGCTTTGTTGTTGGATAGGACAGAGAGAAATGGAGAGAGGAGGGGAAGACAGAGAGGGGGGGAGAGAAAGATAGATACCTGCAGACCTGCTTCACCGCCTGTGAAGCGACTCCCCTGCAGGTGGGGAGCCGGGGACTCGAACCGGGATCCTTACGCCGGTCCCTGCGCATTGCGCCACATGCGCTTAACCCACTGCGCCACCGCCCGACCCCCTCTTTTTAATTTTTTTATTAGTGATTTAATCTTGATTTACAAAATTACATGTCACTGTGGGTCTAATTCCACTGTTCCCACCACCAGAGTTCTGAATCCCCAATCTCTGTAGTTCTAAATGACAGTCCAGGGATCCTTTTTGTAGACCACATAGCTTCCTGACTGGTTATTTTTTTTTTATTTTTTATGTATAAAAAGGAAACACTGACTAAACAATAGGATAAGAGGGGTACGACTTCACACAATTCCCACCACCAGAACTCTGTATCCCCTCCCCTCCCCTGATAGCTTTCCTATTCTTTAACCCTCTGGGAATATGGACCCAAGGTCATTGTGGGATGCAGAAGGTTGAAGGTCTGGCTTCTCTAATATTTGACAACTTCTAAGACCTATGATGAGTATTAAAACCAACAAACATGCATCTGGGGAAATAAACAGCTCAACAGAGCATTGGAATTGCATGCCTGAAGTTCAGGGTTTAATCCCAAGCACTTCATGTACCAGGGTGAGGCTCTGATTTCTCTGTGTCCCATGTGAAACTCGCTCATATGTAATTAGTAGAGATAATCCTAAAATATCAGAACCAGCAACCACAATCCTTCAAGACTTTTCTTTGGACCCCTATGTCTAACCTTCTCAGATCTTTCATCCTCATGTCTCCTGTGTCTCCATTTGAAATAGACTGGCTTCTTGAGTTGCTCTGAGCCTACTAGATCACAATGTTACTTTCCATGACCCTTGAGCTCAGAGGTGTGCTATTGTTCTACATAGGGCACTTGAACACCTGGGAATGCTAAAAGGAACACTAGGTTTGAGACAAATTACTCATAGCATATAGTTTTTGCTGCACATTTTTCACCAAAAGATGGGATTTGAGGTTATTAATCATGTTATCTCTAAAAGTAAAAGATTAAAGAAAACTTGCTGTTTTGCTAAGCTAATACTACTTTCCAGCAAAAATATGTGAAGCTTTTTCATTCAGCTGAAGCTTTAGACAATGATACACACTATTTTTAAACACCCAACTTTTTTTCCTGGGCTCTCAATTCTGTTCCACTAGTCAGTGTGTCTATTTATGTTCTAGTACCAAGCAGTTTTGATTACAATGACCCTATAATATAATTTGAGATCTGAGAATATGATGCTGCTAATTCTGTTCTTTCTTCTCAAGACTGTTTTGGCAATTCTAGGTCCCAGATAAAAGTTTTGTAGCGGGAGTCGGGCTGTAGCGCAGCGGGTTAAGCGCAGGTGGCGCAAAGCACAAGGACCAGCATAAGGATCCCAGTTCGAACCCTGGCTCCCCACCTGCAGGGGAGTCACTTCACTGGTGGTGAAGCAGGTCTGCAGGTGTCTATCTTTCTCTCCCCCTCTCTGTCTTCCCCTCCTCTCTCCATTTCTCTCTGTCCTATCCAACAACAACAACAATAATAACTACAACAATAAAACAACAAGGACAAAAGGGAATAAATAAATAAAATAAATATTAAAAAAAAATTTGTAGCTTTTGTTCTATTCTCCTAAAAAAATGGGTGGAATCTTGATAGGGATTGCATTAAATTTGTATATAGCTCTGGGTAGTATATTCATTTTGATGATGTTAATTCTTCCAACGCATGAACATGGAATATATTTCCACTTCTTTATTTCTTTTTCTATTCTTGACTAGTGACTCATAATTTTCAGTATACAAGTCTTTTACTTTCTTGAATTTTTCACTTCATTCATGGTATCTTGTTTCATAGATTTTTTAAAATTTATTTTTTAATCTTTATTTATTATATAGAGACAGCCAGAAATGGAGAGGGAAGGGGGTGACAGAGAGGGAGAGAGACAGAGAGACACCTGCAGCCTATTTCACCACTTGTGAAGCTTTCCCCCTGCAGGTGAGGAACCAGAGGCTCAAACCTGGATCCTTGTGCACTGTAGCATGTGCACTCACCCAGCCCCAGAATTTTTTTAATTTTTATTTTTTTGACCTGTACTCTCCCACTCAATCTTACTACTGTTATTATTGTTATACTTCCACTGACTGACATTTCAATCAGTAGGCTTTAAGAGATTTTTCCCCTCTCCTTAGAAAAACAGAAGTCAATTTATAAAAATTTAGAGTCCATTTTTCTAAGTCCCACATTTAAACTGTGAACTCAGTGTATATTGTTTGTAGTTGTAATACCTTGTGCTACTTAGACTGGCCCTTATTGAAATGAATATTACCTACTATTACTTTTATAGAGGCTAAATGGAATCATTCATTGGGACTCTTAGTCTTATGGTTAACTCTGCTTAACTCAAAAAAGAGTTTAATTAATTTCATCTATAGAATTTTTAATTAATTTCATCTATAGAGTCATTTTCAGTTAGCTCAGAAAAAAAGACTTCTCATTTTTCTCGTGTGTTAAATGTGGTTACTGTAAATTCTACTCTTAAATGTGAGTGTGACTGAATGTGTTAGGAACTAAACATATCATCATTAAAAGCAGCCATTCAAAAACTAATGCCTGTCTCCATAGGGTTTCCCCCTCCCCATTAGCTACTAGCAATCAAAAATTAAATTCAGTAGTTGATGTGGTACTTATAACCAATAAGTGTGAGGGTAGTTGTTTAAAACAAGATTTATTCTCCAGATAGAAATGTCTGAGAGGAAGGAAAACATGGAAAAGGCAGAACATGTAACAGGGATTATGCAAAAAGACCTAGGAGATTTGAGGAGAATGCTACTTGATAGCCAGGATTGAGTTCTAGGGTATTAATGGCTTCTGCTTTTATAGAAGGAAATAAACAGTTTCCCAGTCAGGTCTGGCTTCAAAGTACTAACAGGATTGCTGCGGTTTTCATGTGAGGACACAGCTAAAAAGGATAAGCCCCTCCCCTCAAAAACTGAGTACCTGCTCCAAATGTCCTTCCCCTAATTAGTTAACAGTTCCAGATACTATAGCCCCATTAGATGAAACAGACTTTTGAAAGTGGCAAAATTGATTAACTTCAGATCTCTAAACATTAGAGTTTTACATACACATGTCCTGCTTGTAAAAGATTTAATTGGGAAAAAAAAAAGTATGTATTAAGGAGAGGAGGGTGCAGAAAGCCAGAGCTCTACCCAGCTCTTGCATAAGGTAGCAATGCTAGGGACTGAACCTGCAGTCTCTGGGGCCTCACATTTGCAAATCCTGACATACGTCCACTAAACTGTCTCCCCCAGATGCAAGACTTAAGTAGTAAATACCTGAAGATACCCCCAAATAATAGTTCATATTTAAGGGGAAAAACAGTGAAAAAAATTTCATCATAACAAATATTTACCAATTACAGTGTTCCCCCCCCTTTTTGTTGCTACTTTGATATTCTTAATACTTAATGAAATAGTGTGGAGAAGTACATGTTCATACATAGGGAAGAAAGATCCTTCAGCTTCATTACTTGGGTGAGACCTTTCCTTTCTCATAGGACTCCTTAATTCCATTTCAGGTGGTTCACTTCCTAACAAAGCCCCAAAACCTAGATAAAGACCAGGTCCCATGTGATAGGGCAGATATACACATGTATCCATGAATTAGGGCAAAATATATACATTAAAGCAAAAATGCACAACGGTTTGCAGTGAGTCAATAAATGAAGCAAGCAAGTAGAAAGACCTGGAAAAGCACCATAAAGTTCCTAATGAAATAGTTTCTACTTAGACCTACATACTCTCCTCACCTACTTCGTATTATACTTCCCTCAGTCACTCCCAAGCTAACCTTATCAAAGTAAGGACTACAAAAGCTGAATAAAGGCAAGAAGAGACTGGCATACTTTAATGATGACTCTTCAGTCATTATCAGGCCACCCCATCACCTGGGGCCCTAGTCAGGGAGTACTAGGATTCCCACACAGACCTAATGGGCCTAGATCTCGAATAGATCCCTCTCTCCATTGTTATCAGTCATCTCCATCAGGAACAACACAATAGACCCCCATAGGACCTTGCCCTCAATGTGGATCAACAACGATAGAGAATGTTTCATCCTCCAAAGGGAGGCTGGACAACATACTCTATCTACCACCTGAGAAAGATGTGTCCTAAGTGGTGCAACTTGGAATGTTCCTACTCATGACCACAGAATATGAGCTTGGACCTACAGGGATGCAGAGATTACACAGGCTCCTATGCTGAATATGGGCACCATATCAAATCGATGGGGTTTATAGTCAACAATAATTATATACCTTTCCCATATTTGGGAGCTACTCTCTTCCCTGATCCAGATTTCTAGCCCTTTTTCCAGGCATGACATCATCTCCCCAGACAATAACATGGGTCTACCTGCATATCAAATGTCAGGCTCAGGAACAAACTAGTAAAGTCATGGGCCCCTTGGAATATACCTAAAACAGACCTATTAGCTATTTCCAAAATGAAGACCCCAAATCTTCATCTGCAATATTCCAGCCTTTAGGCTCATGATTAGTCAACAGTTTGTTCTGCTTTATATCTTAACTCTTTTTTTTCAGCCACCAGGTTCCAGATGCTACCATGATGCCAACCAGACTTCCCTGGGCAGACGACCCCACCAATGTGTCCTGGAGCCCTGCTTCCCCAGAGCTCTGCCACACTAAAGAGAGAGACAGACTGGGAGTATGGATTGACCTGTCAATGCCCATGTTCAGTGGGGAAGCAATTGCAGAAGTCACACCTTCCACCTTCTGCACCCCACAATGATCCTAGGTCCATACTCCTAGAGATAAAGAATAGGAATGCTATCAGGGGAGACTATGAGATATGGAGTTCTGGTGGTGGGAATTGTGTGGAATTGTACCCCTCTTATCCTATGGTTTTTGTCAGTGTTTCCATTGTATAAATAAAAATTAAGAAAATAACTTACTAAAAAAGTAGTCTGCCCCCATGAAGAGCCATTAAAAACAATAATTTTGTACTTTTTTCACATTCAAATGATAGGTCATTGTGAAATATTTCTATATTATGCCTAACACTATGGGAAATGACTAAGTAAATTAGAAGACTACACAGAATGTTAATCTCAATTATATTTAAAAAAAAATACCACCAAAACACATTCAGAATTTCTCTGAAATATCACACCTTGCTATTTTGAGAGTGAGCCCTTACAGCTCTATAAAATTATTGCTTGCCAAATAGTCATTTGGAGCATTTTCCACATATGGAAAATGACTTCTCACCCCACTCTGTACTTAGGGGAGGAAGGAGCTCTGCTTTCTTTCCATTCCTCTTATACTCACAGAAATGCTTTTAGTTGAAGGTGGTTAGCATTGTGTCCCCAGGACTTAACACTGATTCACCTACGAGATACTTCCAGCTTGCATATCCTGGGCTGAAAGTCCTGCTTGCAGCTTAACTAGAAGGATAATGTACAAGGCACTCTGGAGCTGACTTCAAAACCCCAGGACAGTAAGGCTGGCAACAATTTTGCTTCTGTCTCCTTAGAATCTGTGTGTGGAATTTTGCTTTCTGCTAGTAGATAGATGTTGATTTAGTTGCTTATTAGCTAAGCATGGCTTGGTTCTCTAAGCTGCATGCCAATGCAAAAACAGATGTTCTCTTCCATTGGCAGACTCAAAAATAGCCTTTTTCTCCAGCTTCCAACAGAACATCTGACTGTGGGAGTAGCTTAAATGAGCAGTAGTTGTACATGGTGGGGGGGACTCTGGTTTAAGTCAAGAATTTTATGTATTTCTTGTGAAGGCTCAAATTCCTTTATAATCAATCAGTTAAGAAACTGAAATTGATGCTTACTTTATGTATTTATTTATAACTAAAGCATCACTCTGGCATATGCAACACTGAGCATCAAACTCCTAGATATATGTTCAGAACTCTACCACATCCCAGGCCATAGAATGCTGACACTTATTCTGAATACAAGATTTACGTCTATAGAGTTAATTAGTAACTTGTTACAGGGTATTTAGAATTTACTTTCTTTGCTCTCAGACTTATCAAGAAATTCTTCCATAATCTACCCAGAATTCTTCGTTTAAGTTGATTCAACAGAGAAGTATCTTCTTTCTGGGAGGTTGCTTCTCTACTCCTGCATCCAAAGAAAAAGGCCACTTTAAACATGTTTCTTAACCCTTTTGGTTAACATTTGTTGAGGCAACTTTGCAAGTACTATTCGTTTTGCTTCCTAACACTGGGAACTGCTATGAATACTAGATACTAGCACAATTTGTAAAAGGGGTAATGAATGGCATGAAGCCATGCATGACAAATGGCATCTTAAAAAAAAAAAAGCAAGGAAGAAAGGAGAGAAAAGATGTCTTTTTTTTTCTGTCCACTTCTCATATGCTATTTTATCTATCCATTCCTTCCCCAGACCCCACCTGCTTTTTAAAACAGGCAAATGCATTGAGAGATAAGAAGGGCTAGAAACAAAGATGAGTTATTTCTTGAGAGGCTAGGAAGAAGTCCTGAGACATGATAGTCTTAAAGGTAGGATGCAAAGTCTGACAGGAGTCTAGAAACTGCAAGGATTTTAAGACTTTTTTATTGATTTTTGTTTGTTTTGGTTGAAACTGGGGTTTTGCCACTCTAAGTCAAGGTTTTCAGAATCCTTCAGGGAGAGACACTACAGCATCAAAGCTTTCCCTAGTGTACTGGAGACTTTAAGCTGGGTTGCATGCCCATCCTCCTCAGAAAGCTATCTAGCAGGCCATTGAAGAGACATGTTTTTTGTTTGTCATTGCTAGGGCTTTACTGCTGTAGGATGTTTTCAGAGAGAGATAGAGAAAGAGGGAGAGAGGGAAAGACATCACAGCATTGAATCACCCTGTATATTCCTGTATCATCCTGTATGAAGGAAGAACTCAAATCTGAATTGTAGGCATGGCAAAACAGGCAGAATCTCAAGAAAGTTATCATGTCAGTCCAAGACTAGTTTTAAGAACTGTGAGGATCTGAGAACTTAGAAGGAGGCAAAGAGGTTGGAGACCTTGTGCCCTGTGGTAGGGGAGGAGGATGGTTTGGTGGAGGGCAAGGTGTAGTGACACCTATCTTAAGGAAATGTGGAAATGTACCCTCATAATAATTACTGTAATTAAAAAGTAAAAATGTCATAGGGAGGGGCTTGGAGTGGGTTTAAAGCAATCAAGGTTTATTACATGGTACAGCTTAGATACAGCAAGATAGGCAATTATCAACAGGGGTATTCAATCCTGTGAGAACTAAAATTTTATTTGGGGACTTTCTCCCTGATCTGACAGGAGGAAGGCAAGTTTAAGACCACTACATGGACTAGAGTCAGAATCAGGTTTGCCCTGCTCTGTGAAGAAAACATACAGGAAAATTCATATATGCCTGTGAGAGAATGAAGTCAGCAACTTCTCAGCCTCTGTTGCAAACCACAACATCAATCAAGGAATATTCAATGCCCCCAAACCAAGAATCTACTAAACTATTCTGATGTTTTGCCTTCCTTGACAGAGAGTCAGCAATCCTCTAGGTAAGAACAGATGGGGAAGTTCAACATTTCAAACCCTATAAACAGAAAAGTAGAAGCCATTTTATCAATGGAATGTAAGGTACTGGTTTTCATCAACATGCTGTTTTGAGACTAATGCTTTTCTTAAGTATGTGAGCTCACTCAGACTTGCAACTAGCAAAACAACTCAAAGTATAATCTGGAGTTGGGCAGTAGCGCAGTGGGTTAAGTGCAGGTGGCGGCGCAAAGCACAAGGACCAGAGTAAGGATCCCAGTTCAAGCCCCTGGCTCCCTAACTGCAGGGTAGTTGCTTCATAAGCGGTGAAGCAGGTCTGCACGTGTCTGTCTTTCTCTCCCCCCCCTTGACTTCCCCTCCTCTCTCAATTTCTCTCTGTCCTATCCAACAACAATAAACAAGGGCAACAAAAAGGAATAAATAAATATTTAAAAAGTATAATCTGCTTTCCTTGACTAACAAACTTTTTTGTCTAGTTTTTATGAGACTTAATATTTTTTTCCCCACCAAGGTTATTGCTGGGGCTTGGTGCAATCAGGACTATACCCCACTGCTCCTGGTGGTCTTTTTCTTTTTTCTCTCAAGTGAAAAGCAGAGAGTGATATAGTTTTGACCATTAGTGGTAGTCTAGTACTCAGAGGGTCAGTAAGTGTCAGCAGACAGCAAAGTTATAGGAAGGAAAGGTATATTAGAGTGAAAAGGTAAGAGGGTTAGTTACAAAAGAAGGTGACTAGAGGGCTATTCAGGCATGGACTGCTGAAGTCAGGCAGAAGCTCACAGCCTACATACCTTTAAAGAGGCCTCTGGACAAAGCAGAAATTCCATTAGTTTTCAGAGTCATATTCTTTTGAGGTTGCTCAAGAAACCACTTCCTTTCTCCTGTCTTAAAGCATGGAGATGGGGTTCTTTCAAGATCCCTCATCAAGGTGGGCTATAGCCTGGGACAAGACAGGAAACTTTTTTTTTCTCTAAGATTTTTTTCAATTTTCTTTTTTTTTTTTAAAGATTTTATTTATTTATTAATGAGAAAGACAGGAGAGAGAGAAAGAACCAGACATCACTCTGGTACATGTGCTGCCGGGGATTGAACTCGGACCTCATGCTTGAGAGTCTAGTGCCTTAGCCACTGTGCCACCTTCCAGACCACTTTTTAAAAATTTTCTTTATTGATTGTTTAGAGACAGCCATAAATCAAGAAGAAGGATGGGGACAGGGGAGGCATAGGGAAAGCAACAGAAAAACACCTGCAGCCCTGCTTCACCACTTGTGAAGCTTTCCCATCTTGAACCTGGGAACCAGGGACCAGGGGCTTGAACCTGGGTCCTGGTGCACTGTAATGTGAGCACTTAAACAGGTGTACTACCACCTGGCCCCAGGAAAATTTTTTAGCAATAAAAAATTTAAAATACTTTAAAAATATTTTTATTTGACAGGAAAGAGAGAGAAATTGAGAGGGGAGGACAGATAGAAAGGAGAGAAAGACATCTGTAGACCTGCTTCACTGCTTATGAAGTGTTTCCTCCCTGCATGTGGAGAACAGGGGCTTGAACCTGGCTTCTTCTGCATTTAAGTGGGTGCACCACCACCTGGCCCTATCAATAAATTTTTTAATCAGGGTGTACTTTAACTAATACTGCAGCCCTATCTTTTTGCTCTGGGGTTTACCAGTCCTGTGATTAAATTCTTTTGACTCAGCTCATACTGTCTGCTACAATGCTTATGCTACCAGCCTGGCTAAAAGTTGCATTTATTAATTTTTGCCACAGCAGAGAAAGAGAGAGCAATAGAGAGACCATAGCACTGCTTCACTGCTTGTGAAGTACCTCCCCCTGCAGAAGGTTCCATGTGGTGGCCTTGGTCCTCATGCTGTTTACATGTACTGCATTCACACTACTAATGCATGCACTTCATCCCCTAGCCCCCTTCATGAGACCTTTTATTTCTGT
Source organism: Erinaceus europaeus (assembly GCF_950295315.1). Taxonomy (NCBI): domain Eukaryota; kingdom Metazoa; phylum Chordata; class Mammalia; order Eulipotyphla; family Erinaceidae; genus Erinaceus; species Erinaceus europaeus. The sequence continues at coordinate 39,471,369 of NC_080171.1, read as the reverse complement.
TGACATATCAGTCCTAGCACTTGACAAAGACATGGGAAATCTAAGAAGGAAATATCTGGGCATAAATGATGGCAATCCCTAGAGACACATTGTGTCAGTACTTTTCTCAAGGTGACCACTGTTTTTCTAGCTAATATATAATAATAGATATACACTCACATACAGAAAGAGGAACTGCAGATTAATTTTTGACTGCTTAGCCCTGTTTGCTGGTTTTGTGTTGCTGAGGGCATTATGCAAATAGATGTGATTTTACAAAGGAATGTGAGAGGAGGAGGTAGGTACCAGTTGGAAGGACTAGACTGACTGAGGGGGTAGGGTGATGAGTTGGCCTTGGAAAACTTTTGGGCAAAGGGTGGCAGTGAAAGTAGTTTTTAGCCTTCTCCGTGGTCTGAGTTCACTAACCATGCTAACTTAACCCAAGACCAGTTGAGCTTCCTGGACTTTGAGTGCTAAATCCATGACAAGTTGGCCATCCTCTCTGTCATTCCTTCCAAATCTTCACTACATCATGCTTGAAAGATAGATCATCAGGTAGGGCATGTGCCACAGTGTGCTTGAAGCCGAGTTTAAAGTCTGGCACCATATGGAGGAAGGTGCTGTGGCACCAGAAAAAGACTCAGCACTGAATGAAAAAATGACACAGGACTGGTGAAATCATTCATGCACTAGGCCTCGGTTCTGCAAACACCAGCAATAACAAAATCAAATCAAACCCATATCACTGTTTTGAGAGGAGATTGAGGGTGGACTTATATTAGCAGTTTAGAAATTGACCTGCAGGCAGGTACAAGAAAGACAAGAGCCAGTTCCATACAGGTGATGTTTATTTATAGGCCAAGCTTCTAATCATGGGGGTGGGGGAGAGAGGTGTCCTATTACAGAATGTGAGAAGCCTAGCCTAAATAGTTTGCTCCCAGACTCCCTCCCCCCAAAAAGGCAGGGTTTTTGTCAACAGGGTTCATAGATGTCTAGAAATCAGAATAAGCCTAATAAAGCTGGTTCCAATTATGACACATCTTTGCTTCTACTGAGTTACTTTCCAAACTGCAGAATCTGCTTTGTAAAACCGTTTTGTGACTTCTCCAATAACTAAAACACCCAGCCTGAGGGACACCCTTAGAATGGTCATTCTTTCCACACAGCCAGCTACTAATTCTCTTTTAACAGTGTTTCTGGGCTGAGGAATTAGCATAATAGTTATGAAAAGACTTTCAAACCTGAAGCATTGAGTTCCCAGGTTCATATCACAGCACCACCATAAACCATAGCTGAACAGTACTCTGGTTTCTCTGTATCTCTCATTAAAATAAATTAACAAAACAAACAAAAAAGTGCTTCCATTTAAATACTCCTCTCTAGTCAGAAAGCCATGCACATTCCTTTGTCACCTCTCCCCAGAGCAGTACTGCTATCCAAACTGACAGTTCTTGAAGACTGATTTCCTGAAAAATGTAACTGAAATGATCTAGTTAGAAAAAGAAGCTGACTACTACTGACTGTAGTCATGGCTAATGATGTCTGGATTCCAGGATTTTGATTATGTGGTGTCTTGGATAATAAGAATGATAAAATAATTTTAGACTGGAGGACACAGCAAGTTGAGAATCTTGAGGTAAAGGATTCATAGAGGTTCAAAGTATAAACAGTTGCTTCATGTTTTTTTAAAAAATATATTTATTTATTTTCTCTTTTGTTGCCCTTGTTGTTTTAATTGATGCCGTTGTTGTTGGATAGGACAGAGAGAAATGGAGAGAGGAGGAGAAGACAGAGGGGGAGAGAAAGACACCTGCAGAACTGCTTCACTGCTTGTGAAGTGACTCCCCTGCAGGTGGGGAGCTGGGGGTTCGAACAGGTATCCTTACAACGATCCTTGCGCTTTGCACCACGTGAGCTTAACCCGCTGCACTACTGCCTGACTCCCTGCTTCATGTTTTTTATGCCTGCCTCCATGGGTGGCCAACACTATATCGTTTCTTCTCCAAAACAGAAGATTCCGGGTGCATCTGGGTGACAAGTCTAGCAGATGGAGACTTGTCTCAAGTGGCCTCCCCCAGGGCTCTGTTCTGGCTCCTCTGCTATTTAATATTTACATCAATGACCTCCCAGAAACTTCTTCAAGGAAGTTCATCTACGCCGATGACATCTGCTGTGCAACTCAGGCATCCAAGTTCGACATGCTTGAGGAAACACTCACGAAAGACATGTCTCTGATATCTGATTACTGTAAAAAATGGCGACTAATCCCTAGCACTGCAAAAACGGTATCATCTGTTTTCCATCTACACCATGCCTCAGCCTCACGTGAGCTTAATGTGCAGCTTGGTGATACAAGAATCTGGCATGAAGCCCAGCCAGTCTATCTTGGCGTTACTCTCGATCACACTCTGTCATTTCACGAACATCTCATAAAAAGTACAGCAAAGGTGGGTGCAAGGAATAGCATCATTGCAAGACTTCCACACTACGATCATCATCTCTGGCATTATGCTATTCCACTGCAGAATACTGTGCCCCAGTATGGTTCCGTAGCCCCCATGTCCACTTGGTCGATTCCAAATTATATTCCTCCATGAAGATAATTTCTGGAACCATCCGTTCCACCCCGGTTCCATGGCTGCCAGTTCTTAGTAACATCACCCCACCAGATATTCGTCGGGATGCGGCATCATCTAAGTTCATTTCCCACGTCTACGCTCGACCAGACCTGCCAATATACACAGATATCTTCGCCCACCCTGTCCAAAGCTTGACATCTCGTCACCCAATCTGGTCCCCTACACCTACACTGAACTTCTCTGTTCCAGTCTCTTGGAAACAGAGTTGGCAGTCAGCTGAGGTAAAGAACAAACACCTCATCACAGACCCCTGCAAGCGTCAACCCGGCTTTGACCTAGCACGTTATGATTGGGCCCTCCTCAGTCGCTATCGAACAGGCCATGGCCGGTGCACCGCTATGTTCCATCGCTAGGGAGCCAGAGATGACCCGAACTGCCCCTGCGGCTACAGATAGACTATGACCCACATAGTCAACGACTGCCACCTCTCCAGATTCAAAGGAGGTCTCGAAACTTTACATCAGGCTCAAGCTGACACTGTTGACTGGCTACGGAAGAAGGGCAAACACTAGAAGAAGAATGTTTTTTATTGCAAGGCTGATAAAACTTTTTTTTTTCTTCCCAGAACACTGCTCAGCTCTGCTTTATGGTGGTGCCAGGGATTAAACTTGGGACCTTGGAACCTCAGGCATTAAAGTCTTTTCCATAACCACTACGCTATGTGCTCTGCCATGTCTCCATAGTTTTACCTTTTCCAGAATGTTATAGCTGGAACCAGATAGTATGTATCTTTTTTAGAAGGACTTCTTTCACCTAATAAAATATTAAAAATTTAAGCTTCCTCCATGAATGTTCATGGCTTGGCATCTCATTTCTTTCGGCGCTCAACTGCCAGATCTACCAGGTTTATTTATCCATTCACTTACTGAAAGACATCATGTTTGCTTCTAACTTTTGGCAAACTTGAATAAAGCTGCTGAACACCTGTGTGAAGGTTTTTGTGTGAACATGTGTTTTCAAGTCTTTTGGGTAAACCAAGGAGCATGATTGTTAGATACTATAAATAATAGTATATTTAATTTTGTAACAAACCAAACTGTCTTCCAAAGTGGCAGCCCTATCTTGCATTTCCATCAGTAATTAACAAGACTTACTGTCACATTATCAGCTTTTGGTGTTCTAGATTTTGGTCATCTCAACAGATGTGGTGTCTCAATATTTAAATTTGCAGTTCTTTAATGTAATGTGATATTGAATATATTTTTATACACTAATTTGCTCTTCCATATTGTTTTATATATCATCTTTGGCAGGGTTTGTATCCAGGTCTTCTGCCCATTTTTTTAAAACAAATTGTTCATTTCATATTGTTGACTTTTAAGTGTTCTTTGTATATGTTCGATAACAGTCATTTATCAGTTGTACTTTTTTGCAGATATTTCCTTTCAGTCTATAACTGTTTTAACAGAAAAGTGTATGCTAAATGTTAAATAAAGAGTTGACACTGCTTCTTATGAGCAGATTGTGTCCCTTTCTTTTAGTCTTTCAAATTTTTTATTAGTGATTTAATAATGATTAACAAGATTATAAGATAACAGGGATACAATTCCACACAGTTTCCAATATCAGAGTTTTGTTTCCCATCCCTTTACTGGAAGATCCCCTATTCTTTTTTTTTTTTTAGATAGGACAGAGAGAAATTGAGAGAGGAGGGGAAGACAGAGAGGAGGAAAGATAGACACCTGCAGACCTGCTTCACCATCTGTGAAGTGACCCCCCTGCAGTCTGGGACCTGGGGGGTTCAAACCAGGATCCTTACACTGGTCTTTGCACTTCGCGCCATGTGCGCTTAACCCGCTGTGCTACCACCTGTCCCCCAAAGATTCCCTATTGTTTATCCCTCTGGGAGTATGGACCAAAATTCCTTATGGGGTGCAGAAGGTGGAAGGTGTGTCTCCTATACTTGCTTCTCCACTGGCTATGAACGTTGGCAGGTAGATCCATACCCCTAGCCTTTTTCTATCTTTCCCTAGTGGGGTAGGACTCTGGAGAAGTATGGTTCTGGGACATACTGGAGAGGTCATCTTTTTGTCTCTCTAAGCATGTATTAAATAGTTACTAGATTAATAAAAACAAGTTTGTTTAATATTGATTAGCTTCTCTTAAGAAAAACTCCTATTAGATATATTCTTCCTCTTAAATAGACAGAGATCATAATAATAATGAAAACATATAGATTTACACACAGCCACTTAATATTTGGCTAACTTCAGTTTGTTTGGGACCTATGATACAGCTTACTGGGGCAGGCGCCTGCTTTCACTCAACCCAAGTTCAAGCCTGGCTCTCACTACACTGGGGGAAACTTCAATACTGTGGTTTATTTATTTATTTATTTATTTTATCTCTTTCCCCCTCTGTCTCCCTGTCTCTGTGACTGTATTTCTTTTTTTTAAAAATATTTATTTACTTATTCCCTTTTGTTGCCCTTGTTTTATTATTGTAGTTATTATTGTTGTTATTGTTCTATAGGACAGAGAGAAATGGAGAGAGGAGGGGAAGACAGAGAGGGGGAGAGAAAGACAGACACCTGCAGACCTGCTTCACCGCTTGTGAAGTGACTCCCCTGCAGGTGGGGAGCCTGGGGCTCAAACCGGGATCCTTACGCCAGTCCTTGTGCTTTGCGCCGCCATGTGCGCTTAACCCGCTGCGCTACCGCCTGACTCCCGTGACTGTATTTCTATCTGGAAACAGTCACCTTAGAACTCTGAAGCCTTGGTAATGACAAAAAAAAATTAGTTTGTCTTTATTCTCTCCCTAAAGAACTTAATGAAAGCAAAATGCTGCACCTGTATTAAAGTATCCTGTCATTTTTACCTCCACAAATATTTCTATTCAGGAAATTAGATCTTAGGAATCTGGTGTGCTTCCTTACAGCTTTTGTGTGTGATTGAGGTAGCCAGAGAGCAGTCCAGCCTACATGTGCAGTCCCAGAGCTGGGGTTGCAGATAAGTGCAGGTTTCTGTTGCTCACTGTGGGAGAGAAGGAGGGGGCTGTATAAGCTTGTGGCCTCCCAAGCCATTTATAGAAACTCCACAGAAGGGGTCAGCATACACCTGTTTCCTATGAAATTGGGCTGCACGTTATATGAGCCACAAACGAGGAACTAGGGAAGTGTAATAAAAACAGGGAAGATGTGTGTGCAAGTGCATGTGGGTGTGTGTGCGTGTGCGTGTGTGTGTGTAAAACTGGAGGAAAGGGCTGGAGAGATTTCTCATGCCTAGTCTGTGTGCCTTGCCATATGTTTGGCCCAGAGCTTCCCCCTCTTTAAGTTAAAAAGAATAAAAAGATCCTTTGAATATGACCTTGCCTTCTATACTTGTTTGTTATTACCATGATCATAGTTGCTTTCAGTGTCAATTGCTGTATATTACTTTTCTCTCCTTCAGGATTTAAGCACAGAGATTACATTTGTTTTAATCACCACCCATGTCCTTGATTCCTGGCACAGAGCCTAGTGCAAAGTCATGTTCAAAAACTGTGGCTGAACACATGTTTTTAAATGAGAAGGAAATGAAGAAAACAAGTGAACATTTGTTAAGTAGTTACTACATTACATGCAAACTATATAAGTAGTTACTAACTACATGCAAGCTGCTACCTCATTTATCCTCACAAACCTACATGGTAGATTTTTTTTTTCTTTCATGTGGCACCAAGGAATGAATCCTGGATCTGGCCCATGTGACATACCACCAAGAGCCTCTCCAATTCAGCTTATTTGTCATCACTGGTGTTTCACTGCTCTGGGTTATTTTTTCAGGTAGAATGAGATAGAGAGAAGGAAAGACATCACAGTATCAAACTCTCTCCCAGTACAGGGAAGCCAGGCTTGAATGTGCATGGTAAAGCAGGCACCCTTCAGAGGACCTATCTTACTGACTCCAGCCAACTTTTTTTTTTTCTCTAGCTCTCCATACTTAGTGAGAGATATCATGAGTGAGGGAGAGACAGAGAAGTGACGAGAGTACCACTCCACCACTGATGACATTCATCTTGGTTCTGTCTGGTGCTGCCATGTGATATCAATTACCTAGCCTAGGGCACCATGCACAATAAGCAGTACACTCTACTAGCTGAGTCATCATCTTTTAAAAATTTTTTAAAAATATTTATTTTCCCTTTCGTTGCTCTTGTTGTTTTTTTTTGTTGTTGTAGCTATTGCTGTTACTGATGTCGTCACTGTTGGATAGGACAGAGAGAAATGGAGAGAGGAGGGGAAGCCGGGGTGGAAAGACATCTGCAGACCTGCTTCACTGCCTGTGAAGCGACTCCCCTGCAGGAAGCTGTGGTATATCTTAACTGTCCGTTTTAACTATAAAGTCCTTGGTAAACTTAGATTAAATAAGTGACCCGACTAACTCTTCTGCTTTTGTAAGCATGCTTCTGCACATGTATGCTTAACTCACTTCCACATCCCACATTTTGAATTTTATAAGTTTCTAGCCTGGACAGCTTATAAAAACTCCGGAGCAGAGCAGCATGGAACTCAGAAATGGGGAGACACGCCCCCCGCCCCGCCCCTTTCGCCAGAGTCCACCTGATGTGAATAAAATGTTCTCCCATTCGAGGAGTTTGGTTTCTTGACTGTGGGTAATTCCTTGCTCTAACACTTGCTGTAATATCTGCTCTCTCTTTAAAGATAATATAGAGTAAAAATTTGGCCTGTAGACTCCTCAGTAATAGCACATACATACAAGTCTCTGTTCTGAACTAAAAAACAAACAATAAAGATCTGGGTCAAATCTACACTTCTGCCCCCTTCCAAGTCTCCTTCCAAGTCTTATCCCACCCCAGAGAGTATCAGTGATTTTGGTCTCTGCACTCCTTGGGCATCAGCTATATCCTTTATCTTATCATCCAGAAAAGATAGGGACAATGAATAATTTTTAGATTTACATCTAGAAAAAATTATATAAACTACCATACATATGTGCTTATTTTTGTTTATACAAAATGAATTTACACATATAGTGTTCTTGTTCTTTTCATCTATGATTAAATTCATGTATGCTTTGATATTAGCATAATCCATGCTTTTTTAAATATAGGATTTTAAAAATATAAATATTCCTTGTTGCCCTTGTTTGTTTTTATTGTTGTAGTTATCATTATTGTTATTGATGTCATTGTTGTTGGATAGGACAGAGAAATGGAGAGAGGAAGGGAAGACAGAGAGGGGGAGAGAAAGACACCTGCAGACCTGCTTCACTGCTTGTGAAGTGACCTGCCTGCAGGTGGGGAGCCAGGGGCTCGAACCCAGATCCTTACGCTGGTCCTTGCACTTTGCGCCACCTGCACTTAACCCTCTGCGCTACCGCCTGACTCCCAATATAGGACTTTAAAAATATTTATTTATTCCCTTTTGTTGCCCTTGTTTTTTTTTAATTGTTGTAGTTATTATTGTTATTGATGTCGTCATTGTTGGATAGGACAGAGACAAATGGAGAGAGGGGAATACAGCGAGGGGGACAGAAAGATAGACACCTGCAGACCTGCTTCACTGCCTGTGAAGCGACTCCCCTGCAGGTGGGAAGCCAGTGGCTCGAACCAGGTTCCTTACTCCAGTCCTTGCACTTTGTGCCACATGCACTTAACTCGCTGTGCTACCGCCTGACTCCTATAATCCATGTTTTTTAAAAGATTTAGTTACTAATGAAAAAGAGAGAGGACACCAGAGCACCACTCTGACACATGCAATGCCAGACATTGAACTCAGGGCCCCATGCTTTTAAGTCCAACACTTTACCCACTAAGCCATCACTAAGGATGATGAATATGGATGAGTTTTAATTTACTTAAGAGTTAATTGAAGGACATTTAGGTTTCTGGTCTTTTCCTATTAGAGATAATGCTTCAGTAAATATCTTTGCATATTTTGGTAAACATGTTTGTAGGACTCCTAGCAGCAGTATTATAGATTAGTGTCTACTCTTAAAATGCTGCTAGAAATTACAAAATTGTTCTCCAAAAATCTATGCTGTCTTAATCTCAACAACAGTTTAGAAGAGTGCCTATTTCCCCTAATGAAGCCAACTTGGAATATTGTCAAACTTTAAAATATTTGATAATCTGCTAGGAAGAAAATAATTGTGACTTGCTTTATATCTATTTAAAGTGAGGGGCTTATAATTATTTTGTTTTATATTACTTCTGTAAGCTCTCCTGTTATAACTTTTGTTGTATGCTTCACATTGGTTTGGTCTCCCCCCACACCCCTGCCTCTGAGAGATTTGGTTTGGCCCTTGCTAGTTTCATGCCTCTATTTCTCCCCACCCCCTATGATAGGTAGTTAGAGAGTTCTGGTGGGACCCCTGGAGAAGGATGCAGGAGAGATCTGTGTGGTGATTAGTTTGGGTTATTTTATGAATCGTTGTTCGTGAATAAAGAAATATAGCTTCCTGGCCCAGCCGTGTGTCCCCAAGTCTCTGTTCACCACTGCGAAGCTAGCCTGGCCTTCTGGATCCCCGAATTTTAACGACAAATGGCGCCCATGTGGATCTGATAAGTGAAGATAAGTGAAGACAGATAAGATCTCAGATAAGTGAAGACAGATAAGATCTCAGATAAGTGAAGACAATTTGGCTACCTATGCACTATGGCCTTCTCTTCTGCTTGTGAAGAGATCTCCAAAGGCCTCTGCCCTTTCTTCATGAGACTGTTTTGCTGTTTCTGGAACATTTATCTCTGGACCACTCTGTGGTTTCCGCCCAATGCCAGCCCGCAGGAGCCCAACGCCAGCCCGCATGAGCCGGCTTTCCGCTGCGTGGCGCAGGGGATTGGGCGCGGGCTCCCTTCATGCTGCTCGGCCACCGGGAGCAGGGCAGCTGACATGGCGGGCAAGGCCCATCATGGCCGCCACCCCAGGGCACCTCGGCCCGTGCCTTCTGCACGGCTGGCCCGCCCGCCCTCCTGCTATGAAGTCTGGACAGATCCCAGACCACCTGGAGACTGCGGGCTCCCTGCTGAAACTGGGCCCCCTGGCAGAGATCCCAAACTTGGGTCTGAAGGCAGACGAGCTAGAACACGCAGAGATTCGTCCAGAGATCACTACCTACAATTCCTAGAAGTGGAGCTGCGCGGGAGGCCACCTCCGGATGGTGACCCCCCTCAACAACTAAGACAGTATAGATCTAAATTCATGTTTAAAATGACATGTCTTTGTAACAAAGGTTTCTCTCCTTGTGTATTAAAGACCATGTTTACGTGTGTTTAAAGTTTGTTAAACATTAACTTTAAAGTTAAAAATGTAACTTTAAGGCTATATTCTTACCAGACAGAGTTAAATGAAAAAGGTTTTCAACATAGTTCTCATAGAGGTAAAATTAACTTACATTCAAAGTCTGAGGTAAAAATTAGTTAAAAATCAATATATTTTAACTAAGTTAGTCTAAAAAAAAAAACCTGTGCACACCTAGGGTGTGTCTCCATCTTGAATGGGTGTAACAAAAGGTTAAATAGACTTATTGATATATGTAAAATTCTCAAATTCCTTCTCAATTAAAAACATTAGATTGCGCTATGGTTATGCTAATTATTGTAATAGAGTTATCAATTGTGATAAACTTCTAACCTGCTACAAGTTTTGTTTCATAGTAAATAAATTGCAGCTGTCAATTTCTCTACAGAAAAGCAGAATTCCAACAGCTGACCTCCCTCATATAACGTTCTACCCCCTGGCATTCTTCCGTGGACATCTGTTTTGGACTGGCATTTCTATTGGACTCAACTGGTACACCTCTTGGACACTTTGCACAAAACTAACACTAAACTTTATGCACTAAACTTTATGCTGCTGGGTTTCTCAAAGACTGACTGCAGCCAGCTGCCTTGGGACTCTAGGCCGTTCCCCGCCCTCATGCTAAAAATGCCCATCGAGGCAAGTAACGCCCCCCTAGAGGCAAAAGAAGCCCCCAGAGGCAGGAAATGTTTTTTTTTTTTAGCTGATAAAGTTTTGCCCACAGAGGCAAAAACACCCCCCTCAGGCCTCCCTTGGCAGCACACTGTTTCTCGTTGCTCGCTTACATGTTCCCCCATGTTTGTGCCAGTTTCTTTTTTGAAAATGCCTGTACGATATAAGAAGTTCACCCCACACCCCTGACACTATGGTCATTTAGTTAAAAAGAAAAGGGGGAATTGTTGTATGCTTCATATTGGTTTGGTCTCCCCCCACCCTGGCCTCTGAGAGATTTGGTTTGGCCCTTGCTAGTTTTGCGCCTCTTTTTCTCCCCACCCCCTATGCTAGGTAGTTCGGGAGTTCTTGGTGTGGCCGCGTGAGGAGAAGGATGCAGGACAGATCTGTGTGGTGATTAGTTTGGGTTAGTTTATGAATCATTATTCGTGAATAAAGAAATATAGCTTCACTGCTCAGCCGTGTGTCTCTAGTCGTCTCTGTCTACCACTGTGAAGCTAGCCCAGCCTGCTGGAGCCCCGAACCTTAACGACAAACTTTTACCCATTCAGAATTAATTATGTTTATTTATTTTAAGCAGTGCCATGCAGTACGTGCCTTCGTGTGTGTGTGTGTGTGTGTGTGTGTGTGTGTGTGTGTGTGTGTGTGTGTGTGTACACACCTATGGATTAACACCATACATAAAAGGAATGTGGTCTATACATATAACCACCTCCCCAGGGTTTATAACTTTTACCCATTTTTTTATTTAGGTTGCAGGATTGAAAAATAGATTTACTATGTGCAAAGAACTGGCTTCAAGCTCTCAGAACCACATACAATCAATAACCTGCATTGAGAGAAGTTTCACAAGTAGAAGAGTAGTGCTGTGCTTTCTCTCCCATTCTCCCTCTCTTCCCGTTCTCTCTCTCTCTCTGTCTCTCACCCTTGATTTCAAAGAGGGAAGAGGAAAGAAATCCTTCAGGAACAGAGGACTTGTACAGGTATAGATTTTTCAGCAATAACTTCAGGGGCAAAGATAAATAAACATAAACAAAATGTGCCAGTTTTGCTTTAAGTATATTTTTATTTGATAGGATAGAGAAATTGAGAGGAGGAGGAGATAGAGAGGGAGAGAGAGAGGGAAAAGGAGAGAGAGAGAGATTGAGAGAAACCTACAGTAACTGCTTCACTGCTTGTGAAGCTTTCCCTGCTGTAGGCAGTAGCTGGGTCCTTGAACCCAGGTCCTTGTGCTTGCTAATGTGCGCGCTCAACCTGGTGTGCCACCATCTGGCCTCTGCTAGTTTTTCTAATAAAAATAGCTTGCTGTACATTTCTGGGCCACTTTTCTTTGTGCTTTACATTTCATGTAATTGACATCTGTTGGTCACATGAAGTTCCTCTGAATTTGTATGTGTGTGAAGTGCTGTGGGTCAAATGCAAGGTTTCATGCTTGTGTACTACTACCCAGCCACCACTCTAGTTCATGTTTTCTATTTTTAGAATAAGAGAGAGAAAAAAGGAGAGAGAGAGAGGGTGAGGGAGAGAGAGAGAGAGAGAGAATACAAAACACTTCCACAATCCATGAGGTTCCCTTTGTTATTTTAGGTTATTGGGAAACAAATCAAAAATCTCATGGCTGGAAGGCAGGTACTTCACTTCTGACCCACTTCTTCAATCCCTATCTGTTTTTTTTTCCTTATCAAAGCACTGCTCAGTGGGGCTGGACAGTGGCACACCTGGTTAAGTGCACATAGTACTATGCACAAGAACCTGGGTTTGAGCTCCTGCTTCCCACCTGCTTCACATCCCTGCTGCTTCACGAGTGGTGAAGCGGGTCTGCAAGTGTCTATCTTTCTTTCTGTCTTCTCCTGCCCTCTCAATTTCTCTCTGCCCTATTGAATAAAAATAAGAAAAAAAAATGACTGCCAGAGTGGTGGACTTGTAGTGCCAGTGCCAAGCCCCAGCAATAACCCTGGAGGCAAAAAAAAAAAAAAAAAGCACTGCTCATCTGTGGTTTATGGGGGTGTGGGAAATTAAACCTTAGGCATGAAAGTCTTTTTGCATAACAATTATGGTGTCTCCCTGCCCCTAGACCCTTTATTTATTTATTTATTTATTTGTTATTATTTTTTTAATACCAGAGCACTGCTCAGCTCTGGCTTATGGTGGGGTAGAGGACTGAACCTGGGACTTTGGAGTCTCAGGCATGAGAGTCTCTCTGCATAACCATTATGCTATCTCCCCTGCCCTAAAAATATTTTTATTTATTTTATTTTTAATGAGAGAGAGAGATATACAGAGACCAGAGCACTGCTCAGCTCTGGTTTATGGTGACATTGTGGATTGAGCCTGAAACCTTGAGTCTCATGCATAACAATCATGGAGTCTTCGTATAACCATTATGCTGTTTCCCACCCCCAACATTAAAAAAATATGTTACTTAAATTGTGTGTGAGAGGAAGATGGAGAGCCAGAGCAGATGGGACTCTGAGGATACAACCAACAGCCTTGCCATGCAAATCCCGTGTTTTTCCAGCTGAGATATTTCACTAGGTGCCCTAATTTTTTTCTGACATAGAAATCCATTTTTCTATTCCACTCTCAATAGCCAATTTTCACATTTTCTTTTCTTGCTTCTAATTTTTTTATTCATCTGTTTAATCTTTTAAAAAAAATTTTTAAATATTCATTTCCCTTTTGTTGCCCTTGTTTTTTATTGTTGTTGCAGTTATTATTGTTATTGATGTCATCATTGTTGGATAGACAGAAATGGAGAGAGGAGGGGAAGACAGAGAGGAGGAAAGAAAGACACCTGTAGACCTGCTTCACCACCTGTGAAGCAACTCCCCTGCAGGTGGGGAGCTGGGGGCTTGAACCAGGATTCTTAGGCAGGTCATTGCACTTGGCGCCATGTGTGCTTAACCCGCTGCGCTACAGCCCGACTCCCTCATCTGTTTAATCTAACAGTAAGTAGTAAAGAAAGCATTTCCCCACTGAGTAATGCCTCACTTGTTTCAGGGATGTTATGAGTTAGCCAGAGTTCTATGGGCAAACTTCTCTTTCCATTCAAAATTCCTTTAATCTTGCAAACTGGACTATGGGGCTATAAATAATCCTCTATTAGTAGTTTTTCAATTCCTTTCTTCCTATTTCCTGGGAGTGAAAATTCTCTTGACAATTTAACTTTCTTGTATCTCAGTATAAGGAAACTGCTCTCTCATAAGAACAGAACCCAGGTTCAGCTATTAAGATATTTACCTCAGCCGCAGGTGGCGCAAAGCACAAGTACTGGTGTAAGGATCCCGGTTTCAGCCCTGGGCTCCCCACCCTCGGGGGATTAGCTTTACAAGCAGTGAAGCAGGTCTGCAGGTGTCTATCTTTCTCTCCCCCTTTGTCTTCCCTTCCTTTCTCCATTTCTCTCTGTCCTATCCAACAACAACGACTTCAATGACAACAATAACAACAAAGGCAACAAAAGGAAATAAATAATAATAATAATAAAGATATTTACTTCAGCTAGGTTTGCATTTGGAATAATTTATTCATTTAAAAATATTTATGAGAGTGGTTGAGAGAATAAGAGCATCACTCTGGCACAAGTGATGCAGGGGCTTGAACTTAGGACCTCATGCCTGTAAATCCAACACACTATCCACTGTACCACCTCCCAGACCACTTGAAATAATTTAAATGATCCAAATAAAGAGGAATAGCTAAATAAACGTATTCATTTTTATGATGAAAATATTTAGCTATCATTAATATGATGGTGTAGAGCACAGCTTTCAAAATGTATTTTCCAGAACATTAGTATTAATATCAACATGTTAAAAATGAAAATTCTTGGGACCAGCTGGTGGCATACCTGGTTGAGTACATATGTTACAATGTGCAAGAACCTGGGTGTTCAAGGCCGGGGTCCCTACCTGCAGTGGGAAAGATTTTAAGCAGTGCTACAGGTCTCTCCTTCCTTTTTTCCCTTCTCAATCTCCCCCATCCCTCTCAATTTCCGTCTTTATTCAATGAACACATAAAATAAAATTTATAATAAGAAAGAGCTTTCCTGAAAAAAATAAACATTTTTCTCACTTGCCTTACCATCCATAAAGAAATACTGAAAGAGAAGTCGGGTAGTAGCTCAGAGGGTTAAGCGCACATGGCACAAAGCACATGACTGGCATAAGGATCCCGGTTCGAGCCCCCGGCTCCCCACCTGCAGGGGAGTCTCTTCACAAGCGGTGAAGCAGATCTGCAGGTGTCTCTCTCTCTCTCCCTCTCTGTCTTCCTCTCTTCTCTCCATTTCTCTCTGTCCTATCCAACAATGACAACATCAATAACAACAATAACTACAACAACAATAAAGATAACAAAGGCAACAAAAAGGAAATGCATAAATAAATATAAAAAAATACTGAAAGAGAAACCGAGTGAAGACCAACATGTGTTTTTACCAAGTCATTCTGATATATGCTTATTTAAGAATCAATGGAGTAGACCAACATTTATTAATATGAAATGAGGTACACAACATAATGGGTCAAAATCAGAGAATAAAGGAACACATATATCATTACTCTAGTTTTAAAAAAGCCATAATATGTGAATAAATAAAAACAGTTCTGTAAAGATATATATTAAACTGTTGAAAATGATGGCTATCACTGGATAGGAAAGTTACAAATGATCTCTTAAAAAATGTAATTTTATAAGCGCAAGGACCAGCGTAAGGATCCCAGTTTGAGCCCCTGGCTCCCCACCTGCAGGGGAATCGCTTCACAGGCAGTGAAGCAGGTCTGCAGGTGTCTCTTTTTCTCCTCCTTTCTGTCTTCCCCTCCTCTCTCCATTTCTCTCTGTCTTATCTAACAACAATAACATCAAAAATAACTACAACAATATAACAACAAGGGCAACAAAAGGGAATAAATAAATAAATATATTTTTTAAAATATTTATTTTATTTTATTTATTTATTCCCTTTTGTTGCCCTTGTTGTTTTATTGTTGTAGTTATTATTGTTGTTGGATAGGACAGAGAGAAATGGAGAGAGGAGGGGAAGACAGAGAGGAGGAGAGAAAGATAGACACCTGCAGACCTGCTTCACCGCCTGTGAAGCGACTCCCCTGCAGGTGGGGAGCCGGGGTTCGAACCCGGATCCTTATGCCGGTCCTTGTGCTTTGCGCCACCTGCGCTTAACCCGCTGCGCTACAGCCCGACTCCCAAATATTTTTTAAAAAGTAATTTCGGGAGTCAGGCAGTAGCGCAGTGGGTTAAGAGCACTTGGCAAAAAGTGCAAGGACTGGCATAAGGATCCTGGTTCGAGCCCCCCAGCTCCCCACCTGCAGGGGAGTCGCTTCACAGGCAGTGAAGCAGGTCTGCAGGTGTCTATCTTTCTCTCTCCCTCTCTATCTTCCCCTCCTCTCTCCATTTCTACCTATCCTATTGAGCAACGACAACATCAATAACAGCAACAATAGCTACAACAATAAAAAAGGGCAACAAAAGGGAATAAATAAATAAATATTTAAAAATGTAATTTTATGTTAAATAGTAAGTCCAAACTACCTATGTAATTTTAGACAAGAATAAAATAAGTACTTTCTGTTTGGAAAGATTTGGATAAGGGCCCATCTGTATCCAAATATCAATCTTCATTTGGGAATTTTCTCATTACTGCTTCTATAGACAAAGTGGTACCCAGAGAACATCATTTTACTTTGAATTCTCTCATACTAAATTGCTTTTATTGATGTCCTTTAGAATGGCTGGAATTTTCAAGGACACCTTTCCAAGCATACTAAGAGATAACTGAAAATGAATAAGCCATAAAATATGAGAAATGTAAATTCTATCAAATTATGTCAGATGCTAGCCAACTAGCTTCTCTTTTTTTCCATTTCATTATTGGCACGGGATGTCTTTATATCCTGACTGTCAGGATCAGAGCTTTCCAAAAATATCTCATCCAGGTTTCCTCCTGAAGCTATAGTTTTAGCTTCACCTCCTAAGGCAGCATTTCCTCCTAACTGTTGGTGGGGTTCACATTAGATATGATAGGTAAACTAGTTCTTTATGCCGGTCTCAAACTATTTTCAATTTTGAAAATATCAACTGTGTACTCAAAATGATTTTTCTTAAATGCAGGAAGTTTTTCTGTGTATACCTGTGCATCCACTCTGAACTGTCCTAAATTCCAAACTTTACTTGTGTAAGGTCTAGAAACAGGAATTGTAGTTGTTGGGCTCTAATAATGAGAAAAAGCAGCCAACCAAGTCAAAGAAGTTAACTTTGCTGGCAACCAATCCTGAGTCCCCAATACTAGTTATACCTTGATAGGGAGGTGCTGCCAGAAAGTTGGCTTTCAAATGAAAAACAAAACAAAAAAGTGGAGTGTGGAGTGGAGCATGCCAGGCGGTGGCACATCGGGTTAAGTGCACACAGTACAAAGCTCAAGGACTAGCTCAAGGATACCAGTTCGAGTCCCCGCCCCCACAACTGCAGGGGAGGGTGTCGCTTTACAAGCAGTGAAGCAGATCTGCAGATGTCTATCTCCTTCCCCTCCCTACTCAATTTCTTTCTGTCCTATTCAATAAAATGGGGGGGGGGGGAGAAAGAAAAGAATGGCCACCGAACAGTGGATTCATAGTGCTGAAACCAAGTTCCAGCAATAACCCTGGTGGCGATAAAAAACAAAACAAGTGAGTCGGGCGATAGTGCAGCGGGTTAAGCACACATGGCGCAAAGCGCAAGCACCAGCATAAGGATCCCGGTTGGAGCCGCGGGCTCCCCACCTGCAGGGGAGTTGTGAAGCAGGTCTGCAGGTGTCTATCTTTCTCTCCTCTTCTCTGATTACAGCTTACACATTATACATTTTATAATGTATTTTATTTAATTTCCTATACTTTATGCTCTAATTATCTAAAAAATGTCATTATTCATTGAGTCATATATGGTGGTAGGTGAGGTGGGTGGGCCCACATTTTATCAATGAAAATCAACTTTTAAAAACAGACTCTCTTTCAACTCAGCAGTATACATACTACTTCTTCTCCCTGGAAAGTGACCTCTCCCTGGACACTCTCTTACCTCACCACTTCTTCTTTCCAGGCACAAGTCAGTTCTTGCTTTTCATCTGACACTTGTCAAGATGATTTCAATTTATGCATTGACAAATCATACTGCCAACCCCCTAATCCCAAAAGAGACTGTAATTCCTTTGAGGACTGCTTTTCATATGTAATACCTGGCATAACACGCACTGTGAAATAGGTGCTCAATAAATGAACTGAATGAGCAAGTTAATTAATAGGGAAAAGAAAAGAAGAAAAATCACAACACATTTCTATATCAATCAAAATTTCAAGGGGACACAAATCAAATGTGAAGAAATTGGACACATGGGGGCAGTTGCTGGAAGGCTTAAATCTGAGACACTGGGGTCAGAGAAACAGTACTGGAACTCCGGCTGTGTCACAGTCTGGCTGTGTATCCTTGACTGGGTAACTATCCATGCTTTTGGCCTCCTTATCTCTAAAACCAGGGTCATAGTGGAGCTAAACCTATGCTTTTTAATTTTATGAGACAAAATGAGACAAAGTATACAATGTGTGCTGCACTGTGCCTAGCCCACAGAACTATGTGTAACAGCCACAGTGGGCATTACACAGAGATGACGATGATGACTACTCATGTCTTGACTCTTGGGAGACCTATAATCTGATTGGGGAAAAACTGCACAGGGCAGAGTTCAGAGAACCGGGCAATACTCCAGAATTCACTCAGAAGGAAGTATGGAGAGATAAAAGAGAGAAAACAGACACATGTTTGGAATTCCTGAAGCTGAGGGAAAAAAAGGGAAGCAGAAGAAAAATACTCAAAGATGGGAGTCGGGCAGTTGTGCAGCAGGTTAAGTGCACATGGCGCGTGCAAGGAGCAGTGTAAGGATCCCGGTTAGAGCCCCTGGCTCCCCAACTACATGGGAGTCGCTTCACAGGCGGTGAAGCAGGTCTGAAGGTGTCTATCTTCCTCTCCCCCTCTCTGTCTTCCCTTCCTCTCTCAATTTCTCTCTGTCCTATCCAACAATGACAACGTCAACAACAATAATAACTATAACAATAAAAAATAATAAAAAATACTCAAAGATATAAATAGAAAATGGAGTATGATTGAAATAATGAAAGAGGTCAACCTATGAAACAAGAGACTACATCCTGTCCTGTGGGGGTGGGGGGAATAAAAAAACAATTGTGGAACATCAAGACTATCAATATCAAGAGACAACCTGATGGAATTCTGAGGAGAAGGATGAGTATCAAATGATCTCACTTATAGGAAGAACCTAAGAAACAAGGACAGAAAGGAAAAACTCACGGCCAGATAGTGGCACATCTGGTTGAGTGTACATGTCACAATGCACAAGGACCCAGGTTCATGTGCCTGGTCCCCACCTGCAGGGGGTAAACTTCATAAGTGCTGAAGCAGTGCTGCACCTCTCTCTCTCTTTCTTCCTCTTTTTTTTTTAAATGCCTTTTAATTTTGTGAAATGTTTATATATTTATTATTGGATAGAGACAAAGAAATTATGAGGGGGAGAGGGAGATAGAGAGGGACAGAGACAGAGAGACACTTGCAGCCCTGCTTCACCACTCATGAAGCTTTCCCCCTGCAGATGGGGGCCAGGGGCTAGAACCTGGATCCTTGTGCACTGTAGCCTTTGCACTCAATCAGGTGAGCCACCTCCTGGCTCCTTCTCTCTTCCTTTCTATCTCCCTTCCTTCTCAATTTCTCTTTCTCTCTATCCAAAAAATGAGTAGATACAATAAAATATTTTTTAAAAAAGTAAGTAAGAGAGAAAAGGACAACATAAGGTGAAATTTGGACACTGCACTAAAGAAAAGACTGGGGAAAGAGAAGGGAGGGGGTGGAGAGAGCAATTTGGACCTGATACATGGTGGCAGAAAAGAATGTTGGGGATGGGAGTGGTATGCTAACACTTATTGTGGGAAATGAGAAGTTGTACCAATATGTCAACAAATGTATGGTAAATAATTATCCCCCTGGGGTCCGGCAGTAGCACAGCAGGGTAAGCACAGGTGGCACAAAGCGCAAGGACTAGTGTAAGCATCGGGGTTTGAGTCCCCAGCTCCCCACCTGCGGGGGGGGGGTCGCCTCACAAGTGGTGAAGCAGGTCTGCAGGTGTCTACCTTTCTCTCCTCCTCTCTGTCTTCCCCTCCTCTCTCCATTTCTCTCTGTCCTATCCAACAATAACATCAATGGCAACAGTAACAATACCGACAACAACAAGGGCAACAAAAACGGAAAAAATGGCCTCCAGGAGCAGTGGATTCGTCGTGCAGGCACCGAGCCCCAGCAAATAGCCCTGGAGGCAAAATAATAATAATAATAATAATAATAATAATAATAATCCCCCGTGAGATGGGGGAGAGAGAGACAGAAGATAAAGAAAATCTAGAGGGGAGTCGGGCTGTAGCGCAGCGGGTTAAGCGCAGGTGGCACAAAGCACAAGGACTGGCATAAGGATCCCGGTTCGAACCCCGGCTCCCCACCTGCAGGGGAGTTGCTTCACAGGTGGTGAAGCAGGTCTGCAGTTGTTTATCTTTCTCTCCTCCTCTATGTCTTCCCCTCCTCTCTCCATTTCTCTCTGTCCTATCCAACAACGACAACAACAATAATAACTACAACAATAAAACAACAAGGGCAACGAAAGGGAATAAATAAATAAAATAGATATTTTTTTAAAAAAAGAAAATCTAGAACAGTTCAGAGGGAGCAAAGTTAAGTCTGCTGCACATTGCTGTACTGCCCTAGAAAGCAGTATAGCAACGATTACTGTGCTCTCAGGAAATCATGAACACAGGCTGTGATCCTTTAAGAAAAAGAACATAACAGGTGTGGCGACCTGCTTTACTAGCTATGCAGTGTTTGCAACAGAAGACTCTCAGAGCTAAAACCCACCAGACTCGGATAAGTGAGGACACTTAGTTACTACATGCACAAGGCTCATGAAACTTACAAGAAAAAAAAACATAACAATCTGGAACACAATAAGAAAATACGTTTGTCAAATTGGAGCCAAAACAGAAGAATCAAAATGAAGTCAGAAATAAAGTTGATAAAATAAGTGGGAATAAATATTGATCATATTTGAGTATAAAATTAAAACACTGTGGAGATTACACATGATGGAAATTGTATAAACCTTCATGTCAAAGTAATGGCATTGCACCCAGGATTGGAAAGTGGAGAGAGGCTGGGAGCAGGAGGTGGTGTACTGTGTAAAGCACTTTAAAACAAAAGCAATAACTTGGGGGGGGGGGATTAACACTGAGCTTCATTTTACCTGCGCTGAGAGGACGGTGTCAGGTAAAGGAGGAGGGAGAAGGGACTGCTGAAGGTCAGCTCCCGGGTCTGGCAGACACTGCTGGATCCAGCGGGTCCTCGTGTCCACCTGGGCCTCATGCCAGCACCGCGTGGCCGCTGCCTGGGAGAGGCCTCTTGGAGCAGCATGGCGCCACCAGCTGCTTGCCTTTCCCCTGGCGCTCGGCCCAGGGGGGCTGAGCAGGGCCACACTCATGAGCTGGTAGTCCAGGCTGCTCTCCTGCGAGGGGGAACGGCACCACCAGACGCTCATGCACAACTAGCCTGCTGCCCGCTGCCCGCTGCCCTAAGCCCATGCCAGCAGTCGCGGCCTGACTTCGTGGACAGAAAAGTCACATGTCGGGCCTTCACGGGAGACCTAGCGGGAATATTTTTAAAGTGGAAGAAGATCCAAAAATGCCCGTGAAGGATCTGCTATGTACAAAGCCATTCCTGCGGTCCAGCGTCTCCACTTGCTCCAGGGACCCTGGGTGGAGGACACATCTAGAGGAAGGATTTGCACAGGGGGTGGCGGTGTTAGAGACCTGGGTCCGAGTGCAGAAGCTTATAATTTCATGGGGCTTTTTTTTTTTTTTTTTGGTTTATTTTTGGTTGGCAGATCAGGTGGTATTTGGTGGCCCAATTCTTCATCTCCTTAGAGATTTCAGAGCTCTTAAGGAATCTAAAAAAAAAAAATGGGCTAAATAATTTATTGCATAGGGACTGGGTGGTGGTGCATACAATACAATGTTCAAGGACCCAGGTTCGAGCCCCTGGCTCCTACCTGCAGAGGGAAAGCTTCCAGATTGGTGAAGTAGTGCTGCAGGTGTCTTTCTGTCTCTCTCACTCTCTGCCTCCCCATTTCTCTCAGTTTCTAGCTGTCTCTATCCAATAAGTAATAATAAAAAATTTAAAAACTGCATAAATATAAAAACAGTTTATTGCATTTTAAGTATATAACATGTGTATATTTATATAGTTGGTTATAAAAACAGAGACATGGGTGTGTGTGTGCGTGAATGCTCAAGAACACACATAGGTGTGGAAGGCCCATGGATACCTGTAAAGGAAGGATCTGCTGTGTACTTACACAGTAAGGAAATCTTGCCTTCATCTCCAGGTGAAAAAAATAATCATTGTGCTTCTAAGATCTGAATCCCCTTAACACTGAGGAGCAAGTGAATATCTGTTACTAAGAGTGATGGTCCATTACGTTCTTTTTTCATTTTTTCCTCTTCTTTGATGTTTTCATTTTTATTTTATTTTATTTTATTTATAAAAAGAAAACATTGACAGAACCATAGGATAGGAGGGGTACAACTCCACACAATTCCCACCACCAAAACTCTGTATCTCATCCCCTTGATAGCTTTCCTATTCTTTAACCCTCTGGGAGTATGGACCCAAGGTCATTGTGGGATGCAGAAGGTGGAAGGTTTGGCTTCTGTAATTGCTTCTCTGCTGAACATGGGTGTTGACAGGTTGATCCATATTCCTAGCCTGCCTCTCTCTATTTTAAATTACATGCATGGATGTCTCTTTTGTAGTAATAACACTACAGTCCAGTTTAAATTAGAAAGGTAGGTGTACTTGATGTCATTGAATCATACACTTGAAGTAGTTGAGGTAAATTTTATGCCATGTCTGTTTAAACATTGTAAAAAGAGAATGAAAGAAAGGGAGCAGAAAAGAAAACAAGAAAGGGGGGAGTCGGGTGGTAGCGCAGTGGGTTAAGCACACATGGCACAAAACACAAGGGCCCGAGTAAGAATCCCGGTTTGAGTGGTGAAGCAAGTCTTCCTTCTCTCCCCTCTCTGTCTTCCCTTCCTCTCTCCATTTCTCTTTGTCCTATCCAACAATGACGACATCAATAACCACAACAATAATAACTACAACAATAAAACAAGGGCAACAAGAGGGAATAAATAAATATAAAAAAATTAAAAAAGAAAAAAAGAAAAGGATCCTTCAATAAATAAATATTTAAAAAAAGAACAGAAAGAACAAGAAAGAAAAAAAGGGGAAAAAGAAAAGAAAGGTCAGAAGAAAAGGGGATGAAGAGGGAACAATGTCAAGCTGTTAAATATAGGACAAAAACAGGAGTGTAAATTGTTCTGTTTTTTATGAAACACACATGTTATCAAGTTGATATACTAAAAAAGAAAAACTGTGCTCTTTGGACAATTGAATAGGACGCCCCAAGCAAAAAAAGACAAAGATCAGTCTTTGGAAAAAAATGTTGGTTTTGTTTTTTGCCACATTTATGCTTCTATTGATAAATTGGTTTTGTGGCTAGGTTAAAGGAAACCTCCCATTTGCACTACCTTCTAGCAGTACACTATCCAAGTGAGCTATTTTGCCAGCTTAGAACATTACTTATTCTTAATTGTAGCAAAATATACATAACATGAAATTTACTATCATATATATATATATATATATAAAACTTTAGGCAGAGGCAAGATCTGATCTTCTCAAAAAAGCTTCACTGGGTTTGACTCTCAGCAGGCTACTCCCAGGAGCTGCCAAGTCAGGAGCATAAATTATCTGGAGCTGAGCCCAGACTGTTATTTCACTCACTTTACCATAAAAAAATTGAGACAAAATCAAAACATCCCAGACACCTGGGTTCCATGCATTGGAATTGGCTGCAGCAGACTTTTCCTGGCTAGCTGCCAGTGGAGGGGAGGGGAGGGAAGGGAAGGGAGGGAAGGGAAGAATGGGGAGGCCCACACACTGGGCTATTAAGAGCTTGCCTACTGTATGCCTATCCCCCCTCCACTCCCACCCACCCCCAATCCCCACCCCCACCCCTGCCCCAGTCAAACGTTTCATGTTTTCCCATTGCTTTGAGCAGGGCCTGTGTCTGATCTGTCTCTTGCCTATTTCTAAAGGTCTCATTTCTTGTCCACAGTGTTAGTCAGAAGCCTCTTTCACCAGATGACCATGCTCACTGTTCCCGATGTTAGAACAAGATGCAATGCAGGGCAGGGGAAATAGTTCACTTGGACAATGTACTACTTCGGCATATATGCAAACCCAGGTTCAAGCCTGGCCTCCACCACACTAAAGGAACGTTTGGTCTCTTCCATTCTCTCCTAAAAAAAAAAAAAAATACAGGGAGTCTGGCGGTAGCGCAGCAGGTTAAGCACATGTCGTACAAAGTGCAAGGACCAGAGTAAGGATCTGGGTTTGAGCCCCCAGCTCCCCACTTACAGGGGAGTCACTTCACAAGTGGTGAAGCAGGTCTGCAGGTGTCTATCTTTCTCTCCCTCTCTCTGTCTTCCCCTCCTCTCTCTATTTCTCTCCATCCTATACAACAACAAGGGCAACAAAAGGGGATAAATAAATAAATATAAAAAAAAGAGTTGGGTAGGGGTAGATAGCATAATGGTTATGCAAAGAGACTCTCATGCCTGAGACTTCAAAGTCCCAGGTTCAATCCCCTGCACCAACATAAACCTGAGCTGATCAGTGCTCTAGAAAAAAAAAAATGCAGACATTTGATAAAGCATTCTTCTCAACTATCCCCCAACCCCAACCCCAACTGGGAGATCTGTACATGAGTGGTTTGAACTCTGGGCTGATTTCTCATTTAGATAGACAGAAAGACCACAGTGCCAGAATTTCCCCCAACGACAAGGCAACTTCCATGTGGTACTGAAACCTGAAACTGGGTCATGCACATGGCAAGAAACAGGTCTTACCAGATGAGAGCTTTATTTATTAATTGTAGCAAAATATAGATAACATGAAATTTACCATTTAATTTTTTGCTTTATTCAGTGCCAGAGATAAAACTCAACATCTCATGCATGTGTCCTGCGACTGAACTACCTCCTTGAAATAAAAATATTTTTTTATTTAAAATTAAAAATTTTTATTTTAAAAATAAAAATAATTTTTTATTTAAATTTTTTAAAGATTTTGAGAGGCCCAGGAGGTAGTGCACTGGTTACAGCAACACACTTGTAGGAATGAAATTCTGGGTTCGATTCTGATACTGCACATGACAGAGTGATACTCTGGTCCTCTCCTTCTGCAACCCTCCTCTCAATAATCTTTAAATAAATTTTGAAAAATTTAAAAAGGAAAAATTGTGAGACTGGACAAGTCAGATAGCACCTGCTGTCATACATGAGGCCCAAGTTTGAGCCCTGTCCGCACTAAAATGAAGGGATTTTTTGTGCTCTGGTTTCTTTGCCTCTCTGCTTCTATCTCTCTTCCTTCTCTTGTCTCTGTCTTTCTATCTGAGAATGTCAGCTTGGCGCAGTGAAACCTCACTCACTACAAAAGGAGCAGGGGAGGGGAGGGAAATAAAGAGAGACAAAGAACACAAAGCACTGTACCACCAACCATTTCTGAATTTAGGGAGACTAGCTTGTAGGTGTGCAATTTCTTGACACGTAAAGAGATTCTATTTTTCCAGTATCTTACCTTTGGCACCAGAGTGATCTACACATGCTCCTCATAGGAAGAGACAGGATTGGACTAGACAATTTAGATGGACACATTAGCAAGTCCTTTTATTTCTAATTTGGTTAAAGGTTTCAGCAAAAAACATTTCCTTTTTACTAGGCTATTTTCTTTACTGGAAATATGAAGGCATCATAGAACCACTTCTACATATATATGCAGAGTAACCTTCCAGATACAGTCTTTGCATCATAGCATGGTTTTAAGGAGTCAGTTATGTTTTTTTGGCTAATGATCAGAGTACTCAACTGGTAGGTGCAAAGGCATGTTCCTTCACATCTATAGTAAAGATGTTTAAAGTTATAAAAAAAGAAGAAAACTAGGCAAAGTACAAAACAGAACAGCTAACTGGAACATCTATTTTTAAAGCTTATAATAATAATAATAAAACCCTTTTCTCCTTCCAGGTTAATTTCTATGCCAGCCAACTTTTGGAAACCTACACATAAACATTTAATTAATTTTAAAACCATGCCACATTTAGTAGAAACTGGGAAATTCCATCTTTGAAGGACAGAACAATTAAGTGCTTGATGGGTATCATAGTAAATCTAATAGGCTTATTTCAAAAGTCTTAAAATGTTGTAAACATATATACAGGTTTATTTTTCTTTTAAACTGTCCTATATACTTGAGATGTTTGAGTAATACTACTACATTACTCTGGTTAGTTTTTTTTACTATCTTCTCCCCAAATAAATTAAACACTCGTCAAACCCTGTCTTCTCCACTGTTATTTTTTATTTTTTTTATCAAGGTAGGAGATTTGAAATAGGACAGCAGTGTGATTTGGCATTTGAACACGTCCTCAAATCCAATTCCAGCAAGTGTATAAAATCTGTAAAACCACAAGCTTAAAGCCCCAAACTTATCTTTGAAGCTCTGGGTAATACATGGAAGCACAATGCAAATGGGGGAAATTTATGAGCAGTAGAGCAGTCTATAGCATCTCTCTCTTCTCTTCTTCCCTCTCCCTCTCCCTCTCTCTCTCTCCTACTTGCTCTTCCTCTCCTTCATCCACTCCTTGGTCTCTCCTTCTCTCTCTCCTTCTTCTTCATCTCCCCCTCCCTCTGTATCTTTCAATCTGTATCTGGAAAAAAAAAAAGCTCACTAGGAGTGATGGAATAGAGCAAGAGCAAAGCCCCCCAAAAGCCCTGGCAGACAAAAAAAAAAATCACAAACACCAAATTTGGAATACTAGTCAATGACCTTCCTTCCTTTCATTCTTCCTTCCTTTCTTCTTTCTTTCTTTCTTTCTTTCTTTCTTTCTTTCTTCCTTTTGTCTTTCTCTCTTCCTTCCTTTCTAATATTGTCTTAACTAAAAGAGGAATTCAGAAACTGGAGGAAGAGGGTGGAAATAAAAATGTAATAATGACTATAATTTATTTTACTATTATTATTATTTTAAATATTTATTTATTCCCTTTTGCTGCCCTTGTCATTCTATTGTTGTGGTTATTATTGTTTTTGTTGGATAGGACAGAGAGAAATGGAGAGAGGAGGGGAAGACAGCGAGGGGAACAGAAAGACACCTGCAGACCTGCTTCACCACCTGTGAAGTGACTCCCCTGTAGGTGAGGAGCCAGGGGCTCGAACCGGCATCCTTACGCCTTGCGCTTTGTGCTAAGTGCACTTAACCTGCTGTACTACCGCCCGACTCCCAATGATTATAATTTATTCTTTGCTTTCCATGTCCCTGGAATTATACAAAATCCTACATGTGTTCTTTCATTTTAATCTTTACCATGAAGTGGATATTAAATATCCTCCACACATTAAATATATTCTTCAACTTAGCTTTCCTGACAGCAGAACTGTTCTTCTATTCCTCATTCTAACTTAGACATTTAGAATAACACTTGACAAATAGTAACTCAATTGATAGTTAATGAGCTAAACAATAAAAGAAAGAATGTATTAACCAAAGCAGAAGAGTTAGAATTAAAGTATGGGTGTATAGATTTTTTTTTATTTTTTTAAATAAATAATTTTATTTATTTATATATTTTAAAAAAGGAGACAGTAACAAGACTGTAGGATAGGAGGGGTACAACACACAATTCCCACCAGCAGATCTCTATATCCCATCCCCTCCCCTTATATCTTTCCCATTCTTTATCCTTCTGGGAGTATGGACCCAAGATCATTGTGGGTTGCAGAAGGTGGAAGGTCTGACTTCTGTAATTGCTTCCCCGCTGAACATGGGCGTTGACTGGTCAGTCCATACTCCCAGTCTGCCTCTCTCTTTCCCTAGTAGGGTGGGTCTCTGGGAAAGCGGAGCTCCAGAACACATTGGTGGGGTCATCTGTCCAGGGAATTCTGGTTGACATCATGCTGGCATCTGGAACCTGGTGGCTGAAAAGAGAGTTAACACACAAAGCCAAACAAATTGTTGAACAATTATGGACCTAAAGGCGGGAATAGTGCAGATGAAGTGTTGGGAGGTACTCACTGCAGATTATTATTATTATTATTATTATTTTAAATAATTTATTTCTTTATTGGGGAATTAATGCTTTACATTCAACAGTAAATACAATAGTTTGAACATGCATAACATTCCCCAGATTCCCATTTAACAATACAACCCCCACTATTTCATTCATCATTTTTCATGGACCTGTATTCTCCCCACCCACCCACCCACCCCAGAGTCTTTTACTTTGGTGTAATACTCCAATTCCATTTCAGGTTCGACTTGTGTTTTCTTTTCTGGTCTTGTTTTTCAACTTCGGCCTGAGAGTGAGATCATCCCATATTCATCCTTCTGTTTCTGACTTATTTCACTCAACATGAATTTTTCAAGGTCCATCCAAGATCGGCTAAAAACGGTGAAGTCACCATTTTTTACAGCTGAGTAGTATTCCATTGTGTATATATACCACAACTTGCTCAGCCACTCATCTGTTGTTGGACACCTGGGTTGCTTCCAGGTTTTGGCTATTACAAATTGTGCTGCCAAGAACATATGTGTACACAGATCTTTTTGGATGGATGTGTTGGGTTCCTTAGGATATATCCCCAGGAGAGGAATTGCAGGGTCATAAGGTAGGTCCATTTCTAGCCTTCTGAGAGTTCTCCAGACTGTGCTCCACAGAGGTTGGACCAATTTGCATTCCCACCAGCAGTGTAGGAGGGTTCCTTTGACCCCACACCCTCTCCAGCATTTTCTGCTGTTACCAAGCAGTTTTGATGACAATGGCCCTATAATACAGTTTGAGATCTGGGAGTGTGATGCCTCCGGTTCTGTTCTTCTTTCTCAAGATTGTTTTGGCAATTCTAGGTCTTTTCTGGTTCCAGATAAACATTTGTAGCATTTTTTCTATTCTCCTAAAAAATGTGCTTGGGATCTTGGTGGGGATAGCATTAAATTTGTAGATGGCTCTGGGTAATGTATTCATTTTGATGATGTTAATTCTTCCAACCCATGAACATGGAATATCTTTCCACTTCTTTGTGTCTTTTTCAATTTCTTTGAGTAGTGACTCATAATTTTCAGTATACAAGTCTTTCACTTCTTTGGTTAGGTTTACTCCTAGATATTTTATTGTTTTTGTTGCTATAGAAAAAGGAACTGATTTTTGGATTTCAATTTCTTCTAACTTAGTGTTTGCATAGAGGAATGCCACTGACTTTTGAATGTTAATTTTATAGCCTGACACCTTACTGTATTGCCTGATGATTTCCAAAAGCTTCTTGATGGATTCCTTAGGTTTTTCCATGTATACTATCATGTCATCTGCAAATAAGGAGAGTTTGACTTCTTCTCTTCCAATCTGTATGCCTTTAATTCCTTGCTCCTGCCTGATTGCTATGGCAAGAACTTCCAACACTATGTTGAATAGTAATGGTGATAGTGGGCAGCCCTGTCTAGTACCTGATCTGAGGGGAAATGCTTCCAGTTTTTCACCATTGAGTATGATGTTGGCTGTAGGTTTGCTATATATAGACTCCACTATCTTCAGGAATTTTCCATCTATTCCCATTTTTTGTAGTGTTTTGATCATAAAGGGATGTTGTATTTTGTCAAAGGCTTTCTCTGCATCTATTGATATGACCATGTGGTTTTTGGTCTTGCTTTTGTTGATGTGGTGGATTATAGGGCCATTGTCATCAAAACTGCTTGGTACTGGAACATGAACAGACACACTGACCAGTGGAATAGAATTGAGAGCCCAGAAATGAGGCCCCACATCTATGGACATCTAATCTTTGACAAAGGGGCTCAGACTATTACATGGGGAAAGCAGAGTCTCTTCAACAAATGGTGTTGGAAACAATGGGTTGAAACATGCAGAAGAATGAAACTGAATCACTGTATTTCACCAAATACAAAAGTAAATTCCAAGTGGATCAAGGACTTGGATGTTAGACCAGAAACTATCAGATACTTAGAGGAAAATATTGGCAGAACTTTTTTCCGCATAAATTTTAAAGACATTTTCAATGAAACGAATCCAATTACAAAGAAGACTAAGGCAAGTATAAACCTATGGGACTACATCAAATTAAAAAGCTTCTTCACAGCAAAAGAAACCACTACCCAAACCAAGAGACCCCTCACAGAATGGGAGAAGATCTTTACATGCCATACATCAGATAAGAGTTTAATAACCAATATATATAAAGAGCTTGCCAGACTCAACAACAAGACAACAAATAACCCCATCCAAAAATGGGGGGAGAACTTGGACAGAATATTCACCACAGAAGAGATCCAAAAGGCCGAGAAACACATGAAAAAATGCGCCAAGTCTCTGATTGTCAGAGAAATGCAAATAAAGACAACAATGAGATATCACTTCACTCCTGTGAGAATGTCATACATCAGAAAAGGTAACAGCAGGTGTATAGATTTTGAAGTCTATTCTCTTGCTCTTCCCACCACATTCCATAGCAACTTCACAGGGTTGGAATGGCTGTACTTCAGGCATGTTGGTTTCTGTCCAGTTGGCTCCTCTTCTCATGGACGCTGTTATAGAGGTCAGTGGCCCCCAGGTTGCATCTGTTAACTACTTCTGGACTTTCTATTCTGTTCTATTAATTTATGTGTCCATTCTGCCACCAATATTGAAATGTATTGATAATGGTAGTTTTATCCTAGTAAACCTTAAAGGCTATAATGAGCCTATTATATTTATTATTCTTTTGAAAATTGTTTTAACAAGTAAATGCAGTAAAACTTGAGGCTTAGACCCTGCTAAAATCCTAGGTGTATTTCCTCTACAACTTGAGGCCAGAAGCCATAGATTGACTTGGATACAACAAATGGCACTCAATGCTTTTAACAACTGGGAGAAAGTCCAAGTTTGTCAGATAAAGAAGGGACTACAGGGGGCCAGGCGGTGGTGCATGTAATACAAAACATAAGGACCCATGCAAGCACGCTGGTTCAAGCCTTTGGCTCCCCATCTGCAGGAGTGTCGCTTTACAAGCAGTGAAACAGGTCTGCAGGTGTTTTTTTCTCTCCCTCTCTCCTTCTTTTTATTATCTTTATTTATTTATTTATTGCAAGAGACAGTCAGAAATCAAAGGGAAGGGGGAGACAAAGAGGTAGTGAGACAGAGATATCTGCTGCACTACTACACCACTTGAGAAACTTTCCTCTTGCAGGTGGGGGTTGAGGTCTTGAACTGGGGTCCTTACTCATTGTAACATGTGTGCTCAGCCAGGTGAATCACTACCCAGCCCCTCTCTCTCCCTCTCTATCTTCCCCTCCTCTCTCAATTTCTCTCTGTCCTATCCAATAAAATGAAAAATGAAAAAAAAAAAAAAACACCTGCAGGGGAGTTGCTTCACAGGCAGTGAAGCTGGTCTGCAGGTGTCTATCTTTATCTCCCCTCTCTGTCTTCCCCTCCTGTCTCCATTTCTTTCTGTCCTGTCCAACAATGACAACAACAATAATAACTACAACAATAAAACAACAAGGGCAACAAAAGGGAATAAATAAATAAAATAAATACTTTTAAAAAAGTCTTTAAAAAGAACTAAAAATATTGAGCTTTGGCAATCCAGGAGGACACTATAAAGTATCCTTTTACTATATATTTATTTTCCCTTTTTGTTGCCCTTTTTATTGTTGTTATTGATGTCATTGTTGTTAGATAGGACAGAGAGAAATGGAGAGAGGAGGGGAAGACAGAGAGAGGAAGAGAAAGTTAGACACCTGCAGACCAGCTTCACTGCCTGTGAAGCAACTCCCCTGCAGGTGGGGAGCTGGGAGCTGGAACTGGTATCCTTAGGCCGGTCCTTGCACTTTGCACCACATGCATATAACCTGCTGCGCTACTGCCTGACTCGCTCTTTTACTTTTCTTAGGAAAGTAAAGAAATTTTCCAATAAAAATTGCAAGAATACACCCCACTTACCTCACTAGCTTGAATATGTCATTTAAACCCAAAGGCAGCCATTTCAGGAGTACTATAATTGACACAAAAGGCTCAATACTTTTATTTATTTATTT
Source organism: Erinaceus europaeus (assembly GCF_950295315.1). Classification (NCBI taxonomy): domain Eukaryota; kingdom Metazoa; phylum Chordata; class Mammalia; order Eulipotyphla; family Erinaceidae; genus Erinaceus; species Erinaceus europaeus. The sequence continues at coordinate 39,439,544 of NC_080171.1, read as the reverse complement.
ATTTATTTAATTTTTTTATTTAAGAAAGGATAAATTAACAAAACCATGGGGTAGGAGGGTTACTACTCCACACAATTCCCACCATCCAATCTCCATATATCCCACTCCCTCCCCTGATAGCTTTCCCATTCTCTATCCCTCTGGGAGCATGGACTCAGGGTCATTGTGGGTTGCCGAAGGTGGGAGGTCTGGCTTCTGTAATTGCTTCCCCGCTGAACATGGGCGTTGACTGGTCGGTCCATACTCCCAGTCTGCCTCTCTCTTTCCATAGTAGGGTGGGTCTCTGGGGAAGCTGAGCTCCAGGGCACATTGGTGGGGTCTTCAGTCCAGGGAAGCCTGGCCAGCATCCTGATGACATCTGGAACCTGGTGACTGAAAAGAGAGTTAACATGCGAAGCCAAACAAATTGTTGAGCAATCATGGACCCAAAGCTTGGCATAGTGGAGAGGAAGTATTAGGGGATACTCACTGCAAACTCTAGTGTACTTCTACTTTCAGGTATATATTTTGCAGTAGTTTATGGATACGTGTGAACATATGCTCTCTCTCACAGAAACTGGTTTATATCTAGGTTTTGGGACTTTGTTAGAAAGTGAACCACCTGAGATGGAATTAGAGTATACTATGAAAGAAAAGGTCTCACCCTAGTAATGAAGCTGAAGGGTTGTCATTCCACACGTGAAGTCTCTGGACACAGTCTGAAGTGAAGCATGTTGAGGTGGCCATCGTTGTGTTGATTAGATTGTGATCGGCAGATGCAATATTATTTGATATGGATTGGGAGAGGCATACAGGAAAGTGGGCCCTATTCAAGGGTTCCAGGACTGGGGGAAGTAGAGGCTCTATAGTGGAGATGTGAGGTTCCTGCTGTCTTAGGGTTCAAAAAGACAATCGATAGTTAATGTTATCATCACATTATTTGATAATTGGGTTAACTTTGAAAAGTCCTTTTGTTATGGTTTGCTGTACGGTACCCAGTATCTTGTATATAGCTGTGCTTTTTTTTTTTTCCAGTCTTGCCTATTGGTGGCTGTGGAAGCTAGAATCAGGAGCATTATTTTAAAAAAAAGAGGAGAGAATTTGAAGATTTTCTAGTGACTCTTCTAGCTATGTTCTCCTAGACAACTTTGTATTTTCCTCCTTGAGTCTCATATTATTGGGAAAATATCAACAGTAAAGTGGGCTTTGCAGCATAAGCAAACATGTTAGTCCTGAGAGTAGCTAAAAGATAACAAAGATTTGGTTCCAAAATAGGGAGCCTGAAAAAAAAAACAAACTTATAAAACAGAAAGGAAGACACTAGTTTCCTTTTTTTTGCTTGTGTAATTGCTATTTGCCAGTCAGTCATTCTCAACTTGCTGGAAACTAGGGCTGGAAGGAGTAGGGCAAATCCTGTGTGTAGATGAAAATGCTACCAGGCAGGTGAATATTTGTTTCAAAGCAGATAATCAGGCCCCAAGTGGACAATAGTAATAACAGAAATAACAGTAATCTTTGGAGTTCAAAGAGACAATTCTATTTATTTTGTTAATGAAAGAGGCTGGGTGAAGAAAATTTACCATTGTTTCTACTTCCTGTCCAAGACTTCCATATACACACTGATAGCTTTTCAGTACTCCATTTAGAAGTCCTTGGAAGAAAATGTGGGGATTTTTGGGAATTGCTTGAGCTTCTTCCTAAGTTAAAACATGGAAAGGAAGTAGAAGATTGTGGCAGAGGAGAAAGTGTGAGCTGCCTCCAGAGCCAAGGGAAGCTGGGGTTCTGCTTTGGGGAATTCCATCATTGCTTGAAAGAGAGAAATGAAACCTTGGGTCTGGGTCATGTAAACGAAGCAAAAGGCTACAGTTTCAGTGGAACATAGATACACTTTGGTTCCAGAGAGTGCTGTGTTTGAATTTCTGCTCCACCAAGTACTATGTTCATATTTCAGAGTAAATTCATTAATGTCTCTGAGCAGAGTCCATAGCTATATCTATTTTCTGCTCCATGAAAACATGAAATGTGCTCTCAAGCTGTCATTATCATCCATGTGTGGTAGTTTTTACTGATATTGCACACTTACAGTAACTTCCTATTTTTAAAAAATTATTTAAATGTAGTACAGAGGAGTTAATGCAGGACTTCACAATGCAGCTAAGTAGCCTCCTGGACCCCATTTTGTCATCTAGAGAGAAAGAGAAGAGAAGAAGAGGGGAAGAGAGGGGAAGGGAGGGAGGGAGGCATGGAGGGAGGGAGGGGGAGAGAGAGAGAGAAAGAAGAGAAGAGAAGAGAAGAGAAGAGAAGAGAAGAGAAGAGAAGAGAAGAGAAGAAAAGAGAAGAGAAGAGGGAGGCCACAGCTGTGTCCCACAATTCTTGGTACTTTTATGTAATGCTGAGGCTCCAACCCAAGGTTCAGCTCATGGCAAAATGTCCCCCTTTCCAGGTGAGTTATATCCTAGCCTGGTAGCTTCCTCTTTGAAGAGTATTCTTCCTAAAGAGAGCTATTTTACTCAGTTGTTTCCCTGCTGAAAAGAGTTTTAACCTATACCTTGCATGACAGAAATTAGGTTCCAAACTGTACAAACAAAACAGATTATAATAGCAAATAGAGTTCTGTAAGGCAGACACCTTTCAAAATTGAATATAAGGGAATAGACAAAGAAAGAGTCCAAGTTTTGTTTCATAGTAAGTAAATTGCAGCTAGCTGCCTTTGGGACTCTAGGCCGTTCCCCATCCCCATGCAAATGCCTGTCGAGGCAAGTACGCCCCCCAGAGGCAAGAAATGTTTTTTTTAAGCTGATAAAGTTTTGCCCACAGAGGCAAAATATGGCCCCCTCAGGCTTTCCCTTGACAGCACACTGGTTCTTGTTACTTGCTTACATGTTTCTCCATGTTTGTGCCAGTTTCTTTTTTAAAAATGCCTGTATGATATAGGTTTTTGTTCACCCCACACCCGTGATACTGTGGTCATTTAGTTAAAAAGAAAAGGGGGAATTGTTGTATGCTTTACATTGGGTTGTTCTAGCTCTCCCCCTGCCAAGAAAATTGGATCAGTCCTGCTAGTTTCACGGGCCCGCTTGGCCCTGCCCCAAGGAACCCCGAGAGAGTTCCAGAGTTGCAGAGTTCGAGAGTGCTTGGTGCCGCTGTGGGGGAAAGAGGCAGCAGAGTTCTGTTTGGTGATTAGTTTGGTTTAGTTTATGAATCGTTGTTCCTGAATAAAGAAATACAGCTTCCCTGCCCAGCCGTTGTCTTCGCGTCTCTGTTACCCGCCCGTGAAGCTAGCCCAGCCAGCTGGAGACTCCGAATTTTAACAACAAATGGTGCCCATGTGGACCTGACCTGCGCATCTCTCAGATAAGTGAAGACAATTTGGCTACCTATGTACTATGGCCTTCTCTTCTGCTTGTGAAGAGATCTCCAAAGGCTTCTGCTCTTTCTTCATGATACTGTTTTGCTGTTTCTGGAACATTTATCTTTGAAGTTTTGGAACTGAGTACTGGGTGAAGAATGGTACCTGCTACTGAGGTCATGCAAAGTTTGCAGACAAGCAGGTATAAGACAGAGTTTTGTTCTCTGTTTGTGGCATTTCACCTGCCTATTAGACACCCATCACCTTTAATTTCTGATATATATTGCAAATATTTTATTGTGATGAATAGTTGTTTACAAGACTGTAAGATGACAGACTTTAGTTCCACATAGCACCCACCACTGAAGTTTTGTGACCCTACCCTCCTAACAACCACCACAATAGTTCTCACAAAGTCTCAGAGACAGTCTGTTTACTTTTGACCTGCCCTGTAATTAAAGCATGAGTTTTCTCTTGTGATAACATCCCTCCTTCCACTCTCCCTCCAAGTCACTTCTCTACATGGTGACCCGAATAGATCTTAAAATAGAGATACTTGCTTAACTCTCATCATTTATTAACTTCCATCAAATTAGGAAGAGGAGTTAAATCCTGCCACCTACCAGGAGGACCTACTACTTTATTTAGGTCTTGCTACTTTTCCAGGTTCAATTCTCTCTTGCCATTTAATCACCTTGATTTAGCTGCATTTGCCTCCTTGCTATTGTTTTTGATCCAGATGCTTGCATATCATATCTTATGCATAGAAATTTGTTGCTGCCAAAGTCATGTTTTTTTTTTTTTTTTTTTTTTTTTTTTTTACCAGAGCACTGCCCAGCTCTGGTTTATGGTACTGCTGGGGAATGAACCTGGAACCTTCAGTGTTTCAGGGCTGAAATTTTTTTTGCATAAGCATTTTGCTGTCTGCCCAGTCCTCCATATCTTTTATAATTACTTCATCTCATTCATATTTTTAATCAAATATTATCACTTAAGACTTCTTGAGTAATAAATTCCCCCAAAGTTCCCTTCAGGCTCCTACCAACCCTATACCTCTCTTTTTTCTTTTCATGCTTAATATTTCTTTAGAACACTTACTATCATCTAATACACACTATTTATTCTTTCCACAAAGCAGTCATTTGTCCAGTAGTACATTCCAAGTACCTATAAGGTGTCTTGTGCACAGTATGCACACAATAACTAGTGGATAAATACATAAGTATTATGAGAAATTAAGTCATTTTCTTCACCCCAAAAGTTCACTGTCTACAACAAGGGTCAGTAAATTTATTTTGGTAGCAGGTCAGATAGTTGCTTTAGACCTTGTGGCCTTAAAATCTTTGTAACAATTATGTCATTCTATGTTTGTAATATGGGAACAGCCACAGACAATACTTAAAATAATGAATGTGGTTGTGTTCTAATATGATATTATTTATGGAAACGGCCACAAGCCAGATTTGGCCCTCAGGCTGCAGTTAGCTGCCTCTGGTCTAGACTATGACCGTATTAGTTTGCTATCTTTAATAACATGAACTTGCTAGTCCACTGTTTTGATCACAATGAGTTTTCAATTCCAGGAAGTTCTTATTCAAGACAATAAGAGTTACAAATAACTTTGGAAAAACCGAATTTAATGAACAAGTGGCATAAATTTAATACTCATCAGACAGCTCAGCTGTTCACTGAGTGACAACAAATAAGTTTTTCTCTCCAAGACACAATTGCAAAACTCTCACCTTGCTGTTTCTACCAATCCTCAATTACTATATCAGGATCCTGTGCGAAGACCTACCTTCCACCATACCTCCACATTTCATAAATACCCTGGGGTCAAACAAAACATTTTCCCACCCCCCCAAAAAAAAAAAGGTCTTGTCAAGAGATTAATTTCATGGAAGAGGCACTTAAGAATGAATGGAGAGTATCTTTGAATGAGATTTACATATACACCTTCCCTTTGTAGATGTTTGCTTTGAGGTGTTTGCCTATATGAAAACAGAAGTTAACATGTGTTTGCTTTCTTTGGCGACCTTTTTAGGTAAATTCTCTTCATTTCCCTAATATCTTCTGTTCTAGCTAACCTTATTTAAAGATGGTTTTGGGGGCCACATGAGTAGTTAGTTTTTCTAAGTCTCTCCCATTGTTAAAAGGTATATATGCTATTGATAAATAACTTCTTACTTTTTCTCTATTCAAGCAGTTTATTTATTGCCACTGAGGCTATTGCTGGGGTTCAGTGCCTGTATGATGAATCCATTTGTCTTAGTGGCCATTTTATCCCCTTTCATTTGATAGAGACAGAAATTAAGAGGTAAAGGGAAGGCAACAACAAAGAGAGACCTGCTTAACTTCTTGTGAAGCTTCTCTCTATAGGAGGGATCTAGGGGGCTTGAACCCAGGTCCTTGTGAATACTAACATGTGCACTCAAATAGGTGTACCACTACCTGCCCCCAACTTATTATTATTATTATTATTTATTTTTTTCCAGTCTCTGAAAAATGCAGTGGGAGTACAGGGTGATCCCTTTTGTGTTCTGAGAACTCCAGCTTGTCTCTCCTCTCCCAGAGGTACTACTAAGGTGCTCTTGAGGTAGTGAGTTCTCTGTGTACAAGAAAGCAATAACCTCAGAGTAATTTACTGTTGTTTTCAGGGAGCCAGTCATAATGCAAAACAATCCCATTAAGAGGTGTGTTTGCTTTTTCTGTTGCTTCTGTTATCATAACTTCTTGGTTCCCAAATTAAAGAATATTCTCATTCATCAAATATGTATTGGAATCTTATTATACATCTGCCCTCATACCAGACAGTCTTAAAGTGAGTGTTTAAGTACAAATCAGACAACTTTGTGCTGTGGAAATATGATGATAGGAAAAGACCATCTTTCCTCCTAGTGACCGGAAATTTTCTTTCTTTTCTTTTTTCTTTCTTTCTTTCTTTTTTAAACAGACTTAATTGTTATTATAATTTTTTTCCAAAGTACTGCTGAGCTCTGGCTTATTGTGGTCTAGGGGACTGAACCTGGGGCTTTGGAGACTGAGGCATAAAGACTTTTGGCACAATCATTATGATTCTCATGTTTATTTTTTAGAATATAAAAAAAAATAGAAGGAAAGGAAGGGAAGAAGGAAAGATGGAAGGAAGGAAGGAAAGAAAGTTTGTGTGACCAGAGATATTGACAGGGAAATGAGGCCTTCTCAGTTCCCTAAACTTTTTATATATCCTTTTCTTTAGGCTCCTAAATTCCCTGGTCCAGGATTCTGTAACATAATAGTGTGTATGGCCAGGAATATTTTAGAGGAACACCAGGCAAGGCTGAAACATCAACTTTCTGATTACTTGGGGGTGGAGAGGAGCTGCTCTCACTGCCATCATGGCTCATGAAAACTGGAATTTATTTGCACAAAGAGCTCATTGAATGCTGACAGGACTGCTACAGCTATTACTTTATTCCCATGAAGAACATGTCAAAAAAAAAAAAAAACCCAGTCTGGGTGTGTCATCTCTGTAATACAGTATTTGGAAGTCTGTGCCTTGTGGGGGAATCAGTGGGCCTGGATTTCCCTGTGGGTGGAGTTGGCTATAGAAAAGGCCTGGGGAGAGAGTCTGAAACAGGAGTCAGGACCTGACTCTGCCAGTGGAGATAATTTACCCACCCACCTGGCCTCAGCTGAGAAATTCAGAGGGAGAAAATGTAGCATCTCACCTAGAGGAGCTTTGTGTTCATTAACTGAGAAAATAGAAATAGCACTGATGTGTAAATCCAAAATCTCTTGTAAATGCCAGCTACTATTATTTCATCAAAGCAGTGGTTAGCGTTGTCATTTTTGCAGCCCTGTGAAAGGTCTATCTTCTGTGTCTTCCCTACAGTGCCATGATTTCTGTTACTAAAAAAGCAGTCTTGATTTGTTCTTTTTGTTTGGATACTAAAATGCAAATATTAAAGAAATCCAAACTTTAAGAGCTGGAGTTATTCGAATGCTTTCTTTCAGGAGGGATCAGGCAACTAAAGACAGATAATAAAAAGTGAGGTCACTAAAATATTGGAGAAAGTTGTATTTTTTTTTTTTTTCGGATGGGTGACTTCACTGATTCAGGGCCAATGTTTTCATTCAGATAGTAAGACAGAGAAAGAAGCACACACACACTGACAGAAGGTCAAAGAGAGAGAAGGAAAGATAGCTAAGTATTAGAGCTTCCCCCTGTGTTGTGGTAATTCCTTGTGTCTGGGGTTCAAACCTTGTGTATGGTAAGATTATACCCTACCTGCTAAACTATCTCTCCAGCTTCCAGCCCTGAAATTAACTTCTTAAAATGATTTTTTAATTTTAATTTTATTTATTTTGGATAGAGCTAGAACTCAAGAGGGAAAGGTAGAGAGAGAGAAAGAGAGAGGGAGAGAGAGAGAGAACCTCTTCACCTTTCATGAAGCTTCCCCCCATCTGGGTGCTTGAACCTGGGTTCTGAGACACTGTAAAGTGGGCGCTCAGCTAGGTGTGCTAACCTCTGGTCCCCCAAAGGTAATTTTTAAAAGGAGGGATGTTCACACTGTATAGAACTGTAATGGTCTTGTAGTTATAATCATCATTTGTTCTGAAAATGAAATCATAATCCACTTTTTACATAGAAAAAGGGGGGAAAATAGCAATGCTTGCATGGCAGGTCCAGAGTGTCACCTGTATAACCTCACAGTGATGGCTCTATAACCCACAGGTCTGCCCTGTGCATCCCTGCACTCTGCAAATCTCTGCCACTTAACCCCTACCACTATAGAGAAGACCGGTATTCTCCATGGAGAGGGAAAGGCAATCATTTTCCTGATTTACTTCTCATGCATCAATATGACAAGCTGATATTAGCAGCAGCAACAAAAAATATATTTGTTATTATCAAATGATGGCATTGAATAAATTCTGTGCATTATTTTATTTAATCTCCTGAACATTTCTGTGAAATAGACTCTACTTTCCTTCCCATTTCATAGGTGAGGAAACTGGCTTAGTTACAGAGGTCCATCTTTCTGACCTTCCCTCCACCAATGTTATATAGAATTTATGTAGATTCTAAATTTGGATTTCAATGGCAACTTGTCTGCAACCCTCACTGTTCTTGGTTGGTCTTATATTTAGAAGCAGGAGAATTCTTACATGGCTGTAATAAGTACATGAGCATACAGTCTTATACAAAAATGAGCTTCTATTTTCCTTTCATGTTGCCAACCTCGGGGCATTTCTTTCCCCTCTCTTAATTTCTAATGAGCTTACTGAATAAAAAAAGAAGGGGAAAGTTGGCATGCTGTCACAATCAACATACTCCAACCTTAAAATCTGAAACTCAACAGAATTACTCTGCAAAACAAACTAATATTGATTGGCTACAAAACAAAACACCCAATACTTAGCTCATCTTGGAAACTTGCTAGTAATCACTAATAGAGAGTCAGAGAAGCAGGGAAAGCAAATGAATAAGGACATTCTGCTTTCAGCTGAGACAGAGTCAGAGAGAAAATGAAAAATATCTGATTCTTTTACCAGAAGGAACAGAAAACCGTTTCATATTTGTCACCCCCAAATCGCCATCCATTTGGTTCCGACAGCTACAGAATCATAAAAATACTATTATTTCATAGCTTAAAAATTCTTCCCTGTGAAGAGTCAGTCTCCTTTCATGATAGAAAGCTGGAGAAATGGAACACTTGAGCCTCAGGCAGCCCAAGGTGGTTTTCTTTATCTTTTTAAATTTATTTTATTTTTAATTTCTTTATTGGGGAATTAATGTTTTACATTCAACAGTAAATACAGTAGTTTGTACATGCATAACATTTTCCAGTTTTCCATATAACAATACAACCCCCACTAGGTCCTCTGTCATCCTTCTTGGATCTGTTTTCTCCCCACCCACCCATCCCAGAGTCTTTTACTTTGGTGCAATATGCCAATTTCAGTTCAGGTTCTACTTGTGTTTTCTTTTCTGATCTTGTTTTTCAACTTCTGCCTGAGAGTGAGATCATCCCACACTCATCCTTCCGTTTCTGACTTATTTCACTTAACATGAATTTTTCAAGGTCCATCCAAGATCGGCTGAAAACGGTGAAGTCATCATTTTTTATAGCTGAGTAGTATTCCAGTGTGTGTGTGTGTGTGTGTGTGTGTGTGTGTGTGTGTGTGTGTGTGTGTGTGTGTGTGTACTACAACTTGCTCAGCCACTCATCTGTTGTTGGACACCTGGGTTGTTTCCAGGTTTTGGCTATTACAAATTGTGCTGCCAAGAACATATGTGTACACAGATCTTTTTGGATGGGTGTGTTGGGTTCCCAGGAGAGGAATTGCAGGGTCATAGGGTAGGTCCATTTCTAGCCTTCTGAGAGTTCTCCAGACTATTCTCCACAGAGGCTGGACCAATTTACATTCCCATCAGCAGTGTAGGAGAGTTCCTTGGACCCCACAACCTCTCCAGCATTTGCTGCTGTTACCTTTTCTGATGTATGACATTCTCACAGGAGTGAAGTGGTATCTCATTGTCTTTATTTGCATTTCTCTGACAATCAGAGACTTGGAACATTGTTTCATGTTTCTCGGCCTTTTGGATCTCTTCTCTGGTGAATATTCTGTCTATGTTCTCCCCCCATTTTTGGATGGGGTGATTTGTTGTCTTGTTGAGATTTGCAAGTTCTTTATATATTCTGGTTATTAGCCTCTTGTCTGATGTTTGGCATCTCCCATTTTGTGAGGGGTCTCTTGATTTGGGTAGTAGTTTCTTTAGCTGTGCAGAAACTTTTTAATTTGATGTAGTCCCATAGGTTTATGCTTGTCTTAGTCTTCTTTGTAATTGGATTCGTTTCATTGAAGATGTCTTTAAAATGTATGTGGAAAAGAGTTCTGCCAATATTTTCCTCTAAGTATCTGATAGTTTGTGGTCTAACATCCAAGTCCTTGATCCACTTGGAATTTACTTTTGTATTTGGTGAAATATAGTGGTTCAGGGAGAGAACTTCTGGAGGCAGAGCTACGAGCAGCAGATGTCTTTCTCTCCTCTCCTCTCCTCTCCTTTCCTCTCCTCTCCTCTCCTCTCCCGGATCAACTAGGAATACCAAAGGAGACCACCCGGGACCGAAACAAGACAGGACTAGAATGACCACAGGAACCCAGTAAATCACCGGTGAGTACAAACACATGTGGCTGGTGACAGAGAGGAGAGAGGAGCCTAAGGAGAGATTAAGTGACTGCTAACAGTTCAGCAGTTTATCAGTTGAGACACCACCTCCAGTCTGCTCCACCAACAAGGGGATAGCTTAAGGGAGGAGAGGACTCCCCAGACTCTCATCAAGTGCAACTCTGAGTCTCCATTGCTACTACCCTCAGAATCTGGAGCAGTGGCAGGGAGGGACACCAGGGGACAGAGATCTAACCAGGAAACTCAGGAGAAGACCTATACCTTGGTGGCATAGCTGAGGGGCTGTGAAAGTCTCTTTGCATAACCACTGGATTATCTCTGCCACACCCTGCTTTATCTCTTGGTCAGGAGTCAGTGATTAAGCTGAAGCCTATTGAGAGTTTAAAAGCCCTCAATGAGTGCTCAATGAGAAAGGCTTTCAGCCAAGAATACTATATCCTGCTAGACTGTCATTCAGACTAGATGGAGGCATCAAAACCTTCTCAGACAAGCAACAGTTGAGGAATCAACTATCACCAAGCCTGCCCTGAAAGAAGTTCTGAAAGGTCTCTTATAAACAATCAGACCACCACAAATAGGACATCTATCAAAACACTCTAAAACTCTACAAGAATGGCGTTAAAATATCTTCAATCTTTGATATCAATAAATGTCAATGGCCTGAATTCACCTATTAAAAGACACAGAGTAGGAAGATGGATCAGAAAACACAACCCAACAATATGCTGTCTACAGGAAACCCACCTAACTCAACAAGACAAACACAGACTTAAAGTGAAAGGATGGAAAACTATCATACTAGCCAATGGCCCACAAAAAAAGGAAGGAACAGATATTCTCATATCTGACATGATAGACTTTAAAATAGATAAGATTAAAAAAGATAGGAATGGACACTACTTAATGCTCAGAGGATCAGTCAATCAAGAGGACTTAACAATTATTAACATCTATGCACCCAATGAGAAGCCATCTAAATATATCAAACTTCTACTGAAAGAGCTACAGCAATATATTAACAGTAACACAATCATAGTAGGGGACTTCAACACCCCACTCTCTCAACTTGACAGATCATCCAGCCAGAAAAATCAATAAAGACATAAGGGAGCTAAATGAAGAGATAGATAAATTAGAATTATTAGACATTTTCAGATTCATTCATCCCAAGAAACTGGAATACACATTTTACTCAAATCCACATGGGTCATTCTCAAGGATAGACCATATGTTAGGCCACAAAGACAGCATCAGAAAATTCAAAAGCATTGAAATCATCCCAAGCATCTTCTCAGACCACAGTGGAATTAAACTAACACTAATTAAACACACTTAACAATCAACAAAAGATTAGTAACAGTCCCAAAATGTGGAAGCTCAACAGTACACTTGTTAACAACTTGTGGGTCAAAGAGGAAATCAAGGAAGAAATCAAAATGTTTCGAGAGTTCAATGAAAATGAAGACACAAGCTATCAAAATATTTGGGACACAGCTAAAGCAGTCCTAAGAGGGAAGTTCATAGCTATACAAGCACACATTAGGAAACAAGAAAAAGCACAAATAAACAGCCTGATTGCACATCTTAAATACCTAGAAGAAGAACAACAAAGGAACCCTAAAGCAATGAGAAGGTCAGAAATCACTAAAGTTAGGGCAGAAATAAATAGCATTGAGAATAGGAAAACCATACAAAAGATCAGCGAAAGTAAATGTTGGTTCTTTGAAAGAGTAAACAAAATTGACAAACCTTTAGCCAGACTCACAAAACAAAAAAAAGGAGAAGACCCAAATAAATTGGATAGTAAATGAAAGAGGAGATATCACAACAGACACTGCAGAAATTCAACATATCATGCGAAGTTTCTATGAACAACTATATGCCACCAAGCCAGAGAACCTGGAAGAAATGGACGATTTCGTAGATACATACCAACTTCCAAAACTAAGTAAAGAGGAAGTGGATAACATGAACAGGCCCATAACAGCTAATGGAATTGAAACAGTTATCAAAATCTCTCCAAAAATAAATATCCTGGACCAGATGGTTTTACAAATGAATTCTACAAAACCTTCAAAGAAGAACTAATACCTCCACTTTTAAAAATCTTCCAGAAGATTGAAGACACTGGAATACACCCTGCCAGCTTCTGTGAAGCCAACATCACCCTGACACCAAAAGCAGACAGGGACACAACCAAAAAAGAAAACTACAGACCAATATCTCTGATGAACATAGATGCGAAAATATTAAACAAAATTCTAGCCAACTGGATACAGCAGTATATCAAAAAGATTGTTCATCATGACCAAGTGGGGTTTATCCCAGGCATGCAAGGTTGGTTTAATACACGTAAATCAATCAATGTGATCCACCACATCAACAAAAGCAAGACCAAAAACCATATGGTCATATCAATAGATGCAGAGAAAGCCTTTGACAAAATACAACATCCCTTTATGATAAAACACTACAAAAAATGGGAATAGATGAAAAATTCCTGAAGATAGTGGAGTCTATATATAGCAAACCTACAGCCAACATCATACTCAATGGTGAAAAACTGGAAGCATTTCCACTCAGATCAGGTACTAGACAGGGCTGCCCACTATCACCATTACTATTCAACATAGTGTTGGAAGTTCTTGCCATAGCAATCAGGCAGGAGCAAGGAATTAAAGGAATACAGATTGGAAAAGAAGAAGTCAAACTCTCCTTATTTGCAGATAACATGAAAGTATACATAGAAAAACCTAAAGAATCCATCAAGAAGCTTTTGGAAATCATCAGGCAATACAGTAAGGTGTCAGGCTATAAAATTAACATTCAAAAGTCAGTGGCATTCCTCTATGCAAACACTAAGTTAGAAGAAATTGAAATCCAGAAATCAATTCCTTTTACTATAGCAACAAAAACAATAAAATATCTAGGAGTAAATCTAACCAAGGAAGTGAAAGACTTGTATACTGAAAATTATGAGTCACTACTCAAAGAAATTGAAAAAGACACAAAGAAGTGGAGAGATATTCCATGTTCATGGGTTAGAAGAATTAATATCATCAAAATGAATATATTACCCAGAGCCATCTACAAATTTAATGCTATCCCCATCAAGATCCCAAGCACATTTTTTAGGAGAATAGAAAAAATGCTACAAATGTTTATCTGGAACCAGAAAAGACCTAGAATTGCCAAAACAATCTTGAGAAAGAAGAACAGAACCGGAGGCATCACACTCCCAGATCTCAAACTATATTATAGGGCTGCTGTCATCAAAACTGCTTGGTACTGGAACATGAACAGACACACTGACCAGTGGAATAGAATTGAGAGCCCAGAAATGAGGTCCCACACCTATGGACATCTAATCTTTGACAAAGGGGCCCAGACTATTACATGGGGAAAGCAAAGTCTCTTCAACAAATGGTGTTGGAAACAATGGGTTGAAACATGCAGAAGAATGAAACTGAATCACTGTATTTCACCAAATACAAAAGTAAATTCCAAGTGGATCAAGGACTTGGATGTTAGACCACAAACTATCAAATACTTAGAGGAAAATATTGGCAGAACTCTTTTCCGCATAAATTTTAAAGACATTTTCAATGAAACGAATCCAATTACAAAGAAGACTAAGGCAAGTATAAACCTATGGGACTACATCAAATTAAAAAGCTTCTTCACAGCAAAAACCAAGAGACCCCTCACAGAATGGGAGAAGATCTTTACATGCCATACATCAGATAAGAGTTTAATAACCAACATATATAAAGAGCTTGCCAGACTCAACAACAAGACAACAAATAACCCCATCCAATAATGGGGGGAGGACATGGACAGAATATTCACCACAGAAGAGATCCAAAAGGCCGAGAAACACATGAAAAAATGCGCCAAGTCTCTGATTGTCAGAGAAATGCAAATCAAGACAACAATGAGATACCACTTCACTCCTGTGAGAATGTCATACATCAGAAAAGGTAATAGCAGCAAATGCTGGAGAGGGTGTGGGGTCAAAGGAACCCTCCTACACTGCTGGTGGGAATGCTAATTGGTCCAACCTCTGTGAAGAACAGACTGGAGAACTCTCAGAAGGCTAGAAATGGACCTACCCTATGACCCTGCAATTCCTCCCCTGGGGATATATCCTAAGGAACCCAACACATCCATCCAAAAAGATCTGTGTACACAGATGTTTTTGGTAGCACAATTTGTAATAGCCAAAACCTGGAAACAACCCAGGTGTCCAACAACAGATGAGTGGCTGAGCAAGTTGTGGTATATATACACAGTGGAATACTACTCAGCTGTAAAAAATGGTGACTTCACCGTTTTCAGCCGATCTTGGATGGACCTTGAAAAAATCATGTTGAGTGAAATAAGTCAGAAACAGAAGGATGAGTGTGGGATGGTCTCACTCTCAGGCCGAAGTTGAAAAACAAGACCAGAAAAGAAAACACAAGTAGAACCTGAAATGGAATTCGCGTATTGCACCAAAGTAAAAGACTCTGGGGTGGGTGAGTATGGAGAATATAGGTCCATGAAGGATGATAAATGACATAGTGGGGGTTGTATTGTTAAATGGGAAACTGGGGAATGTTATGCATGTTCAAACTATTGTATTTACTGTTGAATGTAAAACATTAATTCCCCAATAAAGAAATAAATTTAAAAAAAAAGAAAAGAAAAGAAAAAAAGATATAGTGGTTCAGTTTCATCTCCATGTTTCAACCCATTGTTTCCAACACTATTTGTTGAAGAGACTCTGCTTTCCCCATTTAATAGTCTGGGCCCGTTTTTCAAAGATTATTTGTCCATAGGTGTGGGGGCTCATTTCTGGGCTCTCAATTCTATTCCACTGGTCAGTGTGTCTATTCATGTTCCAGTACCAAGCAGTTTTGATGACAGTGGCCCTATAATACAATTTGAGATCTGGGAGTGTGATGCCTCCGATTCTGTTCTTTTTTCTCAAGATTGTTTTCTTCTTCCCTGTCAAAGCATCACTGGGGCTTTGTCCCTGTGCAATTTCTTTTTTTCCCCTTTTGATGCCCTTATTGTTTAAGGTTGTTGTTGTTATTATTATTGATGTCGCCATTGTTGGATAGGACAGAGAGAAATGGAGAGAGTAGGGGAAGACAGGGTGGGGGGAGAGAAAGATAGTCATCTGCAGACCTGCTTCACTGCTTGTTAAGCTACTTCCCTATAAGTGGGGAGCCAGGGGCTCGAACCTGGATCCTTACACCGGTCATTACGCTTTGCACAATGTGTGCTTAACCTGTTGCACTACCACTCAAGCCCCTATCCCAATGCAATCCTATGATACACATGGGCTATTTTTTTTTTTTTTTGGTTGTTGTTTTTCTAGATAGAGACAAAGAGACTAAGATACACTATAGCACTGCTCTACCATCACTTGTCAAGTTCCCTCTTTGCATAGTCCTCCCACGTGGTGACTGGGGTCTAAAGCCTGGGTCCTAGCACATGGTTCATTTCCCAGCCACTACATAGTCTTGTTGAAAATAGCTTTGAGATTCTAGTCTGAGGTAAGAAGAGATTCTCCACTCATACATTGCACTTGCCCAATTTTTTCTTATATAATGTTTTTTTTTTCACCTGAGCCTTCATTCTCCCCCCCCCCACCATCTATCTCTTAAATCTTTATTTATTTACTGGCTAAAGATAGCCAGAAATCAAGAGGGAAGGGGATGATAGAAAGGGAAGAAGACAGAGAGACAATTGCAGTACTACTTCACCACTTGCAAAGCTTTCCCCCTGTGGGGACTGGGGGCTCAAATCCAGGTCTCTGTGCATTGTAACATGTGCACTCAACCAGGTGTGCCACCACCCAGTCCATTGACAGTCCATTCTTTATGCAATTTATACAATTTGGCATTTTTTAATATACAAATCTACTGTTGCTTTCCTTTTTTTACTTGGCAGTTGCATTAATGTCAATTAATATAATTTATTCTTATCTCCTTGCATTGAAATATCTCTTTAGTTAACTTAAGAGAGCTGAGATATATTTTTCTAGATTTTCCATATGGTTCCAATAGTCTATTTATTTCTCTATGATAGTACTGTAAGCTGTCACTTAATGTCATCAACACGTTCTTGGAAACTGGGTCTTTTTTTTTTTTAAGTATTTTAATTGATTTATTTTAAGGAGAAATAGATAGGGATATAGAGAAAGAGACAATGGGAGAGAGAGAGAGAGAGAGAGAACAGAGCACTGCACTGCTCAGCTCTGGTTTATGTGGTGTGTGGGATTAAACCTGAGGCCTTGTAGCCTCAGGCATGAAGAGTCTTTTGCATAACCATTATGCTATCTCCAACACCCAAAACTGTGTCTTTAAGCTAAGTATTCTTTAAGTATATCATTATGGTTGACTTCAACTGGGATTTATTTTTTCTAATAATGAAATCACATGACCTTGAGCAAGGTTTTTTGAGGACCTGGTATGCACTGGTTTCATTATACTATCCTTTAATTGCTTTCTGGATTTTTTATTTTTATTTATTTGATAGAGGTGGCAATCAAGAAGGAAGAGGGAGATATAGAAGGAGAGAGAGACACCTGTAGTACTGCTTCAGTTTGTGAAACTTCCCCACTCCACTGCAGGTGGGGATCAGGGGCTTGAACCTTGATCCCTGCACATTCTAACATGTACACTCAACCCAGCCCCAATATATCTATATCTTTATTTTAATGAGAGGGAGGCCAGTGAACTGCTCAGCTTTGTAATATAGTGGTGCTATATGACAAAGGGATTGAACCTGGGACTGACTTATGGGACTTTAAACATGAAAGAAAGCAGTACTTCTATGTTATCTCCCCAGTCCTACACTATGATGTACTATGATGTAAAAATACATCATAGTGGTCCAGGAGTTGGAGCAGTGGATAAAACATCGGACTGTCAAGCATGAGGTCTTGAGTTCAATTCCCGGAAGCACATGTACCAGACTGATGTCTTGTTCTCTCTCTTCTATCTTTCTCATTAATAAATTTTAAAAAAATACATCATATTCCCATAATAAGGTTTCCTCTAATGCTCATTGTGTACTGATAGATAGAAAATTTAAACTTTTTTTTCTTTATTGGGGGACTAGTGGTTTACAGTTGACAGGAAAATATAGTAGTTTGTACATGTGTAACATTTTTCAGTTTTCTACATAACATTCTTTTTTATAAATACATGTTTTATATTTATTTATTTATTTTCCTTTTTGTTGCCCTTGTTTTTTATTGTTGTTGTATTTATTATTGTTGTTGTTATTGATGTCGTTGTTGTTAGATAAGACAGAGAGAAATGGAGAGAGGAGGGGAAGACAGAGAGGGGGAGAGAAAGACAGACAGCTGCAAACCTGTTTCACCAGCTGTGAAGTGACTTCCCTGCAGCTGGGGAGCCAGGGGCTTGAACCGGGATCCTTGTGCTTTGCGTCATCTGCGCTTAACCTGCTGCACTACCATCTATATAACATTCTAACCACTCACCTAGGTCCTCTGCCATCATGTTTCAGGACCTGAACACTCCCCCCACCCCACCCCAGAGTTCTTTATTTTGGTGCACTAAAAATTTAAACTTCTTAGTTGATAACTAAGTCTTAACTTACTTGCTTAACTATTTTTATATTTAAAAACTCAGTGGTTCTTATGGCACAGGAGGTGGTGAGTGGATAAAGTATTGAACTCACAAGTATGAGATTTCAAGTTGGGTCCTTGGGTGGTATGTGCCAGAGTGATGCTCTGGTTCTCTTTCTCTCTTACTTTCTATCATAAATAAATAAAAAAATATATGTAATTGTTTCAAGAAATCAGTTAAATAGCCACTCACATTTTCTTTATTTGCCTATTTATTTTTATTTTTTGTTAGTGATTTACTATTGTTTTACAAAATTATGCAATAATGGGAGTATAATTGCTCACCATTCCTACCACCAAAGTTCTGTGACTCAATTCTCTCCACTAGAAACTGCAGTAGTTCTCCCAAGGTCACAGATATGGGTTGATTATTATTTCAATAACTATCTATTTATATCCATATATATTTTTGCCCATTTTAATATATATTTAAAATATTTAATTAATTAATTAATTAATTTATGAGAGGGATAGGAGGAGAGAGAAAGAACCAGATATCACTCTGGTACATGTGCAGGCAGGGATCAAAATCCAGACCTCATGCTTGAGAGTACAAGTTTTTTTTGTGTGTGCGTGTACTTACTTTTTGTTCTTTGTTTTACATATTTCCTTTTTACTTTATTGGGGGATTAATGATTTACAGTCAACAGTAAAATATAGTAGTTTGTACAAGTGTAGCATTTCTCAATTTTCCACACAACAGGTTAACCCCCTCTAGGTCCTCCTCTGATATCATGTTCCAGGTCCTGAATGCTCCCTCCCCACTCCAGAGTCTTTTACTTTGGTGCAATACGCCAACTCCAGTCCAAGTTCTGCTTACTGTTTTCTCTTCTGTTCTTATTTTTCAACTTCTCTTTATGAGTGAGATCATCCCATATTTCTCCTTCTGACTTATCTCACTAAACATGATTCATTCAGACTCCATCCAAGATGGGGTGAAGAAGGTGAATTCACCATTTTAAATAGCTGAGTAGTATCCCATTGTGTATGTATATATATATTCCATTGTGTATATATGCCACAACTTATTCAGCTACTCCTCTGTTGCTGGATACCTGGGTTGCTTTCAGGATTTTGCTATTACAAATTGTGCTGCTATGTCTTAGGTGTACACAAATCTTTTTAATGGGTGTGTTTGATTCCTTAGGATATATTCCCAAGAAAGGAATTGCAGGGTCATAGGGTAGGTCCATTTCTAGCCTCCTGAGAGTTCTCCAGACTGCTCATCCACTGGAGGACCAATTTATATTCCCCCCAGCAGTGCAGGAGGGTTCCTTGGTTCCCACAACCTCTCCAACATTTGTTGCTGCTACCTTTTCTGATGTATGACATTCTCACAGGAGTGAAGTGATATCTTATTGTTGTCTTAATTTGCATTTCTCTGACAGTCAATGACCTGGAACATTTTTTCACGTTTGTTGGCCTTTTGAATCTCTTCTTTGGTGAATATTTTGTTCATATCCTCTTCCTGTGTTTTTGGATATTTTTATTTATTTATTTATTTTGCTACGTTTGGTGAGCTCTTTATATATTTTGATTAGCCTCCTGTCTGATGTATGGCATATAAAGATCTTTTCCCATTCTGTGAGGGGTCTCTTTGTTTGGGTGGTGGTTTCTTTTTCTGTGCAAAAGCTTTTTAATTTCATGTAGTCCCATTGGTTTATTTTTGTTTTAGTATTCCTTCCAATTGGGTTTGTATCATTGAAGATACCTATAAAACTAAGATGAAAAAGAGTTCTGCCAATATTTTCCTCTAAGTATTATTATGTTTCTGGTCTAACATCCAAGTTGTTGATCCATTTGGAATTTACTCTGGGTTTGGTGAAATGTAGTGGTATAGTTTCATTCTTCTCCATATTTCAACTCAATTTTTCCAACACCATTTGTTGAAGAGACTCTTCTTTCCCCCATGTAATAGTTTAGGAGCCTTTGTCAAAGATTAGATGTCTATTGGTATGGGGAATAATTTAGATTTTATATTATGACAGCTAACAATGGAAATTCAGTTTCATTGTCCTTTTTAAATTGTTCTCTTGCATGGTCTATATATTTACACTGCTACTTGCTACATGCTTAGATTTGAATAGTTAACCAACCTGGGGAGATAGATGATAATTCCAGAGGCAGCATTCTAGACTTCCAGATTTCCTCTTCTCTTCTCTTCTCTTCTCTTCTCTTCTCTTCTCTTCTCTTCTCTTCTCTTCTCTTCTCTCCTCTCCTCTTCTCTTCTCTTCTCTTCTCTTTTTTTTTTTTAATTTTATTTATAAAAAGGAAACATTGACTAAACCATAGGGTAAAAGGGATACAACTCCACACAATTCCCACCACCAGAACTCTGTATCCCCTCCTCTCCCCTAATAGCTTTCTTATTCTTTAACCCTCTGGGAGTATGGACCCAAGGTGATTGTGGGATGCAGAAGGTTGAAGGTCTGGCTTCTGTAATTGCTTCCCCGCTGAACATGGGTGTTGACAGGTCGATCCACACTCCCAGCCTGTCTTTCTCTTTCCCTAGTGGGGAAGGGATCTGGGGAAGCAGAGCTCCAGAACACACTGGTGGGGCTTTCTGTCCAGAGAAGTCTGGCTGGCATCCTGCTAACATTTGGAACCTGATTGCTGAAAAGAGAGTTAACATACAAAGCCAAACAAATTGTTGACCAATCATGGACCTAAAGGCTGGACTAGTGCAGATGAAGAGTTGTGGGGGGGGGGGGAGGGTTTCCTCCCTTTTATAGATAGCTAGTAGTCATATTTTAGTTATATTCCAAAGAACTAGTGGCTATACTAGTGCTTTTTTTTTTTTTTTTTTTTTTTTGCCTGAGCTTGAAATCTGATATGAAGGTGGATCCTAATTATTGTCTGGGGAGATGATGTCATGACTGGAAGAAGGACCAGAAAGCTGAATCAGGGAAGAGTAGCTCCCAAATATTGGTGTATAAATATTGTTGATTGTAAACTGTTGGACTAGCTTTGCGAGCGGAGACAGACGACCAGGGACTCATGGCTGGGTTGTACGCAGTATCTCTTTATTCATGCAGAACGCAGCACAATCTAATCCAAACTAAGCTAAACTAAAACGAATATACTTGCCAAGTAGGGTGTAAACAGGATGTGATGTAGAGAGGGTGGAGAGAAAAGTGACTGGTGAAAATCAGGGTGTGACAAGGAGAGGGGGTGGAGCAGGCAAGAATTCTACCACTGAACCACCAATGCCCTGGAGGGAGGGTGGTGCTTAGTTAACAGTGGTTATGTAAATAGAATACAGTGTTAAGCAGGGGGGATTAAACCAAATGAAACAGAAGGGGTTTTTAGAAGCAGAATTAGAAGCATACCAACAGTAAACCCCATCGATTTGATGTGATCTGGGGCCCATATTCAGCTTAGGAGCCTATGTAATCTCTGCATCCCTGTAGATCTGAGCTCACATTCTGTGGTCATAAGTAGGAACGTTCCAAGCTGCCCCAGTATCAGGACCCATCTTCCTCAGGTGTAGCATAGAGTATATTGTCCCTTTGGAGGATGGAACATTCTCTACCATTATTGATTCAAGTTGAAGGCAATGTCCTATGGGAGCCCACAAAGGGGCCTGTTGTGTTGTTCATGATAGAAATGACTGGTAACAATCGAGAGAGGGATTTATTCAAGGTCTAGGCCATTATGTCTGTTTGGGAATCTAAGGACTTCCTGTTCTCTTCTCTTCTTTTCTCCCAAACACCAGTACTTCACTGCTATGGACAACTTTTTTTTTTTTTTCCTTTCATATGAAGTGGGGGATGGGGAGAAGGAAGAGGGGGGGAACACATCTAATAAACTTCCTCCAGTGTGGTGAGAACTTGGTTTGAACCTGGTTCACAGGCATGGCAGTAAGGCATATTATCCATTTCAACTATTTTGCCAGCCCAGCAGAACAGACTTTCATGTCTAAGATACAGGAGGTCTCAAATTCAACCCCCAGCACCACCTTAAGCCAGATTGAACAGTGCACAAATTCTTTCTTTTTTGCACAAATTATTTTTAAAAAATAAATAAAAATAATAATCAATTTGACTAGTTACTATTGGGTTTTTTTTTTTCCCAGAGCATTAGGGAAATTCAGTACTGTGGTAGCTCCCCACCTCTTTCTTTCTTTTTATCTTTTTTGTTTGTTTTATTTATTATTGGATAGAGACAGAGAGAAATTGAGAGGGAGGGGAGAGATAGATAGGAAGAGAGACAGAGAGACACCTGCAGCCCTGCTTCACCACTTGTGAAGCTTTCCCCCGTAGGTGGGGAGCAGAGTCTTGAACCTGGGTACTTGCACACTGTAATTTGTGCACTTAACCAGGTGTGCCACTGCCTGCCCCCCCACCTCTTTCTTTCTATTTGAAAATTAAAACGTATGAATAACATCAACCTGGGAGCAGTGAAATGTGTGATGCCCTGCTTTCTCTCCCTCTCTCTCTCTCTCTCTCTCCCTCTCTCTCTCTCTCTCTCTCCATATATATATATATATATATCACAGAGGAATGAGAGTCAGAGCAGGGGATACTGTGGCAAAAGCAGAGATGGAGTAATATAGTTTAAAGTTGAGGAAGGTGGTCTAGTTCCCACCTGCAGGGAGAAAGCTTCATGAGTAGTGAGGTAGTGCTGCAGTGGTCTCTCTGTCTCACTATCTCTGTGTCTCTCACTCTCTCTCTATCCCCCTTCCCTTTAAATTTCTCTCTGTCCTATTAAAAATATATGGGTAAGGGGGTCAGCTAGCCAGGGTATGGGTGCATATGAATAGCTGGAAAACAACAACAACAACAAAAGCAAAGATCAGAGAAAAGACAGTCTTAGAGCTTCCAGAAAAAAAAAAAGTCATTCCAATACTTTGAATTTAGTCTTGTGAATCTGATGTTGACCTTTTGACTGTTAGAACTGTAACAGTTCTAACAGTTTGATTATCCATGGTTGCTTTTGATCATCTTTGTTGCTTTCATGATCTTAGCAAGTGCTCAGCCTTCAACTGCCCAGTCACCTCCCTGACCTGTAAAATAATTTATTTACTCCTCCACTTACTCACTAAAAAAGGTTGTCATTTCACTAAATAAATTTTAAACATCTGAAGATATGATTGTGTGGTTTTCCTCCTAAGTGACTAATAGAAGTTATCAGGTTGTGCTGGCAGACTTCCTGGTACTGGCCCACACCTCACTTCATGGAAGACATTATGGCTTGATGTTATTAATTTTTACTTGATATATGACGACTAGATTCCATGTGTTCATGCTTTATATTTCTTTTATTTTTTATTTTTATTATTTTTCCCCTTTTTGTTGCCCTTGTTGTAGCCTTGTTGTGCTATTATTGTTATTGGATAGGACAGAGAGAAATCGAGAGAGGAGGGGAAGACAGAGAGGGGGAGAGAAAGACACCTGCAGACCTGCTTCACCGCCTATGATGTGAATCCCCTGCAGGTGGGGAGCCGGGTGCTCTAACTGGGATCCTTATGCGGGTCCTTGTGCTTTGCGCCACGTGTGGTTAACACGCTGGCTACTGCCCGACTCTCTTATATTTCTTAAATAGATGAGATTAACTATGATTTCTTTCTTAAAATATTCTAATGAGAGAAAAAGAGAAAGATAGAAAGAAAGGGAGAAACAGAGAGAGGTCAGAGTTCTTTTCAGCTCTGGTTTATTGTGGTGCTGGGGATTGAAACTGGGACCTGAAAGCCACAGGCATAATAATCATTTGCATAACCAATATGCTATCTCCCTAGCCCTAGCGTATGCATTTTTATACTTATAAAATTGTCTAAAAATTTTACGGACAGAGAAAGCAAAGAGTGAAAGAGACAATAGCACCAAAGCTTCCTTCCTACATAGCCCTGGGGATCTTGCTCCACCCTGGGTGAGCAAGACAAAGCAGCACACTATACAAGTGAGGTATTTCACAGACCCAGTCTAATTTTATTTTATTGAGTTTATTTTAACTTTATAAAAGGAACCATGGGCTTTTTATTCCTTTCTATTGATTGTAGTGGTTTAAGTAAAGCAGTACTGTGTCAGTCTTTAATGGTTAGATAAACTTTAACTATGAATCTATGCTTTAGGAATTTGTACTTCCCTCTGTTCCCATCCAACTTTCAAGCCCTAAATTTTCCTGATACCATTTTGCGTTTAAATTCTAGATTGTAATTTGCATTTTTCTTTTCTTTTTTAAAAATTTTTTCCCCTTTTTAATACTTATTTATTCCCTTTTGTTGCCCTTGTTTTATTGTTGTCGTTATTATTGATGTCATTGGATAGGATGGAGAGAAATGGAGAGAGGAGGGGAAGACAGAGGGGGAGAGAAAGAGAGTCACCTGAAGACCTGCTTCACCACCTGTGAAGCGACTCTCCTGCAGGTGGGGAGCTGGGGGCTCGAACCAGGATCCTTATGCCAGTCCTTGCACTTTGTACCACATGCGCTTAGCCTGCTGCATTTCTGCCTGACTCCCTGAATTTTTCTTATACTATAAACCTTCCAATTCATGAACTCTCATTTATACTTTCCTTACACAATCTTGCCAACATCTTTCTAGTATGCAGTATATCTATAAATGTACACATGCAGAACTTTCTTGTTTACCAATAGTTATTTTCTCATCCTTTACCATGTTGAAATCTATATTTTGATTTGTTTGATTAGTATTTACTTCATTTCCCTTAGATGAGTGTGCATTGCAGATATGTCAATATACTGTCTGATATCCTGTATAACTTCCTCATATAATTTTTCCTTCTTTCTTTCCTTCTTTCCTTCCTCCCTTCCTCCCTCTCTTCCTTCCTTCCTATTTTATCAGAGCACTGTCCAGCTCAGGCTTATTATGGTACAGGGAACTGAACCTGGAACCTCTCATAACCTCAGGCTTAAGAGTCTGTTTGCATAACCATTTTGCTATCTTCCTCCCACAGACCCAGGGTTTTGTGTGTACACAGCCTCACCAATCAGGAGCTGACTTCTTCTTTCAGAGATAGAGATACAGGGTGAGACCACAGCACTAGAGCTTCCCTCAGTATCATGGCACTCTTACATTGAAAATGGATTCCAGAAGAATTTAATTTGTCTTTCTTGATCTCACAGCAGCCTATGACACGGTCTGGCACTGTGGTCTCCTAGTCAAGATACCAAGATGCCTGCCTCCATGGGTGGCCAACACTATATCATTTCTTCTCCAAAACAGAAGATTCCGGGTGCATCTGGGTGACAAGTTTAGCAGATGGAGACTTATCTCAAGTGGCCTCCCCCAGGGCTCTGTTCTGGCTCCTACGCTATTTAATATTTACATCAATGACCTCCCAGAAACTTCTTCAAGGAAGTTCATCTACGCCAATACAATCTGCTGTGCAACTCAGGTATCCAAGTTTGACATCCTCGAGGAAACACTCACGAAAGACATGTCTCTGATATCTGATTACTGTAAAAAATGGCGACTAATCCCTAGCACTGCAAAAACGGTATCATCTGTTTTCCATCTACACCATGCCTCGGCCTCGCGTGAGCTTAATGTGCAGCTTGGCGATATGAGAATCCGGCATGAAGCCCAGCCAGTCTATCTTGGCGTTACTCTCGATCGCACTCTGTCATTTCACGAACATCTCATAAAAACTGCAGCAAAGGTGGGTGTGAGGAATAACATTATTGCAAGACTGGCCAGCTCCTCATGGGGCGCGAGCGCTTCCACACTACGATCATCATCTCTGGCATTATGCTATTCCACTGCAGAATACTGTGTCCCAGTATGGTTCCGTAGCCCCCATGTCCACTTGGTCGATTCCAAATTATATTCCTCCATGAGGATAATTTCTGGAACCATCCGTTCCACCCCGGTTCCATGGCTGCCAGTTCTTAGCAACATCGCCCCGCCAGATATTCGTCGGGATGCGGCATCATCTAAGTTCATTTCCCACGTCTACGCTCGACCGGACCTGCCAATATACGCGGATATCTGTGCCCACCCTGTCCAACGCTTGACATCTCATCATCCAATCTGGTCCCCTACGCCTACACTGAACTTCTCTGTTCCAGACTCTTGGAAACAGAGTCGGCAGTCAGCTGAGGTAAAGAACAAACACCTCATCACAGACCCCTGCAAGCGTCAACCCGGCTTTGACCTAGCACGTTATGATTGGGCCCTCCTCAATCGCTATCGAACAGGCCATGGCCGGTGCGCCGCTATGTTCCATCGCTGGGGAGCCAGAGACGACCCGAACTGCCCCTGTGGCTACAGACAGACTATGACCCACATAGTCAACGACTGCCACCTCTCCAGATTCAAAGGAGGTCTCGAAACTTGACATCAGGCTCAACCTGACGCTGTTGACTGGCTACGGAAGAAGGGCAAACGCTAGAAGAAGAAGAAGAATGGCACTCTTACATGGCTTTAGGGTTCAAATCTGGACTATACACAAAACTAGGCCTCTGCCATATCCTATGAGCTATCTTTCTGAATAAAGTAATGCCTGGGTATGGACTTCACAATATTATGTACTATTGTTTGACTGTCTGTACATTTTTTTCCTGATATAGTTGACTCATTCACTCATTCATTTTTTAAAAATTTATTTAATTTAATTAATTTTTTTATTTAAGAAAGGATTAATTAACAAAACCATTGGGATGCATTGGATCGACCTTCTCGTGGTGCATCCCTTGAGTACCCATTCGTTGGGGAAACTGACGATCCTTCCTAGCCAACTGAATCCACATGGATCCCAGTCACTTTCAAAGCCAGCAATAAGCAGCTCCTGAAAGCTTTCAACCTGACCTGTTGACTGGCTATGGAAGAAGGGCAAACGCTAGAAGAAGAAGAAACAAAACCATAGGGTAGGAGGGGTACAACTCCACACAATTCCCACCACCCAATCTCCATATCCCACCCCCTCCCCTGATAGTTTTCCCATTCTCGATCCCTCTGGGAGCATGGACCCAGGGTCATTGAGGGTTGCAGAAGGTAGAAGGTCTGGCTTCTGTAATTGCTTCCCCGCTGAACATGGGCGTTGACTGGTCGGTCCATACTCCCAGTCTGCCTCTCTCTTTCCCTAGTAGGGTGTGTCTCTGGGGAAGCTGAGCTCCAGGACACATTGGTGGGGTCTTCAATCCAGGGAAGCTTGGCCAGCATCCTGGTGGCATCTGGAACCTGGTAATTGAAAAGAGAGTTAACATACGAAGCCAAACAAATTGTTGAGCAATCATGGACCCAAAGTTTGGAATAGTGGAGAGGAAGTGTTAGGGAGGTACTCACTGCAAACTCTAGTGCAAACTCTGCTTTCAGGTATATATTTTGCAGTAGTTTATGGATACGTGTGAACATAAACTCTCACAGAAACTGGTGTATATCTAGGTTATGGGACTTTGTTAGAAAGTGAACCACCTGAGATGAAATTAGAGTGTACTATAAAAGGAAAGGTCTCACCCGAGTAATGAAGCTGAAGGGTTGTCATTCCACACGTGAAGTCTCTGGACACAGTCTGAGGTGAAGCATGTTGAGGTGGCAATCGTTGCGTTGGTTAGGTTGTGATCGGCGGATGCAATATTATTTGGTATGGATTGGGAGACGCATACGGGAAAGTGGGCCCTATCCAAGGGTTCCAGGACTGGGGGAAGTAGGGGCTCTATAGTGGAGATGTGAGGTTCCTGCTGTCTTAGGGTTCAAAAAGACAATCGATAGTTAATGTTATCATCACATTATTTGGTAATTTGGGTTAACTTTGAAAAGTCCTTTTGTTATGGTTTGCTGTACAGTATCCAGTATCTTGTATATAGCTGTGCTATTGGATGCTTCTAATCTACTTGGTCTAGGCTTTTGAGAGAGTCCGCATATCAAATATACAGCCTATATATTAAAAAGATTCAGTTTGTGTTTTGAAAAACTTTGAGACATACAATTGATTTTCCCCCTCTCATATTAATTAACTACTGATTTATATGTCTACATTTTGCTAGGAGTGTACATAAACACCATTCCCACCACCAAAAGACTGTGAACCATCCCTCCCACCCACTCCCATCCCCCACTGTCCCAGGAAGCTGCATGTCCACCCCTCACCACAGGGTTTTTACTTTGGTGTCCTACTTACAATTTGGTCAGGTCCTGCTTTTAGTTTCCCTTTCAGTTCTTCTTAGTTTCATTCATTCTTTCTAACTGGAAACTTATAAGAACTTCTCCTTAAGGGAAAGTTGGGGACCAGGTATACGTGTAATGTTACAGAAAGGAAACAAGTCTGTGTTCTTAGGAATTCAATTATTAGTGCAATCTGGATCTTTTTATATAAATGTAACATGTAGCATAGTTGCTGTTACTGATGTAGCCTTAGTAATTTGAATTTTTCATGTATTTTAGTTTATAATGATGCTGGGGATGTTTAAGAAGCATTTTATCCTGATGCCATGGTACAAAAATCATTAATTGGAGATTGTGTAATGATTCAATAAAGCATGAACGTTAAAAATAAAACAAGTGGGAGAACCAGGAAAGACCTGAAGCCCAATGAAGACAGTGCTTCAAGAAGGAGAAAATGACCAAGTAGGTTAAAATTAGTTGAGAAGTGGAGTAAATGGAGCTGGAGAAGGGATTTGGGGGTTGACTTTGACAATCTACAAGAGTTAGAAATCATTTGGTTATAGTGGTGATAAGAGAAGACTGACTGAAGTGGGCTCTAGAGAGAAGTGACAAGGGACTTACATTTTTTTCTTTGATTCATATTTAAAACATTAAATTATACTTCTTAATGCCAAAAAAATAACATCACTCTTGGATGGAGATTGAAGAAGTCATGTTAAATGAAATAAGTCAGAAACAGAAGGATGAATATGGGATGATCTCACTCTGAGGCAGAAGTTGAAAAACAAGCTCAGAAGAGAAAACACAAGTAGAACCTGAACTGGAATTGATGTATTGCACCAAAGTAAAAGACTCTGGGGTTGCGGGGTGGGGGTGGGGGAGAGAATACAGGTCCAAAAAGGATGACAAAGGGCCTAGTGGGGGTTGTATTGTTATATGGAAAACTGGGAAATGCTATGCATGTACAGACTATTGTATTTACTGTCAAATGTAAAACATTAATTCTCTAATAAAGAAATTATAAAAAAAGAATAACAACAAGGATAACCAAGAAAATGGCCTCCAGGAGCAGTGGATTCATAGTGCAGGCATCAAGTCCCAGCGATTAACCTGGAGGCAAAAAAAGAAAGAAAAAAAGAATCTTCTCTCCATAAGATGGGGAGTAAATCCCGGAGGGGGTGGGGTGAGGGAGGTGGGTGGGGAAGGAATCATGTGCATTTCTGAGCCTAGGACTGCAAGGTACGTTCATTAAAAAAAAAGAAAGAAAGAAAAGAAAGAAAGAAAAATAAATATAAAAATTATGATAAATGCTATGAAACATTTTTATATTACTCAGCTGTATCAAATGATGTTGGACATACAGAAAAAATATATTCAGAATGATTAATGCTAATCTTTGCTTTGGTTGGTTTTCAGTGTGTAAACAATGGCTAAATAAATTTCATTCCTTGGGTTAAAAAAAAAAAAAAAGAAGCCAGACCTTCTACTTTCTGTGCCCTGTAATGTCCCTGGGTCCATGCGCCAGAGGGTTAAAGAACAGGAAAGCCGGGCGGTGGACGTTAGCGCAGCCAGTTAAGCGCACTTGGCAAAGCGCAAGGACCGGTTTAAGGATCTGGGTTTGAGCCCCCGGCTCCTCACCTGCAGGGGAGTCACTTCACAAGCGGTGAAGCAGGTCTGCAGGTGTCTCTCTTTCTCTTCCCCTCTCTGTCGTCCCCTACTCTCTCCATTTCTCTCTGTCCTATCCAACAACTAACGACATCAACAACAATAATAACCACAATAAGGCTGCAAAAACAAGGACAACAAAAAGGAAAAAAAAAAAAAAAAGGCCTCCAGGAGCAGAGGATTCATGGTGTAGGCACTGAGCCCCAGCAATAACCATGCAGGCAAAAAAAAAAAAAAAAAAAAAAAAGGAAAGCTATCAGAGGAGGAAATGGGATATGAAGTTCCTGTGGCGGGAATTGTAGCCCTCTTATCCTACGGTCCTGTCAGTGTTTCCATCTTATAAATAAAAACTTAAAACATAAAAATAAAAAAAGAAAGGTGGATGGCAATGATTATGTCACACTAGCAAAGGAGAAAAGGTGAGTTGTTGCATAGGTAAAGTTGAAAAGGGAAAGATTAGTCATTTGGAAAAAGAACACATTGTATCATTTGAAAAATCTACATGGGGTGAAGTTTTAAATGTTAGAAAGAAAACTGCAACTTTCTTAGTAGAAAATGTGTCAAAATATCATTCATATCTAAGGGAGGGAATAGATGCCCTCAAACATCAATTGCTGTAGAGAAAAAAGTGCAATATGTTTGACTATATTAAAATTATGACTGAACTTTTTTTTTTTTTAAGAAGGGCAATGGAGAGGTGGGGTGGTGATAGAGGGGTGAATGAAGAATCTTCCTTTAAAAAAAGCAAAGCAAAATATTGCATCATATGCAGTGGAGAGATAAAACTTAAAACCACAGCAGCAAGATGGGGACATTAACTGGAGCAACACTTTTGTGTGGGTGTAGAGGCATCTCATGAGAGTCTGACCACAAGTAGCAAGGTTGACCTAAGACAAGAACATGTTTTAACCCGAGCAACCAACAGAAAGGAAGCACGGAAGTGTAGAGAGGCTGGGATATTGGCTGAGTTACAGATAGGGATCATTTTTGCATATCTTCTTCTAGAGGTCAATAGTATTCTTTGTTTCATTTCCAGAACTGTTTTGATCAAAATTTCTTCTTCTTGTTGCTGGGACTTAACTGCTCTGGACTTCTTCAGGTAGAAAGAAAGAGAGGCAGAGACAATGGGACAGAGAGAAAAACACCATAGCCCCGAAGTTTCTCTCAGTGCAGAGGGTGTCCGGCTTTACCCTAGGTTGTGCCTATGGCAAAGCAGGCACCCTCCTAGGTGAGCTATTTTGCCAGGCCTTGTTAAAAATTTAATGTTACTTCATTCTAGAGAGCACTTTATGTATCACTTTTGAGTCTTAGAGCTCTTATAGTTTTTATAGTCTAAGGCACTCTCTTTCTTTCATAGCCATACTATTTCTCTGGGCACATGAATGTGTTCATATTTATCTTCTTTCTGAACATTGGCCCCTTCAGATGATACTGTATTTTTCACCTGTTATTTAAAGGAAAGCAGTGCCATTTCTTGGTTAGGAATTCCGATGAAATTTCCATGCTCTCCCTCTCATCTTAAATTTGCTCATACTTGGGAGGTGGGAAAACTCAATCTATCCATTACTGGGCATCTTGATACTCAGGAAGAACTTGTCCACTTTGGTGGGCAAGCCTGAATATCTGCTTTGACTCTTGTCAGGCTCCTCTTTTTACTGGTTTTCACCTGGTGCTTTTGTGCTGTGACCCAGGCAGTTGTCCAACCCCTTTTACTCAGGTTGGCAGGGAGTAGATTGTGTAAAAGGCAGACTCTTTTGTCTTCTGCAAGGTACAAGGACAGTCTGCTTACTCAACACATTTGTTGATTATTCCCCTTGTGCAAAGCACAATGCCACTTTATCAAAATGTATCCTACAGAGAATTGGCAGTGAAGGATGTTATCAGGTAAGTCATAGAGAAACTGATTTTGTGGCTAGTTGTTTCAAAGAAAGCTAAAGAAGTTACTGCAATATATATATATGTGTGTGTGTATGTATACATACATACATACATATATATATATATATATATATATATATATATATATATATATATATTAATGGGAACAGAGAAACAGAATGTCACATTTTTTCTTTTCAGAAATCTCAATATTTTAAAAACTATTTGTGAGACACAGAGAAAACTAGAGCATCAATCTGGCACATGTTATGTCCAGGATAGAACTCTGGAACTCATGCCTGCAGGTCTAGTATTTTATCTACTATGCCACCTTCTGGGCTGCAAAGTCTGAATATTTTTGACCATGGAATCTTGTCTTAAGATACATTTAACAGAGTATATATTTGAGATATATTGCACTTTGAAAAATGTTACAATCAGATGGTTATGCTAGAACAGTGAGTATATATTAAGCTTTCCATTACAGGTCCTTTGCTATACCTATCATACAAATTACTTCTTTTTTTGTTATTATTTAATTAATTTATTTATTTTACTAGAACACTGCTCAGCTATGGTTTATAGTGATGCAAAGGATTGAAAATAAATCCATGTTGGAATCATACTATTTATTATTTTCTGGCCACCTTGCATCTCTCAATGTGATAAAATCTTTTAGCTATTATTTTCAATTAGTATTCTTCTACATAAAACTGATGTCAGTTTGGTTTTGTTTGCTATTTTTTTTTCTTTTTCTTTTATACCAGAGTACTGCCCAACTTAAGATTGTGGTGGTGTTTGGGATTGAACCTGGAACTTTTGGAGCATTTCACAAAACCATTATGCTATCTCTCCATTCCAACTCATTTTATTTTTATATGAAGTTTATGTTGAACAGTCTCAAACTTAAAGAAGTAGCAAAATCCCCCTCCCTAAATTATTTGATTCACAGGATATACTGCCCCCCAACCCCTATGTATTAGTAGGTATTTCCAAAAAATAAAGATATCCTTTTCCAAAAAGGATACACTCAGTGAAACTGCGGCAGAAAAGAGAAGATCAAGTCAAAGAACGAGTTAACTAACCAAACTGTAGGAAGGATAGAAACCCTAGATAACAAGAGACCTTGAGAAAGGTATCCTCCTACATGCCTCACACTCCCTGGTGGTATATCTTATGCTGACACATCTAAGTCCTGCGGCTAAACTTTCCAGACACAGCTATGCAGGAAAAGATAAATGTAGCCATAACAGTAACTAAGGCAACAGACTTTGAGCAAAGAGTGCAAATCCCATCCCCAACAGCAACAACAATGGACAAAAGGTGACCACCAGGAGCTGTGGTTTCATAGTGCAGGCACTGAGTTCCAGTAATAACCCTGGAGGCAAAATAAATAAAATAAAATAAAATTGTAGTGATGGTGCAGTTAGGTAAGGCATTCTGATTATTTTGATGACTGTAAAATCCAATGCATAAATGACATTTTTTTCTAAAAAAATATTTTGCTAGGAAATGTTAATAAGATGTACTTTTTTTAGTAGGGCAATCCTATTTTCTTGATGGCTTGCAAAAGTGATGCACCTAGACTATATCCAAATGCATGGCTGAAGATGTCTGTTGGTGAAATAAAAATGTGGAATGGTCAGCTGTGGGGTTGAGGCAACACACAGTAAATATGCTGGGTCTAGATGAACCCAGAAACCTGGAAATTTATGGGAAGAATTTTGAAGAACTTTTAACTTAATTCATTTTGCACATCTATTGACTAGTTTGATATAAACTTTATAAGAGCCAGTGTCTTCCTTTAATAATACTTCTACCCCCAAGTATACTCCCCTTACTTTCCTCTGAGGAAACTTCCTTTGTGTTCTTACACTACCATGGAAGACTCTAGGGCTTCCTTTTGCATTACTGGCTATTGTCCAGATATGGGTGCTAGTTAATTGAACTATCTCTTGCTTCAGCAAAGTGTTGAGAGAGCTTACCCAGCAGAGCACATACTTTTCCATGTGAGTTCCCCTTGGAGCACCATGAGAAGAGGAAACTAGACAAGTGGCGGAATAGTACTATGGAGTCTCTCTCTCTCTCTCTCTTTCTCACTGTCTTTTTTGTTTCTTATGCTCATCCTCTATCTAAAAAAAAAAGTGGGGGGGGAGAGGTGGTGGTGGTGGTGGAGTCTGCCAGGAATGGTGGAAATTGGCAGCTGCAAAGCCTCTGGGAGCAGGGGAATGTGATCTCCCAGTCTGCAAATGCCTAAGCTTTCCATTTACACAAAAAGGGTGAATTTATGTTTTCTCCTGTATTATAAATAACATAATATTTTTGCAATATATATATATCTTGTTTGTGATTAATAGTGGGCTATAAGAGTGTAAGATTACAAGGTATAGTTCCATACCACAACGACCACCAAAGTTTTGTGTTCCCCACCCTCCCACCTCCCAAATATAATTACCATAGTTATCACAGTTTTAGAAACAGTTTGCTTGCTGCTTCTTCTATTTTTCTTTTCTTTTTTCTTTTTTGCAAATTTATGTGAATAATCTCTGTGTTCTACATATGAGTGAAAACATTCGATAGCTGTCTTTCATATACAATATTTAAATATATTCTTGAATTGATTTTTCACTTTCAGATGTCAGAATGACAAATTAATACATATAACCAAATTGGCAAGACAGCTCAATTGAGAAGGTGCCTGATCTGTTCACTGTGTGACCGAAGTTTGACTTCAACCCCCATAGCACTGCGGGAAATTTCTGTGTTTTTGTGTTACCCCACCTCCCATTTCTGTCTCTATTTGAAAAAGGGGGGGGGCATATCAGTGAAGGTCCAGTGACTATAAAAACTAACAAATAATACCAAATCAAAAAAGGAGCTGAAGACAGTGATCCTACATAGATTACATATAGGGGCAGGCTTCCCACATCCTCTATGTTAGAGGGCCTGAGGTCTCATTTTAAGAGACTTTAGAAAAGCCTCAGGGAAGAAAGGCAGTGTGCTTCAAAGAAGCAATATCAAGCGTGGGGAAGACAGACTTAAGAAACCCCCACGCCTGATAATACTAACGACATTAACCTGAACAGCAAGGAAGTGGTCAATGTGAGCAGACAGTGGTGCAATGAGGTTGATGCGGACTGGACATCTGACTCAAGCTGACTCTTCCCTGTGGCTTGCCATGTAGTGTCTTTACAAAGTTCTCACGAATGCTGCAGTGATATTGTGAGGTCCATGGAAGAGAGGAAGAACTGGGCAGCCCACAGGGTGTCATGGGTTTCAGCTATGTTGGGCAACCTCTGAAGATGAACTTCCTCTCATGCTCACCTCTCCATATGCTCATTCATTCCTTTAGGAAGGAGACACTGCATATGGAGAGTTGCCAGACTGTTTAAACCCAAACAGCAGACAGTTAATAAGCAAAGATAGACCAAATAAAATAAACTTTGTCCATAAGGACAGAGAGAGCAGAGAAAAAGAATGGCAAAGCCTGTGGGTGAGCAGGAACTGACCCAGCTGATTCAAAGGAACTAAATGCTTGAAGGATGGTGGCAGCAAGGGAGCCAGCCATACACTTTACTCCCCTGGAAACTCAGAAGATCTCACATACTGGCAACAGCTGGTGTATCTCAAACTGGGACAAATAGACACATTGGGTGTACTGACTGATTGTTTAAGGAGCATGTAGTCTTGAACTCACATCTCAGAGTTTTGCAGCAGAAGTCCTCTCTCCCAAAGCATACCCTCTACACACACACACACACACACACACACACACACTGAAATTTGAGTCTCCAGAGCAACTGTGCCCAGTACTGTAGCTACTCAGCTCTGCGATTTTGAGCACTCAGAATATGGCTATTCTGAATGAGGTCTGCTGTTAAGAGTAAAAATACATGCTGGGTTTGAAGACTTGACTGGTTAAACATGGTATTTTTGAACATGTTGATGAGGGGCAGTGGCACATCCGATTTCGATCTCATGTTACAATGAACAATGAACTAGTCTCCACTTGGAAGAGGAAAGCTTCATGAATAGTGAAGCAGTGCTGCTGTTGTCTCTCTTTCTCTCTACTTCTCTTTCTCACCCTCCCCTCTAAATTTCTGTTTCTATCCAAGTACATAAGTAAAATACTAAAAAAAAAAAAAAAGTAAATGTCAATGACATGTTGAAACAATAATGTTTTGATATACTGTGTTAAATAAAATACTATTAAAGTATATTTATCCTGTGTTTGTTTCTCTGTCTCTGGGACTTCACTAATCCAGGCCAACCTTTTCAGATAGAAGGAGACAGAAGCAGACACAGAAGGAAAGAAAGACATCATAGCACTAAAGTCCTCCAGTGTAGTGGGGGCTGGGCTTCTGAGTCACATGCATGGCAAGCAGAACTCATGTAAGAGGGAAAATGCTTATTGTATAGCAGGAAACAGTGGGAGGAAGTTTGCACAGCTGACTAAGGGCCCCTGAGTGAGTCTGAAACCAATATACAAGGTGAGGAAAGGTATGCAGAGAGGGCCACCTACAACCTGTGATCCTTAGCCTGCCACACCTGGAATGGAAATGAAAAACAAAAAAAAAAACCATGGGCTTAGAAAACAGGTTCAAATTCAGATCCTGGTTCTCATAACTAAGGCTTTTAAGACATACTGGTTAATGAAAGTTAATGACTATAATCTGCCTTCTTTATGATATGGAATGTAATATGAATCTCCAGCACATTGAGAAGGAAGACTGAGATGATAATCTAAATATAAAGATCTCAACTCTATCCCTGTGGCATAAAAGAACCCTGCCCTAATATTAGCCTTTTCTGTCCACTTTGCTTTCTCCTTGAGCTAGCATTGTTTATATATGTGGGTATTAATAAATACGTGTTGATTCCTTGGTGATTGAATAGAGTAGACAGCAGGTCCTAGAGAGATAGGGTTCAAGTCAGGGTATTTCTGTAGTCCTATATTTCTTAGAATAATGAGGTGGTATGTGGTTGGGCAGTTGTGTGAATTTTAGAAGTCACCAAAGGAACTTAATAATTTGTTCCAGAGAGAACATCTCAGTTGAAAGCTACATAAACGGGCTGATAAAGTCAAAAAGGAAATTGACTGGGAAGAGCAGAGAGCAGTTCAGAAGACCTAAGAAGAAAGAGGAAAGGAAAGATAGTACATCTTGGCTCCACCACTCACAAAACGTTTCTCCTGCAGGCACTCCCTTGTGGTGAGTGGACGGTTAAGCTCATGTATGGGAATGTGTGGGTTCTGTGCTGTGGGCCACCATCTGGTCCTCTAATGCTATTTTTTCTCTTGTTTTCACTGAGGCTTCACTGTTCTGAACTTTCTTTTTTGAGGTACAGAGAGGCAGACAGACAGAATTCAAGTGTAAATACATGAGTAGTTGAGTGAATAAATGTATACTGGAAAGGAGGGAAAAATCACATCCTTTAAAAAAAATTTTTTTAATTTATTTATTTTCCCTTTTTGCTGCCCTTGTTTTTCATTATTGTTATTATTGTTGTCGTTACTGATGTTGTTGTTGGATAGGACAGAGAGAAATGGAGAGAGGAGGGAAAGACAGAGGTGGGGGGGGTGAAAGACGCCTGCAGACCTGCTTCACCACTTGTGAAGCGACTCCCCTGCAGGTGGGGAGCCGGGGGCTCGAACCGGGATCCTTATTCTGGTCCTTGTGCTTTGCGCCACCTGCGCTTAATCTGCTGCGCTACCATCCAACTACCAATCACATCCTTTTTAATCTGTCTATCGCAAGTTAGTGCTAGTTCTTTCTGCTCTTCTCTAACCCCAATGTCCATCCTTCCTTTCTGATTTATTCTTAGGAATTCCTTTCTCTTATCATACAGATTATTTAGTCCTGGAAAGACTATAAAACCAAGCTGTGCTCTACTAAGGAAATTCAACTCCCTTGGGAGATTTTTTTCCCTCTTACACCACCATTACAATCACACATTACTCCTTGTAACACATGACTTAGGTTCACTGGCGTTACAAAAGGGGCTAAGAGGACAGGGAAAAGAGGAATGCGGGATTATGCAACATTGGCTTCCAAGGAATTTAGAGATCCTTACCATATTGAAGAGACAGACTGGACTCAGTATCATGACACTACTTTCTGTGAAATTTCTGTGTGAGGAAACAGTGATGGGTCTTTGGGGATGGAAAAAGAGATGGGCAGAAGAGGAAGAAAGAAACCAGATAAGGAGGAAGAAATGATGTTGCTCCCAAAGGCAGTGGTGTGGGTCCACCCACTCATAACCCATTGCTATAGCTTGCCTGCCAGACCTCTGCTTCTGGAGAAGGTGAGTCACTTGGGCTTTTAGCAGTTCACTGATGGTACTTGTATTATGCCTTTTGGAAATATATAAGGCAGGACTTCTATATTGTAGCTTATCCTTTAGAACAACTACTACTGGGGGCTGGACAGTAGTGTGCTGGATTAAGTGCGCATGATGAGAAGCACAAGGACTGCCTAAGAATTCTGGTTTGAGCCCCTGGTTCCCCACCTGCAGGAGGATTGCTTCATGGGAAGTGAAGCAAGTCTGCAGGTGTCTTTCTCTCCCTGTCTCTGTCTTCCCCTCCTCTCTCAATTTCTCTCAGTCCTATTCAACAACAACAGCAATAACAACAGCAATACAACAACAACAAAAACAAATGGAAAAAAATGGCTTCCAGGAGCAGTGGATTCATAGTGCAGGCCCTGAGCCCCAGCGATAACCCTGGAGAGAAAAAAAAAAAAGTTTACTAAGGTTTACCATCACTTGTTATTAAACTCTCTGTACCCCAGGTTTTTGGAGCATTTTTTAATGGATTTTTCCCACAAAGCCAATGAAACAGGTGGTGGTGTAAATGGCAGTATATTATCCCTATCTTACAGACAAAGATGCTGCAGTTCAGAGAATACAACTTGTGCAAGGGCAGAAATAGGGTCTGAATCAAGATTTCTGATGACACATAGTGAGGGCTTTCTAGTTCCTAGCTCCAGGTCCTGGAGAAATTGAGGAGAGGAAACCATATTTCCTCAAATTCTAGTTCTGATCTAATGCACTCAGATCTCTATGTCTCAGCTTATACAGCAGGACTGAACTCTCTCTGTCTCTGTTTCTCTCTCTCTCTCTTTCTCTCTCTCTCTCTCTGGGTGTGAAAGAGGGAGAGGGAGAGTGAGAATGAAAGGGAGAAGGAGAGCAAGAGGGAGAGATACAGAGACAGAGATAGACAGAGTAGACATAAAAAGAGAGGAAAGACACCACAGCATTGTCCTACCATGATTGGAGCTACCCCTAGTGATGTTGTACTCCACATGTGGTACAAAGGCTTAAGCCCAAGGTTACCCTACTGGATGAACTATCTCCTATCTCAGAACTTCACTTCTCAAACCTGCTCTCAATTTGATTTTGGAAACTCAGCTGTCTCCCAATGCAACTCCGGACACACACACACACACACACACACACACACACACAATCTGGTGAATTAACTTGCCTTTCATCTCTTCCTCCCTTTCAGTCCATGGGTCACCAGGCTACTCGATAGCACACCAGGCCAGAGAATCAATGGCCAGAGAAAGAGAAAGAAGGAAAACTTAGCTCAACTCTTGTTACCTGAGGCAGCAGCTGAAACTAATGCCTACAAAAAAGGTTTTGTGTATCCTATGAATTGGAACTGTCCCTGTCACTCCTGTGCTGCAAGCAGGACAAAAAGAAAGAAAGAAATTAAGAAAGAAAGAAGGGGAGAAAGAACTGGCAAATAATTAACAACTAGGGACCAATACTGGCTTCTGATCAGAGTGGCCTGAAGGAAGATGTTCTCTGGTATACTTGACCCTGAAGCTGTGGAGGGGAATCAGGGCAGTCCTGTATAAGGAATATATGTCTTTTAAGAAAATTCCCTTCCCTTTTTTTTTTCTTTTCTAGTCTTTCCCTTATCACTGCAGGGCCACTTTTTTCAGATAGAGACAGAGACAGAGGGAGAGAAGGAAAGATAGCACAGCACTGAAACTTCCCCCAGAGTGGCTCAAGCACATGGCAAAGCAGGAGACCCTTCAAGGTGAACTATCTTATTTGTCTTCCTTTTCCCTTTCTAACACACTCCCTCAGGAAGGAGGAGGGGAAAATGTATTGATTAGCAATGTCAAGAGACCATCTCACAAGCCCAGTGGCAATTCTGTTTTAGATTAAGAAGTGACACGTGTGTATGTGTGTGTGTGTGTATGTGTGTGTGTGTGTGTCTGTGTGTGTATTTTTTCAGAAGGTACAAGTTGTGCCCCCTACTCTATCTGTGGGGCTGAATCACACCTCAGCATCTCTTTCAGAAAGAGATAGATCAAGATCAAGATAGAGATAGATGGGAAGAAAGAGAGTTACAACATCACTGAAGCTCTCTTTAATGTAGTGGGGCAAGTATTGAACCTGAGTCATGGCAAAGCAGCACTCTATCTGAGTGAGCTATTGCACTGGCTCTGTGTGCTTTCTTTACTTCCCACCTTGGACTATATATAATACTATATATATATATATATTTATTTATTTATTTATTTATTTCCTCCTCCAGGGTTATTGCTGGGCTCGGTGCCTGCACCATGAATCCACTGCTCTTGGAGGCCATTTTTTTCCCCCTTTTGTTGCCCTTGTTGTAGCTTCGTTGTGGTTATTATTATTGCCCTTGTTGACGCAATTCGTTGTTGGATAGGACAGAGAGAAATGGAGAGAGGAGGGGAAGACAGAGAAGGGGAAAGAAAGATAGACACCTGCAGACCTGCTTCACCGCCTGTGAAGCGACTCCCCTGCAGGTGGGGAGCCAGGGGCTCGAACCTGGATCCTTACGCTGGTCTCTGCGCTTTGCGCCACATGCGCTTAACCCACTGCGCCACCGCCCGACCCCCTGTTTATTTATTTTTAACAGATCACTATACTTGGGACCTCAAAGCTTCAGGCATGAGAGTCCATTTGAATAACCATTATGCTATCCACCCCTAGCCTCTTTTATTTCTA
The DNA here is from genome assembly GCF_950295315.1 of Erinaceus europaeus. Taxonomy (NCBI): domain Eukaryota; kingdom Metazoa; phylum Chordata; class Mammalia; order Eulipotyphla; family Erinaceidae; genus Erinaceus; species Erinaceus europaeus. The sequence continues at coordinate 39,398,797 of NC_080171.1, read as the reverse complement.
AGGTTGGAAGTGAAAAAAGAAGCTGCAACTTACAGATTCTGATGAATCTTTCTTCTTTTCTCAAGTTCTTATTCACAGGCTCTACTTCAGTGTCATAGATTCAGTTTTCCCTAATCTTCTGTCTGTCCTTTTTTACTCTCCTCTTCCTCCTTCTTTTTTGCCCCCCCCCCCTTTTGTAATAGAAACAGAGAGGCAGAGGGAGAGTGAAAGTGACCACAGCAACAAACCTCCCTTCAGTGTGGGATGAGCTGCCCTTGATCCTGGTCCGCACACATGGCAAAGCAGTGCACTATCCAAGTGAGATATTTCACCAACCTTTTATTATTATTATTATTTATTTATAAAAAAACCACTGACAAAACCATAGAATAAGAGGGGTACAACTCCACACAGTTCCCACCACCAGAACTCCATATCCCATCCCCTCCCTTGATAGCTTTCCTATTCTTTAACACTCTGGGAGTATGGACCCAAGGTCCTTGTGGGATGCAGAAGGTGGAAGGTCCTGCACCAACCTTTTTTTTTTTTTTTTGGCCTCCAAGGTTATTGCTGGGGCTTGGTGCCTGCACCACAAATCCACTGCTCCTGAGGCTATTTTTTCCCTTTTATTGCCCTTGTTGTTTTATCATTGTTATGGTTACTATTATTGTTGTTATTGATGTCATTGTTGTTGGATAGGACAGAGAGAAATGGAGAGAGGATGGGAAGACAGAGAGGGAGAGAGAAAGATAAGACACCTGCAGACCTGCTTCACTGCTTGTGAAGCAACTCTCATACAGGTGGGGAGCCGGGGACTCTAACTGGGATCTTTACGCCAGTCCTTGCGTTTCGTGTGTATGCGTGTGTGTGTGTGTGTGAGATGCAGATTGGGAATAAATGGGTCTTAGAAAAGAACCTGAGAACCTGCATACACACATATCTTTATCCATATCATATCCATATCCATGTATTTTTTTTAACCAAAGCACTGCTCAGCCTTGGCTTGTAGCACTGGGGATTAAACCAGGGAATTTGTAACCTCAGGCATGAAAATCTTTTGAATAATCATTTTGTTACCTCCCTAATTTCTAAATTTTTGAATTTCTAAAAGCCCCCAGACAGAAACAACTTCCTGGACTGTAGCATATGGTGTTATATGAGGCCACACGCCTAGAGGGGCCTTGAGCTCGACTTCATGTTCCACTGTTATCTTCCTGTAATTCTTGATAATTTAGCATTTGAACATGTGTCTGATAAATACCATCTGATGGGACAATATAACCTGCAGGGAGTGAAGAAGATGCACATGTAGTGCAGTGTGACTATGCATGTCCCTTGAGACTCGCTGCCACATTTGCATATAGTATTCAGATACCCCCTGATTTCTATATTCTGGTGAGAGTTCCGGAAGTCTCAAAGTCAGCAATGTGTCATTATGTGTCCTGCTTATGGTGACATCTGGGGAGACCACTAATAGAAATGACGATGAACACAGAAAGGGAATGATGCTATCAGAGGCATGAATGTCCCTATCACATTCTCTTATGTTACCATTTGTGCCAAGAATGATGCCATAGAAAGAAAGTTTATTTCATTTTAAAGAAACAACTCTTAAACATGCATTTTTTTCCCTATATGCCAGGAAGATTAGAGTGCTGCTCAGCTCAGGCATGTGTTGATGTGGGGGACTGAACCTGGGACCTCTAGGGCCTGAGTACGAAAGTCTGATGCTATACCACTGTATTATCTCATTGATTTTAATTTTCTTTCAGTCCTTCCTTATTCATTAGGGAACAGGAGGTAAAGATTATTAATAGATGTGCACTTATTAAGAAGTACAATAGAAATAGTTGGACTATTTGTTTAGTATTTCCATTGTTCTTAAAAAACAAAATACAGTGGGGGAGGGTGGATGGGATAGGACACAGTCTTTTGGTGGTGGGAATGGTGTTTATTTACACTTCTATCAATTTGTAGTCAGATAAATCACTAATTAATTAATATGAGAGGGGAAAAATTTATTCAATATCTCAAACTTTTTAAAGCACAGACTGAATCTTTTAATACATAGGCTGAGTCTCTGATATGTTGACTCTCTTAAAGCTTAGACCAGGGAGAACAGAAGCAACCGGTGGCACAGCTATATACAGAAAATGTCAAAGGACATAAATTATGGTGATGCTGTGTATGATACAGCAAATCCTAACAAAGGGATATTTCAAAGTTAACCCAATTGCCAAACAGTGTGATTATAGCAATAACTATCTATTGCCTTCTTAAACCCTAAGACAGCAGGAACCTCCCAATTCCTCTATAGAGCCTATATTTCCCCCAGTCCTGGAACCTCTAGGGTGGGGCTCACTTTCCTGCATGCTTCTCTCAATTCACACCAAATGATGTTGCATCCATCAATCCCAACCTAATCAATGCAATGAGTACCACCTCAGCAAGCTTCACTTCAGACTGTGTCCAGAGACATCAGGCATGGAATGTCAACCCTTCCCCCTCATTACTCTGGTGAGACCTTTCCTTTCATAGTATTCTCTAATTTCATTCCAGGTGATTCACTTCCTAACAAAGTCCCAAAACCTAGATATAGACCAGGTCCTGTAAGATAGAGCATATGTTCACATGTATCCATAAATTAGAGCAAAATATATACCTTAAAGCAAAAGTACACAATAGTCTGTAGTGAGTCAGTATCAAGTTCATAATGAAATAGTGTCTACTTAGATTTAGATACCCTCCTAACCTACTTCCTATTACAATTTTCTCACTCACTCCAAAGCTAACCTCATCAAAGCAAGGACTGTAAAAGCTGAATAAGGGCAAGAGACTGGCATACTTAAATGATGACTCTTTAGTCACTATCAGGCCATTCCATCAGCTGTGGCCCTAATCGGGAAGTCCTGAGATTCCCAAACAGACATGATGGGCCTAGATCTCAAAAAAATCCCTCTCTCCATTGTTTCTGGTCATCTCTATCAGGAACAACACAACAGACTCCTTTGTGGGGCCCCATAGGATCTTTCCCTCAACTTGGATCAACAATGGTAGAGAATGTTCCATCCTCTGAAGGGAGGATGGACAATATACTCTGTGCTACACCTGAGGGAGATGGGTCCTGATATGGGGGCAGCTTGGAACTTTCCTAATTATGACCACAGAATGTAAGCTCAGATCTACAGGGAGGCAGAGGTCACATAGGCTCCTAAGCTGAACATGGGCCCCAGATCACATCAAATCGATGGGGTTTACAATCAACAATATTTATATATCTTTCCCATATTAGGGAGCTACTCTCTTTCCTGATCCAGCTTTCTGGTCCTTTTCCCAGCCATGACATCATCTCCCCAGACAATAATTAGGATCCACCTTCATATCAGATTTCAGGCTCAGGCAAAAACAAACAAACAAAAAAACACTAGTATAGCCACAGGCCCTTTGGAATATAACTAAAATATGCCTACTAACTATCTATAACATGGAGTACCTCCCAACTCTTCATCTGCACTATTCCAGCCATTAGGTCTATGATTGGTCAACAATTTGTTTGGCTTTGTATATTAACTCACTTTTCAGCCATCAGGTTCCAGATGCTAGCAAGATGCCAACCAGACTTCCCTGGACAGACAACCCCACCAATGTGTCCTGGAGCTCAGCTTCCCCAGAGCCCCACCCTACTAGGGAAAGAGAAAGACAGGCTGGGAGTATGGATTGACCTGTCAATGCCCATGTTCATGGGGGGGGCACAATTACAGAAGCCAGACTTTCAACTTTCTGCATCCCACAATCACCTTGGGTCCATACTTCCAGGGGGTTAAAGAATAGGAAAGCTATCAGGGGAGGGGATGGGATACAGACTTCTGGTGGTGGGAATTGTGTGGAGTTGTACCCCTCTTATCCTATGGTTTAGTTAATGTTTCCTTTTTAGAAATAAAAAATTTTAAAAAGTACAGAAGATACATATGCAAAATACAATTATGTTATTCCAAGGACTCCACATCTGAGTTATATTTATATTTCCATTTAATACTGATTGGCTATGTAAGGGTTTGTCTGACCTCTGTTTTCCCCATCTGCTTCTCAGTACTGACATGTCCCAGTGTCTACTGGGCTCTTCTAGCATATGACTGCAGTGTTTCTAGGCATTCACACCATCAAAAAGGAGGGAGAATCTATATATTTTTTCTCAGACTCTAAATTTCCATGGATCAAAGATCATGTGTTTTGTCTATACACAGCACAAAGTTTAGTACTGAAATGAAAACTTAGCTCAAGACTATAAATATATTAAGTAGATCCAATAATGACTGAATGAATAAAAATTAAGTTTATCATCAAAATGCTAAGCAAAAGTCAAACTAAACAATTATTATAACTATGATGTTGCCAGAAAGACAGTTTTGCCTTTCCTCTAAGTAAGAATGAGAAAGGATTTTAATCTAAAATTTCCAGATTTAGTAATTTCTGGGCCTCAAGAATACTTTATGTCTGGCTATTACTTAACCAAACTTGCTTCCTGAGACCTTCATCTCCTCACCTTACACCTCCCACTGCCCCATTTTCAAATCAAGTTATCCATCCATTTCTAACCTCATCATCATTTTTTTTCTTTAAAGAATCATGCTTCTGTTACTTACCTGACAGTGAGAATGGGCCCAGCCTAGACACCCTTCCATTACTTCCATGGGTTTCAATTTGCTCCTTCCAAGACATAGGGTTTAGAATGCTTGGTCTAGCAGATGGTCTCTTCCCTGGGGCATAGTTTCAGTACCAATTCATAAACACCTACCTCAGGCCCATCTTTCTGGGGTCATTCAAGTCCTCTTTGGAGCCAAGCTATGTAGATTGTCGGTTAGCATGCCCAATTCCAGGCTGGCTAAATTTGGAGTTGCCATGTCTTGATTTCAGACTCTGGGCAAGTGAATTTAGGTTCCAATCTCCTGGCAAGGCCATGGGAGGCCTTCAAGTCTACAGCACGACTGTTTTAAGAGAAGAGCAGGCTGACATACCAAAGGCTGACCTCTAAGAAGAGTGGAGGTAGGGCAGGATGGCTAAGCCTGGCCTCCCCCTAGCTTACATGCCCCTGCTTGTGAATAATAACATCAGCAAAACAAATTTAACTCCTATCAGGTGGATCAAACTTAGAGCATGAATCTGTTTATAGTATGGTTCACGTCTGCTTGGTGGAATCTTTTCATTAATATTTCAGTCATTATATTTGCCTTTTAGTGTGTCTGGAAAACTTTTTTTTAAAAAAACCCCTCTTTTAAAAAATTTTACTAATTACATATTTATTTTGAATGGAGACAGAGAGAAATTGAGAGGGAAAAGGGAGAAAAAGAGATACCTGTAGCACTGCTTCACCCTTGTGAAGCTTCCCCCCAAAGGTGGGGACCAGCGGCTTGAACCAGGGTCCTTATACAATGTAATGTGTGTGCTCTATTCTGTGCACCACCACCTAGCAACTGCCTAGCAACTCTTTTGTTGAAAACTTAATTTGATACACAGAGTCAAAGTATTGAAGTTAAATACCAATAGGTGGTTGTTGTGAGGCTTGTGTTTATCCAGCTGGGCCTTAAGTTACTGTTGGTGTTTGCTGTGGCCGTAGGTCTGAGAGGGCTGGCTTTCTTCCATGTCTGTGCTTTTGTGTCTTCCTTGTCTTTGGGTTTCCATAAAGACTTCTTATATATTGCTAGAGAAACATATTCCCCCATCATGCAGGAGGGATACTGAGAAGGTGGTGAGGTTCCAGGCAGGTGGAAGAGCTGTGTAGTCCTGTGATTATTTTATTTGTTTGTTAATTCCAGATATTCCCCTGCTCCCTGAACTGGGGATTTGTACCTGCATGATTTTACAGCTCTTGGCTTCTTTTCTTTTCTTTTCTTTTTCATAGAGGATGATAGACAGAGGGAGAGAGAGGAGTGACACCACAGCACTGACACTACAGCACTGCCCCCAATACTCGTGAAAATTCCCATTTGTATAGAGATTCTTCTCCTTCTCCTCCCCATTTCCCTTCTCTACCTCCCCCACCCCCTCCAGAGCACTGCTCAGTTCTGGCTTCTGGTGGTGCAGGGGATTGAACCTGGGACCTTGTAGCCTCTACTGTCTCTTCAGCTTCCATATGGTAGGAGCCACATGGCTCCCATATGAGAATCCAACACAGGTTGTATGCTTTACTGGGTGAGCCATTTATCAGCCCTTTGCTCTATTTTCAAGTCTCAGGGTTTGATTTTTTTGTGTGTGTGTTTTGATTTTTTCTGAATTGGATTATCATGCATGCATGAGTTTACTACTCCTAAACTAACTTTTTTTTTCATTCAAACAGAGAGAGGGGAGAGAGACAGCACAGCACTAGAGCTTCTCCAGGTTTTACAGTCCCTCCCAAATCATACCTGGGTCACATGTATAACTAGGTACTTTACTGGGTAACCTATATCTCTGGCCCCTAACATCTCCATTTTCTATGAGCTTGTACCCACAGACTATGTGTGGCCTTCCTATGTTTCTTGGTTATCTTTCTTTTTTACAAATCCCTTATCCCTCCTTCCCCCCCTGCCTTGAATGAAGCAGGAAGCTAAGGAAGCCTGGAATTAAATATTTCCTTCCCTTTTGTGCAAGTTTTTTTTTCACTTTCGTAATAATTTTATTGTATTTTTTTTTTCTAGTGACTACATATGGTGGGTTGGACCTGCCCTTTACCATAGTTGGTTTGACAAGCACTGATGCAGATAGTCCTAGCTAGAAGAGGGATGCTGTCTCCCAGTGAACTGAACAAAAAGATATGTGTTAATTTTCCTTTCAGTTTCTTAGCCTGTCTGATCGTGTCCCTTTGGCATGCATGCCACTATCTGTTGGATTGACTGTTGGGTTCTCTTTTTCCACCCTGCAGACGACATTACCATGGTTATCTGTCCTGGACTCACCAATCACTGTGAGAAGCAGTACATCTGCCCCTTTGTTGACCCTGATAAATGGCTAATGCTGAACCACCTGGGTGCCCTGCCCAGCATCGAACTGACATCACCTCAAATGTTCACCTGCAGTAAGCTGGGGAGCACCCACTTTTCTGTTCTCACTGTGCATCTGTTGCTACTTCCTCAGAGTTTAGAATTTTCCTATCAGCCAGAGGTGACTGCCTCTCAAACTTGTGCTGGTATCACCTTTCAGATATGCCCTGTGGTACTCTAACCTCATCCCAGCACACCAGGCAGAAACTGAAGCTCTCAGGGGCAGATCTTGCTCAAGGTCCCTGCCAGCAAGCATCAGGAGCAAGCAGAGACCCAGAGCCTGTGCTACTGTGCCATCCTCTAACGCCCATGAATGCAGGCCAGATGCCTTTTGCAGAAGCCCTGTGTTAGCAAAGACTCCTTCTGGACTCTTCTGGACTCCTCTAGACTTCTGCACTCTTGATGCTCCCTTCTGATTATATATGCACAGGTGCACATTAAAAAAGTAATGTGGCCAAATAGTGGGCCAGTCTTACAAAGAACAAAATGTTGTATGTAAAAATGGCTACTTTCCTTCTCCTAGAAGCACTGGGGATTTTTCTCTGATCCCTACTGTGAGAACTTGGTAGGGTTCTTGGAGATAAAATACAATTGTGGATGTATCACTTATGATTATGTCTCTGCCCTTCCCAATTTTTACCACACTTTCTTGTCTACAATGAGCCACCATCACTTTGTCAATTTATGTTTAGATTTTTGTATCCTTATACCAGTTTCCTGGTGTTTTCTGATCTGGTGTGGAGTAAGCTCTGGAAGACCTGTCCTGTCCACCCCATGTCTACCACTCTGTTGGTCACCAAAGAGGTATCATAGAAGAGGAGAACACCACCAGGCTGTGGTGGAGGGTGAGCATGCAGAGTGAACACTCTGGACACTATGGCAGGGGTAGTGCATTTATTGAAGAAAAAGGCAGGGTTTATATGGGGTAAATAGAAGCCAGGTGCTAGGGCAGGGTGCTGGGGCAACAAGTCGAATAGGGGCAAATTTTTGACAGCAAGAACCAATCAGATATTTAGATTCTAGCTTCCTTCTGACGTCTCTGGCTCTTGACTTCCCCTTACCCGGGGCATGGGACATAAGAATGAGGAAGGGGCTCTTCAAGTTTACCCACATTCTATTGAGCAAATCAAATTTATCCAGACCAGTTGGAAGGGGAACAGTTGCAGCCTTTGGGTCTAACAAGATGGAGGTCAGGGAAGGGTGGGGAGGCTTATAGGTGAACACCTTCTGTCCTCATGGAGAGGTATCTGGGGTTCCAACGAGGCTCAACCCACTGTGTCCCCACAATCTGGGAAGTCATAGTTATGTTTCTGCCATGCTGTCTCTCCAATTTGGAGGCAACAGTTTGTCCTATGGCCTTAGTTTTTCAATGTATATGAAAGTGACTGCTTTCAACCTACTCAGCATTTTTTTTTTTTTTTTCTTGTGGTGTGAATTAGAGAGGCAACTCCTAAGCTCTTTATTTTCTGGACTGGACACTGGGAGTCTATTCATTGAATGATTCCCGCCCCCAAGTTGATGTTCAGAAATAGTCACACACCCACGTTTGTGGAAAAGCCAGGATAAGTGATAGCCATGCTGGTGATCTTATTTATGTGACTAAAGTTCACCAAAGATGATGTAGAGGCTTAAAGCAGTTCAGAGACAGGCCTTGTGGCCCCAGAGAAATCTTTATTGGTTCCTAGATTTTGCTTCTCTCCATAGTCAAAATCAGATAGTTTCCTCCTCAGGGGTGGGCAGGAGGCTTGTCCCAAAATGAGAGTGGCAGCATCTAAAACAGATGCTTCCACCCTGTGCTGCTGTCACCTGTGGAGTTCTCTCCTCTTTCCTAACTCTTGCTAATAGCAGGGAAATAGGAAGGTCCACACAAGCAAGAAAGCTTGTCTGTTGGATAATGATAAAGAAATTAAGACAACCTTGATAAGGAAATGTTTGAGAGGCTGGGTTGTGCCTCACCTAGTAGAGTGTACATGTCATCATGATCTAGCTTTAAGCCCCTAGTCCCACTTACAGTAGGGAAGCTTCAAGAACGGTGAGCAGTACTGTAGGTCTCTTCTCTGTCAATCTCTCTGTCTTTGTCTCTGACCCTTATTAAAAAAGATAGAAAAAAGAAAGAAAGAAAGAAAGAAAAAAAAAGGCTCTGGGGAAAGGTAGAGTTGTATAGACAATGAGCCCTAGTACTAATAAATTAAATAAATAAGAAAAAAAGGAAAAGAAAACATTTGCAAATGCTTTCTGTTCACACCCAGAACTTACAACATGATATAAAACTAGACTCTGTCTTTCACCTTGTAAAAGTTGAGCTTCTTCAGATGTCACTGAGGTTGAATTCAACAGCACAGGGAACCCCCAGGCTTAGACACACCAACCCTTCTAGCCTATCGTGATGCAGGGACACATCATGAGCAAACATTGATACCTTGGTAATGGAGGCCATCACAGAGGCACCAGAACCCAGTTTCCCAGGCCACAAGTGTCAGGCCCTTTTCAGTGTCAGGCCCTGTTGAGAGACTGGTATTCATGAAGGCAGCCTTCAAGGCAGGCTTCCTTTCTTAGAAGGGCACCAGAATCTCCAGGTTTAGGGCAGGGTTCCACAATTGGGGAGAGAAGTATTTCACCTAGAACTGCTGATAACCCTGCATACCCAAACTAAAGCTAATTTTTTTTTCTTCTTGTGATCACAGGAGCAAGTTTGAGTCTAGGGATGCTGCAGGACAATTTCAGAACTCCTAGTGGTTGCCTTCTTCACTCCCTGCCCCATCGCCCTTGAGTATCAGGCTCAGTTCTTTCCTGCTTGTGAGAGGAAGAGTGCTTGGCTATCTTTTCTCTGGGAGGGAGTCTGGATTATCAGTGACAGGGCAGAAATTCCTTCTGTAAGGATTCTTGTTGTAACTCTAGTGTCTTTCCTAGTTCATAAGGAATAGATCCAGTGGATACCTAGAACTATGATAGTACTAAACCCCACCTGTACTATGCTTTTCTCTATACATATACACCTAGGACAAAGCTCATTTTATAAATTAGGCACAGAAAGAAAGTGATAATAGCTAATGTGAACAGAACAACCACAGCAAATATGACAGTAAAAGTTGTATGAATGTACTCTCTCATAACATCTTATCAAACATGGTATTTTGGAACTGTTGACTGAAACTGCATTAGAGGGAGATGCATTGTCTTCTCTGTCAGATCTTTAGCTTGTGTGCATTTTGCAGCTCATTTTACAGAGCTCTTTGCCACTATTTCCTTCTCTCTGGCAGAAGAGGCTTTCTAAAGGAGAAACAAAAATGTAATTTTACCCACTTTGCAGGGCTATTGATCTTCAAGGTAGTGAGTTAGGTGTATAATAAATTATTCAAAATCTTAACGTCTTAAACCAAGCAGCATTGTGATCTCACTGTCAGGAATTAGCTGATGGGCTGGCTTGGACTCCCCTCACAAGGCTGAAGTCAGAGCTTGGGACAGTTTCAGTCAGTTCAAGCCTATCTGGAGAGAATCCATCTGTTTCCGGATTTATCCACATGGCTTTTGGCAAAGAAACACTTTTTGGTGACTATCAGTTCCTTGCCACCTGGGGACCTCTTTATGTTAGTTCATAATATGGCACCTGGCTCCCCTCAGAGCAGAGAGAAGAAAGGAGAACAGGCAAATAAAATGGAAGGTAATGTTGTTTTACAAGCTGATTTTGGAAGTGTCCTTCCCTCCCTCCTGCTGCATTCTGAAGTGAGTCACTGGGGCCAACCCACATTCAAGGGGCAAGGATTACACAAGGGTGTAAATACCAGGAGGCAGGGATCATGGGGTGTCCTCTGGTGTGTATGTGTGTGTGTATGTGTGTGCGTGTGTGTGCATGTGTGTGTGTGTATATGTATGTTTTCCAGCCTAAATCACAACTTGCATATAACTCTTTGACATGTCTTCATTTTAAAAAATTTGTATGAAAGTAATTTTTCTAACAAAACAACAAGTATATTAAATATTATACTATAACAGTGGGAAGTAACTACTCTGTTTCTTTTATTTACAATTATCATCTTTCTTTAAACATCATGTGGAGATTATACATATTCTTAAAAAAATGAAGCTTTCAATTTGTCTACTATAATATTTTAAACAACTTGTCAACATACTGAGTCTTGAAAGTGGATCCTCCAGGCACCCCCCCATCCCTTCACCCCCCCCCCCCCCCAAAGCTGTCTTGGCAGATGCTGCATGGGACAGGGGCAGTGATGAGTCACCTCCATACTATTTCTGCCCAGAGGCCTGAGTGAGCAAAATGAATGACCGTTTTTGTTTCCAACTACTCAGCTTTAAGAGTATTTGTTGCATTACAATAAAAGGGATTTTCCTTTAAATATGTGTTAGCCTGGCATTTCATATGTTACATTTAAGCTTTAAAAGTATATATTTCAGGGAAATATTTAAATTAGAGTATAGAAGAGTTTCTACCTGTATTTCTCTTTACTTAGATTCTTATTCCAAGTCACCAAGTGGTCAAAACCATTTCTTCATAAAACACTACTTTGTTAGTGACTTAAACTAGGAAACTCTCAAAATGTTTTGGATAAGGGAAGATGTTCACAGCAAACTTTGCAGAAGATGTATGTATACCTCTATTTATCACTCACTTATCTATCCTTTTTATAATAAGAAATATCAGTAGATTCACATCTGCAATGACCATTTAGGTCTATATTAAAGTCCAGTGCCTTTTATGCATTAGCTATGCAATCTTGAATTTGTCATGTGAGCATCAAATTCCCAAAATGTTACTTACATCTGGGCAGTGATGTCAGGGGGAATTATTCTTTCCACCTGCAGGGGGAAAGCTTTGGGAGTGGTGAAGCAATGTTGCAGGTGTCTCAGGTGTCTTTCTGTCTCTCTCTCTCTCTTTTGTTTTATTTTATTTTGTTTATTTATTTAATATTGGATAGAGACAGAGAAATTGAGAGGGAGAGAGACAGAAAGAACCTGCAGCACTGCTTCACCACTTGTGAAGCTTTCCCCCTACAGGTGGGGGCCAGGGGCTTGAACCTGGGTCCTTGTGCACTGTAATGTGTATGCTTAACCAGGTATACCACCACCTGTCCCCTGATCCCCCATCCCCTCTTAATTTCTGGCTGTTTCTATCCAATAAATACATAAATACAATAATAATAGTAATAATAATAAAAAAGATATTTCTAAAAATAATGAAAAATATATAGAACTTTATATTCTATATACATTAGCAATTCCTTCCCTGCTGACTTTTACAAACAGGACAATTTTTTTTTTTTTTTTTGCTGAGTATTTACAGCAGATATCAATACATTCTTCACAAGTTCTCCCTGTCTGGGATGCTACACAAATAGATTAAAATAATCTTGAAAACTAAACTCAGGCTTCAGCATCAGAATGGCCAGCTTGTTATCTCTCTCAAGAGAAAAGGTGACTGGCCTCTATACCTAGCTCCCACTGACAGTCTGCTTGGACTTCAAGTTCAACTCAGATGCCCTAGCCAGAAATCTGCTCATCTTTTCCAACATGTAATTCTATCTATTTTTGGTGGTATGTACATTTAACTAGGTGAGTCCCTGCCCAGCCCCTTAATTCTATCTAATTTTGGAAAAACAACAACAACAAAAAACCAAACAAAAAACAGTTTCTTTTGGAGAAATACCCTGTCTCCACCTTAGTCATTGTGGTTTGATTTGATGACACTTTCTCCAAGTATAAGCATGGGATTCAGGCTCAAATAAATCTGCATAGTCTTTCCCTCTAGCAATTGTGATTGGTTCATAGATAGTAAGGCTGAGTCTCTAGCAGTGATGCCACTATTGTTGTGGCCATAAAGCTATTTTTTTACGAAGACTTTAGTTCCTTATTTCTTGGGTGTAGAAGAGGCAGAATGCAGAGAAGGATGGGGTGCATAGTACTGATATGGTTGGAGCCTGAAAAATTCAGATACCAAACCAGAACAGGAAGTTGGGAAGAGAACTCAGCCTATTGGGTTATCAGTTTGCATGCCTGAGGACTCAGAGGCTATCAGTTCAACCCACAGTGCCCCTAGGCAGTGTTTTGGCCCCCCCCCCCTCCTTTTCCCTCATAATAAAGAAACAAACACCTAGAAGCACAGTCAAGGATTATTTTTGTTAATTTACATGAAAGGTATGTTATAATAAGATCAAGTGGCACAAAAGTATCTTTCTGTGAAAGTCATTTATTACTAGTGTACTCACACTATTAGCCTGTGGTATTTCTTTTGCTTTTAGGCTACCAAAGACAACTGAGTCATCTGGGTGGGGTGAGGAGGATATGGTGAATTGACACCCTGGTGCTGGCTGTTGAAGTTGGAATAAACTGTGGAGACTATCTGCACAATAGTATTACTTAGGTTTCAGGTTATTATAGGATGTTGGATTCCAGTGGGGTGAAGACTACATCTTGTTATTTATTTATTTTACATTTTTCCCTTTATTTGGGGATTAATGTCTTACAGTCGCTTGTAAATACAATAGTTTGTATATGTGTAACATTTCTCAGTTTTCCAGATAACAATTCAACCCCCAAGACCACATCTGTATAGGAAGATGGACCATTGCAGGGTGTCCAAACCTTATGAAAGTGAGAAGGTAGGTGGCACAAGGAAATGGGAGGGGTGCATATAAAGGACTGGTCAAGCGTAGGGGTGAGGGACTGACTGAATAAGAAATATGTTGTGGAGAACTGAAGTCAGCTTTCTTACTACTGGGGAAGAAAGTTGTAAGCATGAGTAAAGAATAATATAAATTAATCCTGCAACTTTTGGATTAGAGTGGGAGAATTATCATTATGGACTTAGGGATCACAATATAGACAGAAATAAGATGGGGGGGGAACTCCCTAAGGATTCTGCTAAGTTCCTTGGAGAAACAACATCCCAGGTAGCAATGAGTATATTGATCACTCAGATTTTGCTTCCAGATACTATTCTGGACTAAAAGACTGAAGAAATAGGCGATTTCATGCACTGGCACAGAAAGAAATACAACACCCTGCAACATCGTATGTAAGAAAGTACTCAAAATCTGATGAAGATATGTCAAAAAAGACAGAAACTGTGGTCCGGGAGGTGGTGCAGTAGTAAGGCTTTGACTCTCAAGCATGAGGTCCCAAGTTCAATCCCTGGCAGCACATGTGCCAGAGTGATGTCTGGTTCTCTCTCTCCTCCTATCTTTCTCATAAATAAAATCTTAAAAAAAAAAAAGAAAAAGAAAAGAAACTGGATTGAAGGGTTTTCCACTGGCTAGATTTGGGATAATAAGAGGACCAAAATAAACACAGTAACTGATTAAGGGCTGGGCAGTAGTGTAGCAGGCTAAGCACACATGGCGCAAAGCACAAGGACCAGCGTAAGGATCCTGGTATGAGCCCCCAGCTCCCCACCTGCAGATAGGTCGCTTTGCAAGTGGTGAAGCAGGTCTATAGGTGTCTATCTTCCTCCCCACCTCTCTGTCTTCCCCTCCTCTCTAGATATCTCTCTGTCCTATCTTAAAATAAAAAACACCCAAAAACTAAAAACAAACAAAAAACACAGTAACTGACTGTAATCTATTAAATATAGTGGCATTCTACATGTCCATATACACACCAGTTGATTTGTTAAAAGTATATATACATACACTCAAAGCACACACCAATAAAATAAGCACACACTAATAAAATCTTGTTAATTACAAAGAGGAAAAAAACACTTTGGCAGTAGAAAAGTCTTGTAGATAGCAAGATCTTCAATGTGAGTAACAGTATGATGTAATGAGAAAAAATAATTAGTTCTGAGATATTGTTACCAAAGATGAATATCTTGAGTCCAAAAAGGAAAACCCAAATTGAGGAACATTTTTACAGAAAAAAAGTGAGTACCCTTAATAAATGTCAACATTTTGAAAGTAAAAAAAAAAAAAGACTAAAGAGTTGTTAATTGAAAGAAACTAAAGAGATATCACCAATAATTGCATATGAGATCTGAACATGGTTGTTTTATTATAAAGGACTTGTATTGAGAAAACAGATGAAATATGGCTGGCATCTGTGGTTTAGATGATAAGTTTCTATGTGAATTACCTCTTTTATTAAAGGAAATATGCTAAAACATTCAGAGGTGAGAAGGCATTATGCAGACAATTTGCTCTGAAAGACTTTTGGGAAAGATATTGATAATTTCTTCTACTCTTCTTGCTAAGTTTGAGATTGTTTCTGAACAAGATGTAAAAACCAGAGACAAACTGGGTGAAGACAAGAGACAGAAACTTTGCAGGGTGGTAGGAGAGAAATAAGGTCAGAGATGAAGTGAAAGATCTATATATGGAGAAGAAGAAGGAAGGATTATATAGAGTGAGTCTATTTAGAAGAAGAGGTGGGAGAGGAAACAAGATACTGACATGGTTAGCAGAAACTAAAAGTGGGTTGGCAGTGGATTGAAAAAAGTTGGCAAGTTAATAGAGAAAGCCTGGGTGTGTGGGAAGATGAACAAAAGAAGAGGGTGGGAAGAGAACTAATATTTATTGAATGCTTTCTATGTGTTTAAGCACTAAGCCAGGCATTTAAATTTCATTCAACTCTTAACAGAAACTTGTAAGATGAGAGTTTTGTGTTTTATTCACATTTAAAGATGGAATATAATAAGATCTGTAGAAATTAATAATTAGCTTGTGGCAATACAGACAGTAGGCAGAATCAAGATTTAAATTCAGTACCTGAAGACTGAAAGACAATATAATAGTGAGAAATGGTCACCAAGCCAGAGAAGAAAAAGAGAATTCAATTTCTTCCCCCAGAAAATGAAGACAGTACAGAGACAGAGTGGAAAAAATGATGAGGAGGCAAGGTTTATGGTGTGTATGTGTGTGTGTGTGTGTGTGTGAGAGAGAGAGAGAGAGAGAGAGGAAGGGAGAGAGAGAGAGAGGAGATAGAAGGGGGTGGAGATGTGCTAGCTGGTTACTGGGAAAATGGTAGAAGAGGTAAAGGAATGAGAGATACTACCACCTACAGGTGAGAGGCAACAGAAGAACTTGAAGAAAAATCGGCAGAAGGCTTTGGCTGCATGAGTGGGATGTGAACTTCTAAAGTGGCATCCAATTAGCCATACTTTCTAGTGCCTATATACTTTTTTTTTTATGTTTATTTTCCCTTTTGTTGCCCTTGTTGTTTTTTTTATTGTTGTTATTGATGTCATTGACAGGACAGAGAGAAATGGAGAGAGGAGGGGAAGACAGAGAGGGGGAGAGAAAGACAGACACCTGCAGACCTGCTTCTCCGCCTGTGAAGAGACTCCCCTGCAGGTGGGGAGCTGGAGGCTCGAACCCGGATCCTTACGCCGGTCCTTGCGCTTGGCCTCACATGCGCTTAACCTACTGCGCTACCGCCCGACTCCCCCTATATCCTTGTGCAGTTTCTCCCCACAGGTATGGATTATATTGATTTGTTACTAAACCAGAAAGTACAGGAAAAGTGTTAAGCTGTCACTTTTGTCATAGAAAGAAGAAAGATAATTCCTGTCTTACTCACAGGTTCTCACTGGTTTCAACAAGACAAATAACTGAGAGTACCTGACAACCAGAAAGGAATGAGGCCCTCAGGTCAACAACTATGTGGAATCTGAATGATGCCAGTAACCATCTGAATGAACCTGGAAGCAGATTCTGTCCCCATTGATGGAATCTTCTAAGAGACTCTGGGCCAACACCATAATTGCGGTTTCTGAGAGAACATGAAAGGAATAACCAGCCTAGTTGTCCTCCTAGATTTCTGACCCACAGAAACTGAGCTAATAAATGTGTTGTTCCAGACTGCATACTTTGGGATATAGCCTACTCACTGGGATTTATTTCTAGCCCAAATCAAATTCTCATAACTTTCACAGTCATTTATGAGCAAGTATAGAATGGCAAACTTTTCAGTTGTCTGATATACAAAGCATTTTAGTTCCCTGATGTACATGTTTCCAAGCTGAATAAGGCAGGCTTCTGTTTCTTTGGGTCAACTCTCATATTGTATTCAAGTGCCCTTTCATGGTCTATGTTTTACCATTGTTTTCTGATTTTGTTTGTTTTTGTAATTTCAGTGTTTAAAATGGTCCAGAAGTATAGTGTTAATGTGCTGTTGAATATGCTAGAAGACTGTGACATGTCTCATGGAGAAAATGCTTTTGTTGAGTAAGCTTTGTTAAGGTATGAGTTATATGCAGGCTTTGCTCATGAATTCAACGTTAATGAATCAACATGCAATATTATTAAATATTATATATAATAATATATATTAAATAATAAGTTGTACTTGTAAACAGAAACACATAAAACATAATATGGATCAATCTATTGATCAAACAGAAACACATAAAACATCATATGGATCAATCTATTGATGGGAATGTGATAAAAAATTTGCAGGAGCTTAACCCTGTACCTAGAAGTAATGGCTCAGTATTGCTAGTTCAGTGATTTCAGCAAACATAGTCACTTCAAATAATGATAACTGTCTATAATTTGTTTTGTGACAATAGATAGTGAACATGAGTGGACACTGAGATAATTGAACTCAAAGGAGAGCATGATCAAGTGTCAAGGGCACAGGCCTCTCTAGGGGTAAGGCTAGACAGATAGTGAATGGGAGTTTTTAGAGTCTGCCATTTAAACATCATTACCATTTTTATATATCAAAAAGAAATTATTTTACCTGGTGAAAGAAAGCGATTGAAGATGAATGTGGGTAACACTCTCTAGGAGAATTAACCTCAAAAAGTAATCTCCTATCCCCCGAACCACCATAAGCCAGAGTTGAACAGTGCTCTGGTTAAAAAAAAAAAAACAACAAAAAACAATCTCCTTGTTCTATAAAACCCACAGCTGTGAGAGGGTTGGTGTGCTAAAAGGCACTAGCTTAATTAAAGCTTCATGACTGTACAGGGTAATGTCACCCAGGGCAGGCTTCTGGCAGCTGCAGCACACTCTCATGTGCCAACACAGGGAAATGGTAGAATGCAGGGGAAGCTATAGAGTGCAATAATCTCTTGGGGACTCAAAGTCTCCTGACAGAACTCTTCTATGCTCTATAGTTGAAAAAAAATCACTGTTTATGGTTACAAGTTTAAGCTACTTTCATTTCATATACTATTTAACTTCAGTCTAGAAAATGTTCTTTTAGATATGTGTTTTTAATTAGGTTTCCAAATTCATCTTGGATATCCATCCCTACCCTACTTACTTTCTGTACTCAATCTGAATGTGTTGAACCTTTAACTATGTCTGAGTTTTATATAATAAGTAGCACTGTTGTCTTTCTGTGCATAGAATTTACATAAATAGCATTTTTTCTTTTTTACTTGCACTCTTTCTTATTTTTTCCTTAGTCTACCCTATGATTTAAGTTCTATGTATGTGTAGTTTGTTGCTTCTAACAGCTATATAATACACCTAGTATATGCCCCTTGCATCCTACCTATCCTTTCCCCTAGTACTAAATAAATACATTACCCACCTCCAACTTCCACTTGCAAAGTCAGATAAAGGGAGGAGGAAAAAAAACGTAATGATCTACCTTGTAGAATCATGCCCTTTATCTGATGATAGCTACTTCTCCATCACTATCTACCAAAACACATTCCTAGGTCAGAAGACCATGCAATAGTATCATCACTTCTTGTAGAGTAACTCCTTGTGTAGTTACTCCAACAGCTTTCTGAGAGGGAGAGATACATATTTGATCATTATCTTTAAAAAGGATAAAAAAAAACACAGTAGAAATTACTTACTTTGGTTATGCTTGAAGATTTAAAAAATGAAAAAGCAAAAAACTAAGATGCCACTTAATGTGGTTTTTAAATTTTTTTTATTGTTTCTTACTTTTTTCTTAATGTGGTTTAAAAAATCATTTCATTAAGGGGTTAATGGTTAGCAGTACCGTTGTTGACATACGGGTAAAATTTCTCATCTCACCATAAAAGGTGCCTGCCAAACACTTTCACCTCCAACTTAGGCCTTTTACCACTTAATGTGCTTTCATTAAAAAAACAAACAAAAAACCCCAAATATATGCCATGGAAAGTAAAGGGACAGAGAAAGGAGAAATATACAAAATCAAGTAACTATGCAGACAGAGATGCTCCCAAAGTGAGAAATAATGTTCCCACAATGTAAATAACACATTTTTAAAGCTTAGTTTTTTGAGGCATGAAAGGCAAAAATAAAAGAGGAATCAAGTTTGGGTGACAAGAAAGTAAAAGTTTACCTTCAAAGGCCTCAATTACTGAGCTTGACTGACATACAGATAAGACTGCTACAGAAGGAAGCCAGAGAAAGATTCTTGCTGACTCAAAGAAAGAAAGTCATAATTTGAGAGATCAATTTTTATTTCTGAATCATACAGAGACTCTATAAGTATATGTACATACATTTTAATATTATTAACTTATACATTTAAGAACAAGCCATTTATTTACCAAAACAAAATCTAATTAATATTTTATTCTGGGCAATCCAACACATAGTAGAAAAACCTTTAAATATATAAAAGATTAATTAGTGCATATCTAAATGTTTCTAAGGGAGCAAGCCACTGAGGGAGTGTGATTAGATGAATGTTGCAAACATAGTGTATGACTGAGTACTTAAAATGAGATCTTAACACAAGGACCTGGAGTAGTGACTTTCTCGCACTGGCTGGAGTGTATCTTAGAAAATAACCCAGAAAACATTGTATGGCTTCAATAGAGACTTCAAGGTTTTCTTCCACACCCAGCATTCAAACAAATGTTCTCACTCCTTAACATTATCTTCTATGCAGATTTTCTGTTCCATCTCCTCATCAAGTTGCTAAGTGAAGAACAGTTACCACTTTGGGAAAACAAAACTTTTGCCTACAATGACCCCTTGGTACCCTTAACTACAAATCTAAAGGAAAGATGCAAAAACAGTACCCAAAAGTCATAACCCAAGCAAGAATGCTCAGAATGCAAGAGTTAGATAGCTAATGATGTGAATGTTTACATTTGTCTACCTATCTGCTTAGGGATTATTTTTCATGGTTTCTAGGGTTCTATTTACTGGATTGAATATTATATGGCAGCTTTTCTCTAGCATGTGCAACTAAACTACTGAATTTTTGAGATAATAAAATAGCAGGTATCTAACTACTAGAATAGGTGGGTGAGCAGCCCATAGAATAGCTCA
The DNA here is from genome assembly GCF_950295315.1 of Erinaceus europaeus. Taxonomy (NCBI): domain Eukaryota; kingdom Metazoa; phylum Chordata; class Mammalia; order Eulipotyphla; family Erinaceidae; genus Erinaceus; species Erinaceus europaeus. The sequence continues at coordinate 39,378,615 of NC_080171.1, read as the reverse complement.
GATAAAATCATTCACTGGGAAAGATAGTTATAATTTTTGTGTAGGAAGACAAGGTTTAAAACAGGACACCACCTGAGTAGTCTTCCATCAGTAGGCTGGGAAAGTTCAAAGAAATGTGAATGGGCAAATTTTTGCCTGGTTGACTATAACAAAAACCTCTTTCATAGTTCAATATATGTCAGCAGTTTCCCACCACTAAACTGAACACCTCATTAATTCCTATGGGCCACCATTTTCCTTAAGAATAAGTTGGTTAACATATGAAGCCAAACAATTTGTTGAGCAATCATGGATCCCAAGCTTGGAATAGTGGAGAGGAAGTGTTAGGGAGGTACTCACTGCAAACTCTAGTGTAGTCCTGCTTTCAGGTATATATTTTGCAGTAGTTTATGGATACGTGTGCACATAAGCTCTCTCTCACAGACAGCGGGGAAGCAATTACAGAAGCCAGACCTTCTACCTTCTGCAACCCTCAACAACCCTGGGTCCATGCTCCCAGAGGGATAGAGAATGGGAAAGCTACCATGGGAGGGGGTGGGTTATGGGGATTGGGTGTTGAGAATTGTGTGGAGTTGTACCCCTCCTACCTTATGCTTTTGTTCACTAATCCTTTCTTAAATAAAAAATTAAAAAAAAAAAAGAATAAGTTGGTTTGCAGTCTTTCTTGTCTAATCTATTTGAGAAAATATATAAATGCAGAGGAGGGAGAGGTGGAAAAGGGCATATGCACTAGAACAAGGGTTGTCTGCAAAGATAGTAAATGTTTTAGACTTCCAGGGTCTGCTGCAACTACTGTAGTGTGGCAGTGGCCAGAGAGGGAGGATTGGAAAACACATTTGTGTAGTTATATTTCAATAAACACATCTCTATTTATGGACACTGGAATTTGAATAATTTTCATGTGTCATGAAAGATGTGTTAAAAAGCTCAACTCAAAGTGTGAAAGCTACTCTTAACTGTTGGGCTATATGAAAGCAGGTATGTGTTTGATTAAGCTAGAAGCTACCAACCCTTCTGCTACAGGTCCACAGATTCAAAATCACATTGGCACTATAAACAAAATATAAAAACTACTGAAGGATATTTTTAAAATGAGAATACATACTTATACTTAATTTTAAACCTGCTGTTTCATTAGTGTTTTAAAGCAGACTTCTTTTAATAATGCATAGATTTAAAAAAATTCAGATAACAGAACACTACCAAACAATGAATTTTTGAGGGGGTCAATTCCTTAAAGAGTAACATTTTGAACTAAGTGTATAACCTGCTGACAGTTACCAAAAATATGAACATCAAAACTATGTTTCTCAGTGTGGAGATCTTAAACACCGGAGAAATGACAATTTCCTTAAAAAAATTCAGAGAAAATATGGTGCCAAACTTGATAACAAGAATAAAATTGATGTAAATTACAAATCCTGGTTTTCCTTTGAGAATTAGATAGGTCACATGAACAAGAACCAGTGGGCAGTTAGCCCCTTATAGTTTCACACTTGTGTCTAGTTAATGATTGTGTCAAGCAAGTTCAGGATTTTAAAGATGGAATTACATGGGAACAACTTTACCAAGGAGAGTAGAGCCCTGTGTATTTTAAGCCTAACATGAACACCAAGGAGGAATCCAGCTAATCTACAGAAACAGATCCACTTGCAATTATTAGCAGATTAAAGTGGTTTAGTTGATCAATTCCAGTGTAAGAGATGAAATACCACTGCACCAAGGGTTAACAAAGTATAGAAATGGAAGGTTCTACTTTTTTTTGCTAGGGTTCAAATAAAATATTTGAGGCACATAATTGGCAAAATAAGAAAGTACACACAACTAAAAAAATGTCAAGAGTAAACAAATTCCCTTACTGCTTTTCCCCTTAGAAATTTAGAATGGCACTACATAGTGCAAAGTGGAAAAAAGTACCGCCAGTCCTGACTCTTCTCTGTAGATATGTTTCAACAGAACCATGAAGCAGAAAAGCATCTTCTTCTTCCTGCCATTGCCAGCTAGGGCTTTTCTTTCAGTTTCAGGTCAATACTTTGGAGAGAAAAAAGAGGGGGGGGATTAGAAACTTGAATGGGAAACATTTAATACTCATTTGGGGTAGCATATGTTTGTTCACATGCTCCTCCCCACCCCCTCCCCCCCAAGGAGAAATCATGCAGATTTATTATATTAGAAAATATAAGAACTCCACCATTGATTTCATTGTTTTCTCTAAGATATGGAATCTGTTTCTGTAAAATTGTTTCTGGAAACAACTTATACCTTTCAGAATGATATAGAGAGGCAAAAAAGTGTGAGTAAAGACTAATTCCTAAAGTAGATTGTGATAGGGGACATTATTTTAGGAAGCAGGGATTTTTAGTATTTAGTCTTTTCTATTGGCCTGAAATAAGTAACATTTGACAAATACTAGTCAATGGTAAATGAGAAAAATCTCAGTAGTAACCTCCACTGCCCCCTCCTACACACACAATTTGTTAAAACCTAAGCTAGCTTACTGAGACTTCTCTTTCTTTCTTTCTTTCTTTCTTTCTTTCTTTCTTTCTTTCTTTCTCTCTCTCTCTCTTTCTTTCCTTCCTTCTTTCTTTTTCTCTCTTTCCTTCTTTCTTTCTTCTTCTTTTTTGACCTTAATATCCTTTTATTACCTTAATCACAAGCTGCCATCACTGTGGATACACACTGTCACCCTGGCCCCAGCCTGTCTCCCTGTCTTCTTTTCTTAAACCAGAGCACTGCTCAGCTCTGAGTTTTGGTGTGGTGGGGGGGATTGAGCCTGGATTTTGGAGCCTCAGGCATGAAACTTTTTTTTTCTTTTTTAAAACTTTCTTTATTGAACAGAGACAGAGAGAAATTAAGAGGGGGAGAAAGATAAGGAGAGAGACAAAGAGACATTGCATCCTTGCTTCACCACTTGTGAAGCTTCTCGCCTTAAAACTCTTTTTGCATTGTCATTATGCTATCTCCCTCACTTCAGAGAAGGGCTGTTATAATCTAAGAAAAGTTTATTTTTAAGAATGTCTGCTGGGCCCCAACTATCTCAGGAATAAATACCAAAATAATACTGGCCACTAGTGTCTGTCTTTTGCCTATTAATGAATATATTACAACTTCTTGGCATCTACTGAAGAGAAAAAGGGAGTCATAATTAGTGAATAATCAAAAAATTTCAGCCATAGAAGGAGAAAAACAAGGGGCTGGGCTGTGGTGTACCTGGTTAGACATACATAGTACTAAGCACAAGGACCCAGGTTTGAACCCCTGCTCCCTACCAGTGTGTATGTGTGTGGGGGGGGTGGCACTTCATAAATGGTGAAGCAGGCCTGCAGGTGTCTTTCTCTTTTTTTTTCTAAGTTCTTTTTTTAAAAAAATATATATTTATTTATTGGATAGACACAGCCAGAAATCAAGAGGGTGATAGGGAGAGAGACAGAGAGACAGAGAGACACCTGCAGCACAGCTTCATCACTTGCAAAGCTTTCCCCCTGCAGGTAGGGACCAGGGGCTCAAATCCAGGTCCTTGCACATTGTAATACATGCGCTCAACCAGGTGTGCCACCACCTGTCCCTTGGTGTCTTTCTCTCTTATCTCCCCACCCCTCTCAATTTCTCTCGCTTCTATTGAATAAAATAGAAAAAAAAAAAAAGGAAAGGAAAAAATGGTCACCAGGAGCAATGACTGGAGGTAGGCAGAAAGAAAGAGAGAGAGAGGTAGAGGTAGAGGTAGAGGGAGGAGAGGAAGAGGGAGAAGGAGGGGGAGGGGGAAAGGGAGAGGGAGAGGGAGAGGGAGAGGGAGAGGGAGAGGGAGAGGGAGATTTCATCTGAAAAAAAGCAGTTTGGGAGGTTATCTGCGGACTTCACTTGTGTGTGTTCACCTATGCCTCATGCCTGCATATTGCAAAGATTACTGTGCTTTGTCCCAGCTGAGAAGTGCTCATGGTAGTAGCTTTTCAGGGAAAGCCACTGGGAATCATCTTCCATACCCATCTAGTGGACAGTGGGAAAGTACCTTTCTTTGCACTTAACATTGGCAGGTCAACTACCTATTAACTCTGAAGCTAGGGCCAATTATTTTTTATACATTTTAAAATATATTTTTGTATATTTTATAAATATATTTTTATATATTTTATATATTATAATTTTTATACATTTCAATTTAAATAGCACGATCACATCTTTCTCTGCTTAATTACTCACTTATAATAATACTGTTTTCTTTGCGAGTTTTTAGATCTAATTATGCTGACTGTCAGCATAGCCAAGTTGTCATGGGTATTAGTCTCTTTTTAAAAGTCCTCTAGGGTCTGATTTTTTTCCCCCCAAAGAGTTTCTTCTGGCTGACTTTTTCATATTAAAAGAGAAAGAAGAGATATAGAGACTGGGGAATAGAGGAAAAGACTAAAGCATGGAAATTTCCTTCAGTGATATGGGTGGGCTTCTAACTGGGAGCAGACACCACCCAGGTGAGCTATCTATCTTGCAGACACCCTCTCATATGAGTTTTCTATCTTGCAGGCTTGTTTTCTTACTTGCTGAGTTTTACCATGGTGGTAAAACACTGTGACCCTTAGATCTTTTTCTAATTTCATTTTATAAGTAGTTTCTTCTGTATCTTGTTTTAGCTTCCAAAATGTATTTCTCATTTGATAATTAAAATTTTATTCTTGGGGACTGGGAGATGGCTCACCTGGTAGGCCGCACACATTACCATGCAAGAGGACCTGGGTTCAAGTCCATGGCCACAACATGGGAGCACCTACATAGGAGAAGCTTCATAAATCGTGGAGTAGTGCTGTGATATCTCTTTTTCTTTATCTCTATCTCTGTCTCTCACCCTCTACACAGAGGGAAAAAAGAGTCCACCCAAAGCGGTGGAATCATGAAGACATGAAGCCCTAGTAAAATCTCTGGTGGAGAGAAAAAAATTCTTTCTCATGTGGTATTGGCTCTGTTTCTCTCACAGACTAAGAAAGCTAATTTATTAAATCAAAACCTGGGGTACTGTCTAAACAGTGTGAACATTGACCAGACTGTTAGGAATCATTTTGGAAAGTATAAACTGCATCATTTACTTTCACCTACATCTCTGACAAAAATCTGATGTAACACTTAGGCCTGGATGCTTATCTTAAAATGATGTTTTATTATACTTTTCAAAAAAGGTTTTAGTTCTAGGACATGAGAGAATGAAATCCAAACTTTTTTTTTTTAATCCAAATTTAAAAGTGAAGGAGATAAGCAATTATAGCTACCTTTAAAGAACATTACCTTTTACTTAATTTTTTTGAATTGCCTTTTCAAATAATTTTTAGTCTGAATTGAACTATGAATGGAATATTTCCTACCCTTGGTCAATTCAAATTTGTCTTCTAGAACCAACTTTCCTGATGAGACGTTTCTTATAATTTTTACCACCAGTCATTTTGACTTCCAACACAATGAATGAGGTTCCTTACAAAGAGTCTACCAGCACTGTCTATAAAAGCATTTGTGTCCTGTGTATGCAGTTTCTCTGTGAGGAATTTGAGGTTACTACAGTATTTACACACATCTCACTTTATTCTTTCTTTTTTAATTTTGGCATTAGCAGGACTTCACTACTCTGGGTCGACCTTTTCTCCCCCAGTGGAAGAGACAGAGACAGAAAAAGAGGTAGACATCCCAGAACATCAAAGTTTCCTCCAATGCACTGGTAGCTGGGCTTACACCTGGGTAATTTGCATGCAAAGCAGGCACATTCTTCAAGTGAACTATTTTTCTCTCCCTCATTCTCTTTTTGACCTTACTCAGCTTCCTGGAATAGTCTATGCTCATTCTGCAGTTTCCTGATTCAGTACCAGCTGAATAAGGGCAAGAGACTGGCATACTTAAATGATGACTCTTTAGTCACTGTCAGGCCATTCCATCAGCTGGGGCCCTAATCGGGGAGTACTGAGATTCCCAAACAGACATGATGGGCCTAGACCTTGAATAATCCCTCTCTCTCCATTGTTACCAATGATTCCTATAAGGAAGAACAAAATAGACCCCTTTGTAGGCCCCATAGGACCTTTCCCTCAACTTGGATCAACAATGGTAGAGAATGTTCCATCCTCTGAAGGGAGGATGGACAATATACTCTAAGCTACACCTGAGGAAGATGGGTTGATATTGGGGCAGCTTGGAATGTTCCTACTCATGACCACAGAATGTGAGCTCGGATCTGCAGGGACACAGAGGTCACATAGGCTCCTAAACTGAATATGGGCCCCAGACCAAATCAAATTGATGGGGTTTATAATCAACAATATTTATATCCCTTTCCCATATTAAGGAGCTACTCTCTTCCCTGATATAGCTTTCTGTTCCTTTTCCAGCCATGATGTCATCTCCTGAGACAATAATTAGGATCCACCTTCATATCAGATTTCAGGCTCAGGCAAAAACAAACAAAAAAACACTAGTATAGCCACAGGCCCTTTGGAATATAACTAAAATATGCCTACTAGCTATCTACAAAATGGAGTACCCCCAATTCTTCATCTGCACTATTCCAGCCATTAGGTCCATGATTGGTCAACAATTTATTTGGCTTTGTATATTAACTCTCTTTTCAGCCACCAGGTTCCAGATGCTAGCAAGATGCCAACCAGACTTCCCTGGACAGACAACCCCACCAATGTGTCCTGGAGCTCAGCTTCCCCAGAGGCCCACCTTACTAGGGAAAGAGAAAGACAGGCTGGGAGTATGGATTGACCTGTCAATGCCCGTGTTCAGTGGGGAAGCAGTTACAGAAGCCAGACCTTCAACTTTCTGCATCCCACAATCACCTTGGGTCCATACTCCCAGGGGGTTAGAGAATAGGAAGCTATCAGGGGAAGGGATGGAATATGGAGATCTGGTGGTGGGAACTGTGTGGAGTTGTACTCCTCTTATCTTTGTCAATGTTTCCTTTTTATAAATAAAAAAAAGAAAGAAAGAAAAGGAAATCCAAAGAGAACACACTGTGGCAACAGCAAATGTATTTAAATTTCATCTTGGTTCCACCTTCTGGATACCTGGAAAGAACAATACTGAATTCTCAATAATTCATACCAAAATAGAAGCTAATAACTGGATGAGAAGTAAATTGGTAACCACAGTTTATTCCCTGAAACTATGTTAACTTTAGCCTAAAATTAACTTTATTCTCTTGGGCATTTAAATACATCCTTTTGAGACTTCGGATTGACCAAATGTTGAACCCTCTCCCAACTGTGATACTACCTCTCTGTCATTTCAAAACCACTGGCTTAGAAAATCACACTGCAAAGGTTTAAATTCCAACCATGGCCATTTTTACAACTGCAAAGTGCTGGCCAAATGAAATCTTTCAAAGCTGCTCTTTTTAAAAAATCTGTTCTTTTTGCCTACATGTGCTTACACCGGACTCTAATGTTTATCTTTTCCTGGTTTTTGGGATGGAAAAACAGAATGCTAGGTCAAGACCAAAGTTGTGTGGCATTTAATGATGATAAGAAAGAGATAGTGTTGAGCTGACATATTCCTCTTCAAGTTTCTAATGCCAGGACTTGAGAACACAAAAAGCTGAACATCTAAACAGGGTTTACCCAATCCTCAATGTACTTCTTTCTTTTAGAGCCAGCCATACAATAATATTACAAATAACCACAGAGCTATTATAGACAGTGAATTCTTACTCTTTATCCGTAGAAGACATTTCTGGATCATTGTAAAGGCAGCTAGTTCTGAGTGCAAAAGGAAAAGAAAAAAGGAAGCTGTGAGCATTTTCTCAGTTGCTACCACTATAATGTTTTTTTACCATCAGTTTTGAAATACAGTAACTGTCCAAGATTTAAATACATGGAAAACAAAACAGAACAAAACAAAAAATCTGAAAACTTCAAATACTTCTAGTGGTAGTCTTTCCTGTCTTTATCTTCCCTGTCTCCCAGCTTTTCAATATTTGATATTAAAAAAGGAACATAATAATGTAAATTCCTACTTGTAGTTTAAATAATGTGATATTTTTAAACACAATGAATAATCCCTATCAAGTAATCTATTTTTATGTATGTATGAACATAGTTGACTTTCAGTTTTCACAAGAATTTCTCTAGAATTCCTAAAGGAAAACTACTAGTGGCAGCATTCTGTGGCTGTTACTGTTACAGAAAATAATACGTTACTTGGTACTGTACAGCTTAACTGTGTTCAGGTAATACAAAAGAATACTAACATTAACCCAAAACAAATGCATATATATCCATAAAAAGCAATAAAGTAAAAAGTTTCATTATGGCTTATGAACATGTTTGTGCTTTTTGTGTTATTTTTATGCTTTTGATATTTTGGTAGGCTTTCTCTTTCAAATCTGTATTATATTAATTTCTGATTAATTCCTGGTATGATTCCGTTGTTACCCTCCCCACTTATAAATATTTTATCATTGGCAAACAAATACAATTTAAAGGGAATCTATGAGCCTTTATAAAGGTGACAGTTCTTTTTGAAATGTGGATAATTTTGCAAGCTATTATTTAAGAATCTTTGCACATAAGGAGTTCAGCAACTACTGACTTTTGGTGTTTTGTTGCAAATGACAGAAGTATAGCTTTTTGAGAAGAACAGAGGGCTTTTTCACTCCTTTCCCCCACCCTTCTTGTTAGTGGTTTGGTATTTCTATGGAGTACATTTGGCAGCTCCAGCAAACAAGGACAGTTAGGCAAGTGATGACAGTGTGCTAGAAAAACCTAGGAATGCTGGAATGGAATCAAGAAAGGGCAATCTTCCAAATCTAGCTTTTCTGCTCTTTAGCTTTGTGTACTCCTTCCAAGGAAAACAGTAATTTGCAATCCATTTAATACTGTCAGTTCAAGAGCAGCAGATGGATTCTCCACCATTTTCAAAATAAGTATGACTCTTCTACATACACTTTATCTACTAAAAGCACTTTCTTTCCAGTGCAGTTCAAAGGGTTTAAGATAAATAAAAAAAGAGGTTGAGGAGCTCATTTTTTGAAAGTCAATTAGTGGTGGAAATATTACATGTGTGTATTTGGTGAGAAGGTGAATATTTTTAAGATTTATTATTTTTACTATGAGACAGAGAGAGAGAGAGGGGGGGGGAGGGAGATGAGGATGAGGATAGAGCATTGCTCTCAGCTCTATCATATAGTAATGATCGTGATTAGTGTCCCAGGTATGCAAGTTGGTGCTCGAACAAGCTGTGATATCTCCCAGGACCTGAGAAGCTAAATATTTAAATAAATTAAAGGGAGCATGGCAAAAACATAAGACAGGTAGGTGTTGTTTCCTGACAAGGTATATATTTGCCTTTGGCTAGAACTAGAGTAAAGCTTTTTAATAAAGGTCATGTGGAAAATCAGGGTGCATCTGTTAAATGAAAGAACCTGGATTATCTAGCATGTAGAATTTCAACAAAACTCTGCAGCAGGGCCAGGTGGTGGTACATTGGGTTGAGCACACATAGTACAGAGAGCTGCAGTGACTATGTTCTCTCAACTATAATACTTGAAAACATCATGTAGAGTATGCCCAAGGGTTTATGGACTACTTCAGAGGCCTAAAGATAAAGATAAGGCATAGTGGGTGTGCTCAAGTGGAAGGCATTTGTAACATCTGTGGGGTTAACAGAGTCAAAGTCATTCTCTTTTCACATCTTCCAGTGTAAAATAGATTCCAGTCCTCTACAATGTAGTGTCACCATTACAAGAGGAAAGGATAAGTTGAGAGAGAATCAGATAGATGACTCACCCACTGGTTCCAAAGGAAGAGCATAGACCTCTAAGAAAAATCTAAATATTGAAATATTTTTATTTAGCCTTTTATTTCAAGATAGTAATTCTCATAGCATGTTACTAAGAAGGGCAGTAGCATGAGTCTCACAAGGAACTTGTTAGAAAAGCAGACTCTTGGACCCTACCTTGAATCAAAAACTTTGTGGGTGAAGTCCAGCAATCTGTGTTTTAACAAGTGTTCTGGATGAGTCTGAGATACAGTAAAGTTTAAGAACCACTGTTCTACAATAACAATCTTAATCTCATAATCCTTTGTTAAATTATGCAGAAAGAATTAATGAACATCGATATGATATACTAGATATGAACTTGGTACTTTAGGAAGGAGACTATTCAGCACTACTTGAGACATATAGATGCTTGAGGAGACCATCTGTGATGGGAGGGACACAACAGAAGGATTTGGGAAAAACAGAGTTTCATGGCTAAACCAAAAAAGGTAACTAGTAGTTAAACAGAAAGATAACAACATGGGGTAGGGGTGAGAGGTGGGGGGTTAGGCAAAAATCATCTGGACAAAAAGGCAGAAATTTCTAATAATAATTAAAAGACAGGACAGTTTGACTTGATGATAGATTTGGCTGTAACTGTGGTCAGGGAAGTAGCTCAGTGGCAGAGCACAAAACTTTCATGTATGGGTCCCGGGTTCAATACCTGGCATCTCATATGATGGAGTAGTGAGTGCTCTGGTCTCTCTCATATAAAATAGATAAATTTAAATAATAAAATAATTAAGTATCAATAAAATTACTGGCATTTCTCCTCCTATTTTTCGTTTGAAAACAACTCTCATTCCATAAACATGCAATCAACCTAGAAAATGAATCTGAGAGAAGCTCAGAGATGCTTTTCTCTCTGGGGAATATTAAGCCACAGTGTGATGAGTACAGATAAATGTTAGTGAGGCACATTCCACCAATCTTTGTCTCCTTCATTCTTAATATTTTCTTACTCCCACATCTTGTAGCATTTAGTTAAAGAACAAAAATTTTCTGTAGAGAAAAAAAATATGTATATAATTGTTATTCCAAATTTGTATCTTGAAACAGAGGATAAGAAGGTTTTAACAGTAAACTACACCATTGACTTTTCCTCCCTCTCTTCCTTTCTCTCTCTCTTTCTTTCTTTCTTTCATTCTCTTTCTTTCATTCTTTCTTTCTTCTCTCTTTTTTTCTCTTTCTCTCTTTCTTTCTTTCTTTCTTTTCTCTGCTCGGCTCTGTATTACGGTAGTGTTGGGACTCTGGAGCCTCAGAGTTGAAAGCCTTTTGCACCACCATGTTAACTCCTTGGCCCAATATTGATCTTTCTAAAGCTAAAATCTTTGCTTAAATATTTCACCCAAGAGACATTTTAGGCAATTTATTCTACATATTACCTGCAATAAAAAAATACGCTAGAGGTGGTGGTGCATCTGGTTGAGAGCATATGTTACAATGCACAAGGACCCCTTTCAAGTCCCTGGTTCCCATCTGTAGGGGGAAAGCTTCACAAGTGGTAAAGCAGTGCTGCAGGTATCTCTCTGTCTCTTTTCTCCTCTACCTTCCCCTGCCCTCTTGATTTCTTCTGTATCTACCCAATAAATAAAGATAATAATGAAAAGAATTTTTTAAAAAGAATTTTAAAAATTACACAAAAATGTACTATAGGAAAAACAAATCTAACTGAGTTGTTTTCATGAAGAATTAGCATTTTCAAATATGCAGAAAAGTTTCACTGTTTAGATCTTATGTATTCAGAATTTGTAGCTGTCTGTGTATTGTCCGTTTCCTGTTTTTGCAGTGTTTATTAAAATGGGAACTGATTATAAAAATCAATAGTATAAGCAACATTGAAATGAAGATACTCGATACAGCAAGTATTTAAAATAATACTTACCTACATTAATGTGTCAGAAAAATTATTTGTAATTTGAAAATATTAAAATGAAATCACTAAATGAACTTTCAAAACAGTGCTGAGTTGGCTTTCTATTGGTCAGTTATTTTACATCCCTATCGAAGCTGAAGTTAACTTGTAGGTTTTTGTTAAGCAAAGGTGTAAATAATTTCTGCCCAGTGGATAAGATAACCCTAAGTTTACAATTTTTTGCTTTCTTGGATGTTAGTTTTGTATTTAAATAGGATACCTTATCCTAAAATTCTTTTAAATACTGCTTATAAATATCTGCTTTCCCAAATGTTCTTTGAACTGATTTTCAATAACTTACTAGCTCCTCCATTAATTAATTGAATAATATCATTGACATGTTTTCATTTTATATTTGCATTAAAGTGAAGATTTTCAATTTTTGAAAAAAAGTCAACTGAAAACAAAATTTCAACCTGACACTGCTCAGCTCTGGCTTATGGTAGTGTCAGGGATTGAACATCAGGTATAAAAGTCATCTGCATAACATTTATGATACCGCCCTATTTAAAAATGTAAACATTTTAACAATATTGAGTAGTGATGTTTTCTTAGAAGAAACTCAGAAATTATTAGTTAGGAAATATTTCCAAAAGAAATAAATATTTCCAGGTAATTTAAATAAGGTGTTTTAAAAGGTCTTGGAAGTTGGCCCCTACATTTCAACTTGACAGAATGTCTAATTATTTTGATGTGCCTGAGTTTTGTGGATTTTTTTTTTTGCTAAAATTGAAGGTATGCTATAATAATGATAACAGTAACAAATATAGTCCATAAGATATTCAAGATTACAAAAAAAACAGGTTGTAGTATGGATATCAGAAATTGCATCAATACCGGGACAGAGATTTTTAAGATGCAGTAATATTAATAAGATGCAGGAACAAAACACCAGGCATGCAGGTCCTTTCAACTCATTTGTGGAAATGCAAGCCTTCATCACACCAGCTGCTAAAAGAAAACCAGGTCTTACTTAGCTGCTTCTGAAGCTTCCCTCAATTCTTCATCCAGTCTGCACGAGCAAAAATTATTGGTGTAGAAAAGAAACAAAAAAGAAGCAAGCAGAGCATGTGAGTCATCCAGCAAAGCACAGCCAAACGTAAGTGGAGTAGAAATATTCTTATAAACCATCCTCAGAAACACTGAGACTCAGCCTTTCAATTAAATACAACATCATTTCCTTCTGATCAATGTTTATATATACATATATATGTTTACTTTGCAAATTCCTTCATAAAAGAAGACCTAAAAATTTCAAGATCAGAAACATGCTCACTAAATAAAGCTGAAATGACAATATATTTGTAGTTCTGTTGGGTAGAGTTATAATTAGCTTGCAGCATTGGCCAAGTCAGGGATGTATCTGGCTTAGTAGGCTTTGATTGCAAATTAGGCTGACCTCAACAGCTTTATAAACAAGACAAAGACATGGAATGATATGTTACAAGGGACAGAAACAGTGAGTTCTTGCTCAGGTAGCATGTTGAGGTCAGCCACAAGTGATACATTGGTGCACACACACACACAAACAAAGGGTCCAGCGTGAAGTACAGCTCAGATTTTACCTCACACTTCTCTTAAAAGATTTCTCTTCATCATACCTTATGAAATAAAAAGATGAATGTTGTGAGGAAAACAAGTAAACATATGGGAAAAATGGCAGCTATTGTTTCAAAGAACAGTCAACACATAAAAAAGGAAAATGCGTACCCAAATAATAGATCACCTCTTGGAAGAAATCTTATCTCCCTGAGATATAACTAATAGTTAGGAATGTATAATGACATGCAGCCTATCCTTATTATTTGTGAATTCCATATATTTGAATTTGCCTACTTACTAAGCTTTATTTGTAACAAGTATGTCACTATCTGCAGTACTTTCATAAGCACTTGTGGACTTTCACAGAGTGGAAAAAAATCTTTTGAATCTCTTGACACACATGTTACCATCAGAGGGAGAACAAGAAGTGACTGTTATATCATTTCTGTTCTCAGACCATAAGCCAAGTGTTCTTTTTGCAATCTATTGTCAGCATTATTTACTTATTTTTTATTTGTATACTTTCTATTATGATTTCACCATTTAAAAATGGCCACAGTATTGAAATGCTCTCTAGTGTTTCCAAGCACAAAAAGGCAGGAGTGTGCCTTATATAAGATACATGTGTGCTAGATGTGGGCATGAGTTATAGTGAGTTCAGTGTTAATGAATCAAGAACATATTAAATGAGATACCTTCAAGCAGAAACACACAATTGGTGTTTACAATATATATATATATATATATTATTTGGTTGGAGAAATAGCATGGCCAATGGCTCTTAGAAACCTAATCTTGGAGTTGCCCTAAAAACAATGGTTTAATATTTGCTAGTTGGTTCTTATAAGCTGTCACTGTTACAAATAGCAAGAATTGACTCTAATCAATGATGATAAATCTCATTCCAGATTAGGCAAATTTTTCTTTCATGCGTGTCCTTTGACAAAAGACTCTGTCTCAGGTGAATAGGACTGGCTAAAATTAGATTGTCTTACAGTCTTGAGTAATAGGAAGAAATTTTTGTTTACATCAATTTGAAAATAGTATACCATGCAAATAAGACAATGAGGGCCAGAAACAGAAATTAGAGAACAGACATTTAGTGAGCATGGAATATAAAGACCAGAGAAAATATAGAGAGGACATATATATTCATACATATTTTCCTCTAATAGAAAATGAAAAACTTCTTTCTAAAGCAACTTTTCCCAAAAGAAGTCCTTGAATATTGAAATATGTAGATGAAGGAAAAGTGTCTTTTGCACACTTAACCTCCTAGTCAATTAATTTGTCCCATATGAGAATGTGTCTCTCACAGTAGCATAATTATAAATAACATTCTAAATAGTCAGCTCTGTGGAGGAGGGTCCCTTAAATGCTTTCTGTACATTTTTCTCATTCAGTCCTCAAAACCACTTTATGAAGCTTGCCTTACTCTCCCATTCTATGAATACTAAGTCCAAGAATTTGAACAATTGTGGCCTGAAATCTCTGAGACATGAAGGGGCAGGTGAAATGATAAATCAAGTCACCAACTTCCTTTTTTATTGCCTCCAATTACCATACTATTTAACTAGAAAATAGCCAAAGTTCATTTACCCTTGAAGAGAAATGTTTCTGCCATTATTTATAAAGGGAGCCAGCATACTAGGAAGTGACTCTAGTACTTTCTTCTCTCCCTTTTAAATTAAAGTCGATTTTGAGAGGGGAGGCATCTTTTAGATGCTCCAGCAGCAGACACAAGCTGTGAGGTATGCTGGCCACAGACAGTCCAATGAAACTAATGAGAACTAAGCCCAATGTTAGGATCTATCCACATTCTATTTCATCAGTGGAGCCCATGGACCACGATAAGCCCAATTGATATCCTGGGGGTCAAGCCTGATATTAGGACAGAAAAGCCAAAAACACATATTCAACTTTGACTTTAGATTGATACTGTAAGTGAGGCAAAGAGACCTTTTAGTATATAGGGCATGGAAATGCTGATGTCTCGATGACCCAATTTGAATTCTTGTGCCATTTCTTACTGGTTTCTACTTATACTTTGCAAAAGTAGCTCCTGTAAAAAGAGGGGCTTACTCTGAAAGCTAAATAAATGATATAAATACATCACTTCTATGCGTCAGCATAGACTCACAAGAAATGACACTTCCTCTCCCTCCTGTAAACCCCACTCTCTGGCTTTCTTTTTAAATAAAGGGAATCTTTTTTGGAAACCCAAATTGGTAGGTCAGTTTTACTATGAATCAGACATAATGAATCAGACACAATGGGGGAATAAACAAGGTTGGCACTAAACAATGGTTTCTTGCAACAATGAAACAAAAGAAGGTTCATTTTCTAGTACCCATGTTTTAAGGCCCTAGTTCCTAGTGCTTGTGTTACTCTTATTTTTGCAGCATTTTCTGAGACCTCCATTATCCATCCTTTCTTTTTAAAAAATATTTATTTATTTACTCCCTTTTGTTGCCCTTGTTGTTTTATTGTTGTAGTTATTATTGACGTCTCGTTGGATAGGACAGAGAGAAATGGAGAGAGGAGGGGAAGACCTGCCTCACAGCTTATGATGTGACTCCCCTGCAGGTGGAATCCATCCTTTCTTCTAATAGGCTGTTGCTGCATTACCTGGTCCTAACTAAGGAAATCATTCCTAGCCATATCACACACACTGGGAAAAATTTCTCTGTTTATTCTCTCACCTGAAGGACACTGGAGTAAGTGGGATTTGGAAGGAACTAAAGAAAGAGAAATTACCCTTCTCTTCCTATGCAGAGAAATTATTTAAGACAATGAAAAACCCTACTTGTGTTCCCACTCTGGTAAGCTTATGTGGAGTGGGGAGATATAGTAAGGGGTATACTGATTCATGTTAAATGGACACATGCTCCAAAATAGTGCTGAAATTTAAATTGAAAATAAACAATAATCCATAACCCCAAGAGAGGACTATGTGAAAAAGGATACAAAAGAACAGAATAGTTATCTGTATGTTATGAGAATAATACATGTATTTATTGGAGATAATTTAATTTTTATTTTTGATACAATATTTTTCCTATTCATCTACTCCAGAAATAAGTTCTTTCCCACTATCATTCTCCAGACATGCAATATTTCTTACCAAACCTTCAAGACTATTGTAACTTACTTGATGATGCTCTCCGGAATTTGAATGCAATCCACTGGGATCAGTCCACTGAGTTCTGATAAGCTGCTGACATATTTGATCTTACTGCTGAATTTTGAACTATAAAAACAAAGTAAAATGCATATCATCAATCTTTCCTACATTTCTCATCCACTATACATCTTGCTTCAGCACTCCTACTAGAAAAGTAACATTATTCAAGTAGTTACTTTGTTCCAGTCACTGTTCTGAGTGATAGATTTATTATAGCTGAGTGAGTCAGGCACTATTAATATCACTGTCTCAAGTATAAGGGTAACTCCTTGAGACATAGGAACTTAAGTAATTACCAAGATCTCACAATCAGATTGGACAACCATGTGTAGCAAAATGAAACTAGACCACCATCTAACACCATGCACCAAAATTAACTCAAAATGGATCAAAGATCGGGATATTAGACCTGAAACTATAAAATACATAGAAGAATATACTGGTGAAACATTTCAGGACCTTAACATTAAAGATATATTTGGAGACTCTCCCCCCATGGGCAAGGGAAACAAAACCAAAAATGAATAAATGGAACTATATCAAACTGAAAAGCTTCTCCACATCAAAAGAAAATTCCATAAGGAAACATGGCAAGTGGGAAAAGATATTTGCACACTACACTTCAGATAAGTGGCTGATATCAAACATCTGTAAATAACTCATACAGCTCAACAAAAAGAAAAAGAACAACCCTATAAAAAAAGATGGCCAGAAGATAGAATAGACGCTTCTCTAAAAAAGAGATACACATGACCCAAAGATATATGCAGAAATGCTCTAATGACTCATGATTAGAGAAATGCAAATAAAAACTATGTTGAGATTCCACCTGTGAGAATGGCCTTCATCAATAAAACAAAAGAAGGTAAGTGCTGGGGGTTGGGCAGTAGTGCAGCCAGTTAAATGCAGGTGGCACAAAGGGCAAGGACTGGCTTAAGGATCCCAGTTTGAGCCCCCTGCTCCCCACCTTCAGGGGAGTGGCTTCATAGGTGGTGAAGCAGGTCTGCAGGTGTCTTTCTCTCCCCCTCTCTGTCTTCCCCTCCTCTCTTCATCTCCTCTCTGTCCTATCCAACAACGACATCATCATCATCAACAACAATAATAACTACAACAAGGACAACAAAAAGGAAAATAAATAATAATAATAAAGAGTGCAAATTGATGCAGCCATTATGGAGAATCCTTAAACAAATAAAAATTGAAATACCTAATGATACAGTAATTCCACTACTAGGCATATACCCAAAAGATATAATACTGATTCAAAGGTATATATACACCCCCATGTTTAGAGGTTTTATTCACAATAGCAAAAACTTGGAAACAACCAAAATGGTGGAGGAAGGGGGGAGTTGGGTGGTGGCACACTGGGTTAAGTGCACATATTACAAAGCGTAAGGACTGTGCAAGGATCCCGGTTCTAGTTCTCTGCTTCCCACGTGAAAAAAATATTTAAAAAATAGCCTCAGGAGCAGTAGATTCATAGTGCAGGCACTGAGCTCCAGTGATAACCCTGGAGTGGGGGGACAAAAGCCCTTTGACGGATAACTAGGTAAAAAAAATTATGGGGAAAAAAAGAAGACTTTGGGGGTCAGGTGGTGGTGCACCAGGTTAAACACATAATATGAAGTATAAGGGTCCCCACAAGGATCCTATCTTTCCCTCTCCATCTCCCCCTCTCTATCAATTTCTATATTCTATCCAATAAGTAAATAAATAAATAAAAGAAAAAAATGGCCGCTAGGAGCAGTAGATTTGTAGTGCAGGCACTGAGCCCCAGTAATAATCCTGGAGAGAAAAAAAGTTATGGGACATATACTCAATGGAGTATTACTCAGCAATAAAAAAAAAATTGATACTGTGTCTTTTGGAATAAAGTTGATGGAACTGGAGAAGACTATGCTTAGTGAAGCAAGTAAGGAGGTAAAGGACAACTACAGAATGGTTTCACTCATATGAAGAATATAGGGAATTGAACATGGGAATATGAAAAAAAATGTCAATCTATATCTAAGACAGTGGAAGAACTAGTGGTTATCTATGGGGGTGGCGAAGGGAACACAGATCTTTGCTGACGGGAGTGGTAAGAAAAATAAAACTATATTATAAACCATATAATATAACCCAATAAAGCTCTAAAAAGAAAAAGACAAAAAAGGTATCATCACTCAGGGAGCTCAGGGGACAGAGATCTAGAGCTGGAATCTGAAAATTTGTTGCAGCTCTGTCACTTGTTTTCTATGAGCCCGTGATCAGCCACTGCAGCCCTCTGTAAAAGGAAAATAATACCTAACTCATAAAAAGTTTATACAGTTGACTCTTGAGCAATGGGTAAGGACTGTAGACCATCACAGTCAAAGATAGGATATAATGTTTGCTCCCGCAACACACTTTAACTGTCAGTGTGGGCCAAGTGCCTTTCCAATAACATTCCAGTCATACATTTTGAATGTTATATGTTATATATTGTATTCTCACAATGAAATAATCTAAGTAAAAGAAATTAAGAAAACTGTGAGGGATAGGAAACACATGTACAACACTATTTTGTTGTTATGGACACTAATACATCATCTACTTATAACAAAGCCCCTGTATTACTGAACCTGCACAGTTTAAATACACATTATTTGTGGTCAAGATAGAAATACACTAAATAAAAGTGCTCTGTAAAAACAATAAATATTAAAACTATTAGAATGTATGTATGATGTTCTCATAATCAGAGTTTTTAAAAAATATATTTTTAAATTTATTTATTTTCCTTTTTTGTTGCCCTTGTTGATTTTATCACTGTTGTGGTTATTATGATTGTTGTTATTGATGTCGTCATTGTTGGATAGGACAGAGAGAAACGGAGAAAGGATGGGGAAGACAGAGATGGGGAGAGAAAGTTAGACACCTGCAGATCTGCTTCACTGCTTGTAAAGTGACCCCCCTGCAGGTGGGGAGCTGGGGGCTCAAACCGGCATCCTTACGCCGGTCCTCCAGTTTCGCGCCATGTGCACTTAACCTGCAGCGCTACAGCCTGACCTCCCCAGATTTTTAAAAATATTTATTTATTCCTTTTGTTGCCCTTGTTGTTTTATTGTTGTAGTTATTGATGTCGTCATTGTTGGATAGGACGGAGAGAAATGGAGAGAGGAGGGGAATACAGAGAGGGGGAGAGAAAGATAGACACCTGCAGGCCTGCTTCAATGCTTGTGAAGCGACTCCCCTGCAGGTGGGGAGCTGGGGGCTCGAACTGGGATCCTTATACCAGTCCTTGTGCTTTGCGCGCTAAGTGTGCTTAACCCACCCTAGAACTGTTTTTTTTTTTTTTTATCTCACAACCAGTAAGTAGCAGAGCAAACCTGGACTTAAAACCCAGCAGTGTGATTGCTGAATTCACATTTTTGACCACATATAACATGAACCCCCAGTGATTCCTAGCTTTTAGACTAAAACACTGGTTTCTGGTTTGTCTTTTATACTTATTTGACTTTAAGAAATAAAAATTTTTTCAGCTGATCTTGGAAGGACCTTGAAAAATTCATGTTATGTGAAATAAGTCAGAAACAGAAGGATGAATATGGGATGATCTCATTCTCAGGCAGAAGTTGAAAAACAAGATCAGAAATGAAAACACAAGTAGAACCTGAAATGTAATTGGCATATCGCACCAAAGTAAAAGACCCTGGGGTGGGTGGGTGGGGAGAATACAGGTCCATGAAGGATGATAAATGACATAGTGGGGGTTGTATTGTTAAATGGAAACTGGGGAATGTTATGCATGTACAAACTATTGTATTTACTGTTGAATGTAAAACATTAATTCCCCAATAAAGAAATAAATTTTAAAAAAAGAAATAGAAATTTTATAATTAGTTCTTTCAGAAGCTACCAAGATATATATACAAACTCATTTCCATCTTAGTTTTTTTTTTTTAGCTTTTTTAAAAAAGCTAGACATGGACCTTCCATATGATCCAGTAATTCCTCTCCTGGGATTATACCCCAAGGACTCCATAACACCCAACCAAAAAGAGGTGTGTACTCCTATGTTCATAGCAGCACAATTCATAATAGCTAAAACCTAGAAGCAACCCAGGTGCCCAACACCAGATGGGTGGCTGAGAAAGCTGTGGTATATATACACAATGGAATACTATGCAGCTATCAAGAACAATGAACCCACCTTCTCTGACCCATCTTGGACAGAGCTAGAAGGAATTATGTTAAGTGGGCTAAGTCAGAAAGATAAAGATGAGTATGGGATGATCCCACTCATCAACAGAAGTTGAGTAAGAAGATCTGAAAGGGAAACTAAAAGCAGGACCTGACTAAATTGTAAGTAGGGCACCAAAGTAAAAACCCTGTGGTGAGGAGTAGACATGCAGCTTCCTGGGCCAGTGGGGTGTTGGTATTCCATGAGGTTTGCTTTGTTCCCCTTTCCCCTATCTCTAGGAGATGGTGGTTTTACACAGCCCGCTTATCCCCGCCCCAAGGAACCCCTACAGAGTGCCAGAGTTCTTGGCCACGTGAGGAGAAGGATGCAGGAGAGTTCTGTGTGGTGGTTAGTTTAAGGGTCTCTCTCTGCTGCCAGAGGAGAAAGACAGGAGAGCACATGTTTGCCCACTCGTGAATAAAGATATGCAGCTTCCCAGCCCAGCCGTGTGTCCTCGAGTCTCTGTTCACCACCGCGAAGCTAGCCCAGCCTGCTGGAGCCCCCCGAAACGCTAACAACAGTGGGGGGTGGGAGTGGGTGGGAGGGATGGGTCACATTCTTTTGGTGGTGGGAATGGTGTTTATGTACACTCCTAGTAAAATGTAGTCATATAAATCACTAGTTAATTAATACGAGAGGGGGAAAATTAATTATATGTCTCGAAGTTTTTCAAAACACAAACTGAATCTTTTCAATATATAGGCTATGTAATTGATATGCAGACTCTCTCAAAAGCCTAAACCAAGTAGATCAGAAGCAACCAATAGCACAGCTATTTACAAGATACTGGGTACTGTACAGCAAACCCTAACAAAAGGACTTTTCAAAGTTAACCCAATTACCAAATAATGTGATGATAACATTAACTATCGATTGTCTTTTTGAACCCTAAGACAGCAGGAACCTCACATCTCTACTATAGAGCCTCTACTTCCCCCAGTCCTGGAACCCTTGGATAGGGCCCACTTTCCCGTATGCCTCTCCCAATCCATATCAAATAATATTGCATCTGCCGATCACAACATAACCAACACAACGATTGCCACCTCAACATGCTTCACTTCAGACTGTGTCCAGAGACTTCACGTGTGGAATGACAACCCTTCAACTTCATTACTCGGGTGAGACCTTTCCTTTCATAGTATACTCTAATTTCATCTCAGGTGGTTCACTTTCTAACAAAGTCCCAAAACCTAGATATAAACCAGTTTCTGTGAGAGAGAGCATATGTTCACACGTATCCGTAAACTACTGCAAAATATATACCTGAAAGCAGAAGTACACTAGAATTTGCAGTGAGTACCCCCCTAACACTTTCTCTACACTATTCCAAGCTTTGGGTCCATGATTGCTCAACAATTTGTTTGGCTTCGTATGTTAACTCTCTCTTCAGTCACCAGGTTCCAGATGTTATCAGGATGCCGGCCAGGCTTCCCTAGACTGAAGACCCCACCAATGTGTCCTGGAGCTCCGCTTCCCCAGAGACCCACCCTACTAGGGAAAGAGAGAGGCAGACTGGGAGTATGGACCGACCAGTCAACGCCCATGTTCAGCAGGGAAGCAATTACAGAAGCCAGACCTTCTACCTTCGGCAACCCACAATGACCCTGGGTCCATGCTCCCAGAGGGATAGAGAATGGGAAAGCTATCAGGGGAGGGGGTGGGAAATGGAGATTGGGTGGTGGGAATTGTGTGGAATTGCACCCCTCCTACCCTATTGTTTTGTTAATTAATCCTTTCTTAAATAAAAAATAATAAAATAAAATAAAATAAAAATAATTTTATGGCGTGGGGAGGGGGGGTCATGGTTTACATTATAGTTGTTGGCACATGGGTACAATTTCTCTCCCTGCTAAGAATCTGAAGAGCACTCTCACTTCTAGGTTAGGTCCTTTTCCACCTTCATTCACCAGGACCTCAACATCCTCTTCACTGGCTCCTTTCCTCTCCTTCTGCAGAGTAACCTTTTCTTTGGAGCTATACACCCCACCCAGTCCAAATTGATAATGAAGTTTGCCTCTGGGGAAGAGAGGAACAGGAACTGGTAGTTGCTGAAGGAAGAACTTGATTATAGCTGTAGTGTGTAGATATTTTATAAGATATGTATTTCTGCACTATTTGAGTAAGTACAAAATAACTTAGAAAATGCACCACACCATTTGAAAGGAAATTTTATCAAACATTAGACTTTCTTGAATAGTTTCAAATGAAAACGTCTTTCCAGAATGTTGGGGTCATGCTGAGTTGTCTGTCTGCCAACTGTATTGCCTTTTGTTCAACCACTGGATTTTCTAGTAAGAAGTCTTTTCAAGATCATTTCTCTACACATCTCTTTCACACTTCATCCGTTTCAGTCCTCGTACACTGACTGTGACTTGTAAAAAAAAAAAAAAAAAAAAAGAAGTCCCTCACCTTAAGCCCTCCTAAGTCTTTGGTGAACATACACAGCCAATGATATGCTACATTGGGTCATTTCCTTCCTCTGGAGTTATTAACCTAAATTCAAGTTTTGATAAAAGAAAGAGTGGGCAGGGTGAGAGGGAGGAAGAAGTCATGCAAGGGGAGACTTCCAGTTCCTGTATTACATTCCCTAGAACGTACAATTCTCTAATTACACCATGTTCTCCTCCTTTATACCTGCTGTTTCCTCTGTTTCATGTTAAGTAGCCAATCGTATTCTTCAAAACTCACCTTGAAGACTAAGTCTGTCTCCCTTGATGCAGGCTCCATATATATTTTTTAAGATTTTATTTATTACATTTATTCATGAAAATGATGGGAGAGAAAAAAAGAATTAGACATCACTCTAGTACATGAGCTGCCAGGGACTGAACTCAGGACCTCATGCTTGAGAGTCCATTGCCTTATCTACTATGACACCTCCTGGACCACAATGCAGGTTCCATCTTTTTTAAAAAATATTTTTATTTATTGATTTTCCCTTTTGTTGCCCTTGTTTTTTATTGTTGTTGTAGTTATTATTGTTGTTGTTGTTGATGTCATTGTTAGATAGGACAGAGAGAAATGGAGAAAGGAGGGGGAGACAGAGAGGGGGAGAGAAAGATAGACACCTGCAGACCTGCTTCACTGCCTGTGAAGCGACTCCCACTGGAAACAGGATGCTCACCCCATCCCTGTGCTTCGTGCCACGTGCATTTAACCCACTGCGCTACCACCCGACTCCCTAGGTTCCATCTTTATACTCACTCTAACTTTGAATTATCATACCAACTGCGCTGCACTGCAGATTCTATCTTTCTTTGTATGTTAATTAATTAATTTTGCCTCCAAGGTTACCCCATTGTTTTCTTATCTGCTCACATTTTTTTTAACTCCTAGAGAAGTTAAATTTTATTTAAATTTTTGGTGTATTGCACCAAAGTAAAAGACTTTGGGGTGGGGGGAAGTGTTCAGGTCCTGGAACATGATGGCAAAGGAGGATCTTGAGGGGACTGAATTGTTATATGGAAAACTGAGAAATGTTACACATGTACAAACTGCTGTACTTTACTGTTGGCTATAAACCATTAATACCCCTCAATAAATAAATTAAATAAATTATTTAAATTTGGTGGGGATAGATATCATAATGGTTTATGCAGAGACTCTTGTGCCTGAGGCACCTAAGTCCCAGGTTCAGTCCCCCATACTATCGTACTACCATAAGCTAAAGCTGAGCAGTGCTCTAGTTAAAAAAGGAAACTATTTAAATTTCTATCCCCCTATCACATAGCCCAGTACTAGATATAGACAAAACAAACAAACAAAAAACACTGAAGAGAACTTTAGCAGCAAAAAGATCTCTAGTACATGTTAGTAGACATCCCCCCACCACCCTAGGTCTAAAAATTGGTTGTAAATAGTTTCTCACAGGAACTTTTAAATGAAGAAAGTTTTTACATGATGAGCCTGAAGAAAATGTATATGCTTTAAAATTGAGTAACTGGGTCTAATCCCAAATCTATCATTTATCTGCTATGTTACCTCAGATCTGGAGCTGGTAAACTGTAGCCAACAATTGACGTTAACTTATTGACTTTTCATTTGCTTGTTTGTTTTTTTTTTCCCTTATTTAAAATTTTTATATAGATTTATTTTCCTTTTTGTTGCCCTTGTTGTTTTTTATTGTTGTAGTTATTATTATTGTTGTTGTTGTTAGATAGGACAAAGAGAAATGGAGAGAGGAGGGGAAGACAGAGAGGGGAAGAGAAAGACACTTGCAGACCTGCTTCACCACCTGTAAAGCAACTCCCCTGCAGGTGGGGAGCTGGGGGCTAAACCGTGCTTGTTAATTTTTACAGTTCCCAAGTTAAGAGCTACTTTTGGTTTTATATGGTTAAACAAATATTTTGTGACATGTAAATTTTATTGAAAATTCAATACCATTGCTCATAAAGTTTTATCAGAACACAGCCATATGTAATGGTTTTCTAATCCATTTATTACTATTTTTGCCCTGTAGAGGCAGAATTGTGTAGTTGTGACTGAGATCAAATAACTCACCACATCTAAAACTTCTACTATTTGATTCCTTTTTTTTTTTTCTCTATGGTTATCACTGGGGATCAGTGCCATTACTACAGATCCACTGCTCCTGGAGGCCATTTTTTCCATTTTATTGGATAGGACAGAGAGAAATTGAGAGAGGAGGATAAGACAAAGAGGGAGAAAGAGAAAGACATCTGCAGCACTGCTTCATAGCTTGTGAAGTGACCCTCTTCAGGTAGGGAGCCGGGGCTTGAACTGGGTACCTTGTGCTTCATACTATATGCACTTTGTACTATATGCACTTAACCCGGTGTGCCACTGCCCACTCCCTACCCCCTAATCCCCACCTGATTCTTCATAGGAAGAATTTGTTTGCCGGCTCCTATATTAGACAACTTATCTGATATCACTTAACCTCAGGATTTTCCTCTATATTATAAAAGTAGTAAGTAGCATTTCTAATAAAAATAGCAAACAACATTTCTTCCAGAGAACTGTTATTAAGGTTAAATAAAATAAACATGTAAACACTCAATAACAGTAAGTCATTATTATGTATAACATACCACAAACCTATTGCTATAATTTTCTTATTTCTATTCTCTTACAATTGTATTCAATAATGTTAAATTGTAATTATTTTCAACACTTACACAAATATATTTGGTTAATTATCAAGAATAATGACATGTTTTGAAATCATAAGAGCCAAATTGTTAATTTTCAACACTTACACAAATATATTTTGTTACTACTTATCAAGAATAATGACATCTGTTTTGAAATCCTAAGAGATGAACTGTTAAACATCAATGAATCAATAACAATGTTAATGTTAATTTTTTATTAAAGTTTTTATATGCTTATCAGAGTGTATACATTACTATTCTTTTGCCAAAGCATTTACTGTTACTGAAGTAAGTGACTTTTTGTATGTCTTAATTATTCCATATTTCTTTTTTTTTAATTGTTGTTGTTGGATAGGACAGAGAGAAATGGAGAAAGTAGGGAAAGACAGAGAGAGGAGAAAGGCAGGAAAGACAGATACCTGCAGACCTGCTTCACCACCTGTGACGCAACTCCTCTGCAGGTGGGGAGCCAGGGGCTTGAACTGGGGTCCTTATTGGATTCCTTGTGCTTTGTGCCTATTCCATATTTCTTAAAGCAATTTAGTATTAAACAGTAAAGAAATAACCTTTGTCAGAGGAAAACTAGGTTGAATCCTGCTACTTAACTTTTGGAAGAAGAGAATAGGAATGCTAAACAGACTGAAGTTAAGTCATGGCCTGGGAGGTAGACTAATGGTTATGTAAACAACTTTCAAACCTTCTGAAGTTTCAGTCCCTGGCACCACCATGAATCAGAGTCCAATGGTGAAATGATAATTAATTAGATAGAAGTGAACAGTGAACAAAAAGGAGTCTCGAAAGCACAGTCAAAACTATGTGAAAATAAAGGATTTCAGCCTTTATTTTTTCCTCCACAATTGAAGTCATCAGAGTTTTTCTTAGAGATTCTTCAATAACTTTCAGACAGAAAATTTCAAGGTATCTAATCTGTGTCCTGGTGTCAGGTAAGACTTTCTTCTATTGTATTTTTAAAACTCTAGAACATACATACTGTCCCTTTCTTTTTAACTTTTATTGTATTGTAAGACACATCTTACCTAATTTTGTGTGCCCAAAAGATTAGGCTATGGCAACGGGTCATAGTATTGAATTAAATTGTAACCAGGATTGCTCATGGGTGATCAAAACAAAGTTCTCAAAATGGATGCTCAGACTATGTAACTTTAGTGAGTTGATATCTGTTCAAGAGAGATGGAACACTAAAAATAAGACATAACTCCTATTTGTTCCCTTTCCTATCATTTTCCACTAACACGCTATACTACCTTTTCTATTCTCTACAAAATTCATCATTACTATGAAAGTATTGTCTCTTCCCTTTTGTAGTGTGGAATATTAACTTCACCATTTTATATGTTCACAGTAAGTAACATAGAGATCATGTTTTGCAGAGTGCTGAGCTGGTGTAGTGGCTCTGCCTGTGGACTCTGAGGCAGACAGAGCTTTAGTTTCAAAGCCTGTCCTCACCAGAAGCCGGTGGCTCACTGCTAGAGGGTGGGGAAGAGAGGCCATATTTTATAATAATGAGGAAAGAGGATATTCATTATGAAGTAATTTTAGTTCACTTTTAAACTTTCTTACTATATAGTTTAAAGTAAACTTGCTAAATAAGGCAAAGGCAAAATAAATTTTTCTAAGTGTATAAATTTATAAATGAAGAATATTGTTCTACATGGGACTTCCCAATTCTCAGCCAACATCTATCTGAAAAGATAGAGACAAGGGGAGGGAGGGAGGGAGGGAGAGAGAGGGAGTGAGAGAGAGAGAGAGAGAGAGAGAGAGAGAGACCACAGCACCAAAGCTTCTTTCTAGTGTGATGGAGACTGAGACCTGGTTGTGTGCCTGGAAAAGCAGGTAGCCTCCAAAGTGAGCTATCTTGCTGGTTCTGAATACATATTTTCTAAATGTAGTATTTCTTTAATAATAACTATACCTTATAAAAGGCCGTGTCACTGCGAGGACTGTTCTGATAAACCAAGATGGGTGAACAATGATGAATGATTTCAGATTCTTTCTCAAGCTGTTTTGAAAAAAGAAAAAATATATTACATACAGTCTGTTTTCAGTGGCAAGTTACTATTACCTGGTGGGGATGTATAGAAAGGTCATGGTTAGTAAAAACAATGCTTTTTGAGGTATAATTTGAAACATGATTTAAATCTTATTTTTTCCTATAGGGGTATGTATAAAATAGAATGGTGGTATTCATAGAACACATATATCTATAGCTACCATGGCATCTTGTTTAATTATACTTTTAACTTTTGCCAGAATTATCTTTACTCTTTTGGGCAAAAAATATACTCTTAATGATAACTTAGACAACTTATTGCATTTTATTGAGTCTTGGCTTCTTCTGTATAACTAGAATGGTGACAGTAAGGGAGTCCGCAGTAGCGCAGTGGGTTGGGCGCAGGTGGCGCAAAGCACAAGGACTGGCTGAAGGATCCCGGTTCGAGCCCCTGGCTCCCCACCTGCAGGGGAATCGCTTCACAAGCGGTGAAGCAGGTCTGCAGGTGTCTATCTTTCTCTTCTCCTCTTTGTCTTCCCCTCCTCTCTCCATTTCTCTCTGTCCTATCCAACAACAATGACATCAATCATAACTACAACAATAAAATGAGGGCAACAAAAAGGAATAAATAATAAATAAAAAAAAGAATGGTGACAGTAAATCATGTGGCTATTTGACCATTAGAATATCATTTTGATGCTCTTAATGTTTAATGTTCAGGTACATTTTTTTCCCACCTTAACAATGCTACTTTATATATATTTGGATCATTGAGTGGATTTCAGTCAGTGTAACAGGATACTCATATGTTGTGCAAGGAGCCACAAGGGGTTCATTGTACAAAATAGTGCAGACATAGTAAATATGTATGTTTATTACTACAATTTTCCTGTAGATGGCAATAGCATGGTTTGTTCTAATAAAAGCAGTATAGATGGTAATTAAGTCTTTTGAAGAAAGGACACACAATTAAATCTTTTGAAGAAGGGACTAATGGTTAACTTGAATTAACAGTGAATGTTCAAATCAGAACATAATGGTCACCCAAATCAAATGAGTCTCTGCACATAAATAGAAGTAAATTCACAGGATGCCAGCAAAATTCACAAATATTTTGGTTTATAAGCTCAGCTTGAACCTCCACACAGTAAATGTAATAAAATAAGTCTTATTAGACTAAGATAGATTTTATTGCTATATGATGTTAAAATATTTAACAAAAATCTGGGGAGGGTTTATTTTAAATTTGAGGCATTAAATAACATTTTGATTAATGTTTTCATAATCTATTATCTCATTGATTGAATGTTCCTAAAATTCTTGATTGATTAAAAGGGAATTAGTTAGGAGGGTTACTGAGGGAAAATAGGGATTAAATAATATAGCCCATATACCGTCTGTCAATCATCTGGTAGCATTTCTTCATCCAGCCTAGGCCTGGCATCTTCCGTCTTGGGGTTGCACCATTCAAGTAAACAATCATATAGTCTTCAGCTACCATCAGTTCTAAAGTACTTATTACATATCTGATTATAGGAAGGAAGAGGAGTATTTTCAGTTCCCACACAATACATTTCATCTTATTCACACCACAATTATATAACATTTGAATTACAGTGTGACATTTAAGAATGGTTTTACATATTACTTCTTCACCTTAAGAACAATGCATTGACCTAAGAACGTTTCTCTGGGAGTAGTGCTCATAAATTTGTACAGTTGTATCTTTCTGTATATATGTATATGTGTGTGTGTGTATTGCCAAATTAGAGAAGTATATGAGTTAAAAACACAATTTGAGTTAAAAACCCAATTTATCCCAAAATGACAGCAATACTATATGTTAAGGGAAACTCAGATTAAATAAAGGCAGATACAAGTGAAGTCAAGTTTTGTCAGTTGCCTGAGAGCATGCTAGCAGGGAACAAAAATACTTAACCTAAAGGAAATACTACATTATTAAAACCTCAAGGTAAACTGTTCATTTCACTTTTGATCTGTCCTACTGACAAGAAAGTTCTTTTAAAGCTTTAGCCCTCTTGAGCAATGCTCCTTGACAAAGATTTCATTGATTTTTCTATCAAAGGCTTAGAATATTCAACATAATCTACTGCCTTTTATTAAAGATACTCTATTTGCCATTATTCTTCCACAAGCATTAACTCAAAGCATTTTGTCATAAATGTTACTCACAGGAAAAGATTTTCCATGACATAGTGGTAATCCGCCCGATTGCTGTCTGGCAGAAAACAGGCAGCAAACACAATGATGGCATTTAGACCGTCCCCATAGTATCCTGGGGAGTGTGTGGGGGGGGCAAACAAAAAGACATTTACTACCAAGTGAAAGTTTTTAACAAGATAATGTTTAATCTAAAGGACAAATCTAGAAGCCTCTGCAAGTATATGGACATGAATATAATAATAGGCACATCCTTCTATGGGCTATACTTCTGCCAGTATCCACTTATACTACCTTTAAATGGCTAATCTTGAATACAGTGTGAATATATTTTCATATGGAAGCATATATGTCTATATTTTATGAATAGTTATATATGTTTCACATTCCATGAATAGGGCATATAAATATTCAACTTAGCTAAGGATGAGAGGCTTAACATTTTGAATTATGGGTTTCTACTTTATATGAAAGAGCAACTTTATATAATACTTTGTTCCTTTAGTGGTAGTGGTTAAAATAAGAGGCTCTGTCTGACCTTCTTTAGCTCTTTAGACCCCCATTAATTTGAATAGAAAATTTCGTCACTGACCTGCAATTTAGTCTGACTCTCACACTCCAGTGACCAGAGTAACCAAGTAAATACCTTTATTATTATTATTAATCTATATTAAGGCCTGGTGCATTCCTCTGGAGTATCACTGGAATCTCCAGATTCAATGGGTAGTGCAGGGATACACGGAAAGTCTGGTCAGGTCTAAAATAACTGAGCATAAAATTCAGAACCTAGGGAGTTGGGCGGTAGCGCAGCAGGTTAAGCGCTGGTGGTGCAAAGCCCAAGGACTGGTGTAAGGATCCTGGTTCAAGCCCCCGGCTCCCCACCTGCAGGGGAGTCGCTTCACAGGTGGTGAAGCAGGTCTGCAGGTGTCTATCTTCCTCTCACCCTCTCCATCTTCCCCTCCTCTCTCCATTTCTCTCTGTCCTATCGAACATCAATAACACGAATAACTACAACAATAAAACAACAAGGGCAACAAAAGGGAATAAATAAATAAATAGATAAATATTTTTTTTAAAAATTCATAACCTAGCCTCTTAAAGAAAAGAAGAGACTAAAAAAAAAAAACTTTGTCAAAGCTTCCTTCTCTTTTGAATTTTATGAGAATATGTACTTTTGGGAAAAGTGGAGAATTATTTCCTGGTAACATGAAGTAGGGAGGTGAGTGCTATTTTCAGGTAGTGGTGAAGACATAGGAGGTGGAATTAGGCAAGTGTGACTATTGAAACTTCCAGGATCCAGGAAAATATAGAGATATCTCAGGACATTTTAGGTATTTTTGAAAGCTCTGAAATAACTGTGGCATTGCCCCACCTTTTAAGCAAGTTGTGTGTTCTCACAGAGTCATTTCTGAAATTCACAGTAGATGTTAACAGAATATCTATATTCCATATACATATGGAATCAAAGTTCAAAATGGCAGCAATACACTGCATTCTAATGGTTTGGCAGTCCCTTTTAAACACTTGTAATTTAGTTATATAACAGAGTTCTGAACCCTGACATCATTAAGTAGAGATTTCCTCAAAGCTCAGAGGAGTATATACCATAGCCTCAAGCTTGAACCAAACCTCTTAGAGCTCTAAGTATTTCATTCTTTCAAAACTCTAAATACCCCTCTGGTGACTACATGACAATAAAATACTGTCTGGATATAGATTTGGACTAGTTTAGCTTTTGCAAAGATGTTTAATATGATGTTTTCTACAAAGACTAATAGTGTGATTCTCCCACAAAACCAGTGAGGGAAGAGGGAGAGAGCAACTAAAACCATATCAGATTAGAGGTTTGTGTGTCTCACACATATGAGGCTATTGTATGTAGTGTTCAACCTGCATATCTTAGATGGTATTGCCTTTGTGTGTATAGATGGAGACACCATTATAAAAAAGAGTTACTGTAACCTCCCTGTAGATTTTTTGTTTTAATTCCACCTTTTCAAATATGTAATTTAAGGGAAAAGAAAGCAGATAAATACTAAAACAATAAGTATTTGCTCCACCAATTTCATTTGATAATATACAACTACACAAAGACACAAAGCACAATAAAAAGGCTAGTTCATTAAAAGAGACAATGACATAATGAATCGAACTTAAAAGCAAGTATGAAAGTACCCTTTCAAAGGCATTTCTAAATATAGCTGTCTTGCTCATGGGTATCAAGATATATTTCAAGACTGCAAAATTATGTCAATATTTTTTCTGTTCTGGAGAATTTCTAGAAATTTCTAATTTTTTTTTTTTTTAGAAAGGGCTGAGGTTTCTTAACTATGTTTCAGTAGCAATTAAGAGCTATGCCAATACTCTCAGTCCTTAGATGGTTGTAGTGGCACCTTTGAGTTCATTTAACTTAGGATCATGATGACTCAGGAATGCCTCTTTTTATAAAAAGGACTAGAATTTACAAGTAAAGATGGCTTTTTGTGCTTTGGAGTGGAGAAATTGTATGAAGGAAAGAACAGGCAAGAAAGAGAGAGAGCATAGAACAAGGGATGGGAAGAAGATAAACAAAAGGAATTGAAAGGAAAATACTTCATGAAAG
The DNA here is from genome assembly GCF_950295315.1 of Erinaceus europaeus. NCBI lineage: Eukaryota > Metazoa > Chordata > Mammalia > Eulipotyphla > Erinaceidae > Erinaceus > Erinaceus europaeus. The sequence continues at coordinate 39,346,067 of NC_080171.1, read as the reverse complement.
TTTTCCTTGCAGATCAAGAACTGGTGGTGACACTGTTGTCAGGCCTTTGAAAAAGTGCATCAGCTAAAATAAGCAGGCTTTTTTTTTTTTTTTTTTTTTTTTGGTTACTGGCAAGTGACTTCAAGGGGGGTCAACTAAATTTCTATTGTAAAAATGCAGCTTACTAAGTGAATTTTTGCCCATCAGCAACTATATAGTTCTAATGAAATTTAGTGTTTTAAAAAAACAAATTATTTTTTTAGCCTCTTCTCAATAATTGTGAGGTGTGTTTGGGGGTGGGTTGGGGTGGTATTGTTTAGATACATGAACAATCTCACCATGGAGCTTTCTGTTAACTCTGAAGCAATCATGCAAACCTTACCTGAGGCAGAAAAGAGTCATGAAAGGACATAACACAAGTTTGCTGGCCAACAAATGGAATGGAGAGAGAAGGAAAGATGGCACAGTCGCAACCAAAGCACACACACACACACGTTAGTCTGCAACTCTTCTCATTCTTTCCAGGATCATGTGTCCAATTAACACTGCAGAGAGAATGTTTACCTGAATCTCCTAAAATGAAATAAGAGAAGTAAAGAGACAAGAAAGGAAGCTCTTTATTACAATGTTTTGGCAAGAATAGTCGTGGTTATTTAAATGTGTTCTCTGGGGGCCAGACAGTGCTGTGCCTGGTAGAGTGCACACAATACTTAGGGTGCAAGGAAGGACCTGGGTTCAAGACCTTGATCCCCAGCTACAGGGGGGAAGCTTCACAAGCTGTGGAGCAGAGCTGCAAGCAGCTCTCTATCTCTCTCATCTCCCCTCCCCTCTCAATTTCTCTTTGTCCTATATACAAACAAACATGAAAATGACCTGGGGTCATCTTTAAAATCCAAGAGTTCAAGAAGCGTGCTCCAGGAGGTGGTGCAGTGGACAAAGCATTGGACTCTTAGGCCATGAGGTCCCAAATTCAATCCCGAAAGCACATGTACCAGAGTGATGTCTGGTTCTCTCTCTCTCTCTTTTTCTCTCTCTCTCTCTTCCTCCTCCCATCCTCAGTAATAAATAAATAAATCTTATAAAACACAAACAAAAAGATTCAAAAAGCAATTCTGGCCCCTAAGTAACCCCATACTTTCGGCTGAATGAAGCAACCCTGACCTCTTTTGTTGTGGTGGTCTGTTTGTTTTTATTTAAGCAATGTGAGGACTTATGGGTTCAGAAGAGATGATACTGGCTTTGAGGTTTGCCTCTTCTGGTGGATGGAGTACCTGACATCCACAGAAGTTAAATGATGTATCAAGGCCATAGTCTAAATGATGGCAAAGATAGTCTTGAACCTCAACATTCTACATTGTGTATAAGGCCTCTGGCAATAGCTCATATCTTTAACTATTTGTTCTAATACTGTTCTCCAGCACTGGCATTTCCAACTGATATGGACATTTGGTAAGTCAGGCTCTGAAGTAAATTTAAGCAACTCATTTAATTACCCATATCTTGTACTAGTGCTGTGCAGAGCACTCTACCACTGGCTCTTTTTTGTTTGCTTGAATGGGAAAACTTCCTTATAGTACAATGCAAGACACCAAAATACAATCTATATTCATTGTGGGGTACTGCTTTCTAAATGCCTGTGAGAAGCCAGGATGACCAGCTTAATAGATTGGTAGCTAAGAAGTATAGCTTTATCATCATTAAGGTCTAAGAAAGAGGTGTGAGCTTCCAACACAGAAGACAAAGTTATGACAAATTCAGAAGTAGCATCTGAACTGTATGTACCTACAGAGCACAGAGCTGTTGAGGATGCAGGAGGAGGTAGCATCTATTGTTCTGGGTGAATGTAGCAGGTGGGGGTGGGTTAGGTTGGGTACATTCATGCTGCCTGGAAGAGGACAAGACAGAGAGCCAAGAGAGGATATGTGGCTTTCCTGTCCAAAACAAAACAAAACAAAACAAAAAAAAGAAACACCAGACTGTCACACAGATGAAAATTCAAACACAACACATAATGGAGAGGAGCAGCTGCCAAGGTGAGAAGGTGACAGGGACAGAGAGCAAAGCAAATCAGGTCATTCTGATTCTGAAGCATCAGCTTTCTGTTTTCATAAAGAATGTGGTAGGTGGAAGCAGGAGCTTTTACTGACTCTAGTGTACTGATAATAATAATCAATCTCTTCTGATCTGGGCAGCATACTAGTGGGCTCAAACCACCCACTCAACCCTCCTAATTTCAATGTGGTTGAAAGTAGACAAGTAATTACTAAAGGAGTAAGTGATAACCCAGATGAGAGTGAAGCAGTGAGCTTCAGATGAGGGGGGTCTAAAGTTAAACCTGAAGGATAAAACAATTCATAGGTATTGTCATTCAGCGATATTAATGCAATGTTTTTACATTTTTTATTAGTGGTTTAATATTTATTTTTTTAAATATTTTTACACTTAATTTTAGAATGGACACAGGCTACCTATACCACCAGGTCTGGTTTTGTTTGCTTTTTATCTCTCCAAAGCAAACAAACCAAAAATGCCATGTTAGTGGTACAAAGGAAGTTTGATCCTCCAGGAAGACTGAGACTGCTCAGGTTATACTTTTCGTTATGAAAATAAAAGGCTTGATTCAGTAGTGGCCATTTTCTGTTATTTTCAGCCCCACCAGGCAGTTCTTATGAAAGGTCTTCCTTTACAGGAAATTGCCCCTGAGTCCCAAGTACCTATCCTGGGGACAAATTACCATTTCAGGTCAAATGAACAAGGAAAAGGAAGGTCACGGCCAAGGCTGCCTGTATGCATTTTCCTTCACTATCATGGCAAGAGTCATGGCCCTGATGCTTACATGCAGTTAGAAATGCATGGAATGAGGGTAGAAAATCTGCTAATGCAGGGAAGTTTGAAAAAAAAAAGTTTTCTGCTTGTAAGGGAGCTTAATGAAATGCTTATTCATAAATAAATGTTATTTCCCTGTCCCTGTTAAGGAAGAGAGAATTTAGAGAACAATGACTGCTTTGTCAGCTTACATGTTTTCTAGAATAGCTGAGTGGTTAGGGTGGAGCCTGTGGACTGCAGGAAAGGAGAACATGCAGCAGGAAAATTTAAAAATATATGATGTTTTCTGAAGTTGTTGACAATGTTAAATGTGTTGGTTGTGCTCATCTGATGATTTTTGCGAATTACAAATTAATCAAAGCTCCCAGAGCTCTAGGAAAGCACTGGAAACAAACAAACAAACAAAAAACCAACTTTACACTCTGCCTTTGTCCTTCAGTAAGCAGGTAAAGGCTTTGGATGGAAATAGACTGCTGTCAGATACAAAAATAATGGGGTTATAGAAAAGCACATTTCAGATAGGGAGAAAAAAAAACCCGAGATGAGTCTGAATATATTCCCTACAGCTTCTGAAGAGAATTCGGAAGATCATTTTATAACTAAAAGCACTTCTGGTATAACAATCTTACTATTGGCCGTGGTGGATACTCAAGAACAATTTAATCAAACCCTACCAACGACCAGTAAGGATTCCAAACAGGCATTATTCAACTGGACAACTATGGTTTGAAAAAAATTGAATAGAAGATCAAGCTCTCAAATGTAAGGTGAAAAGCTGCTTTTTCCCCCCTACATCAAGAAGTTATTTTCTCTGAGCAAGTACCCACCTGTTTATAGAATATCATGTATGTAGTGATATAGCTTAGCTCTATAGTCCCTTGAACAATGATAGCAGATAGGGTTTTTGCAATATCATACTACAGAAAGCCTTAGTTTCATTTTCTATATGTGTATATAAAAATATTATTGCTCCCTTCCCCACTTCCCAGGTCTACACAAAGCATGGCTACCTCCATGAGAAATGACTCTTCTGTAAGGCTCAATGACTTTCATGTCAATACGTTGCTCTTGTTCTCCAATCACCACTGTCCTCCACAACCGGTTGTCTTCCCTCTCCTCTTCAGCCGTATATTCTGGAATAGACTCTGACTCTTGACCAGAATCTTTGTTGGCTGTGGAATCCTCTGAAAAGGAAGCAAAGGGCAGGCTTAGGGAAGGAAGGCCTCCACCATTGAAGCAGTTCAACACTTACTTACCTTTTGTCAGAATCAATCTGTTGGAACTCCTTATTAAGAGACTTAAAGGACACTCAATAAAGTTTTATTTATTGACTGACTTACCCATATCCATTGCTAAGGTCAATCTGAGGGTGGAACAGGACAAGACTAGAGCTATCCTATCTTGATAGGGGTCCAGTGAGACATAGACTGGGTTCATTTCATACTTGATTTCATATGTTGAAGACTATACTAAATCAAGTCCAGCTAACCTTGCTTTTCTTAGATCACATTAGTCTTTTGGAAGCACTCATCCTGCTATCTTGATGATATCACCAGCATAAACCTTCATTCTAAGACTCTCAGAATGGAGGTGGACTTCCTTCTCCACTAGGAGCACATCTGAATATAAATCTAGTATAACTTCTTACTGATTTTTCAAAATATGCCACAGAAAGATTTTGATTGTAAACTACAAAAAACTTTGTAGACCAGAAATGACCCAAAATCATATATACAGAAGGTTATTTGTTATTGCATAAGGAAATAAAAAAAAGTCCACTGAATATTCTTTGGGGACAAATTTATTACCCAACTGGCATATTTAAAAATGTTAAGTGTTGTGGTCTGGGAGGTGGTGCAGTGGATAAAGCACTGGATTCTCTACAATGAGGTCCCAAGTTCAATCCCTGGCAGAACATGTGCCAGAGTGATGTCTGATTCTTTCTCTCTCCCCTATCTTTTTCATAAACAAATAAGCAAATTCTAAAAAATGTCAAATATTTCTTTTAAGATTTAATTTATTGATTGATACACAAGGAAGGATGGTGAGAGAGAATTATGAGGTTGTGAGTTTCTTGGAGTAAGAAACTGTGACTGGATCACCTTCAGTATAAAAATAAACCATGTGTAACAAAAGTCAACTACAAATGGATCAAGGACCTGGATGTTAGACCAAAAACTATAAAATATTTAGAGGAAAATATTGGCAGAACTCTTTCTCATCTAAACCTCAAGGGCATCTTTATTTTTTATTTATTTATTTATTTATTTAAATATTTATTTTATTTATTTATTCCCTTTTGTTGCCCTTGTTGTTTTATTGTTGTAGTTATTATTGTTGTTGTCGTTGTTGTTGGATAGGACAGAGAGAAATGGAGAGAGGAGGGGAAGACAGAGAGGAGGAGAGAAAGATAGACACCTGAAGACCTGCTTCACCGCCTGTGAAGCAACTCCCCTGCAGGTGGGGAGCCAGGATTCGAACCAGGATCCTTATGCCGGTCCTTGTGCTTTGCGCCACCTGTGCTTAACCCGCTGCACTACAGCCCGACTCCCTCAAGGGCATCTTTAATGACACAAACTCATTTACAAGGAAGACTAAATCAAAAAAGAAATCAATATGACTACATCAAATTGAAAAGCTTCTGCACAGCAAAAGAAACCATCACACAAAGAGACCTCTCACAGAATGGGAGAAGACCTTTACATGCCATACATCAGACAAGAGGCAAATAACCAAAAAATATATAAAGAGCTCACCAAACTTAGCAACAAAAAAACAAATGACCCAATTCAAAAGTAGCAGAGAATATGAATATTCACCAAAAAGAGCCCCAAAAGGCCAAAAACATATGAAAAATTGCTCCATGTCAGTGATTGCCAGAGAAATGTAAGTAAAAACAACAGTGAAATACCACCTTACCCCTGTGAGAATGTCATACACCAAAAAAAAAACGAAAACAAAAACAAACAACAAAAAAAAACGACAGCAACAACAAATGCTGAAAAGGTTGTAGGAACAAAGGAACCCTTTTTTTTTTTTTTTTTTCATCCAGGGTCATTGCTGGGCTCAGTGCCTGCACCATGAATCCACTGCTCCTGGAGACCATTTCCCCCCTTTTTGTTGCCCTTGTTGTTGTAGCCTCGTTGTGGTTATTAATATTGCCTTTGTTGATGTTGTTCGTTGTTGGATAGGACAGAGAGAAATGGAGAGAGGAGGGGGAGACAGATAGGGGGAGAGAAAGATAGACACCTGCAGACCTGCTTCACCACCTTTGAAGTGACTCCCCTGTAGGTGGGGAGCTGGGGGCTCGAACCGGGATCCTTACGCCGGTCCCTGCGCTTTGCACCACATGCGCTTAACCCACTGCGCCACCGCCCGACCCCCCAAAGGAACCCTTCTACACTGCAGGTGGGAATGTAAATTGGCCCAACTCCTGTGGAGAGCAGTCTGAAGAACCCTCACAGGGCTAGAAATGGACCTTCCATGTGACCCAGTAATTCCTCTCCTAGAGATATATCCTAAGGACTCCATAACACCCAATAACAAAAAGATATGAGTATACCTACGCTCATAGCAACACAATTTGTAATAGCCAAAACCTGGAAGCAACCCAGGTGCCCAACAACAGATGAATGGCTGAGACAGTTGTGGTATATATACACCATGGGATACTACTCAGCTATTAAGAATAATGAACCCATCTTGAATGGAGCTAGAAGATATTATGTTAAGTGAGATAAGTCAGAAAGAGAAGGATGACTATGAGATGTCCCACTCATAAACATAAGATGAGAAAGAAGAACAGAAAGGGAAACACAAAGCAGAACTTGGACTGCATTTGAAATATTGCACCAAAGTAAAAAACTCTGGGTGAAGGGTGAGGGTAGATTTTCAGCTTCACTATATAGGGGTGACAGTGGTGGTAGGAATGGTGTTAATATACACTCCTATTAACCTATAGTCATATAAATCACTATTTAATCAATATGAGAGGGGAAAAAATAGATTGAATGTCTCAAACTTTTTGAAGCATAGATCCCAGTTCTGTGTATATATCCCTTTAATGTAATCACTAAAGTCTTCAAATTGGTAACCTGATTGAATTTTAACAGTGGGCTTAATTTAATACTTTTTTTTTTTTTTTTGCGCCTCCAGGTTTATTGCTGGGTCTCGATGCCTGTACTAGAATCCACTGCTCCTGGAGACCATTTTTTCCCCTTTTATTGCTCTTGTTGTCTATCATTGTTGTGGTTATTATTGTTGTTATTGTTATTGTTGTCATTGTTGGATAGGACAGAGAGAAATTGAGAGAGGAGGGGAAAACAGAGGGGGGGATAGAAAGATAGACACCTGCAGACCTGTTTCACCGCCTGTGAAGCAACCCCCCTGCATGTGGGGAGCCAGGGGCTCGAACCAGAATCCTTACACAGGTCCTTGCACTTCGCACTTATGGCACTGTGCTATCACCCGGCCCCCTAATAATGACTTTTTCTTTGAAATATTAAATCATCTATAATCTTAGACCAAAGAGACCAGAAGCAACTAGCTGCATCACTATATAAGATACAGCTAAATGTAAATAGCATTAAATGATATAAATCATGGTGAGGTCTTGTATGATACAGAAAGTCCTAACAATGGGATTTTTCAAAGTCAACCAAATTTCCAAATAACTTGGTTATAAAAATAATTATTGGCTTCTTAAACCCTAAGACAGCAGGAACCTTCCACATTCTCTATAAAACCCACATCTCTCCCAGTCCTGAATCCTCAGAGGTGGGGCTCATCTTCCAGCAGGCTTCTCTAGACTCTTATCAATTGATACTGCATTGGCTGATCTCAACTTAATCAATGCAACCAGTACCTCCTCGACCTGTTTCACTTTGGACTGTGTCTACAGACAACAGGCCTGCAATGTCAGCCCTTCAGCTCCTGTACTCTGACACCAAGTTGCAAATGCTACCATGATGCCAACCTGACTTGCCTGGGCAGATGACCTCACCAATGTACCCTGGAACCTCACCTCTCCAGAGCCCTGCCCCACTAGGGAAAGAGAGAAGCAGGCTGGGAGTATGGATCGACCTGCCAATGCCCATTCTCAACAGAGAAGTAATTACAGAAGTCAGACCTTCTACCTTCTGCATCCCATAATTATCCTTGTTCCATTCTTTCTAAGAGATAAAGAATAGGAAAACTGGGGGTTGGGCGGTAGCGCAGCAGGTTAAGCACATGTGGCACAAAGTGCAAAGACAGAATAAGGATCCTGGTTCGAGCCCCCCACTTCCCACCTGCAGGGGAGTCGCTTCACAGGTGATGAAGCAGGTCTGCAAGTGTCTGTCTTTCTCTCCCCCTCTCTGTCTTCCCCTCCTCTCTTCATTTCTCTCTGTTCTATCCAACAACAACAACATCAATAACAACAACAATAATAACCACGACAATAAAAACCAACAAGGGCAACAAAAGGGAAAATAAATATTAAAAAAATAGGAAATCTTTCAAGGGAGGGGGTGGGGTACAGAACTCTCATAGTGGGAACTGTGTGGAATTGCACCCCTCTTATCCTATGGTCTTGTCAGTATTTTTTATTTTATAAATAAATTTAAAAATAAAAATAAATCATACTAATATATAATACTTAGCTTGGAAATCTTCATAAAACTCTCACTAAAATTTGAGAGATGGAGGGGGTCAAGTGGTAGTCCAGCAGGTTAAGCACACATGGCACCAAGCTTGGACAAGTTCCCAGAAATGTAAGTGATCCATAAAGGAACCATAACAAAGCCATTAGGTTGCAGAATATTGTTCAAGACACATTCAAACATATCAAATTACCAATGACTTAGAATAGCAAAATGAAGTCCAGTTGGAAACCAATCCTAGCTCTTTTTTTGCCATGACCAACAGTTATTGTCATCTGCGGAGCTTTGCCCCCACTTAATTCCTCCATATTCCAACCAATACTTCTTTAAAATTTCAATAGCTAAATAGGAGTATAGATTAACACAGTTCCTACCACCATAGATCTATGTCCCTATGCCCAGCCCCCCTTCAAATGAGCTTAAAACTTATCCTCCTCCCTTACCCCCAGTCTTTTACTTTTGTGCAATATTCCAAATGCAGTTCAAGTTCTGCTTTGTGTTCCCCTTTCTGTCCTTCTTTCTCAATTTATGTTTAAGAGTGGGGTCATCCCCTACTTATTTTTCTCTCTTTGGCTTATCGAAACATGATTTCTTCAAGCTCCATCCAAGATGGGTCAAAGCAGATGGGTTCATTATTCTTTTTTTTTTTTAATTTTTTATTTAAGAAAGGATTAATGAACAAAAACATAAGGTAGGAGGGGTACAACTCCACACAATTCCCACCACCCAATCCCCATAACCCACCCCCTCCCATGATAGCTTTCCCATTCTCTAGCCCTCTGGGAGCATGGACCCAGGGTCGTTGAGGGTTGCAGAAGGTAGAAGGTCTGGCTTCTGTAATTGCTTCCCCGCTGAACAGAGACTTCACGTGTGGAATGACAACCCTTCAGCTTCATTACTCGGGTGAGACCTTTCCTTTTATAGTACACTCTAATTTCATGTCAGGTAGTTCACTTTCTAACAAAGTCCCATAACCTAGATATACACCAGTTTCTGTGAGAGAGAGCTTATGTACACACGTATCCATAAACTACTGCAAAATATATACCTGAAAGCAGAAGTACACTAGAGTTTGCAGTGAGTACCTCCCTAACACTTCCTCTCCACTATTCCAAGCTTGGGATCCATGATTGCTCAACAAATTGTTTGGCTTCATATGTTAACTCTCTTTTCAATCACCAGGTTCCAGATGCCACCAGGATGCTGGCCAGGCTTCCCTGGATTGAAGACCCCACCAATGTGTCCTGGAGCTCAGCTTCCCCAGAGACACACCTTACTAGGGAAAGAGAGAGGCAGACTGGGAGTATGGACCGACCAGTCAACGCCCAGGTTCATTATTCTTAATAGCTGAGTAGTATTCCATTGTGTATATATACCACAACTTACTCTGCCACTCAAATGGTGTTGACACCTGGGTTGCTTCTAGGTTTTTGTTTTTACAAATTGTGCTGCTGTGAACATATGAATGCACAGATATTTTTTGGATTAGTGTGTTTGACTCCTTAGGATATATCCCTAGGAGAGGAATTGCTGGGTCATAAGTAAGGTCCATTTCAGCCTAATGAGGGTTTTTCAGACTACTCTCCACAGGGGTTGTACCAATTTACTTCCCACTAGCAGTGCAGGAGGTTCCTTTGTCCCCACAACTTTTCCAACATTTGTTGTTGATAGTCTTTCTGATGTATGGCATTATTAACAGGGGTGAAGTGGCATCTCATTATTGTCTTTATTTGCATTTCTCTGGCAGTCAGTGAAGGGGAGCAAGTTTTCATATGTTTGTTAGCTTTTTGGATCTCTTCTTTGGTTAATATTCTGTTCATATCCTCTCCATTTTTTAATACATTTTTTGTTTTTTTGTTGCTGAGTTTGGTGAGCTCTTTATATATTTTAGTTATTACCCTCTTGCCTGGTGTATGACATTTAAAGATCTTCTCCCATTCTGGAAGGGGTCTCTTCATGTGATGGTTCCTTTTGCTGTGCAGAAGCTTTTTATACTTACTGGTTTACTTATTGGTTGGGAAGGAGCAACCTTTAGGTCCAAGTTAAGTGCCTAGTACCACTTATGTAGATCTTTCTATCTGTATTAGATTCCCTTTCTGGAATCCCCACCAGCTTGGGTGAGAGCTATGTGATACTCAACAGCCTTCCTAGGTCCCATTTTTTTCATTGGTCTCTGGTCCCTCAGAACTCTAGGTTCTTATATGGGATTTCTTTTCTTTTTAAATTTTATTTATTTTTTATTATTGGCTAAAGTCAGAGAGAAATTGAGAAAGGAGGGAGAGATAGAGAAGGAAAGAGACAAAGAGACACCTGCAGCCTTACTTCACCACTTGTGAAGCTTTCTCCCAGCAGGTGGGGGCCAGGAGGTTGAACCCAAGTCCTTGTGTACTGTAATATGTGCACTTAACCAGGTGCACCACCACCTGGTCCCCTGGGATTTGTTTTCCAATGTCTCTAAACACATGTTTTTTCTTGCAAAGGAAACAATATCATCTTTTTGATTGCAGAGTAGTATTCTATGGAGTAAATGTCCCATAACTTCTTTATCTAGTCATCTGGATAAAGAAAATAAATGTGATTCTTAAAAGATCAGAACCCTTTTTAAAAAGTATTATTCCTAGTGTTTCTCAGAGTGAGGCTTAATGTTAAGTGTTTTCTCTCTGCCCCCCCCCTCCGTTGTCTCCTTTCCTTTCCTTTCCTCTCCACCCTCCTCCCACCCTTTTCCTACATCTTTTGATTGATATTAATGGGAAAAATAAGTTACTTAAGAACAAGGGGTGCAGAAATTTTTCTTAAGTTATAGAAGGCAACAATATACTATAGGAAAATGCAAACAGCTTTATTCATTCCCTTGAACTAGCACTACCTTCATAATCATAATCCTGTTGTTGCAACTCTAAATTACTATCCTCCCTCTTAGCCATTATTTTCTTAATTTTCAGGTCTCATTAAATCTCTATCCCTTAGGCCATCCAATTTAATTTCTATTCCCATATACTTTTCACTGAGAGACAGTTTATTTTGTCTCCTTTTCCCAATAATAAGCTTTTCTCCCTAGTGACTATTGTAGTCCATTAAACTCTCTCACACAAGGGAGAAGTCAATACAAACATTTTCTTAAGTTTTTTATGAGATGGTTTAGCGAGTTCTTGAATGTACTATACCAGAAAGAACACAATGAGGTATTGATCAATGCATTATTAGTGCCTACTTTGGACTAACTGCACATGACTGTAACTATGGCCTTGCATTTGTAGGGGCATGTGTCTTTGAAATGTGAATAGTTTTTATTTCACATTGATACTGTGAATGATTTTAGAAGACATTATGTTTAAACTTTTTCTTTTTAGAGGAAAGACATCCTGTATACGGAAGTCTTTAAATTTCTTTCGCTTACAAAAAGAAGATAGCACATATGTTTGAGTGTAAAAAGTTGACCTACAAAATTACAAAGAAAGATCATCCTTTCAGACAGAACTGTTATGAGATAAGTTTGCCTGTGGGTAAAACAAAATAAGCTTACCACTTGAATAGTTCATATGCAGAGCTAAATCACTGAATTGATTTTATAAGTTGGTTGCCTGAAGGCTATGTAATTAATAGGAGACTGTAGATAGGTGAGTTTAAAGAAATGATTCCCTCTTTCTAGCCCTATTCTCAACTCTGACACATTCTTTCGAGACAATATTTTGGGTTCACCTCCATGTTAGCTATCAAGCTCAGGCAAAATTTACTAAAGTCATGGGCTCCTAGGAACATACCTAAAACAGACTGTCTAGCTTCTTTCCACCCTAAATCCCTATTATCATCTGCTCTAGCCTTACTTTTGGATTCCTGTTTATTAAACACTTTGTCCTGCTTTATATCACACTGCCTTTCAGCCACCAAGTTTCAATACTGCTATGGTCCATACTGACTTCACTGGGCAGACAATTTCACCAATGTGTCCAGGAAACAAACTCACCTCTCCAAAGCCCTACCCCATGAGGGAAAAATAGGCTGGAAGTATGAATCGATCTTCCAATGCCCATGTTTAGTGGGAAAACAATTACAGAAGCTAGAATTCCCACCTTCTGCACCCCATAAAGAATTTAATCTATATTCCCAGAGGGGGAGAAATGTTAGTGGATGATGACCACAGCATTCTGAACTCCAATTCAATCAGGACTTGGAGAGAGTAGAGGAAAAAAGGAAGGACATTTGGAAGTAGTATGTGTAGGTGTGACTTGGGGAAAAAAAGAGAAGGCAGAAACAGGAAAAAAAAGGGTATGTATATATAGATATATAGATATATAGATATATAGATATATAGATGATATATAGATATATAAATATAATAGTCAACCCATATCTGTGACCTTGGGAGAACTATTGCAGCTTCCAATAGAGGGAATAGTGACACAGAACTCTGGTGGTGGGAATGATGTGGAATTATACCCCTGCTATCTTACAATTTTATAAATCAATATTAAATCACTAGTAAATTTTTAAAAACAGATATAAATGTCTCTCTGGTTACTGTAATTAATGCCACTATATCTCACATAGAAAGCTGTCATTTGGGAGTCGGGCGGTAGTGCAGCGGGTTAAGCGCAGGTAGTGATAAGTGCAAGGACCAGCGTAAGGATCCCCGTTTGAGCCCCCGCCTCCCCACCTGTAGGGGAGTTGCTTCACAAGTGGTGAAGCAGGTCTGTAGGTGTCTGTCTTTCTCTCCCCCTCTCTGTCTTCCCCTCCTCTCTCCATTTCTCTCCATCCTACCCAACAACAATAATAACTACAACAATAAAAAAAAATAAGGGCAACAAAAGGGAATCAATAAATTAATATAAAGAAGTTAAAAAAAAAACAGGGCAACAAAAGGGAATAAATAAATATTTTAAAAAGTTAAACAAAAAAAAAAAGAAGAAAGAAAGCTGCCATTAGGGGTTAGTATATAAAAGATAACATAATGAAGTCATTAAACATCACTTAGGACCCAAGAAGAAAAAAATAAGAATACATGAATATCTCTTTAAAGTCTTATCAGCAATGTTCAGGCTGAAATTCTCAATTATTTTCCATTTCCCTTATGAAATGGCTTTGCTGATATCTGAACTATGGTAAAGAATAACTTGGTGGTTGGTTTGGAAAAGAAAATTCATCACATTATGTGACCTTTGGATAATTTTAAGTTTCCAGGATCAGTGTAACAGAACATTAAGAAAAAAGACCTTGAGAGAGACACTGAAGCACTGCTCCCACATAAGCAGTGCTAGGGATAGGGCCAGGGCTTTACCTGCCAAGTTACTTCCTAACCATGAAAACTGATTTTTTTGTTACACTTATTCTGAAATTAGTGTTTATATGCACGCAGTCTCACAGTATATAATAAATTCTCATAGAAAGGAATACCACTATAAACACCCAGGTGAGGATTAAATAATTGACAATAACCCAGAAGGTGGTTGGTTGTCTGACCCTTTCCAATCACAGACTTTTCCATCTTCCATAAAATAACTGCTGTACAAACTTTCCTTTTAAAGGATACGTTTATATTAAATAACGAGAGAAAGAGAAATAGAGAAGGTAAGAGAGATGGGCCAGGTGGTAGCGCACCTGGTTGAGCACACATGTTACAATGTGCAAGTACCCGGGTTCAAGCCCCTGGTTCTCACCTGCAAAGGGAAAATTTTGTAAGTGGTGAAGCAGTGTTGCAGGTGTCTCTGTCTCTCTCCTCTCTATCTTCCTTTCCCACTCAATTTCTGACTGTCCCTATCCAATAAATAAATCAAGATATTAAAATTTTATATAAAAAGAGGAGGGGAGGAGAGAGGTCTTTGCTTGGGGCTGGTGATGTCTTGGATTGAAACTGGGTCAGCCTACTCTGCCACTCCAGAAAGAATGGTCCTAAAATGAATACAACATAGATTATTCCCAGCCGTGATCATGGACTATGAGCTCACACTGACAGGCACTTGGAGGTTATATAGGCTCTTGTGCTAAATACGAATATAAATGGGCCCTGAGTCAGATTGATGTCAGTTAATTGTATTTATATATTTTATTCAATTTTAGGGATTACTCTCTGCCATTATCCAGCTTTCTAGTTCTATACTCAACTCTGATTACATCTTCCCTGACATTATTTTTAGCCCACCTTCATGTTATCTATCAAACTCAGGCAAAAATCACAAAAGTCACGGGCCCCTAGTAACATACCTAAAATAGAATTCCTAGCTTCTTACCACCTCAAAATCCCTAATCTCACCTGCTCTAACCCTACTTTCTAGTTCCTATTTATTAAGCATTTAGTCCTGCCTCATAACTTACTGCCTTTAAGACACCAAGTTACAGATGCTACTATCATTCCATCTTGAACTCCATGGGTGGATGACCTCACCGATGTGCCCCAGAATCTCACCTTTCCAGAGCCCAATTCCACTAGGGAATGACAGAAACAGGCTGGGGGGTATGGATCAACCTGCCAATGCCCATGTCCATCGGAGAAGCAATTACAAAAGCTAGAATTTCCACCTTCTGCACCGCAAAAAGAATTTTGGTTCATACTCCTAGAGAGGGAGAAATGTTAGGGGAAGATGACTTTGATCCAGAAAGAGAAGAAAAAATGAAAGACATTTTGAAGTAGTAATAGGTGTAGGTATGACTTTAAATGAAAGAGAATGCAGGATCACAGAAAAAAAAAATGGCCAAAAATATAGATACAAATATAATTATAGAAATAATAGTCAACCCATATCTTTTTTTTTTTTTTTTTGGTCTCCAGGGTTTGGTGCCTAACCTACAAATCCATTGCTCCTGGAGGCTATTTTTTTTCCTTTTGTTGCCTTTGTTTTTTATTGTTGTTATTATTATTGTTGTTGTTCTTACTGCTGTCATTGTTGTTGAATAGGACAGAGAGAAATTGAGAGAGGAAGGAAAGACAGAAAGGGAGAGGGAAAGATAGACACCTGCAGAAAAAAAAAAAGATAGATAGACCTGCATCACCACTTATGAAGCAACACCCCTGCAGGTAGGGAGCCGGGGGCTCGAACTGGGATCCTTGCACTTAACTTGCTGCGCTAACACCCGCCCCCATTCCAGTCAACCCATATCTGTGACCTTGGGAGAACTGCCACAGTTTACAATGGAGGGAAAGGGGACACAGATCTCTGGAGGTGAGAATGGTGTGGATTGTACCTCTGTTATTTTGTAGACCATTAATATTTACATACATATTGGGAAAAAATGAAAGTATTTTTAAAATTTTAGATTTTGGATTTGTATGAATAGAACTAAACTCTTTATATTCATATATGTTATGACATATGTTGGTGACATTCATCCTTGTTGTGACTACATAAAGCTACAGTTGGTAGATTTACATTGTCTTCCTTTAAATGAATCTGATATTATTCTTTGCCATGCCATTGATCAACTTATTCTAACTTGGGGCTTTTGCAAATAATGCCATGAATAATCTTGTACATATCTCTGACACACATGTTCTTAAGAAGTTCTCAAAAAGTACTGTCCATGAGCCCCATGCCCTACCTAATCGTTTCATGAGATCAAATTCTTTTTGCAATATATTTAAATGGTATTTTTCTTACTGAATTGATACTTACATTGATGCTGCAAATAGAATCCTGGCAAAACCACAACTTAGCCAAAATCAAGGCAGTGTACCAGCTGTACTAACAGTCATCACATGTGTTATGTGCCTACAGGGAAAAACTTACCAATTCTACTTAAGAATGTCCTTGATAAAGAAAATAACAAAGTAAAAACAAAGTAACAAAGTAAAAAATTCCAGCCATGACATCATCTCCCCAGACAATAACTTGGATCCACCTGCATATCAGATTTCAGGCTCAGGGGAAAAAAGAAAAAGAAAAAAAAAGAAAAACACCAAAAACTAGTATAGCCACAGGCCCTTTGGAATATAACTTAAATATGCCTACTAGCTATCTGCAAAATGGAGGACCCCCCAACACTTCATCTGCACTATTCCAGCCTTTAGGTCCATGATTGGTCAACAATTTGTTCGGCTTTGTATGTTAACTCTCTTTTCAGCCACCTGGTTCCAGATGCTAGCATGATGCTGACCAGACTTCCCTGGACAGACGACCCCACCAAAGTGTCCTGGAGCTCCGCTTCCCCAGAGCCCTTTTCCACTAGGGAAAGAGAATGACAGGCTGGGAGTATGGATCGACCTGTCAACGCCCATGTTCAGCAGGAAAGCAATTACAGAAGCCAGACGTTCCACCTTCTGCATCCCACAATGACCTTGGGTCCACACTCCCAGGGGGTTAAAGAATGGGAAAGCTATCAAGGGAGGGGTTAGGATACGGAGTTCTGGTGGTATGGAGTTGTACCCCTCTTATCCTATGGTTTAGTCTATGTTTCCTTTTTATAAATAAAATTTTTTTTTAAAAAAAGAAAGTAATGAAGTTATTAATTTTATTAAATCTTGTATCTCCCATGTATATTTCTTAGATATTTGAATGATTAAAGGGAGCTATATGTAAAGAACTTAAGGTACATATCAAAGAACAGTGACTGCCTAGGTGGGAATCACTTTCTTTTTGTTTTAAATTATAATAGCTATTGTTTTGGGAAAATGTAATTTTTATTTATAAAAATGCCTGATGGAAAAACTATGGTAATTTATATCCTGATATGTAGCTGTATTTTCTCAAAAGTGAACATAACCACCCCCACACCCCCTTATTCAAGCAAGAGAATGAGCTGAGCTTTTTTTATTTTATTTTATTTTTTTAAGCAATGATAGAATTTGAGTTCTTAATGAAAATTAGAACTTTGGAAAACATCTATCCAAATGTGCTTGAGATATTTTCAGGACTAAGACTTTTTTTTTAAATGGGGGGGAGCTTAATGGTTTAAATTAAATACACTTGTTGGTACATGTGTAAAGTTTCTTAGTTTTCTTGCAAAACACACTCACCCTTAGCCTAGGTCCTCCTTCCCCATCTTGCACCAGGACCTGAAAACCTCCCCTCCCCGCAGTGTCCTTTACTTTGATGCAATACACCAAACCCAAAGTTCTGTTTTATGTTTCCCTTTCTGTTCTTATTTCTCAGCTTCTGTGTATGAATGATATCATCCCATATTCATCCTTCTTTTCCTGGTTTGTCTCACTTAAAGTGCTCAAGACTAATATTTTTCTGATTGGATGAGTGGAAAATCAACCAGTGTGAAGTTTTGGTATGATTATAGTGGCACTTTCAATATTTGGAAATATGAATCCACTGAGCTGACATTTTCCAAATGAAGAGTGCATGATAAAAACAAAACACATATTGGTACAAGACCCATTCCGAGTTTAAGACTAACAAAGCTTACTGTGATAAGGGATGTGAACTCTCAGATTACAGCATGCAAGTAATTTAAAAAACTTTGCATTTTTGAGTGTTGGCTTATTAAAGAAAAAATATCTACAGTGATCCGAAAAGAGTACCAACATACTCCTTTTTTAAAACTATGTATTTATGTAAGGAAGCATTTAAGGAACATCTGATCCCAGTACTATGTAATTCTTTGATATGACACACTTCTCAACTTATTTTTGTGAGGTAGACTCTGAACAAAACTAAAAAAAAGGACTACAGAAAGAAATTGAATCTCAGTAATATTAAAACTCTAATAACAATGTTTAACTCACTATGTAAAGTAATTGCTTCATGCAAACTATATCTGATATGTTTGAAATAAAATAATTGCCAAAAAAGATTATAAATGTTTAGATCTCCATTTATATGAAAGACTGATTTCCTAAGCCCTTCACTGACTAGGCATTTCTGATTTATTTTCTATTTTGTAAATTGGGAAAGAAATCCAGCCTTAATTATTGTGATGCCTTACATGACATTTTCCAACTTTTTGGACATAGTTGTTACTACTAAAGAAAATTTGGAAGTGAGGACCAATTTAACAACTTTGGATAGTGAGATTCCAACACTTTCCATAGAAAAATACCATCACGGGCAAATATGATTTATTCAGTCACTAGCAAGTGAATAAAGCAGATAAATGCTGTTAACATTCTCAGCCACTCAAGTCATGTAAATTGTTTGACAAAAAGGAATGTAAATGTGAGAGTGAGCTATTAGATATGGTATTAGCTGTTAGATTTCAGGTAGTTGTACCTAACTGAATGAAAGTTCCCTCCCTATTCTTTCTCAATATATTTATGAAGGAGCAGTATGGCCCAAGAGTAAAGGCACTAATTCAGGGTTTGAATGCTGGCTCTGATATTTCATAGCTATGTGGCATTAAGGAAATGCTCTCATCTGTCAAATGAGAGGAAATAAAATATCTCTACACAAAGCTAACATGAAGATTAAAATAATTATTATAAAGTACCTAGCATTCGTCCAATAAATAGCCAGCACTACGAGTTTATTAAATAAATTAATTGTGAGCACCAAGGAGGTGGCTCAGTGGGAGAATGCATGCCTTACACACGTGAGACCCTTGTTTTGATCCCCAACATTAAATAAGGACAGAGTAATACACTGGGATAAATCTCTCTCTTTCTCTGTCTCTAACTCTGCATAGATATGGCCTAATTCAAAACACACACACCTTAAAGAAACATGATGCCAACCGATTTCCCTGGATAGATGACCCCACCAATGTGTCCTGGAGCCCTGATTCCCCAGAGCTCTACCCCATTAGGGAAAGAGAGAGACAGGCTGGGAGTATGGATCAACCTGCCAATGTCCATTTTCAGTCTGGAAGCAATTACAGAAGCCAGACCTTCTACCTTCTGCACCCCATAATGACCCTGGGTCCATACTCCCAGAGGGATAAAGAATAGGAAAGCTATCAGGGGAGGGGATGGGATATGGAGCTGTGGTGGTGGGAATTGTGTGTAGTTGTACCCCTCTTAGCCTATGTTTTTTGTCAATGTTTCCTTTTTATAAATAAAAATTTTTTAAAAAACATACAGTTTTCAAGAATTATGTCATTCTTTGGAACCTAAATGCATTCCATCTCTTCTGCACATCAGTTATCTATACCTGCATGCTTATAAAACCTTATAAGCATATTTATTTATAAAATAAATGCTTATTTAAAGCTTTTGCTTGTTTAAAATAGTTTGAATATACATCTTTCATTTAAAATCAAGGTGGTCTTTAAAATTCAATTTACATAAAGGTTTTTATCCTTTTAATTTAAGACCTAAGCAAGAGACTGGGTCACTTAATAATAGCTTTTTTGATCAATACCAGACCACATCATCACTGGGGCCATAGTTAGGAAATTCTTGTATTCTCACACAGATGTGGTGACCTCTAATAGATTCCTTTCTCCACCATCATTGATTACTTTTTCCATTAGGAATGTCAGAATAAATCCCCACATGGGTCACTACAAGAACCTGTCCTCCCTATAAAGTAGCAATAATAAGGACCACTCCATTTTCTGAAAGGAGGCTTGGTCATCCTGCCCTGCCATTCGAGGAAGACTGGTCCTGAAATGAGTGCAGCCTAAAATATTCCCAACTATTATCATGAACCATGAGCTCAGAGCAACATGAACTCAGAGTATACACAGGCTCCTATGCTAAATACAAATATATATGGGCCCTAGGTCAGTTTGATGAGGTAAATAGTTAATTTGATTCACAGATTTGCTTCAAGATTGGGAGCTACTCTCTGCCCTATTTCTTCTTTCCTTCCTTCCTTCCTTCCTTCCTTCCTTCCTTCCTTCCTTCCTTCCTTCTTTCCTTCCTTCCTTCCTTTCTCTCTTTCTTTCTTTCTTTCTTTCTTCCTTTCTTCCTTCCTTTCTTCACTTTTGTTGCCTTTGTTATTTTATTGTAGTTATTATTGTTGTTGTTATTGATGTCATTGTTGTTGGATAGGACAGAGAAATGGAGAGTGGAGGGGAAGACAGAGAGGGGGACAGAAAGACACCTGCAGACCTGCTTCACCATCTGTGAAACAACTCCCCTGCAGGTGGGGAGCTATGGGCTTGAACTGGGATCCTTACACCAGTCCTTGTGCTTTGCATCACCTGCACTTAACCAGCTGCACTACTGCCCAACTCCCCCTAATCTAACTTTCTAGCCCTTTTCTCAACTCTGACACCATCTTCCCAGACAGCATTTTTGTTCAACTCCATGTTAGCTATCAAACGCAAGCAAAAACACGAAAGTCTCCCTAGGAACAAACCTAAGATCTGCTGGGCTAGTGACGTGAGAGAGATGACCCAAAAACTGAGCTGGTGGTGGGGAGGCATTTCAAAAACTTTATTCATTCCTGCACCCAAGCTCTTAAAGACCAAAAAATGGAAGTGGCAAGTAAGAAGTGGAAGTGGTTTGACAATACCATACATGGTTAGGAAAGGGGCGGAAAAGGGTAAAATGGGACTGGGAAAGGTAGGGACTTCCTTAGCAACTGTTGCTAGGGGGTTAACTGGTAGGATTAATAATACCCTGCGGGGAAATAGGGAGGAGACCTTAAGTCATTTGTTAGACAAAGCAGAACATTGATATGTAGATAATAAAAGAACAGGCCATTGTATCAAGGAATGCAGGGTGAAGCAGGGGAGCTGGCTTAATGTTTCAAGGAATACTGAGACCCTGGAGGCTGAAAAATGCAGGGTTTCTGGAGACAGGGAGTGACTGACAGGGAAGTGAAAACTGGGACCCATCTTTTCTCCCCAGCTCTACCTTAACAAGAGGGAATCTGACAGGGAGAGTCATTTCCTCAGTTCCCCATTTTTCTATGAGAAAAGCCTCACCATGCTCAACCTGGTTCTCACAGTATTCCCAGCAAAGATCTACTCTAAGATCCCTGCTCTCATCTGCTCTATTCCTACTTTTTGGTTCCTGTTCATTAATCATTTTGTCATGCTTTATATCTTATAGCCTTTCAGCCACCAAGATGCTATCATGATTCCATCCTGACTTCCCTGGGCAGATGACCTCACCAATGGATCCTGAAATCTCACCTCTCCAGAGCCCTAACCAACTAGGAAAAGATAGAAACAGGCTGGGGGTATGGATCACCCTTCTAACACCCATATCCAATGGAGAAGCAATTACAGAAGCCAGAACTTTGGCCTATACTCCCAATAGGGAGAAGTATTAGGAGATGACTAGAGGTGTCTGAACTACAATTCCATCAGGGCTCAGAGAAAGAAGAAAAGGGGACAGAGCTGTGGTGCACAGGGTTAAGTGCACAAAGTATGAAGCACAAGGATCCTGGTTCGAGCTCCAGGCTCCCCACCTGTGGGGGGGGGCACTTCACAAGTGGTGAAGCAGGTTTGCAGGTGTCTCTCTTCCTTTCTCCCTATCTCACTCTCCTCTTTCAATTTCTCTCTGTCCTATCCAGTAATTTAAAAAAAAAAAAAGGAAAAAATGGTCACTAGGAGCAGTGGATTCATAGTAATAGCACTGAGCCCCAGCAAAACTCCAGAGGCAAAAAATTAAAATAAAATAAAATAAAATAAAAAAGGAAGGACATTTGGAAGTAGTAGTAGGTATAGATGTAATTTAGAAAGGAGGAGAAGGCAGAACCACGGGCGGGGGGGAAGCCAAATATATATAAATATAGACAGATAGTTATAGAAATAACAGTTAACCCATATTTGCAACCTTGGGAGAACCACAGTAGCTTCCAATGGAGGGGATGGGGATACAAAACTCTGATGGTGAGAATGGTGTGGAATTATACCTGTTATCTTATTTTATTAGTTATTAAATATTGAGTTACAATATTACAAGTCAACAGGGGTATACTCCACACTGTTCCCACCACCAGAGTTATGAATCCCCAATCTCCTCACTGCAAGCCACCGTGGTTCTAAGGTTGCAGACAATGGGCCAACCATCACTCTACAACTATCTGTCTACATTTGTACATGATTGCCCCCCTGTTATTTTATAATTTTGAAAGTAACTATTAAGTCACTCATAATATTTTTAAAAATATTTAAGACCTAAAAAAGTTGTGACTGTTAACCTGATTTAATATAACCATATTGACTAAATAAAAAGAACCGTGTCAGCATGTGGCAGCTTTAATTACTACCTTGCACAGTCACCACCACTTTTCTTAGCAGCTTTGCTATTTATAAAGATTCAGATGTGGTATGACAGTTCTCCTGGGCAACAGGGAAGCATAGTGTGAAGAGCAGGAGAGACAAGCAGGGCCATGCCACAGTTGTCTGATGCAGATTTTAAGTTTAGGCATAAATCACACACACAAGACTATATCAGCAGGGAAATGGCTGGGGCAGCAGGGGGCAGTGGGATAGATGCAGGAGGAGCTGGGGAAGACAGAGTGATGTCAAACAAGATAGGAGTTCAAGACATTCTTCCATCTCATATTTAAGTATTTCAAACTACAGAGTAGCTAGAGAAATTCAAGAACATAATAAAACACAATATAAACTCTACTTAAACATAATAAACATCCAAACAGTAAATGATAAGAGTTCAATTAATAACACAGGGGGAAAAATGTATACTGGAGTAGACAGGACTAATTGGGACTGGAGAACTGAACATCTTTTATTACAAGAGTCAAGGAATCCATCTGAATAAATGATAAATGACTAATATATGAGTAAAGAGAGGGAGGCATTCATGTAAGGACCCAAGGGGAATAAGATTCCAGACAAAAGTTTGTACAAAGAAGCTTACAGGTTTTAATTTCCTTACTTCAAGTTTTATTTTCCAGATTCAGTTATCTTCCTTTGCAAGCCCAGTGCAATTTTCTTATAACACAGCGTGCTTACCCCTCTACCCCAGTCCTTGTGCAAGACACGGTATAGAATAGGGTTTAATGAAAAAGCAACAACCATCTATAATTTCTATGAACTACAGCTATTTTGTCAAGCTTTAAATTATCTTGGCCACTTATGATATAAGATAGAAACAGAAACTTCTAAAAAATTACAGAAAAGAAACACAGGAAAGAACAACAAAACTGAAGATTTGCTTTTAATGCCACTGAGATAATCTGCCACTTAGATAATCTGTCACCTTTTCACTTAATTGTGGTCTTGCCAATTTAGTAACTTACCATGCACAGTATATTCAAAAGAATCTGCTTCATCAGGGGTATCCAGTTCATCCACATTGATATCAATTTCATCTGGACTGTCCAGATTATCATCAGAGAGAATGGACCCTTCACTTTGATCCAGAGAAAGATTGATATTTGGGGCTGTGAGCTTGATTCTCCGAGGATGAGTATCATTAAGATCCAGAGAATTTGGAGGTTCTAAATAAGAAAAGAATTGCAACATCAATATTAGATCACATATATGGCTACAGATGAGTTTGTATCCCAGTGAAAAAACATTCTTAAGACCCTTAGCAAGAGAAAACCAATTGAAAATTCTTATATGAGGGGAGGAGATAGCACCCCTACTTTACCACACACAAGGATCAGGGTTTGAGGACACAGTCACATGGGACTGCCCTACAAAAGGGAATTCTCTTGAGTGGTAGAACAGAGCTTTCATGTCTCTCCTCTTTGCCTCCCCCAGCCTACCTGCCCCACCTTTTATCTGTAAGCAGAGAGAGAGAGAGAGAGAAAAGAAGAGAAGAGAAGAGAAGAGAAGAGAAGAGAAGAGAAGAGAAGAGAAGGAAGGGAAGGGAAGGGAAGGGAAGGGAAGGGAAGGGAAGGGAAGGGAAGGGAAGGGAAGGGAAGGGAAGGGAAGGGAAGGGAAGGGAAGGGAAGGGAAGGGAAGGGAAGGGAAGGGAAGGGAAGGGAAGGGAGAAGAGAAAGAGGAAGAGGAAGAGAAAGAAGAAGAGGAAGGGAGGGGAGGGGAGGTGGAGGGAGGGAGGGAGGGAGGGAGAGAGAGAGAGAGAGAGAGAGAGAGAAAGAGAGAGAGAGAACACACACTAGGAGGGGTGGATTCCTTTAAACTCAAAGTCCCAGCAAAGCTCAAAGCTTTATCCATGGATCTCTCCCTGGTCCTACTCAAGTGGTGTAAGAGCTCAAACCCATGGCCTCATGCATGCTCAGGCAAGTGTTCTACCAGATGAGCTATCTCCCAGTTTCAGATATATATATATATATATATATATATATATATATATATATATATATATATGGAACATTACTCAAACTCTGTACCACTTAATGTTTCTATGTTTACTTGGGAAAATGTTTCCATTGACCAGAATTTTGAAAAATGTTGGGTTTCTATATTGCAGTAATTCTCAGACCAGTGTTGACCAAAATTTGTTTTTGTGATAGAAACACTCTATATATGACTAATGAGCAATTGAAATGAAACTGGCACAACTGAAGAATTGATCTTTTCAATTTTATTTTAATATTTAGTAGCCACATGTGGTTAACTTTGATACTATATAGGATAACTATAGCTTTATTAAAAAGTGTATCATGAACTTTGAAAAGTAGGAGTCTTATAAAACATTAATTACCCAATAAAGAAATTTAAAAACAAAGAAAAGTAGGAGTATACATACTATGGATACATAGTTTATTTAATCAGTGAACATTTAAAGCCAGTTATATCCCATTACTAACACTGAAGAATGTACATTAGATATTAGGACATAAAAATCAAACAAAAAAACACTTTCATTGACTCCCTTCTTCATTCTAGGCTTAGTTGATAATTTCAGAGCCCAGTATCTTGATATGATTCTAAATATGGTACAGTGTAAAGAAGTAACCATAGTACCAACTGGAAGTTGGGCATGTGGTAACTGGAAATGGAAGATATCATTTTGCATGTGACTTGGTTTGTAAACCCTTAGAGTATACAACTTTTTTTTTTTGGTCAAGATACTGAGCATTCTTGATACCACATTCCCAGTTTTAAGCACCACCACACTTAAGTGAACCTGGGAAAGAATCAAATTATTATGAAATACAGGATCCAGTTATCAAGGAAGTGAAAACATTGGCACATGTGACTATGACCACACTAGTGAGCATTAGTATTCAAATCAAGTCTGAAGTTAACCAAATTGAAATTGACACGTTTTTCACAGATTTTCTTTTTCTTCTTACCACCTTTATCACTGAAATCACAACTTGGTTGCATAGGAAATGAATCTCTCACTGAATAATGAAAATGTTTAGATATAGATTATGTCTGTCAGAAATGAACACATTCTCTCACCAGGCCTCATGTCTGCAGCACTGGAACCCAGCACTCCCTCCTCAAAGGGGATGTCCATCCCTACATCCTTTGATGGTAGTCTGGAAATAAAAAAGCAAAAACAATGAGTAGAGGAAAACAATGTGTGGAGTTTAGTTTTCTTTGAAAAGGAAACTCAGAAGCACTAAGATAATACTTTCAACTTGGAATTAACTAAGTAAACATACTGAACTCCTTTTAAGTGACTTCAGAGTGAAATCTTAGTGTAGTTACTATGGCTAAGAAGCACGGATGCCAGTTTCACTGTGTGCATATAGAAAATCATTTCTTGGGGCAAGTGGTAGTGCAGCAGGTTAAGTGCACATGGTGCAAAGCACAGAATCCTGGTTCAAGTCCCTGACGCCCCACCTGTGGAGGGGGATGTCTCTTCACAAGAGGTAAACCAGGTCTGCAGTTGTCTACCTGTCTCCCCTCCTCTCTGTCTTTCCCCTCCTCTCAATTTCTCTCTGTCCTATCCAACAACGACAGTAATAACAACAACAATAATAACAATAATAAACAACAAAGGCAGCAAAAGGGGAAAATTGGCCTCCAGGTGCAGTGGATTTATAGTGCAGGCACCGAACTCCAGTAATAATCCTGGAGGCAAAAAGAATGAAAGAAAGAAAGAAAGAAAGAAAGAAAGAAAGGAAGGAAGAAAGAAAGAAAGAAAATAATTTCTCCAACCAGTTTACAAAAGGAAGCACACACCCAGTAAAAAGTAAATAAATAAAAATAAACAAACAAAACCTCAGATACATAACAAGTGAATATGTCCTTAAGGGACACACACACACATTTCAATGAGAAAAACAATATATGTACTCTAGCGTAAAATGAGCCCTGCTTCCCCAGAACCCCACCCCAGTAGGGAACAAGAGAGAGGCTGGGAGTATGGATAGACATGCCAACACCCATGTTCAGCCTGGAAGCAATTACAGAAGCCAGACCTTCCACCTTATGCACCCCATAATGACCCCTGGGTCCATACTCCCAGAGGGATAAAGAATAGGAAAGCTATCGGGGAGGGGAGGGGTTACAGAGTTCTGGTGGTGCTAATTGTGTGGAGTTGTATCCCTCTTATCCTGTGTTTTTTGTGTTTCGACATAGCAGAAGGTCATAGGAACTTCTAAACCAGAATAGCCTGGAGGCACACCTGGGAGAAATCCAAGGGGTACTCACTCTAAATACTTCAACCATATTCCTCCACTATGTCTGTAAATATTTTAGAAGTGAAGTAGCCAAATAGGGGGTCTGGCAGCTGAGCAGGATGGAGTTTCAGGAGTAACAGAAGTTTCTCTGGGTCTACTGGGTTCTCTTCTCTTTCTGTCCCTCTCTCTTTAAACAAGTTTCTCCCTCTCACACTTTTTAAATCAGTCTAACCTGAAGTTAAGTATTTTACTTTATCCATCCATAGCAGCTACATAATTTAATTTTCTATTTACAGAATAGAGCTCATTAAGGAGGCTGAAGGAGTGGTAAAACAGGACTTTTCTGTGACTGACCTTCCAAATAGATTCCCAGCTCCATATTTCCACCTAGGGGTCATACCTAGAACTACTGGCTGGAACTTTTTCTTCTTTCTCACTGCTAAATTCTGACTTCTGGTGCTGCTTGGGATAGAACCTGGGACCTCTGACACCTCAGGCACAAAGATCTTTCTGTGCAGCCACTGTGTTCTCTCTCTAGTCTTTTAAATCATTGCTTTTCAGATAATTTCTGGCTCTCAATCTTTTGGGACATGAACTTCTAAGTAAGATGCTGGATCTTAAAGAACTCAAGAAGATGAGACTCTAGCCTTGGGAAACAATCTGCTTGGAATCTTGGATGGAAAATAAAAGGCCATCTGTGAGAAGTACAGATAATAACTGCCTAAAAGTCTCTACTTATATGATATAGAAAGACCAAATCAAGAAATTTAAATTCATCTAGAGCCATGGAATACCTAGAATCAAATGTGAAACCACTTGGTAGTGCTACTGTTACAATCCAGAATTCACAAGAAACCCAACTAGGAGAAAAGAAAAGCTCTGAATGAATTCACATAAAAATGCCTTCTATTCTAATTACAAATTACATTGTAGAAAAAATATGAGGGAATGTCATTTGACACAGTAGCAGTAGATTAAAGAATTAGCAAGAATAGTCCTAAAATATAATACAGAATTATCAACAAAAGTTCTAAGAAACGAGGGTTGGGTGGTGGTGCACTGGGTTAAGCACACAAGGCATGAACACGTGAAAGGACCAGCACAAGGATCCCAGTTCATGCCCTCCTATCTCCAGCTGTGGGGGGGGGGTGGCCTCATAAATGGTGAAACAGATCTGCAGGTGTCTGTTTTTCTCTGTCTTGTCTGTCTTCCCCTCTGCTCTTGATTTCTTTCTGTCCTATCCAACAACAACAACAGCAATAACAACAACAATAACAATAACAACAACAAAATGGAAAAAATTGTGCCAGGAGCAGTGGATTTGTAGTGCCTGTACCGAGCCCCAGCAATAACCCTGGAGGCAAAAAAGATTCTAAAAAACAACAAATGCAAGACACTGTAATGACTAAACAGTAATTTTTTGCATCTTTTTTATGTGAAACCACAGAGACCTAGAGTGGCATCTCATAATAAGATATTGTCATTTACCCTAAGTAGCTATTTTAAAAAGGAACATCTAAAAATAATGGACAAGTGCTCACAATAAAGTTATATAAAAGGATATGTCAGAAAAACATTTAATCACAGGAAACCAGGTGTCAACAAATGTTTATGTTGAAAAGGCAGACTTTGGAAATAAAAATAAAAACATCATTAAACTTAAGAAAAACAATTTTATGAGAAAAGGAATAATTTTTCAGAAGATGTAATAATCTAATATGCATATATTTTATTTTATTATTATATTTATTTATTTTACTTTTTATTGCCCTTGTTTTTTATTGTTGTTGTTATTGATGTCGTCATTGTTAAATAGGATGGAGAGAGGAGGGGATGACAGAGAGGGGAAGAGAAAGACAGACACCTGCAGACCTGCTTCATCACCTGCAGGTGGTGAGCTGGGGGCTTAACCCACTGAGCTACCGTCTAACTCTCCATTATTATTTTTAACCATAGCATGGCTTAGCTCTGGTTTGTGGTGGTTCTGGGGACTGAATTTAGGATCTTGAAGCCTCAGGTATCAGAATCTCTTTGCACTAAGTTAGAAGAAGAAGAAATCCTGAAATCGTTTTTACTATAGCAACAAAAACAATAACGTATCTAGGAATAAACCTAACAAAAGAAGTGAAAGACTTGTATACTGAAAATTATGAATCACTAGTCAAGAAAATAGAAAAGAAACAAAGAACTGGAAAGATATT
The DNA here is from genome assembly GCF_950295315.1 of Erinaceus europaeus. Classification (NCBI taxonomy): domain Eukaryota; kingdom Metazoa; phylum Chordata; class Mammalia; order Eulipotyphla; family Erinaceidae; genus Erinaceus; species Erinaceus europaeus. The sequence goes on along the minus strand of NC_080171.1, from coordinate 39,317,135 downwards.
CCATGTTCATGGGTTAGAAGAATTAACAAAAAAATGAATATAGTACCCAAAGTCCTGTACAAATTTAATGTAATCCCAATCAAGATTCCACCTTTTTTTTTTTTTTTTTTTTAGGAGAATAGAACAAAAGCTACAAATGTTGATCTGGAATCTGAAAAGGTCTAGAATTGATAAAACAATCTTGAGAAGAAAGAACGGAAGTGGAGGCATCATCATACTCCCAGATCTCAAATTGTATTGTAGTAAAACATACTCTGTGCTCCTAGGCTAGGTAAACTGTTATCCCTTGGCATATCTGAACCTGGAAGGATTTATTTGTTGAAGGATTAGCTTTGTTTGAGATCGGGTTCTTTTGACTGAGAAGTGAGCAATGAACCAAGATTTGGCACATTCAAAAACACAAGCATGTCTGGAAAGTGGTATTTCCTGATAGGAAAACACACCAGCAACAGGCAGCACACCAGTCGAGAAATAACCACTCTTATCTACTTGATCACAACAACAAACAGCTCCATAGCAAGTTAAGATGTTAACTGTTCTTCAAAAAAGCCCACATGGTTAGCTGATATATTTCTAGAAAATGATAGCACAAAGAGAAATTTCCTTTATTTCAGAGTTTCTAAAATTTCCCTGGCTTTCTTTGAGTCAAGATATACTAAGCTGATAAAATACTTTGTTTAGAAATGAAGAAAACAAGTAAATCCTTTCCTGAGAAGTTTGCTTTCCTTTGTTAAGTTAATAGCCTAGGGGTTGGAGAGTTGCCATTTCAGGATTCTTGCCTGATACAGCAGGCTGCACCTTCTGCAGTAAGAGTATATGTCCCTCTGTGAACCCTAGGGCACTTGTCAAATCACTCAACTGGGAAGCAAGATTGAGGCTACACTGGATTTCACACTCTGCTGAATCAAACGGATGCCAAGAAAAAGAGAGGAGATCAGGTTCCACAACAGGAAGTTATATGCCAGTCTTGAAATAAGGTTCTTGGTAACAATCTGCTACCCAACAGGGCTTCATTCACCCTAGAACAATTAACAACTGTGACCCCTCCAAAAGCCAGCTAGCCAAGATTGGTAAATTCAGAGGTAAGGATGGGGAAAGCAGATAACAGCACTAAAGGAAGATGAGCACTGGCATTCACTCAGACACCACCTTCTCTAGAGAATTTACGAAACCCTACAAGCCACAACCATCTGTTCTCAGGTTCTCAGGGGAGAGGGACGCAATGCATTTCTTCACTCACCATCAGCCTCTACAGTCCAAGCTATATTCTTTATCATATATATATTGCCACCAAGGTTATAGCTGGGGCTCAGGGACTTCATGACAAATCCACTGCTCCTGCAGTTATTTATTTATTTATTTATTTATTTTTGCTTTTTTTTTTTTTTTTTTTTAATAAAGAGACAGAATTGAGAGGGATGGAGATATAGAAAAGGAGAGAGAAAGAGAGACACCTGCAAATATGGCTTCACCTGCAGGTGGAGAAGGAGGCTTAAACCCTGATCTTTGTAACTCCTGGACCTCTACGATACATCCTTTCCAAGTCAAGAAGGCAATTAAAAAGACTCAGGTATTTGCTCTCCATTACTCATAGATAGTACTGACATTCTTTAGGTTAAGACAGTTTAGGATATCAAAAGATTAGACCTTGTAGATGAAAACTGTAACTGAGCAAGCAGAGATGAGTAATTAATGTTATGAAATTCTAGTTAGCATCTAATGTTAGGATTGAAATTTTGGTTTACATCTATTATTAGTTTTAAAAAATACTTTTTATTTACACCTATTAGCTGGGGAGAGAAAGAAACTTTAGTTTGAACAGCATTAGTGTTGAGAAAGGAACTGTAGTTTAAATATCTATTGGTACAGGAAAGAGAACAATAGCCATTAAAACACTTGGCTTTACTTTTTACACATGACTGATCTGAGAACCTAGAATCTTGCATATAGACAGAGGAGAGAAAAACTACATAATCAGAATGGGCAAAGAGAAAGGGGACTTGATTTTAGGAATTATTTGAGTAACCTCCATTTCTTCTCCCACGCCCCAGTTGGGGGGGTGGTGGAAATTAATTTGAGAGATAGCTCTCTTTTCCTCATTAGCCAATGGTTTCTCTATTTTTAAAATAAAGTTTAGTCTTTGTTTTCCTTACCACTAGTTGTGAATTTCTGATTCTTGACTAAAAAACATTATTTTTCTGTTCTTTTTCAATACCAGAACCACCTATCAGAAAGACCCATGCTCCTGACATACTTGACTCACTTATTCTTCTTTCCTTGCATGTCTGCTTCTCTGTAAGAAGGCATAAAGACTGGACCCAGACTTATGGGAGCTGAAGCAATTTCCTCAGAGTAAACTGTTTGTGTCAAACTATGGGTTTGAATCCTCATTTGTATTATCTGTTAACTAAAATACATACACAACATACATATATTTTCAGGTGAGTTTATAAAAGAATCAAACATCTTGAGTGGAAGAGGAAGGTAGACTTAGGAAAAGTATTCACATTGTTCTGAAAGACTGGTCCAAGGTTGGGTCCTGGTACAGGGGGCTTATGAACTAAATTTAGGTGAGGGGAGGAATCTTACAATGTAGTAATGTATGTGTTCAGCCAGGTGTGCCACCACCCTACCCCAATCTTGCAATCTAGTAACAAACAATACTTTCTTTTAATTAGTGGTTTACAAAACTACAATAGAGGAACAATTCCATACCATTCTCACCACCATAGTTCTGTGTTCCCATTCCCTCCACTGAAAACTGCAGAACTTCTCCCAAAGTCACAGATATGGGTTAACTATTATTTCTATAATGACCCATTATCTATCTATATCTATCTTTTTGCCCATTTTCCCCCCTATGGTCCTGCCTTCTCTTCCTTTCTAAGTCACAGCTTCACCTATTACTAGTTCTGAATGTCTTCTTTTTTTTCCCTCCTCTTTCTGGGTTCTGATAGAATCAGGTTTCAGAGCCCTCAATCACCTAGCATGTCTCCCTCTCTGGAAGTATGGACCAAAATTCTCTTTGGGGTGCAGAAGATGGAAGTTCTGGCTTCTGTAATCGCTTCTCTGCTGGACATGGGTGTTGGCATTTCAATCCATACCTCTAGCCTGTTTCTAGACAATACTTTTTTAAAATTTATTTATAAAAAAGTATTTATACAATACTTTTAATAACTTTGTGTTATCTATGCATTGAAGCTAACAAGCAAGGTCTTTTCATTAATATATAACAAATGGGCTAGGGGTCAGGCATCATGGATAAGGGGTGGGTGTCATAAACCAATTGTTCTTGATGTAGCCTAATGATTGATGAATATTACATGTCAGGTCATTATGCTCGTGTTCCTTCACATATTCAGGAGGTTTGGGGTGTGGTTTCTTCACAGAATCAGCCTCACTGACTTAGGGGTCACACACGTCTACAGAAGATAGTCGTTTCAAACAAATTTTTTGGACAACTCCAGGTCTCTATAACATATCTAATGGACTCTAACTTTCTTTAAAATCTTTTACCTCAGATGATATAATTGTTTGTTTTTAGAACTAGAGTCACTCTTCAGTTTCAGGGATAATAGATTTGAGCAGATGGTCGACTGGCATGGCAACACAGTCTCCCCTAACTCCCTTAACTATCCACACCCCACTTCACCAGCTCAACATTTCCTGTCTTTTGTGAACACTTAGTTGTGGATGTCTTCCTCCACTACCTTACTGCCCAGGGAAACAAACTCAAGAAGGTACCTGTCTCACACACACAGGGCAATGAAATGACTACACTACCCTAATGCTACTTCCTTCCCCTTGGCTATTCAAGAGGGCAGACAATCTGACAACAGAGATACTAACAGGGTGTGGCAGAAGAGTTAAACGTTTTTAACTACTCCAGAAATGAGATCAACATTTTTTTCTGTAAAGGTTCAGATACTAAATATGTGAGGCTTGCAAGCTAGTCTCTGTCACAACCCTGTCCTTGAGGCACAAAAATAGTCATAAATAACCTGTAACTGAATGGACATGGCTGCATTCAACTGAAATAGTAGGTACAAAATTAGGTAGCATCCAACCTGAGGCCATACTTTGCTGCCTTGAACTAAAAATTAAAATAACTTAAATAAAATTTTATTTCTTGGGCTGAGTGTTGGCCTATCCAGTAGAGTGCACATAATGAACAAGCACAAGGACCAGGATTCAAGAACTCAGTACCCATCCGTAGGATGTGATGGAGCAGTGCCACAGGTGTCTTTCTTTCTCTATCCCTTATCTTCCTTCCTTTTTCTCTCTGCCTTTTTCCAAAAAGAAAAAAAAAAGTTACCAGGACTGATGGAGTCATGGTGCAGGCACTTACTCTGAAGGGGGGAAAAAATCATTTCTTAAAGTTGGATACAGTAGCTATAAATTGTGATGCTTTAATACTTTGCCTAAGTGCCATCCCCAAATATAGCTCTATGCGTATAAAGAGCAGAAACAGGGTATAGTCTAGGGTTACAATTACCAAGCTTTTAAATTTAGACAGATGCTGCTGAGTTGTTCCAGTTCTAAGAATATTTAATGCAGAATACCATAGACATACACCAAGATATAAGGGAAAAAAAGTTTTCTTTTAAAACTGCTTTGGGGGAAAGGAGTATAAATTTGATGACAATGCAGACATGAAACAGCAAAAGTTAATTGACTGGAGGCTTCAAGTCCAAGATCAGGGTATCTCCTCCCCAACCACTGCTCATACAGCCTGGGCTGATGGCTGAGTAACACAATGTGATTTACCTTTGAGAAGTTTAGTGTGTATGCACACACACAAACATATATGTGTATGTGTGGGTGGGGTATTTGGGGGCAGAGTAGGGGGCAGCAAGTCTAATTGTTGAGAGCTCTTTGTCATTTTTATCTTTGGAATATAAAGTAATTTACATCATTTTGCCCTTGGTCCTTAGTTGTTCCTTTAATGATTAAAGGAATTATTCATTTAAATTGTTTTTTATAATAATATAAGGCATAATCTAAATGCCCAAGATACAGTGATTATAGCATGAAATTCATTATGTTATGTCAATGTAAAAAAAAAAATCCTAAATGTGGCAGCTATTTAATAAACCAAATTACAAGGCACAATGTTTATATTGATAGCATTTGCATCAAAATTATGCACATTGGGACTGGGTGTGGCACACCTAGTTGAGTGCATATGCTACAATATGTAAGGACCCAAGCCTCTAGTCATCACCTGCAAAGAAAAAGCTTCTTGAGAGACAGAGCAGTGCTGTAGGTGTTTCTCTTTTTCATTTTCCCTCTCTATTTCCCATTCCCCTTTCAGTCTCTCTGTCTCTATCCAATAAGTAAGATATTTAAACAATTAAAAAGTATTCACATTTGTATATATTTTGAGGTATAGATGATATCCATGAGGAATAGAAATCCGCTATTAGTAGTGGTTATCAATATGAAATAGTGGAAGAGAGGAACTTTTTCTTTCTTCCCTTCTTTTCTTTCTTTCTTCCTTCTTTCCTTCCTTCCTTCCTTCCTTTTTTTCTTTTTTTCTTTTTTCCTTTTTTGCCTCCAGGGTTACAGCTGGGGCTTGGTGCTGGCATTACGAATCCACTACTCCTGGTGGCCATTTTTCCTTTTTTATTTTTTTATTGGATAAGACAGAAACAAGTTGAGAGGGAACAGGGAGACAGAGAGAGAGAGACAGAGAGACACTTGCAGACCTGCTTCACCACTTATGAAGTAACCCCTGCAGGTGGGGAGCTGGGAGCTTGAACCCGGATCCTTGTGGGATCCTTGTGTTTCATACTATGTGAGCTTAACCTGGACTTTTTCTTTTTATTCATTTACTTGTTTGTGTTATATATATATATATATATATATATATATATATATATATATATATATGTACAACATTTTAAAAGGTAATTCAGATTCAATAAAACTCCACAAGATTGTCTAGAAATCTTCACTTTGGCAATCCAAGTTAACATAAGGATCCCGATTCGAGCCCCCAGCTCCCCACCTGCAGGGGAGTTGCTTCATAAGTGGTGAAGCAGGTCTGTAGGTGTCTATCTTTTTCTCCCCCTCTCTGTCTTCCCCTCTTCTCCATTTCTCTCTGTCCTATTCAACAATGACGACATCAACAACAACAACAATAATAACTACAACAATAAAACAAAGGCAACAAAAGGGAATAAGTAAATAAATATTTTTTAAAAACTTAAAAAAAAAGAAAAGTGCATAATAATTAAGTTGTTTCAGTTGTTTATCAAGACTCTTGTTTTCCAAAATAACTCATAGGAAGCAGCAAGCATTCCCAAGCACATGAGATGAAATGTAAGCATTACTGAAATGTGGAGAAGCCCAGCCTCTGATTAGCCCATCATGACAGAGTTGCTCCAGCTTCATCTGACCATTTATCTTGTCTGTCACAGTCATTCATCCCCACAAGTATGCTCTCAAAGTTTAATCTACGCAAACAATGGGGATACTAAAATGAATGACAAGGCAACTGCACACTTCTCATGGTAAGGGCTGATTCATCTTTTGCAGTAGGTTATTAAAATTTACCTAATTCTACTCTGGCCTGGCAGTCTGTATCTGCATTCTACCAGTTAATAGTTTCTCTTTTCTAGTAGTCTATTCTTTCCACTTCAATTTCTTTTACTGTTTATTTACTTAGATTTATTCTTCTTTTTCACTTTGAGATTAAAAATATTTTTATGGGAGTTGAAAACAAGATCAGAATAGAAAACACTAAGCAGGAACTGGACTGGAGTTGGTGTATTGCACCAAAGTGAAAGTCTCTGGGATGGGTGGGGGAGAGAATACAGGTCCTAGAAAAGGATGACAGAGGACCTAGTGGGGGTTGTATTGTTATGTGGAAAACTGAGAACTGTTAAGCATGTACAAACTACTGTATTTATTGTCAACTGTAAAATATTAATGCCCCAATAAAGGAAAAACTATATTTTTCTGGGGGGCAGGTGGTGGTGCACCTAATTAAGTGCTCACATGACAATGCTCAAGGACCCAGGCTCAAGCTGCTGGTCTTCACCTGCAGGGAAGAAGTTTCATGAGTGGTGAAGGAGGGCTGCAGGTGTCTCTATGTCTCTCTCCTTCTCTACTTCCCCCTCTCCTCTCAGTTTCTCTCAAGTCTATCCAAAAATAAATAAAACAATATAAATTTTGTTCTGAAAATTTCACTATTTATGCTTTTGATTTTCATATATCTTCATCTATACAATGAATCCAAAAGTTTTCTTATTTGTTTGTTATATAGAAAAGAGAGAGAGAGTGAAAAATACCACAGCATTTACGCTTCCCTCAATGTGGTGGAGGCTGGGCTTGAACCTGGGTTGTGCACTTGAGAAAGCAACACACTGGCCAAGTGAACTATTTTGCTGGCCCTCCAAAAGTTTAATACATTTGACATTAATGTTTATATAGCATCCTTTTAAGGCATTGTTTTGCTTCTTTTTCTCAAAGATACTGGTATAGAAGATGAAAACATATCTTTTCAGATGGGCTGAGTGCTGAGTTCAAAACTGATAAGGCACTATGTTCTCTTAAAGTCTCCCCAAGCTAAGGACACAGTGGAGCTGGCTATTACTAAGTCAGCATTTTGCTGAATAAATATGTGCTGGGTGCCCCTATGTTCTGTGCCTTTGGAAACACCACTCCAGTTTTATTTTCTATATTTCCTTCCTGGTGGGTCAACTGTTCCTTGCTCTCCTTTAGTATCAAGTTCACTGATCTTTTCATTCCCATACAATCACTGATGGTGGTTTAAAATGGAGTCACCTTCCAAACTACTGTGACCTCAGGAAGCAGGCTGTCAAGATACAGGCAGATTTCTGGAATCTACTCCCATAATCAACTTCCCATGAGTTAAGAACTGTGACTTATAGGGGCAGATCCAGAAAAGAACACATGGGAGGAACTTGCACCTGAATATTCCAAACATCCTGGAGTGAAAAAAAAAAAAAAACACAGAAAGGAAACTTCCAGTCATCTGTTTAAATCAGGGCTTCCTAATGTCTGTGCCCAGAGAAGCAGTTCCACAGATTTATCCAAAAGGGCTCAATGCCAAGTACATTTGGGAAATACCATATAATATATACTCCTTTGGAACTTTACTTATTTTTTATTGGGGGATTAATGTTTTACAGTCAATAGTAAATAGTTTGTACATGCATAACATTTCTCAGTTTTCCACACAACAATACAACCCCCACTAGGTCCTCTGCCATCCTATTCTCCCTTGGAACTTTATAAAGCACATGAACCTGGCACAAAGTCTCAGACGTATCACAGAAAATAAATCTACTTGCTATTTTTTAAAATCTCCCTTTGACCAAAAAATCTTTTCTTCTTTTTGTCTTCCTCTGCCCCTTCCTTCCTTCTTGTCTTCCTTCTTTGTTGTTGAATAATTTGTCAATACAGAACAGAATTTGGAGAGTGTAGCTCTGAGATATGTGAGATGTGTGAATCTCTGTGCACATCTTGGGCTGTTATGTACTTGCAAATTCAGCCTGAACTACTGTGCAGTTCTTTTTTCATAAAGAGCATAAATTAGCAGCTAAAGCCTTGGACTCTCGAGTCACAGTGCCTACACTTGAATTCTGACTCCAATTCTTCATATGTATTATCTTAGCTAAGTTATAGAATTCCTTTGTACCTCAAAATATGTATCTATAAGTGGGGAAAATAATACTTTAAGAGTTATTATAAAGATAAAGGTTGATATAGGTAGAGATTAGTACCTGGCACATCATATTTGATACTACAGAAAATGCTATGGGGCTGGGTGTTGGTGAACCTGTTTAAGCACACATTACAATGTGAAAGGATCCAGTTCAAGCCCCCAGTCCCCACCTGCAGGAGGAAAGCTTTGCAAGTAGTGAAGCTGTGCTGCAGGTATCTGTCTGTCTCTCTCCCTCTCTGTCTCCCCCTTCCTCTCAATTTCTGGCTGTCTCTATCCAATAACTAAATAAAGATAATAAGAAAAAATGTTTAAGTTATAAAAAATAATTACAGAATCACAAGGTTAAAAGAAACAGAAGATGCTAGTATTACCTAAGTGATTTGGCTAAAAATTAGAAAAATGGTTTTTAAAAGCATTTGCTATTGATCCTAAGACCATTAATTTTTTTCCTTTTTGCAAAAACAGAAAAATTAAAACTAAAATTTAAGTAGAATTTCAGGGACTCTAAATAACAATACAATCCTGAACAAAGTTGGAGGTCTCATACTTCTTGACTTCAAAACATATCACAAAATTATAGTAAAAAAAAAACCAGTGTGGTCTTATTATATAGAATGAAAATATAATTGAAAGTAAAAACAGAACAAATAGCCCAGGGGTAAACCCTGACATATGATCAAATGATTTTGGATGAGGATATCAACACCAATGATATCCAATGGAAGGAAGATAGCCTTTTCAAGAAAGGTGCTAGAGAAACTGGGTAGTCAGATGCTAAAGAATGAAGTCACAGCCTTACCTTATGTAAAATACAAAACTAATAGATTAAAAACCTAAACATGAGGTCAAAGACTATAAAACTTCTACAAGAGGGGTTAAAGATAACCCATTAGGTAGGGTGTGTGTCTTGCCATGGACAAGCCCCTGGTTTTGAGCACTACATTAAAAATACACACACACACACACACACACACACACACACAATTCATGACATTGGATTTCTTGGGTATGACACCAAGTGCACAAGCAACAAAACTAGGTAAGTGGGACTTTATCAAACTGGTGGAGGCCTTGGCTATAGAATCAACTTCAGTGCACCTACAGAGTCCCTAACCACTCTTCCTGCCTCTCATTCTCATTTTCCCTTCCTTACCAATGGTTAGGTTTATAACACATGTAGGTTAGCTCCCCATGTGAGAGTAGAAAAATCCTGAATCACATTTAAGGTTTTAGTGCTTTTGGGGGGGGGGGGTCCTGGATTCCTTTAACCCTCAATTCAAAGAAGAAAAGAAAATCTTTTATATCTCTAACCCTAATCTTTTATATCTCTAACCCTAATCTCATTCTGCTTAGATTTTCACAATAATTTAGCTGAGAAAACCAATGTTCACTATATCATGGTGGGGTACTCACATTCTCTGCTTTTTAACCATGTACTGTGTTAAAGTTACTTAATCTCACTAAAACTTCATTTCTATCTACAAAATGAGTATGGAAGGGGATGCATTGGATCGACCTTCTCGTGGTGCATCCCGTGAGTACCCATTCATTGGGGAAACTGACGAGCCTTCCTAGCCTACTGAATCCACATGGATCCCAGTCACTTTCAAAGCCAGCAACAAGCAGCTCCTGACAGCTTTCAACCTGACGTTGTTGACTGGCTACGGAAGAAGGGCAAATGCTAGAAGAAGAAGAAGTATGGAAGGAAATATGTGTGATATTTCAGTATGAAGACAGTTTTGGTAAACTTTTATTATATTTTATTACATTACTAATATCACTCCTATTACTGTTAGAAGATCTGGGACTAAATATAGACTCCTATATTCTCTGAGTCTTTAAGTTGGTAAATTTAGACTCACCAATGAAGTATACCATGTATTGGGCCAGTTATCAATCTTGGGACCATTAGGCACCTGTAGCACACCAACTGTCACATCCCTAAAAGTAACTACTATGGTATTATGGGCTAGATTTTAGCAATTCAAAATAAATAAAATCAGAGAGAGAGAGAGAGAGAGAGAGAGAGACTCCAGAACACTGATATAAACAGAAGGAAGACCAAGTGGAAACATAAGGAGATATCGGCCATCTACAAGCCAAGGAGAAAAAAGTCTTAGAAAAAAATCAGCACTGTTAATACCATGCTCTCTGAATTCCAGACTGTAGAAATTCAAACAAATAAATCTTAATTATTTAATCCACCAAGTAGGTGGCAATGGTTTGTGAATAGTTCAAACAAATGAATACAAATATCTGATCTCTTCACTGCACACCCAGTTTCAAAAAGGAGAATCTTAGTTCTAGATAGGGGTGTATCAATTCCTTATTTTATCCCTTTCACTGAAAAACTCTCCTGCTGCCTGACAAATCTAGAGGGGTTGAGCAAAACCTAAGTCGAGTTACTTGAAACTTAACAGAAAGAAACCATTTTCTTTACTCATATGTGCCAAATTGCAGAGAATAATCACTTCTATGAAATTAATTTGAGACTTGATTAATTTCATACTCTCCTGTGGGTTATACTCAGTAATTATGCAGCCATGCCAATTTCACAAGAAGTTTGGATCATTTAGCCATCTTTCTCTCTCTCTCTGGTATGTTTTTACTATGTTAAATGTAGATAGCCTTATAGTGAGAAGATGTGCTCATGCTTTTATTGACATTCACAAAATTATAGCATTACATGGAATTCTAAGACTCTGTCTGACTTGTCACTCACATTATCTAGCTACCAGGTCCCTACCAATAAATAAAGGTTAGTACTGGGAAATAAACTTAATATCCTAGAACCAGTCACCTACCAGATAAAACTGGTTAGAAATAAATCTTGCACTGATAAACTGGCAAATGAATAAAATTTGGTGAAAGACTTATCACGGGAAATTTAGTCTCAAGCCTAATATCAGAGACATGGCTTTACTTATCTTGCACTTAGTTAATGTACAGAGAAGACTTCCCCACAGTCATACCACAGATAGGAATGCACACCAATCTAGATTTGCGTTTACTGATATATCAATACTAATCTGCCCATAGAAGAGTAATCTCAGACCTCCTCCATTTTACCTGCCCTTCCAACCTACCTCTTGCACAGTTGCATTCATAAGATCATACTATATTTGTTTCACTTCCATTTTATTTTAGAAAGAGGTAGGGGCTGGATTGTGGCACACCTGTTTGAGAGAACATGTTATAATGCACAAGGACTAGGGTTCAAGCCCCCAGTCCCCACCTACAGGAGGAAGGCTTCACAAGCAGTGAAATAGGTCTGCAGGTATCTCTGTCTCTTATGCTGTATTCTCCCCCTTTTTGATTTCTGGATGTCCCTATTCAATAAATAAATAGAGATAAAATTTTAAAAGTTATTTTAGAAAGAGCTATTTCTAGAACATCTACTTCCATCAACCTATCCTGGGCATTTCAAAAAAATTAGATACAGAAAAGTGTAATTGGTAGTGGTAAAATTTTTATTCTTGTTGTGGCTCTGGTGTTTCATAGGCAATGGTAGCTTTTATGAATAAGATTTTCATGTTGAGTTTGAAAAACACTAAATCTAAGTCAGTTATAAAGCTCACTTGGATAGTGTGCTGCATTGCCATGTGCACAACCCAGGCTTGAGTATGTCCCCCACCACACTGAAGGAAGCTTTAGTGCTGTAGTCTCTTTTATTCTTTTTATCTTTCTGTCTCTATCTAAAAGAAAGAAAGAAAGAAAAAGAAAAACACTGAATCTTACTAATTTGGATGCTACAGAAAGTTCATAATCCTTTCTAAATATTTTTATCTGAAGAGACTTGAAAGATCTACTTGCAGATAAAACTACATCTAAACATTCTAAATTACGTACCTAAGCTTCTGAAACCAGCTTTGTACAAGTTTTGATTAATGTAACTCTTTTGGCATCCACTGTTTCTCAAGTAATTCCTTTGGATAAGGGTTTATCAAATATCTCATTACTTGCACAATATGGAAAATATTAAACTCATCAGGGGAAGGCTATACTAAAAAGAGAATCTTTTTAGAGATCTGATACATATCTACCCCCTAGTTTAAATCTAAAAGAATATGAAGGAAAAGACAAATTTACATAAACTAACACAGGAGTAGTAAAATGCCATAAAAAGTAGGTATGGAATCTGAAGACATAAATAACTACAGGCACAGAATGGATGAAACTGGAAGTCTTCAGAGAAGAGGTAGATTTGGCTTTTGTTGTTGTTGGGGCAGAGACTGGGAAGGAAATGGAGATAGATCACATTTGAGGATTTCTGTTCCCTTTGTCCTTTCTTTGCCTCCAACACTCACATCCAAATCAAGACTGATTTTGCTCATCTACTCTATGAGTCTCTTCTTGGAACTCTTCATGGGTAGTGTTTGGATTAATCTCTGTCTTCAAACTCGTAGTTCTTTTTTCTCTTTCTGTAAGCTTACAGTCAAACAACTATTGTCTAGGAAGGGAGAGCCTGGTATAAATATAAATACATATATATATCACCATCCTCTTTACTCTCCACCTCAATAGGTAGGTTCATTTCAGTAGATGTAAAGGCTTACAGACTTATTAGCCTCCTGGCAACAATGGAAGTGTAATCATAGAGACCATGGCTAAGAATTATGAATATGAAAGAAAGCTAACTCATTAGATGTGGATTTAGCTTTCTGCCAGCACTACTGTGAAAGTTGGGCCTACATTATCCAGATGACGCTTTCTTTACCTTGTCTATATTCTGCTAACCTATAGCAAGGACATCCAGACTGCAGGTTGTCAATCAGAAGAAATGATAACAAACTACCACAGAATATACCAACTCTTCTCCCCAGCAGATTTTTCAGCTCCTTCAGTATTCATGTACTATAGGTTTCTTCTACATCAGAAGTTGTAGAACTGTCTCCTTACTTTCTACCCTACACACAATTCCCAAACTCTATTAATTTTCAGGTGGGTTGCCATATCTCACTTTGCTTATCTCTCCACCACTGCTGATGTATTACCAACTACAATACAAAACACAGACTTTCCATTGCCAATATACTTAATACTGAACAGACTTCCCCATGATGTTTAGGAAAAGCCTTCGTAAGATATGTCATTTTGGTGTGATCATTTTAGCTAAAGAGAAGGTAGGCTTTGCAGGTCCACAAGAAACTTTTATCACCATCTTAACTACCTAGAAGAATGAAAATTAGGAGAATAACCAAAAGTGTACTCAAAACATACTTTATCTAGTAGAGAAACCTGTCTACATGGCAGGGCAGGCATGCAATACATTGGATTTTTTGTCATCTGAGTCACCTTCTCAATGTATGCCTCCTTCCTTCCTACATGACATCCTTGGTTCATATCCCATTCTTTAGCTCAAGATAAATACCTTCATTTCCCTTAAATTTAGTTAAAATTTATATCCATGTGGATTCTCTATACAAATGCAATTAACTTTGCTTTTTTTCTCTTACTAATCTAACAAGTGCTAATTTGATTGCTCAACCAATCTGAAAAGAACTCAGAAGAGAAATATCCTCTCCACTCCTACATACTTTTAATACAAATTTCTTTACTTGATTCTCAAGACTCTACACCAGTATTGATTAGTCCCCCATTAGCATTCTCACATACTCTATATTTTGGACAAAATAAGCTTCCAGTTAGTTTCTTATGTCTTGCTGATAGTATCCCTACCCCTAAAATCAGGGTTATAGTGACTTCTGCTGTAAGATTCTATCCTCTAACTAGTCAGACTACCTAATCTGTGAATCCTATTCCTGCTCAACAGCAAGGGAGAGGGAGAAGTGCTTTCCCACCTATGAGTGTCCAGTCACTGGGCTATGCCTTTCATGGAATGGAGATCACTCTGCTTTCTGCAAACTATTTTTTTTAAGGTAAGAAATTGTGCCCTGGGTTGGGGTAGATAGCATAATGGTTATGTAGAGAGGCTCTCATGCCTGTGGCTCCGAAGTCCCAGGTTCAATCCCCCACACCACCATTAGCCAAAGCCGATCAGTGCTCTGGTTAAAAAAGAAAAGAAAGAAAAGAAAAAGAAATTGTGCCTTGATTATCTTTACATCACATGCAATCCTTACGGTTAGCACCTTAATGAATGTACAAACTCAGAAAGTGGAGTTCAGTTTTTTTTTTTCCTCAAAATTGAAAGGAATTAGGAAATGCCACCTCATTCTTAAAATAGAAGAGTGGAAGTTATGTTTTTTTTAAGTCTTGAGAAATTTAAAAACATCTAACTGATTTTGCCACTGGATTTTCAAATGCTCTAGGGTGAAAGGAAATAACATATCAAGAGTGAAGTTGATCTGAAGAATTGGGCAATGGCAGGCAAATAAAACAGAACTCTCAAATGATCATGGAGCTCAAACAAAAAGAGATAACTATTTTTTTCTCTTCTCCTACATACTTTGTGTATATCTATCTACCAATATCCCAGAAATCCTGCCATTATTAATCCAGAAGTAGCCTATCAAATGTTCTTTGTCACTTCTGATGCAGAGGATACCTGGAACAGAATCTACTATTTTTTCATCTGCCCCTTATTACCCATTTCTCTCTTCTCAATTTTCCCACTAGCTGAAATTGAGAAATATGGTTCTGGCCGGAACTTGGTTCCTGTAAAGCGTCAGCCTTTGAAATCATGCCATGTCAAATAAGGAGCAGCAATTTCAAGCTTGTGAAGAAGAAGGAAGAGGAAGAGGAGAAAGAGGAGAAAAGGAAGAAGAAAACCTTTTGTTGGTTGTGGGTGAACTCCAGCTTTCCAGTTGTGACTTACATTGAGTGGCTGAACCTAAGAGCAAATCCCACAACTGGTTTGCAGCTTGCTAGAAAGTAGGAAGCCTAAAGATTAAGGCAGCACTATAATACTTTAACAAGAAGTAAATCCTTTCCTGGGCACAAAACTCATTTGCAAGTGAAAAAAAAATGGAATGGGAATGGAAATTCACACAAGTGACCCAAAGATATTTCAGCCTAACAACTGGAAAAAGTTCATTTGATTTCCATTATTAGGAAAGAGATTCTAGCCCTATGTCTTAAGCATTTACAAGTCTTTAAAACCTTATTACTGAAGACTTAGAGGGTAATTTTGCATTACAAAGCTAAAGCTCCAGCAGATGTTTAGCCACTGCAACAGCTATGACTACAACTATAGAGCAAGGGCCAAGACATTATAGAGTACAGAATCTTCACTATCCTGTGTGTTGTTTAATTCCTAGAAGATATTTCTACAAAGACAGATAAAAGGTCTATCTTATCAATTAAGAGCAATTTCATGTTTTTTAATAACCAAGAATTTTTAATCTAACAATTCCTGATTTTACATTTTATAAATAATTTCAATTACAATTTTTAATAAAGCAAGCATTATGAGATAGAATTCTATGGCTGGGGGTCAGACAGTGGAATAGTGGGTTAAGCACACATGGTATGAATCACAGGGATCCCTGGTTGCCTTCCTGCGGGGGGGGGGGGGGGCACTTCGCAAGTGGTTAAGTAGGTCTGCAGGCATTTATCTTTCTCTTTCTCCCTCTCTATCTTCCCCTCTCCTCTCAATTTCTCTCTGTCCTATCAAAAAAGAAAGAAAGGAAAGAAGGAAGGAAGGAAGGGAGAAAGAAAGAAAAGAAAGAAGAAAAATTCAAAAAAAGTGGCCATAAGAGCAGTGGATTCATAGTGTAGGCGCTGAGTCCCAGTGATAACCCTGGAGAAAAAAAAAAGAATTTTATGACTGTTCTCATTTTTCTCTAGCATATGATGTTGGGGAATTCATCTGGTTGAAAATGAGTGGAAGCTATATTTCCATAACAGTTTATGGAGTAGTGATGTAACCAAAAATAGCTAAGAAAGCAGGTAGAAAGTATATAAGAAGCAGAAGACAGAATTAGATTGTATAAAACAAGTTGGATTAGAACTAGGTCAGACTACCCTGTCATTTGTAGAGTGAAATATCTCATCCCCTGAACAATGTACCTGCTAATTGAAAATGCCATTGTTATTGATGGCGGTAGGCTAGGAGATCTCCTGTGGTTGTAACTGAAAGAGTTAACTGCTTTGAATTTTTCTTCTGTACTTCCTGACTTGCTTGCTTATGCTTAAAGACTTGGAATAGACTATAAAAGGCAGTTTAACCTGAAAGTGGGGGCTGAGCACTTTCTCTGGAATATTCCAGGCTTTGGCCCACTGGTGAAATAAACTTCTCTTTCCGCCCATCTTAGTCTTGATCTCATTACTGGTTATAACACATAAAGACAACACCTTGTGAAATGAAAGAAGGGGGCAAAGTATAGAGATGAGGCTCCCTCCTCTCTGAAATGATCAAAATAGTGCTTTGTTCTTAGGTAGAATCATAGGTTAAGCCACTCTTGCTGGGTAGAAATTTAGGGGTTTTGTTTGTTTGTTTTTGTTTTTTGCTTGCTTGCTTCATACAGGAATTTAATAATAACCAGACGAGTCTTTATCTGAAATTGACCAAGTAGCTTTTTTTTTTTTTTTTTTTAGAAAAAAACTGACATTTGATAAGCAGCATGTTCAGTCTCTGGATTTTAAAGGCAATAGGAAACAACATAAACTCATTTTCCAGGATTTTCTGCAGCTTAGAACTTAGGTAAGATTTGAATGTTGCAAATGTGTTTGAAGAAAGTAGTAGCTTCGGCAACTATTAGGAAGAACATAAAAAATGAAAATGCTATAGACCCAGGGTTGCTGTTTGCCAAATAATTGAAACAGACAATTCTACTACCCATGAAGGCAACAGTTCTAACCAGTTTAGAAACAGTCACTTTTTTTTTTCTATCTCCATTTTCATCCCAGACATAAGGCATACAAATGCTTATAGCTGTATAGTCTGTTTCCTAATTGCCTGATCACCAAGAGGGGCAGAGGACAGCATGAAGGACAACAAGCATATATGTATAGGTTGAGGCATAATGAAATGCAGCTGCCAGCTGTCACTCGCTAGGAGCTGGGCAGAGCTCCATGTCTTCTCATCCCCCTCCCCTCTCCCCCTCAACTTCCCA
This sequence comes from Erinaceus europaeus, assembly GCF_950295315.1. Taxonomy (NCBI): domain Eukaryota; kingdom Metazoa; phylum Chordata; class Mammalia; order Eulipotyphla; family Erinaceidae; genus Erinaceus; species Erinaceus europaeus. The sequence continues at coordinate 39,299,426 of NC_080171.1, read as the reverse complement.
GCAGCAATAGACTGTCTCTGAGAACAACACTCACCACTATAATTTATCCTCCCCACATCTGATCTCCAAAAGTACCACCTACCTTCTGAGGCTGGGAGGAAGCTTGCTACCAGCAGGGCAAGAAGAATGCTCTGTTACAGATCCTCAGCATCTCCCTGCTGGAGCCGTTAACTGGAAATACAGATTCGCCTCCATTTTATGGTCACATGACCAGTGGCACATCTAAATAAGGATGATCACCTGCCTCCCAGATCTCCCCAGTTCACTGGCTGGCTGGCTGGCTGGCTACTACCGCTGCTTGAATAGGGAAGGGGAAGGAAGCTGGGATGCACTGGGTTTCATTGGGAAATACAAAATATTTCTTTCCCCTCGGCTGTGGAGTCAGCAATGCCCTTTGAATTCTGTCTGCTCAGAAAACTGCTGCCACTGCTATTGAGAGAGGATACAAATGGGCTCAAAGTACAGGGTGGAAAGGACTTAGTTCCCCTAAACCCACTTAAAAAAATCCTGTAGTGTCACAGTATACCAAGTAAGAGGTCACTGTAATTGTTATCATTTCCCAGAGAATGGTTGAGACCACAGTAAAATGGACCACAGAATTAAAAGTAGGATATACAGAGAAGCCAGTTCTCTAAACTGGAGGTTTAGAGAAAGTTAACTTATTTGCTCCAAATATACACAGCTTTAGCTATTAGGAGATAAAAGTGTGTGATGTTTAACATGTGGATCCTGGAGTGAGAAAGGCTGAGTATGAGTTTAACTTCTACCACTTCTTGCCATGTGCGCTTAACCTGCTGCGCCACCACCCAGCAACTTCTACCACTTCTTAATGGATTTGGGTAAGTTACTAAATAAGCTGGTGTCTTCACTGCTGCTTCACAAATGAAGTTGTTTTAAGATCATCTGATAATGGGAATAGCGATATGCTCACAAGATTTATATAGCACTGTGACTTGATGGTAAATCAAATCAAACCAAATCAAATCAAATCTTTAAATGCAATCTAGGTAGAAGTCTGAGTCAATCAGGGTTAGAATAAACTCCGAATAATTGTTGCCTATCCAATATGATTGAATTCTAAAAACACCAGCAGACACATTTAATGCAGTAAAATAAAATATGAATTTAAAATTTGCATGCAAGAAAGACATTCATGCAAATGACAGGGTAGGTGTCTTACTTAGTACATTTCACATGTCACCATGTGCAAGGATCTGAGTCCAAGCTCTTGGCTAGCACATGGAGTTGCCTACAAGGGTTTAGCTCCACAAGTGGTGGAGTGGTGTTGTGGTGTTTCTCCTTCTCTCTATGTCTCTTTCTGTCTCTCATCTCCTAGCAGGGAGAGAGAGAGAGAGAGAAAGAAGAAGAAGAAGAAGAGGAGGAGGAGGAAGAGGAAGAAGTAATAATAATTAATTTGTTTGGTTCCCAAGGCAAGCAAGTAAACAAATAAAAAAAATCGTTGTTATAAAAACCATATAGAGACTAACCACAATCAGGCAATTTTAGTATATGTGCTGCTAAAACAAGTATATCAGGTGAAAACTACACGTACCTCCTTAGAACTAGTTGTTAGAAGTTTCATGCTACATGATCTTTTTCTACTTTTGGCAGAGGCGAGGGAGTGCCCAGGAAGAGGTAATAGTAGGATAGGTGTATAAGGCAGTTTTAGGAAATCTCAATCAATCTAACTTTAATAAAATGGGAACAGAGTAGAGGACCTAACTATGGCAAGTATTTAAGAAATGTTAGCTCCTAGACTTTCTTTTACAAAATGATTTATTTATTTTTATGGGGGGGGGGGACTAGAAGAATGCTTTGGCATATACAGTGCCAGGAACTGAAGTGGAGACCTGGGGACTCACCCACATAAGTCCTGTGCTCTACCTACTGAGCCACCTCCCCGGACCACAAGTTAGTTCCTATTCTTTTTTTTTTTCATTTAGCAGTTTTTAATGAAAGTTGCATATAAAATTATTTCATTTCTGCATCTTCTCAATGGTTTCTTCCTTATATTTGCCCTTCTCCTTTCCTACTTGGCGAGACTTGGCTCTTGGTTCAAGGATCTTCTTGCGGTCTTTGTCGAGTTTTAGTCTAGTGATAACCACCTCCCGGGGTGGATGCCTACATGGATGGTCGTGCCATTGGCCTTCTCTCCCTGCACTCGCTCGATGTAGATGACGTATTTCTTCCTGTAAACCTGGACTACTTTGCCGATCTGCTGTCCTTTGTAGTGACCTTGAACAACCTGGACTTCATCGTCCTCGCGGATGGGCGTGGAGCGAACGTTGTACTTCTGTCTCAGCTCTTTGGAGAGAGGGGAAGATATGATCTTGCGGGGAATGTGGGAAGGCGCATTGAAATGCCTCTTACCTTTGAACTTCCTTTTGGCCGCACTGGTGATGGCCGCAAAAGGGAAGTGAGCTCCTATTCTTAAAATGAGGGTGAGGTTGGATGTTCAGTATCATGGGGTAGGGGGTGAGGGGTGAGGATGGAATGGGACACACACAGTCTTTTGGCAATGGGAATGGTGTTTATGTAAACAAAACAAACAAAAAAATGAAAAGAACTTCATGTCTTCCCAATGGTTGTTGTGGGTTGAGTGGGAAGACAATGAGGAAGGGAAACTAGGAAGAAGCACATTTTAATTATTTACATTTAAAGTCTATAAAATTCTTCAACTATAAGCAGATATGAAATCATTTCTCAAGTGCCATTTATATTCTTGTAGTGGAACAGAGTAGGAGCAGGGCATCAGGAAGGTGTGGCTTTGTAGGGTCATTCATTGGTCGGGGCCCAGCAAAAGTGCAGGCACATTTCAAAAAAGCCAAGATAAGTTAGAATCCATTAGGGGAAAGTGGACAACTTCAGAGCTGGCTGTAGTTCAGATTGTCTCTGCCCAGGGTGGAGGCTAGAAAACAGGATCTTGTCTTGTCTTAGTGAAGTGCAAGTTCCCTAGGAGTTTCCTTCCAAAAAGAAAAAGGAAAAAGAATAAAAGGTAGCCATTGCAGGCTATTGAAGGAGGAGTTAATCATTATAGAACAGATACTGTAACTCAATCTGCCTTATGGAATATGTATTTTAGAAGTTGGAAGTTAGGAAAGTGATTAAATTACTGCCACTAGGTCAATCATAGATACCTTGAAAACATTAAAATAACACTCCATTAAATGAGGGGAGTGAGGAATATTCGCTATCATCCCTGATATTTTCTTTACTTTGCAGGACGTTTTCCCAGTTTGTGCCAGGGCATGACAGCCCTAATTCAGTCAGCTGGAAAGCTTGGGGGAAATGTATTGTTTCATTCATTGCACTGGAGCAGCTATGGTAACTTATTTAAAAAAGAATTATTGATTAAATGCAGTAAGTAGCATCTTGATCATTATATAGATAAGATGGACAGATTTCATGTCAAATGCTCTAGTGGAGTTTTCACATTCTTTGAGAATCTAATACTTCCACATTATTATTAAATGAATTGAGGATAAAAAATAGAAACAAATGTCTTTGAAGATCAGATGCTGTCAACTGCTGAATTGATAATGTAAGAGAAGGCTAAGCAAGCAGAATAATTTTTCCTCTTTGGACATTCAAACAGCAGATGATACAAAGAAAATTAATAGGCACACATATTTTTTCTCCATGAGGCTGAGTGAAGTAGAAAATAACACTCCAAGAAAACTGAAAGGTTTTAAGATTCATAGTAAAACCATAATAAATAGAAGAACAAGCACATCAAAAATAGACAACAATGATCTCAAATTTCAAGAAGGGATGAGGTAGGTTTTGAGACATGAGAAAAGAAGTATACCTATCCCTCTTATGAGTTGAATGTTTATACCTCCCAGAAATTTATCAGTTGAAATTCTACCTGCTATGCATTCCTGATATAATGGCATTAGGAGGTGGAGCTTTTGAAAAGTAATTAGGACTAGATGAGGTCATATGGTTGAATGCCTTATGAATGAGTTTAGTGCTCTTATTAAAAAAACCACTGGGAACTCAATCACTTGAGGATATACTAGAATGATGGAATCTGCACTGCAGAAGAGAATTCTCATCAAAATGCAGCCATGCTTGCACTCTGATTTCAGACTTCCAGTCTCCAGGACTATATGAGAAACAAGCCTCTATAAGCCATCTAGATTATGATAATTTGTTACAGTAGACCAAACTTACTGAGACATTTCCAAACTAAATCTAGCATATTCCCCATTGGAAAAGGAAGTACCAAACAACAGAAATTATCACAGTTATTTATGTAGGGCAATTTTCACTTTTCTTTCTATCCATTCAATCAGGCATATTTACAAAGTGCCTAATATATGCTAGGGGCTAGGCTAAGCACTAGGAATATAGAAATGAATAAGGAAAATTAAACTTCTGCCTTCCCAAAGGATGGAGACAGATGCAATAAGATAATTAGACAAGCAAGTAGTATATCTGTTCAAATAGGAAATTAGTGTTAGGAAAAAAAAGTAAAGTAGGACAGAGATAGTATGATGTATGATAGCTCACCTGGGTAGGTGCCTGCTTTGCCATGCACACAAGCCAGATTCAACCTTAGCCTCTCATAACACTGGGGGGAGCTTCAGTGCTGTGCTCTCCTGCCTCTCTCCTAGCTGAAAAAGTCAATCTGGATTGGCAAATCCCCCATTATAACAAAAAATTTAAATAAAGTAGGGGGATAGAGACAGGTTGTCTATCTTGGCACTCTGACACTTGGGGCTGGAAGTCCTTTCTTGATTACTTGTTCATGCGTTGTAGGTCACATTGCGCCATCCATGATCATTAGATTACAGAAGACCCACCCCCAGTCATGATGATGAAAAATGTCTCCAGACATTGCCAAATTTTTTGGAATGGGGGGGTGGATGGCTATGTAGAGAGCATAACTGCCTCCAGATTGAGAATTTCTGGGCTAGAATAACTCGGATATAATTACTATTACTCTAGATGGAAGACTGGTTATAAAAGTTCTCTCTGGGGAGCCAAAGATGATGAGAACAAGCCAGCTACATCAAGAAACTTCTAGATAAGTATATGCTGGCACTACTTAAGTATAGTAAGTATAGCTGGCACTAAGTCACTAGGTTGAAAACAACTCTGGTGTATAAGGCTGAGAGCTGATGGGAGTATTTGTATTAGTCAGGGATATAAGCAACAGATAGGATTCATAGTCTTGTAATCTAGGGTAAAGAACTATGATGCTTCTCTAAATAAAGGACAAATAAATGAATACATATATATATACTTATATGTATAAATATATATCTTTTTTTTTAAAAACAAAGCTGGGTAGTGAAAGGATGGTATTTGTATTTGGAAAGCTCACTCAAGCCAATAGAACACAAATTGGAGGGTTAGACTGATAGGCTGGATGTAGGCATAAAGTTGAAGAATCCAGGGGGGCCAGGTGGTGGCACACCTGGTTAAGCGAACATGTTACAATATATAAGGACCCAGGTTTGAGCCCCTGGTCCCCACCTGTAGGGGGAAACCTTCATGAATGGTGAAGCAGTGCTGCAGGTGTCTCTCTATCTCTCTTTTTCTCTGCCACTTCCTTCCTCTCAATTTCTGGCTGTCTCTTTCCTATAAATAAATAAAAAAATTTAAAAAAGGAAGGAATGAAGGAAAGAGAAGCATTTTGTGTGGAATATGGTCTATATTGTGCTTGACGGTCATCTTGCTTTTAGGCAGCACCAACTAACACCACAGAGCCAAGAAACAAACTATGCTCCCACAAATACAAGGAGCAACACATAAGACACATCTCAACATCTCTCTTACTCTTCCATCCCCTTTCCTTCTGATTCCCCAGCCTGACTGCTACCTGTGTCTCAAAAGATCGGACAAGCATTTTTAGTTTTATTAGTCCTCCTGAAAACCAGTTCTCTATCACCTTGCACAAATATTTCTTGGCCCATGCCTGAAGAAAGCTGATATATTTGTATACTAATTGTCATATTTATATCATTTAGATAGTGAATTTATACAAAACAATGGGTTCATGCTTACTTAGTATTTAGTTCCTGTTTTTTAAACACTACTTATGTTAATGTTTATTTTTATCTTATATTTAAAACATTTATTTATTAATCATTAATTAATTAATTATAAGAGAGAGAAAGAAGACCAAAACACTCAACTCTGGCATAAGGTGGTGCTGGGATTTAACTTGTGGCCTCTAGGCATCCATGTCTTCCCAGTCCTAGTAATGATTATGTGTCAATTTGGCTAAACTTTTCATGGTTACTAGTTATTTGGTTAAATACCAGTTTAGATATTCTTATGAGAGCATTTTTTTTCCTGTTATTTTTACTTGGGGACAGAGAGCCAGAGAGAAAGTAAAAGAGTCCTCAGCACTGAAGCTTCCTCCAGTGCAGTGAGGGCCAGGCTCAAACCTGGGTCATGTGCATGGCAAAACAGCACATTATCCAAGTGAGCTTCTTTTTTGAGGGCAGATTTTAGAAGGCAGTCTTAAACCAAGCGAACTATTTTGCCAACTCCAAGGCATCTTTTAACTGAAATCAGACAGCTTTGAGTAAAAAGTAGATAACTCTTTAGAACGTGGGTTCGCCTCATCCAATCAATAGAACATAAGAACAAAACAAAGTTTGGAATATGTCAAAGAACATCTCAAAATTATAAAACAAGCTCTACAGTATGCTGTAGAATTCAGTCTCAAGATTAAAGCAACTACTGCCCAAGTTCTAGTCTGTTAGTTCTGTTTCTGAGAATCCAGATGAATACATAACTAAATTACCCTTTTTTCTTTTTTCCTTTTTTTTTTTTTTTTTTTTAATCAGAGCACTGCTCAGCTCTGGCTTATGGTGGGGGGGGATTGCACCTGGGACTTGAGGGAGCCTCAGGCATGAGAGTCTGTTTGCATAACCATTATGCTATCTATCCCCGCCCCCTTTTTTCTTATGACATCCTTGTAACCTTGTCTTACTTCTTTAAAACTAACATCTAAGATAGAAACAGGCTGGGAGTGTGGATAAATCTGCCAATGCCCATATTCAGCAGAGAAGCAATTACAGAAACCAGACCTTCTACCTTCTGCACCCCATAAAGCTCCTGGGTCCATACTCCCAGAGAAATAAAGAACAGGAAAGTTTCCAGTGGAGGGGATGGGATATGGAACTCTGGTGGTGGGAAATGTGTGGAGTTTTACCCCTCTTATCCTGCAGTTTTGTCAGAATTTTTCTATTTTTTATTTTATAATTAAATTAAAAGCAAACAAACAAAAGACTAACATCTACACAGTTCTTCATTTGAATAAGGGATTAGGAGCTGCAGATGACTGTAAATATTCTGTGTCACTACATAGCACCTCCATCAATCTCAGAAATTGATTTAAGATCCTGAGCTAAAAGATGAACACAAAAGCCTCTGGAAAAACTGGCCCTAGGGAACTAGAATACAGTACTAGGAATCTCAAAGGAGAGAATTTATTTCCAAATATGACAAGTTTTGGGAAGACTGAGTAGGTGAAATACAAAGAGAAAGGCATCTTTCCAATGTTCCTTCGAACTTTCAAAATACGGCTTACTGCTCCAGTTTCAGGTTTCATAGTTTCAATGAGAACTGAAAGGAAGTGTGGTTGGGCAACTGCAAAGAAAGACACTGGCTTGTAGCTGGGGTGTCAAACTGCATATACTTAGACTATTTCTACTAATGAAGGCCATGTTTGAATTAAAATCAAATTTAAATCCATCTTCATTTTGGTATTCTGTTGCATGATCAGATTATGTATCAAAAGATAGGCTGAGAAAGTTTGGCTATTTTTCCATGCTGCTCCTGTAATTACTTCCTATCTCCATTTCCTTCATTTCTCCCCCTCCCCCAATTAATTTGACTGGCCTCTCACCCTCTTCTTTGGCATAACAGAATATGACTTTCCTTTAATGTCCATCTCTAATAACATTTGATTTTTGTAGATTGAGTCATTTTTGCTTTCTTGACCTCTCCTTTCATTAAAAATAAATCTAGATTACTTTACAATCATGTCAGTATAAAGAAATACATCCTGTTCAGGAGTGTGATCATATATATTTTTTCTTTAATACCAGAGCACTGCTCAGCTCTGGCTTATGGTGGGTGGTGCCAGAGATTGAATCTGGGACTTTGGACTCTTAGGCATGAGAGTCTGTTTGCATAACCATTATGCTATCTCCCCTCGCCCCATATTTTTCTTTGATTAAAAAAAATTCAATTCTTCTTGTAGGTCCTGTAAAGCACTCTGTTTCTACCTTCATAAATAAGTTGTTGCTGGTTTTTCCTCCTTAAAAAACACCCCAGGTAAGGATAGATAGCATAATGGTTATGCAGAGACTCTCATGCCTGAGACTCCAAAGTCCTAGGATCAATTCCCCCAACCCCCCCCCCACACTATTATCCATAACTCAGCAGTGCTCTAGTTAAAAATAAATACATAGATAAACAAACAAACAAATAATTTTTTTAAAAATGCACCAACTAAGATAATACCCCTCTAGACTTAACAGCACTAACACATACTTTGTACAATGAGACCATTTCCTATCCCACTTTCTGACTAGAAACCAGAGCAAGTGATTCATGCTTTCCAAATACCAGTTTCCTCTCTTGTGTAATTCTTACCTCATTCCATTGCCATGGTAATGGGAGATGGTGCATATACAATGTGCAGTGCCTTTTCCATGGCAAATGCTCATAATTGATGGCTATTTATATTTAAACCAATAGTGGTCATTAACTATCTTGGCTTAAAGATTGCAGCATTATCTACTTGCTCACTGACTCCTGCATTGAACTGTGAACTCCTGGAGGGCTGGATCAACTTTTAACCCAGTAGTTCTCAAACTTCAAGTACATGTCAGAATCTCCAGAAGATGTTGAAACATACATAGCTGGGTCCCATGCCAATTCTCCATTCAGATGCTAAACATGGGGTTGATTACCTGCATTTCTAACAAGTGCACAGATGATACTTGGGTCTTGGAATGCTACTTATGGAATCACTGTATGAAACAACTTTGCACCTTCTCAAAATCAAATACAGAGGAATGCTTTCAAATGCATTCAGAGCAAATTATTTTTGCAAAAGTAATATAAATACCAGCAGAAAAATCCTCCTATCACCCCCAGTTGTTATGACATTTTCATGACTGCAGGAGTTGAATGGAAAGGAATAAGTAGTTTTACTGAAAGAAAAAAAAAAGGTGTTGGTGGTACGAATGGACATTATCATCTGCTGGACTGCAGGGGCATATGAAATATGCAGACAGGAAGCCAAATAATAGCCCAGCCAGCTCAAGGCTGCCTGAGTTCTGAGCTCAATCTGTAACAATGCCAGCAGGGCTGCTGGGGTCCATCTGCTACTCTCTCTTTCTGATAACGGATTTGGGGTCTCTCTGGCAGGAAATTGCTTGGCAGTAAGAAAAGAAAATCAGAACAACTAAAAATGTCTGGATTGATGAAGCTGCACTTGAATGCAGTAGAGTTTTAATTCCTCCTAGCATTTCTCTAGTCCTCAATAACCTCCCTGTTCTATTTTCTCTGATTCTTTCACCAAAATATGTAATTTTTGGATGTCAAAGCTCTCCTGGACACTTCCTATTTACTGTGACACACAAATGAAGTTCACAGGAAGGCCTGATATGCTCCATTCCAACCCACCAATTCTATGGACGAAAGGCACTTAAGGCTAAGGTTAATCCAACAGTTCATAACTGGTAATGGTAGAGCCAGTCTGCAGTAAATGTTATTTGACAATGACTGTATGTATGCTGTGTATTGTTCTTTATACTCCTAAAATGAGCAGGAAATATATTTTTCTTAATAGTACATTTTAAGAAGGAAATGTTATTTTCCCCCTTCACTTTTGTAACTTTTCCCCATTGTATCTTTGGTTTCTGGAGGCAGGAGGAGTTTATGAGAGCAAATGATGAGAAATGAATCATCCTAAACAGTTTCAGAAGAACCTAATAGCTTGAGGGCAAGGATGGCATTCTCTTTCCTATTTCATGCCCATTGACTACCCCCAAATTCCACACAGCGCAGATTCTCAAAATCTGTGTGGTAAATGAATGAATGAATAATTGAATTGCTGATTTCATGGACAAAGTCAATTTTTCAAATAATTAGAAAATGAATGTTTCACATTGAGATTTGGAACCTATGTGGCGTCTCCTTATTTCTACCAGTAATTTAGTTGTTTACATAAAACCACACTCTCCTTCTCTGCATGCTAAGCAATGTCTGTTGGAAAAATACAGGCTTTTCAATGGGGAACTTTGAATTCTAGAGCATTCATCCTGGTTATTTAATTCTAGTCAAGTTATATAGAATCTTTCTGAATCTCAAGTCCCCTGCTCCCACCAGGATGCACAGAATAAAGGTAATAATACCACAACAGGGTTATTGTTAGGATTAAATGAGATAATGTGTACAAATCATCTTGCCCTTTCCCTCTCCAGTTCCAACTGCCTGTTTAGTAAGAGAAATATGAATACTGAGTAGGTGGAATAATCACAAGGATGTGCATAAAACTCTGGATGAAAGCTGATAGGGCTTTTTTTTTTTTTTGGTGAAAATGTATACAATTCATTGTTTTAAAGTTATGTAGTGGCTGCTTTTATGGGTGGTTTCCCTTGTAATAAATTTAAGAAAAGCTCTTAGCCCTTCACCATACCCCAGTTGCTAATTACATGTATTTCAGGAAAAAAATATTAGTTTAATTTTTTTGCTTACTTGTTTGCTTTTGGTTTCCTTGTTCTGGACTCAAGAAACTCTGTCTCCTCCTCCATTTCTGCTTCAGGAATCATGTTTTCCTTAGAAGGCTGTGGGGAAAGCATTTCCCATCCATTGTCATGGGTGACAGTCTGCAGCATAACTCCATCTGGGCCAGCCTGGCCTCGGCTCTGACTCTTCTGTGATTGTGCTAAAGGTTCTAGAGGCTTTATTCTTCCCACAGCCTGAAACTGGGGACTCTTGTCCAAGCATAGATCAGAGACTGGCTCCACAACCTGTCCAGATACCCCAGGTTCTGAGTTGTTAGCTTCTGAGGCTGGATCACTAAGCTCACTATGTTCTAACACCATCCAGCTTGGGTCTTGCCCTGGGCTTTCAAGCGATGATCTCACACCATTTTTGGAGGACATTCTCTCTGCAGAATACTCTTTCCCTCCATCTAAAGCTACAGGCTGATGTATGTCTGGACAGACTGCTAACTCTGTCCCTGGCAGCACCATTTCCTCAGAAGTTCTATGAACCTCTTCAAATTCAGACATGCTGCCTCTTGCTTCGCCAGTCTCTGGCTTTGGGGACAAATTTTCTTCATGGTTTACAAGTATGTAATCCATGTGTAGTTCATGGTTATCTTCATTCTTCTCTAAGCATCCTTTCCCCACATATTCTGGTTTTATCTCCTTAGGCTCTTTGGTAGGAGTTATTTTTTCTTTTTCCAACTCTAATATACCCTTACTCACACCTAGAAGTGAAAGATCAAGGTGAGAAAGAGAGAACAAGACTTAATTAACACATTATGTGTTTGTGATCTTTGCAAATGATCCACCTAAAAAGAGATATGTTAAGAAATATTTCTATTTTATAGAGTTGTTTGTCTCGTGCAATATCAGGGATAGGCACTATATGGCAGCAAAAACTTGTGCTATGTATAATACAGGCATGCATTACAGATTTAGTTAATTCTTCTCTACCCAAATGGTAGGAAGAAGGAATTTTACAAATGCCTTCTTTAATGAAAGCAGCAAAGTCTTGGGGGTGGGAGGGAGGAGGGTTTCCTTACCAGTTGACAGTCCTATATCTCCACCTACTGGTAAACCTGAATCATCCACTTCTACCTCCCAGTGGATATTTGATGGAGAGAACTCAGTATTGTAGCCTGTTTCAACAGGCAAAGAAACTGACTCAGGATCTTCATGAATATGTAGAACAACCAACTGGTGTCCAGGCTGGCTATTGATGGTGTCGGCAGGAATTGTCTTGCCTTTTTGATCAGGAAGGTCAGAAAGCAACATCTCTTCTGTTTCACTCTCCAAGGACTCATCCTCTGGAACCTCAGCTGCTGTTGTCATTTCAGTACCAGGCTTAGGGTCTGTGAGGTAGGACAAATCAAAAGGTGGTGTGTATGGTGCCAGTGATGGCTTCAGAGTATCCTCTTCCAAGGGAGGGTCACCACCATAAAAAAAGTGATCAGGTTCTTTCATTAAATCTTCATCAATATTTTGGCCCATGGCATCATATTCAAAATCACCCCATGAGGCTTCAGATGAACAGATATCATGCTTCCCTCCTTCTCCATCAACTGATGTTTCAGGGTTGCCTTCTGATAATGTCAATCTACTCATGTCATCTATTGTTCCCGTGGATGTGTTGAGACCTGAGGCTTCACTGAAACTATGATCAAGGGCAGCTTCATTTACATCCAGACAAGTGCCCAAGGTCAGCACAGGAGCTGTGGCAGTATTCTCCACAGGAAAAGGGTTCTCATCAGCCAGCAAATCTCCCGTCTCTCTCTGACCTTCAAGAAGAAAATCATCTGGCATCCAAGAACTACTAACTTTTATAGTTGGCTCTTGATGAATTACAACAATGCTGGTGCCCACCTTTTCAGTCATTGGTATTGTCAAGTCAACAGGCTCCAACACTGGTGCTATTCCTGGGTCAGCTTTTTTTCCTGACACTTCTAAATCTGTGTTGTATTCACTATTTAAGTCAGAAAGTTCAGGGGAATTTTTGTGAGAGACAGGCTGAGATGAGTCATTTGTGTTTGCTTGATCACTAACTGGAGGCAGTGAAAATGTGCTTTCAAAATATAATTCTGAGTTGTACGGGGCAAATTCTTGCCTCAGCTCCTGACTGGAGTCTTCATCCATCTGGGTCTCAGTGAGATACAGCTTACTGGATTCCTGTTCAGGTTCTATGTCAGCACTGATGTTATGCTCACTCTCTTGCTTTGCCTCATACTCATGGCAAATATCAGGACTGGTAGAAGTCTGAGAATTGTTTTCATGGTCACAGTTAGTCAGAATATCAGGATTCTCACCATCTGATTTCAAACTAAAGGGTTGCTTAGCATCCACCCACAAATCAGGGTAAGCTGAGGCCAGATGCCCATCTTCTTGGGTGTTGTCGTGTAGAATATCTGGAACAAATTTTCCTGAGGGCTCCTCACTAGGAGTAGAGTCAGTCCATTCAGAACCTGAAGACTTTCTGGATTGGATCAAAGAATTGACAGCAGGAAAATCTTCTGAGTCAACCCTTGAGCCCACTATTTCACTAGGGTATGGTTCTTCTTCCCACCAATTTGTTCCTTGACACTCCATAGTTGGGCCTGGCTGATTCCAGACAGATAGCACTGTACTCGGACACTGCTCTTGAACAGGTGTTTCAGAATTCAGTTTATCACCAACAGAAAACATTAAGGTTTGCTCCTCTGAATCTTTTTCTTTAACTTGGTCCAGTACTACAAGCTGGCTAAGTTGATTAGTCTCTGGATCTGTTTGCCTTGGTTGAATATTCCAAAATTGCTTGTGTGAGTTATCCTCACTATCATCCAGGAAGGGTGACTGGTGTGTATCACTGAAAGTGTTAGTACAATGTCTTGCTGTGGATCCAGTATCACCCTTAATGGGCAGTCCCCAGGGACCCATATTTTGGTATTCTGAAGAACTGATCTCTAACACATCACCTGAATTAGATAACTCCCCTTCATATGCATTGGCAATTGGTTGCCCATCCTGTGGAGTGTTATTCCACCACTCAGTACTCTCAGTTGAGAATCCAAGCACTTCCAGTTTAGAATAGTTTTCATCATTTGGTTTAGTTTGAGGAGATGTTTGCCATACATTATCTCCCATCTTTCCTGTTTCGGGAGAAGGCCTTATCTCCAGATTCTCTGTTGTGATCTGCATTTTGGTCTCCTCTAGTGATGAGAAATTCCAGTGGTCAGGGCTGCTTTGTTGATAGTCACAGAATGGGTCTGGCTTATTCCCTTGCTTTGCTGATCCTGAACCACCTACATAATCAAACAATTCCTCAGAGTTAGGATCAACTACTGCTAAGAACTCACCAGGTTCATTCAATGCATCCCAAGCTCTGATTTCATGCGGAGCAACATGAGAAGTGGCCAAACTGGTATTTTTCTCCACTGATTCTTCATCACCCACACTGTCATCATCAGAACCTGAGCTTATTGGGATGAATGTGACATTCTCTGCCTGCACAGTTTCAGGATAATCATATTCACTTTTCTCCTCATGACTAATCATTATATTTCTTTCCTGATATTCAGTATATTTGCCTGTTTCAGGGCTGGATAAAGAGGAAAAGGAATCACCATCTACTGGATCATTCCAATGCTCTAAAAATGTAGGAACTTTCTTATGTGAGCTCCTTTCCAAACTGTCTGTTTTGTCTTTCTCCTGGTCTTTCATTTCAGTAATTATTTCTCTGTGTCCAGCAGCAATACTTAGTTCAGATTCTTGGTGATTCTGAAAATCACAGTTATCTTGATTCTGCTTCCGATGCTCAGCATTGAGTTCTTGGCCCCAGGAATTCAAGGAAGCTGAAAAATCACTTGGGTCTGGAGTTGATGCACTGGAATGTGTATATTCACTAGAAATACTATCTCTATCAAAATTTCCAGGTGAATTGGTTGCTAGAGGGTTGTTCTCAGTATTGTTAACTTCATCATTCTTAGTTATCTCAGAACTTATGCAACTGACTTGCATATCACTGTCTTCAGGGTCCTCCCAAACATCAAGGTTTGGGGGACATTCATGAGGTAACTCTTGGTCTACTCTCTCTGGCTGCAGAATATTACATTCTTTAGTTTTCTCAAGGTTCACATCTGGTAAAGACAAATTTTCTGTTAAATTCTGCCTATCTGAGGTTTCAGTTGTTTCACTGGAAATTCTATAATTTGTATGGTGCTCTTCACAGGTTTCTTGTGTCTGCAGGTGATCTGTGGTTATCTCTGTTTGTTCATCACAGTCAGGGCCAAAAAAAACCTTTTCAGTCTCTAAATCCTCTGAGAGATTTTCTGACTGAGGACTGGAAGTGACTGGAAGAGAGCTGACTTTGCTTGAGTCATTGCAGATTTCCTGGTGTTTGTATACATCTGGAGAAGAGTGTTTTTGGTCACCTTGCCCTTTTCCAGAAATCCCAGAAGCACCATCTATCACCTCTTCTTCACTGAAGCATTCTTTCTCAGAGGGTTCATGAGCTTCCTCTTCAACTTCACTTTGTCCATAACTAGGATCTTTCCATTGATCTGAGTATGCAAAATGTCCTGAACTTTCAAGAGAAGCTGCATCACTTGGCAAGTTTCCTTGGAATGTGTCTGACTTATCTGGATCAGGGATAGATGCTCCTGATTCATTGAGTCCCGAGTTTTCAAGCACATCTTGAAGGTAACTGTCTTTATCTTTTTCTGATGAGCTGGGAGTTTCAGGAGGTGATCTATTTTGTTCTGAATCTGCAGTATATAATGGGTCTGGTAATATTAATGGTGAGATGTTATCTTTCATGACTGAGTCCCAAATACTATTTGCTATGAGCTGTACGCTTTTCTCACTCAACATGTAATCTTCATTGGGAGCAGCATCTTTGCCATGTTCCAAAGAGTCAGGGAGGCCCCAGCCCACCTGACTTGATTCTGAATACTCCACACCCCATGGTTCTAACTGTCTCACTGAAAATCGGGTTTCAGGTTCTGTAGCTTCAGCCATGTATCCTTGTGGTTGACCTTCCCCAGGGATGGCCACACCTCCACTGCAGTCATCCCAGTCCAAATCATTATCCATATCTGAGATGGTTGCTGTTGACTGAGTATCCTCTACAATCACCCCATTCCACAAGTCAACACTGTTGGGGGTTGCCTGCTGGGAGTTGGTACTACTGTGCAGAAGTGTGAGCTGTTGGTTTGTTTCATTTTGCAGCTGCATCATGCTGTGGTCAATGTAACTGGACTGGTTGCTTTCCCCTGGGTCATTCCCCACAGAGACACCCATATCATCCATGGGCCCTGGCTTGAGTAAATCTTCATCTGGATTGTGAGCAGCATTAGTTTCAGATCTATTCTCTGCCTGCAGTGAAGTCCACATCTCTAGGTTGCCAGGGTCTGAACTAATTCGATTTCTAGGTGGCTGCTGTGGTGATTGAGGGGGCATTTTGGTCTCTGTGATAGAAATAGTATCATTTGCCTCAAAACCTCCCTCTTTCCCAAACGGCTTATTTTCAGTCTCTTTTTCATCTCCAGCAAATGTTGGTGATGTGTAAGAGTCAGAGGTAGAGTAGTTGGTGTCTAAGGGAGAAGGCACCGAGTCTTCCCCAATATTGGATGCACTGTAATCAGAACATTTATACGATAAGAAGGAATCTTCCCAAGGAGCTAGAGCATCTGACCCTCCCTTCTTCATACTATCCTCAAAAAGGTTCCAGGAGTCTACCTTTTCACATACTTTCCCCCTCATTTTCAGGTTTGCTAAACTCTCATGATCATCCTTTGCTGGCTTCCATGTATGGTCCAGATCAGATCTGGGATTTCCAGGTACTAAGATATTATCCCTGGAGTCATGGTGCTTTTTGCCCCATACTGCTTCTGGGGTTGCTGCTTCACTATTTATGTCATTGGGCAAATTGCCCTCTAGGTTATCTGAAGTAAAAGAAAACCCGCTTTTTGTCATGGCCCACTCATTTGGGTCCCTCACAGAAGGTATTTCACTGTTTGTTGGGTGCAGATTCCAAGTATTTTTCAAAGCTTTGTCATCTTCCTCTTTACCAAATGCACTCCAGGTTGGAAATGCTGATACTGCAGCTGGTTTACCATCACCTGTGGCATTTCCCCAGGGCTCAGGCATTGCAGTGGGAGAGCGATCAGAATGCCACAGAGCTGCAAAGTCTTCTATTAGGTGGTTTGTTCCCTGAGGAGAAGCACTTGGCAAATGTGAGGTCTCAGAGGGCAGGTTCTGAAACTGTACATTTTCCTCATTTTGGTTTTGAATGTCATTGTCTCCCAGCCCATGCTGGCCAAATTCAGATTCCCAGGGACCTGACTTTGGGAGTTCAAGAGATTTTGGTTGAAATAGAGACTCTGATGCTCTCCTATCAATAGGACTTGGCTTATGGTCTTTCCATGACTCGGGGCTTTGGAAGACAGATTCTTGTTCACTGGAACTCCATGCATCTGCAATGTTCTTAGAGTCTATTTCTAAACCTCCCCACCAACTGCTGCACCGTGCCCGAGTCTGAGGTGACCTTGTATGACCTGTGTTGACTACTTTGGGAGTCATGTCTTCTGAATAGATTAGAGTTGGTTCTTCAGTGGAAGGTGAACTTTCTACAAAGCTATTCATGGGTGTTGGTGGAACTCTTTTTACACTATTTTTCAGTATTTCTGGTGAAGAACATTCATCTCCCACAAACCCTGTCATGCTCAAATTTCTTTCAGAGTTATTCCTGGGACTTTCCTGTTGCTGGACAAACTCTTCGTCAAATTCTGCAAAATGATCTTTGTCATCCCCTGACAAAAGTGAACTGGAAGAATAATTTGATATATTTATTCCTATTCCATCAAGCCCCTTGGGCCCCGTGGGGAGTTGTCCCTCTGATGAATCACTGTTGGGGAAGAAGTCATCTGCTGGGGAGTAGTCTACAGAATGAGAAGATGGTTGGGAGTGCCCAGAAGCCATGGGAGCTGGGTCAAAGTTGAAGAGGTCAAAGTGCTCACTGTGTTCTCCAGATGGAGCATGCTCCTCTGCTATTATCCCTTCAGGGATAGGACTATAGGAGTCAAACCCTGGGAGGAGATTATGGTGAGGTACAGCACCTTCTCCCACTGGACTGTCATCACTGAGGAAAACTGAGCTCTCTTTGGATGAACGGCTGCTTCGGATGGTGGCCAGTCCACTGTCTGGACTCACAAGGTCTACGCTGACGTCTGCCTGGGCCTGATTGGAATCACTGAGATCTGGAGGATTTTCTATGAAGTTCACAGAGCTGTGTTGTGGTTCGATGTCAGAACCATATAGCTCCATAATCCCTGAAGATCCCTGAGAGAGTGGGGCACTGCCTGCCACAGCTTCTGTTGAGGATGTCCGGCTATTGGAAACCATCTCTGGACACCTCCTATTGATGACTTCCTTGACCAGAAGAACTACTTGGTCACAAGTCGCGGCAGTGTTCTCCTGATGGTACACCAGGATATCATCACAGCCACACTCAAAGGGCTCCAGCTCTAGGCAAGGGTTCTGGGACTCCTCCAGTTCACAGCAAATCTGTTGGGAAGATACAGGGGTGTGTGAGAGCATACAGGTGCTCTTTGTCCTCTTATTTTATAAATATACAATAAGCCTATGCTTATTGTATAAGAACTCAGGGGCTAGGAGTTAGTTCACCTAGTAGAAAATGTACCTTTTTGGGGTTCAGAAAGTGAGAGTTTTGGCTTCCTCACAGGTATTTTTTCAGGGTGGAGACTCTATTTTTATTTTGCCACTGAGAAAATAGCCACATGACCACTTAGACTAAAAGAGATTCCTCTAAAGCACTTTCTATTTTGTGCTGCTCAGGATTTTTAGGGGCTATCTATCATGTGTGAGAGCCAGAGTGGGCTGAATGGCTTGAGAGGAAAAAGGCAGAAAGAAGTGGGTGGAATCAACTCGAATTCTTCAAATCCTTTCATCAAGTCATCTACTTTTGCCTATTTTAAATGGAGCAATTTTGAAATTGATTTGCTGCTAAAAGTAATTTGAAAATCACCATATTTGAGGCTAAGGGGGACCTAGGTCATCTTGTCACAGGGAAGTTAATGACTAAAGATAAAATTCAGCTTTACAGACAAGGCAAAACAAAGATTTGAAAAAAAAAGTGGCTCATGATGTAATACACAGATAAATATGGTCAGAAGAGAAAACACAGGACCAACTGCAACAGGAGAAAGAATTTCTTTAATATTTGGGATTGAGAAAGCACAGAGAAGCCTGAAAGCACCTACAGTCACATGTGAAGAGAGCTAAGATGAATCTCTTAGCAAACAGAAAGTGAGGGTGCCTCTAGCCACCTGCAGGTAAACATTATATTATATTCATCCACTAGTGAGCAAAGATTAGTGCTGAAACCATGTCATCCACACCTACATAAAATAAATCATAACTATTTTCATGTAGGTTTCTGATTACACACCTGATTTGGTGCCCTATATTGATTAATTTTGTCTATTATTTCCAAAGCCTTATGTTAAAAAAAAAAATCAAAACTGACTCATTACCCCAGAGGATTTGAATTTTAGTATCTGAGGATAAACTGTTACTAAAGCAGCCAGTCATCTATTATTCAATATTGGGCACCAAACATGTACTGAAACTTTCTTTTTTGGGGGGTCGGGCAGTAGCGCAGCAGATTAAGTGCAGACAGCGCAAAGTGCAAGGACCAGCATAAGGATCCCTGTTCAAGCCCTGGCTTCCCACCTGCAGGGAAGTCGCTTTACAAGCGGTGAAGCAGGTCTGCAGGTGTCTCTCTTTCTCTCTCCCTCTCTGTATTCCCCTCCTCTCTCCATTTCTCTCTGTTCTATCCAACAACGATGACATCATCAACAACAACAATAATAACTACAACAACAGTAAAACAACAAGGGCAACAAAAGGGAAAATAAAAATAATAACAAAAAATTTTTAAAAGAAACTATTTATTTATTTATTTATTTATTTATTTATTGTCTCCAGGGTTATCACTGGTACTCAGGTGCCTGCACTACAAATCCACTGCTCCTGGAGGCTATTTCTTTTTTTTTTTCTTTTTAATTTTTTAAATTATCTTTATTTACTTGATAGAGACAGCCAGAAATCTAGAGGGAAGGGTGGGATAGAGAGAAAGAGAGACAGAGAGATACCTATAGCACTGCTTCACCACTTGTGAAGCTTTCCTCCTGCAGGTGGGGACCAGGGACTCGAACCTGGCTCCTTTCACACTGTAACATGTGCGCTCAACCAGGTGCGCCACCACCCGGCCCCTGGAGGCTATTTCTTTTCCCCTTTTGTTGCCCTTGTTTATCATTGTTGTTGTTGTTATTGCTATCACTGCTGGATAGGACAGAGAGAAATCAAGAGAGGAGGGGAAGACAGAGAGGGGGAAAGAAAGATAGACACCTGAAGACCTGCTTCACTGTCTGTGAAGTGACTCCCCTGCAGGTGGGGAGCTGGGGGTTCAAACTGGGGTCCTTACACCAGTCCTTGTGCTTTGCACTATATGCACTTAACCCACTTATCTTCCATACTTTCACACCTCAGTGTGCCCGTATGCCCTTATAACAGCCTTTCTAGTTACTATGAGAAAGCATTATTAAGGGATGGGCCTTGCTCTAATATGTATGAAAAAAAATAACACTGTTTTCCTTTCTTTGAATATTAAGTCTAGAAGATAAACGGTCATGCGGCTTTTATTTATTTATTTTTTTAATGCTCAATGTGCAAAATGCCTCCCAGAAATTCTCCCTCTCTTCTTAAAACTCAAATGCTAGGATTTATTTCTTGGGTCAATTTTTATTAAGGCAATCTGTTCTTATCCTCACCAAGCCAACAAGTTAGGATGCAGTGAACTGTGCATGGGGAGAAATGGGGAGGAGGGTGTTCAAAAGGTCCTTACCTGACTGCACAGCTCTAAGTTCTCTGAATATACAGCAATTTGCTGCCTTGGCTGCTCTTCCTCTGACAAGTCTTGGGCCAACAGGATGAGGACATCAAAACCAAACTTGTTCATGAATGCTTTCAAATCTCTGGTGATACTGTTGTGAAACATACAGTTCTGAAACAACAAACAATTTGAAAACAATGTCAAACTATCCAGCTTTGGTGAGTTGTGTCACAAACTTGTCCACTCTTAGAATATGTTATGACAGGTATTTATATCTTGGACATAAAGAAAATAAACATTCTACTTTGAGAAAGTTAGAAAAAGCTGTCTTGCTATTGTTTGAAACATACAGTGGGTCAGGAGGTGCTGCACCTAGTAAAGCAGTCATGTTACCATGTGCAAAGACCTGCATTCAAGTTCTAAGTCTCTGTGTTCAAGTCCTGAATCCCCACCTGTAGGAGGTGGGAACATTTCACAAGTGGTAATGCAGTGATGAAGATATCTCTTCTTCTCTTCCTCTCTCCCCCCACCCCAGTTCTCTCTGTCTCTATTAGAAAGAAAGAAAGAAAGAAAGAAAGAAAGAAAGAAAGAAAGAAAGAAAGAAAGAAAGAAAGGAAGGAAGCAAAAGAAGGGGGGACAAATTGATCATTAGTATTAGGGGAATCTCTCTGTAGACACTGGATCCCAGAGATAATCCTAGTGACAAAAACAAAACAAGAAAATAACATACAACAGAACAACATGGTGGTTAGGGGTGTTGATAGATTGAGTTGAATCCAAGATGCAGGACCCTTAGACAGAAACATAATATATATGTTTAAACCTATAATGTTAAAGTGTCAACTCTGCTTTGCTTTCATAAATCAAGAAATGGAGTTTCTACCATTATCACTAAGAATAGTTTAGATAATAACACATAGGATAAAGAATGCGAAAGCTGGGGAGTCGGGCGGTAGCACAGCAGATTAAGTGCACATGGTGCAAAGTGCAAGGACTGGAGTAGTTGAGGATCCTGTTGGATCCTGGCTCCCCAACTTCAGGGGAGTCGCTTCACAATCGGTGAAGCAGGTCTGCAGGTGTCTCTCTTTCTCTCCCCCTCTCAGTCTTCCCCTTCTCTCTTCATTTCTCTCTGTCCTATCCAACAACAACAACAACAATAATAACTACAACAATAAAACAACAAGAGCAACAAAAGGGAATAAATAAATAAATAATTTTTTAAAAAGAATGTGAAAGCTATCAAGGGAGGGGATTGGATACGGAGTTCTGGTGGTAGGAACTGTGTGGATTTGTGCCTCTCTTATCCTATGGTCTTGTCAATATTTCAATTTTATAAATAAAAATTGTTTAAAAAGGAGGAAGAATACACACACACACACACACACACACACACACACAGAGTTATAAATTACACAGTTACAGTTAACCCGTATCTGTGACCTTGAGAGAATCACTGTAGTATCCAATGGAGAGAATGGGGATATAGAACTCTGGTGGTGGGAATGGTATGGCATTGTACTCCTGTTATTTTTATTTAGTTAGTTAGTTAGTTCTGTTAATCACTAATAAAAATTGAAAGAACACATCCTAACATTTTCCTATAAAATATTTATTCAAATATCATAATTATTTGAATTTTTACAAAATACACTTTTTCTCATATTGTCCATTGGATGTAAGAATGTCTGCTGACTATTATTACAACCTATCCCTAGAAAAATGAGAATATGTTATTGCTCCTTTCTAATGAGCACTAATCATTTTAATGATTGTTTTTATTTTTTAATTTATTTTTCTCACCATGTGGAGACTCCATGCCTGCACAATTTCTCCACTCACAGCTCTCTCCATTTTATTTTAGATAGAGTGTGAGAGACAGAGAGGGATAATGAAATAGAGAGTGATAGATAGCTAGAAAGAGATGGAGAAACAACACAGTATATCCCTACCACTTATGAAGCTTCCCCATTCAGGTGTTCCCATGTGGTAACGAGAGGCTTAATCCTGGATTCTCATGCACGTTAAAGTGTGTGCTCTATGGGGTGAGCGACCTCCTGCCCCGCCCCCATGACTGCTTTTAACTCAAAGCAGAAAACCCAAAGATTCACCAAGCTGAGTTCACTTAAATTTTTCCGAAAGACCTGTGAAAGTTCTGTGATATCAGATCTGTTTTCTTTGTGTGGTTACTAAGGAGAAATGAATAATTAAAGAAAAATAGTCACTACCACATAGCACCTGGACCTGTGACTTACATCATCTTTGCAAATAGATTGGCCTTTTTGAGCTTTATTTCCTACCATGAGAATCACAACACTGGCATGACTGCCTCTCTAAAGAAATATAGTATAGACCAGATGGTATTCACTAGCATAATACCCTGCATATGCTAGTTACCTAAGAAATGTTTGTTGGGCTATTTATACACTTTTCCCATCTTTGGGAGCTACTCTCTTTCCTGATCCAGTTTTCTAGTCCTATTCCCAACTCTGATACCATCTTCCCAGACAATGTTTTCAGTTCACCTGCATTTTAGCTATTAGGCTCAGGCAAAAATTAGAATAAACCTAAAACAGACTTCCTAGCTTCTTCCAACATGAAGACCCCCAATCTCATCTGCTATATTCTTTTTTTTTAATATTTATTTATTTATTTTATTTATTTATTCCCTTTTGTTGCCCTTGTTGTTTTATTGTTGTAGTTATTATTGTTGTTGTCGTCGTTGCTGGATAGGACAGAGAGAAATGGAGAGAGGAGGGGAAGACAGAGAGGAGGAGAGAAAGATAGACACCTGCAGACCTGCTTCACCGCCTGTGAAGCGACTCCCCTGCAGGTGGGGAGCCGGGGTTCGAACCGGGATCCTTATGCCGGTCCTTGTGCTTTGCGCCACCTGCGCTTAACCCGCTGTGCTACAGTCCGACTCCCCATCTGCTATATTCTTATCTTTAGGTTCTGGATTATTAAATTGTTCTGCTTTATATCTTAATGCTTTTCAGCCTCCAAGTTGCAGATGCTACCATGACACCAACCTGATTTCCCTGGACAGATGACTTTACCAATGTGTCCTGGAATACCACCTCCCCAGAGTCCTACCCAACTAGGGAAAGATAGACAGGCTGGGGGTACGGATACACCTGTCAACACCCATGTTCAGTGGAGAAGCAATTACAGAAGCTAGTCCTTCCATTTTCTGCTACCTATAAAGATCTTTTGGTCCATATTCCCTGAGGGATAAAGAATAGGAAAGCTTCCAATGGAGGGCAGGGGATATGGAATTCTGGTGGTGGGAATTATATGTAATTATATTCCTTTTATACCACAATCTTGTCAGGCATTATTAAATCACTAATAAAAATTAAATATATCAGAAGGAACCCAGAAAAATCAGTGCCAACCAAGGTTCTCCTTATATGAAGCTAAATGAACTGGGATGTCAAGCTTGATTCATAACAGGTAATCAAATAGTACACTCAGGCATCCTTACACGACACTGAAGAGACTTTGAGGAGTGGTGGGAATTGCACCCCTCTTATCCCACAGTCTTGTCGATCATTACTAAATCACTAATTAAAAAATAAAATGCTATAAATAAAATTTTAAAAATTAAAAAAAGAAAAAAGAAAAAAAGAAATGTTGGTTGGATGACTGGAAGACATAAACACAAAGTCCCCTTGTGCTACATCACCCGCTATCATAGCATATATGCCCTAGTGCATATACACTGTCATTGTATATCTGCTGACAGTTTATTGCACCACTCAATAACAATCACCATGTTGTTCACTCAAGAGATGAAAATAACTCTGTTAATTGTTTTCTTTTTTTTAAATATTTATTTTATTTATTTATTCCCTTTTGTTGCCCTTGTTGTTTTTTTTTTATTGTTGTAGTTATTATTGTTGTTGTCGTTGTTGGATAGGACAGAGAGAAATGGAGAGAGGAGGGGAAGACAGAGGGGGGAGAGAAAGATAGACACCTGCAGACCTGCTTCACCGCCTGTGAAGCGACTCCCCTGCAGGTGGGGAGCCGGGGTTCGAACCGGGATCCTTATGCCGGTCCTTGTGCTTTGCACCACCTGCGCTTAACCCGCTGTGCTACAGCCCGACTCCCTGTTAATTGTTTTCTGATAAAAGTCATCCGAATTACGCTTGCTGCTGGTAAAAGATGAAAGCAGCAGCACAATTGTATACCATAGCATGTGAAACAACCACATTCTTCCTCCTCAGATAACTGTTGAGATAAGTTGAACAATACATATGAATGCAGGTTTTTTTTTTCTATCCCCTGATTAATGTGTGCATGTGATACTCTTTGGAACTAATGAACTTGATACTTATGATTTAGATGATTTATCAGTCACTCAGAACATCCACGACACTGTGTAATTACTCGGTAACTCTGTTGAGCTGAATCTCAAGGTCACTGAAGCACATGAGACACTTAGCAGAGGGATGGGCCCAGCTCCCACACTTCAGGAAACTGTTGTCTATTCCCATAGCAGCCACTCTTACCAGGCACCCTACAGTCTACTTTTCATGTTTCTGATTACAAAGAATTGCACATGGGAATTCACAAAGATCTGAGGATATATTGCTAATGATTACCAGAGATCCATTACATTGGCATGGGAATGAAATCTGTAATGCTTCTACAAAAGAGCTTCAGGAAGCCTGTGCTTCAAAATACACTGTCAACTTTCATACTCATTATTTCCTGACAAAGAATTGTAGTAACCATCTTTAAATATATATCAAAAGTTTATGTTATGCACAATAGAAGCAGATATTTATAAAGTAGTATTTTTCTTCATTTAAAAAGTGTTTAATTAATAATAGAGGGAGACTGAGAGAAGGGTCAAGAGAGAAAGAGAATTAGAACTGGTACATGTGATATTGTGGATTGGACTTGGGACTTCATGCTTTTAAGTCCAAACACTCTAGAATTTTTTTCTTTTTAATCAGTTTTTATGCTACAGGTAATCTACATTCAATAGATAAAATTATTTAAAATTATTGTCAGCATTATCAATCAAGAACCTTAATGATAAGCATTATGTCATTATGAAACATAAAAGAATGGACTGGACAGTGGCACACCTGGTAGAACACACACACTTATCATTCTGTGTAAGGACCTGTGTTTAAGTCTCTGGTTCCTGCATGCCCTGTTGCCCTTCCACTCTTCCACCCCCACACACAGAGGGGTAGTTTTACAAGTAGTGGGGCACTGCTGCATTTCTCTCTCAAAAGAAAAAATAAAAAGCATAACCATGAGTGGTGGAGTTGTGCAGGCACAAAGCCCCAATTGTAGCTCTAGAGGCAAAAAACAAAACAAACCAAAAAAACATAGAGAGAGACACAAAAGAAGAAAAGGGAAATAAGAAAAGACAACGACTGTTTTTATCTCCAATGACTAAAGGCATTGGTCAGGAAGCCCACCATTTTCCTTTCAAAATCTCTTTTCCATTATGTACACAAAACCACAACCTACTTTTAGAAGCTTATGAAAAAAGAGACATTTCTAAAAGAGTCTCACATGTAGTGGTAATGATTATGATATTCCAAGACACTCACTCAGACTCACTCAGACAAGAGAAGGGAGGTTTCACTGGCACAAGATACGGATTCAGTAGGATCAGCATTATTCAAAGCTGTACTTGTGGAACACTTGTAATTGAAAAAAAATTCTGGCTGTGCTTCAATCAGTTTGATGTCTTCTGTGTTAAAATGATAGTCCCAGGATTTTTTTCTGGACTCATATCCAATAACATCTACAACACCAGACATCTTAAAATGCAGCATTTTAGGCCAAGCACCAGGCTATGGAAGCAGACAGAACCTACATTTTCACAAAACCCAAGTGATCTAAAATTGAAATCTGAAAAGTATTGTTCTAGGTAGGGATATTTTTATAGATTTACTTTTGTGTGTGTGTGTGTGAGAGAGAGAGAGAGAGAGAGAGAGAGAGAGAGAGAGAGAGAGAGATGGAGAGAGAAAAAGAAGGGGAGGGGGGAGGAAGAGGCAAAGCAGCTAGATCACTGCTCAGCTTTGACATATTTGGTGCCAGGGATGCACGTGGGGGGGGGGGGCATCTCATGCTTGCAAATACTGTGCTCCACTGCTGAACTTTCTTTCAACCTCAAAGAAGGCATTTGCAAATTGATATATTTACTAGGACCCAATCTTTTGGGCTCTCTCAATGCTATTAATTTTACTAACTTAAGTGCTCAATTTCTTGCTCCTCACACTTGCTTTAACATAAAAAGTGTGTGTGTGTGTGTGTGTGTGTGTGTGTGTGTGTGTGTGTGTGTGTGTGTGTGTGTGTGTGTGTGTGTGTGATTTAGCCAGTTCTCATGTGGCAGGTCGAAGATTGTGTATAAAATTCTGTATTTTTTCCGGTAACTGAAATAATTCCTCTAATCAAGATCTCTAGAATAACACTGCTAGTTTTCAACTGGGTGGTCTTGAATTCCACAAGATCATATGAAGTATCAATAAAACAAAGATTTCTGTGTATCACAGACATATTAAAGAAACAAAATACTTTTTATAAAATTACAATTTATAACAATTCTTAAACAGATCGACAGCAACTCTATCCTGTCTAACCTAATAAAACTTTAAAGTAGATTCAAGCTTCCTGGCTTTAGTAAGAAATCTCATGTTTAAAACAAAGTCAGACAAGGGAATGAGTGAGGATCTATAGAAATCTGGGAGGCAAAGTCTGTTTGTTCTGCTTTTATGCCGATGCTGTTTGCATAGGAGATAATTTATTATTGTCTTCTAGCTATGCAGGGAGTCATGTGCTGCTCCAGCTCTTATGTTGCTGACAAGCTAGGCTGGCCCTGAATAAACATCACTTCATCATCAACGAAACCCAACTGTAGATACAGGTTGGCATTTTATCCTCTCCATCTGCCTGCTACCTGATAAATTACTGTTTTAGTTACATGTATACAAATACTATTTGTTAATCTGCTCAAATGTCTTCAAAATGTTTCTTCTACCTTAAGTTAATTATATACATGTACATTGTATAGATGTCCTCTCTCTCTCTCTCTCTTTCACCTCAGTTTGGCAAAGATTTAGAAAACAAAAAGTTCAGGGGACTGGATGGTGGCACACTGGATTAAGTGCTCATAGTACAAAGCACAAGGACCCCAGTTTGAGCCCCCCAGCTCTCCACCTGCAGGGGGGTCGCTTCACAGGTGGTAAAGTAAGTCTGAAAGTGTCTATATTTCTCTCTTCCTCTCTATCTTCCCCATCTCTTTCAATTTATCACTGTTCTATCCAATAAAATGGGGGGGGATGGCCACTAGGAGCAGTCACTTAGTAGTGCAGGCAACAAACCCCAGTGATAACCCTGGAGGCAAAAAAATAAAATAAAATAAAATAAAATAAAATAAATGAAGAAATGAAAAAAAAAATCCTTTCAACAACCTTCCTGGAAGATCCCAGTCTAAGGTTATTACAGGAATTTAGGAAGTTTCTTTTTATCAACACAAAACCCAGGATACTCCCAGTAGTTAGTAAGAAGGAAACGACTGCTCCTTTTCAAAACATTCTGTTATAAGTGATTCAACAGACATCATCACTAAACATTTTTAGAGGTCACAGTCATTTTGCTTGAGTAACCTTTAGTATGAGAATTAGTAGGAAGGCTTGGAAAGGCTTGGCTAACCTCTGAGGTATAGATAGATGTCAAGGGTTGGAAGGAAGGAAGGAAGGAAGGGGGGGCGGAAGGTAGGAAAGAAGGAAGGAAAGGGAAGAAGAAAAAATAAAAGGAAGAAGAGGAAAGAAAGGAAAAGAAAAGAAAAGACAAAGAAAAACTGAGAGGCTGAGAAGATATAGTTTTAGCACACTAGACTTACATAACCAAGACCCCCAGATGTCAAAAGTTCCAGGTTCAACCCCTGGCACCACTATATACCAGAGCTGAACAGGGCTTTGGTCTCTGTCTCTAACTCTGTCTCTGTCTGGAAAATAAATCTTTTTTTAAAAAAAGATCATGATGACAAAGGCAGGAAATAGGAATGATGTAACTTTGGGGACAGGGCAGTGGCACACTGAGATGAGTGCACACATTCCCATGCCTAAGGACCCAGGTTCAGGCCACTGGTCTCCACCTGCAGGGGGATGGCTCATAAATGGTGAAATAGTGCCAAAGGCATCTCTCTCTCTCTGTCTCTGTTTCTGTCTCTCTCTCTTTCTCCTGCTCTATTTTCCCTTCCCTCTCAATTTCTCTTTCCTATCAAATATAAGGGGAGATAAAGGCTACCAGGAGTGGTGGATTCATTGTGTAGGCACTGAGCCCCAGCAATTCACTGGTGGCAATAAAAAAGAAGAAAGAAATGACACATTACTATAACAATAATGATAGCAATAGTGTTCAAGAAATTTGTTACATTTGTGATTGAAAGTGCACAAATGAATGCAGAGGAAAACCAGTTGAATTTCAAAAGTTTCTTGATACACTTCTTACTTTTTACTGTTGCTTTTTTTTTTAAACTGGGATGAGAAAAGTTTAACATCCTCAAAAGGAAGAGTTCTTGTAAATCAATCAGAAAAATAGAAACAGCAATAGAAAATTAGCAAAAGAACATAAAATATCATTCACAATAAAAATCCAAATTGCTGATAAAATATATAGTCATTGTTAATCAAATAAATCTTTTAATAATAAAATATTTGGTGACCAGGCAGTGGCATACCCCATTGAGCACATACATTACTATTGACCCAGGTTCAAGTCCAAGGTTCTCACCTGTAGGGAGGAGTGATGACCCTTTTCTATTTTGCCTTTCTTCTAAATCTCTCTGTCCTATTAATTAAAAGAAGTAAAGTAAACATTTTTTCATTGCCATCAGGATTATTGCTGAGGAGGTTTTTTTTCCCCCTTGTTTTCATTTGATAGGACAGAGGAAAATGGGGGGGGGGGCAGAGAAACAGAGAGAAACAGAGACAACTGCAACACTGCTTCACTGTTCCTAAAGCTTCCCCTTGATGGCCTGGGACTTGAACCTGGGTCCTTGTGCATGGTAACGTGTGCATTCAACCAGGTGTGCCACCCACCACCTGAACCAAAAATATTATTTTCTTTTCCTATCACTTGTAATATTTCTGGATGAGTATTTTTTGGAAAATCTTTAGTAATATATATATTTTTTCAGAGAGAGGAAGAGAGAACACAGCACTATTATCAGATAAATGCAAATAAAGATAATAATGGTATACCACTTGACACATGCAAGAATGTCTTACATTAGAGGGGACACAGACAACATATGCTGCTGAGGATAAGAGAAAAAAGGAACCTTTCTATATAGTAGTATATAGGTCAATCCATAGTAGTCAATCCATAGTATATAGAGTCAATCCACTATGGATTGACTCTCATTATTTCTATCATTTGACCTTTAAATGTTTTATAAACTTCAGTGAGTTTTAATCCTAATGCTAAGATTTGCCATTTAGGTCAAGCATGCTGAACTACATACAAAAGCCAGCATTTCTGGAGGTAATATAGTGGTAGAGTTCTGGACTCAAACAAGCATGAAGTCCTGAGTTCGACCCCCCCAGTGCATATGCCAGATGCTCTTCTGGCTTCTCTGTGTTTCTCTGTCTCTCTTTGTGTGTGTCTCATGAAATAAAATAATTTTAAAAATCTAGATCTAAATTATTGGAATATATTGAGTAAGTCCGTTATTAAATGAACTAAATTATTTTCTAAAAATCAACAAGCAATCCCCAGATTTAGTGAGCTTGAAATTGCTTCCTTTTTGTAGGATAAGTAAAATCAAGTAAGAAGGTAGGTTGGTTTTGGATAAAAATCACTGTGAAAATTAAAACAAGATCTTGTATTGCTTCACTTTTGAGGATAATGAGCTCTAGAAAAACAATTTGACAATCTGTAACTACTTTGTAAGCACAGTGGCCAGCATAGATTGCTGAGTTTCTGAAATTTAAGAGTATCGTTTGACATTTATACTCTGCATGGATTTATTTCTAGACTTAATATTATTTTTTTATCAAGATATAGGAAAAATGCTGAGGTATGTACACAAATGTTCTAACTGAAAGCTTTATGATTTATGCTACCAAAATTTCATTATGATGTTTAAAATATTCAGCAATAACAAAGTCTGATAATTTTGACAGGAAAATGATTTATGAGAACACAAAATGCATAAATTAAGATTTTATTTATTCTGTTTTTCATATATTCTTTAATTGGTAAGCAAAGATATCTCCCACGTTCTCACCAGATGTCATTTTAAAAAAAACTATTGTTCTTATTTTTATTTTTATAAGCTAGCCAAGAATTTTAATAGTAAAAACTGTACTGGGCTTATTAGAATTATTATCACATATATTTTGCAACTAAAGTAAGGTAAAACCCATTATTGTTATTTATAACTAAAAAGAGATGTCTTTTGCAAAGGTATTTTATGAAAATTAATACTACAATATGTAAGTGAACAACTACCATGTGTGTATATAAACACACATATCAATATCAATTATCACTAAAATAAACTATAAATTGCTTAACATATACTTAGTAAAGTATTACTTTTTACTTAACACTGTGTTACATTCTTTGAATCATCTCATTTAAACTTTAAGCTACCCCAATGAAGCAGGCAACATCATCTCTATTTTACATTGAGAAAATGAAAGCTTTGTAAAGGTAAGGAAATTAATTCATATATCTCAGACTTGTGAGAAATGGGATTCAGTCTAGGATAGTCTGAATTCAAAGCCCACATTTTAATTTGTTATCCTTGAATGAGAAGATTACTACCACAAATGCCATTAATTCATTCAGTCTTCAGTTTAATAAATAAAATACTTTTGCTATTATGTGTATTTCTGCTTACCACAGATTCTTGCTTGTCACCATCCATATACAAGCAATATAATCTTTGATTTTAGTAAATTCTAATATACGTTATTTATGTTTTTATATATTTTTAAATTTTTTATTTATAAAAAGGAAACACTGAAAAAACCATAGGATAATGGGGGTACACACAATTCCCATCACTAGAACTACACATCCCATCCCCTGCTCTGATAGCTTTTCTATTCTTTATCCCTCTGGGAGTATGGACCCAGGGTCATTATGGGGTGCAGAAGGTGGATTGGGGAGAGAGAGATAGACACCTGCAGAGTAGGTCTGCAGGTGTCTATCTCTCTCTCCCCAATCTCTCTCATTTTCTTTCTGTACTATCTAATAAAAAAATTAGAAAAAGGAAAAAAAAACAGCTGCAGGGAGTGGTGGATTTTAATGCTGGCACCAAACCCCAGAAATAACCCTGGTGGCAATAAAAATAAATACATAGGGGGCAGGGCAGTAGCACAGCGGGTTAAGTGCACGTGGTGCAAAGCACAAGGACCGGTGGAAGGATGCTGGTTCGAGTCCCTGGCTCCCCACCTGCAGGGGAGTCACTTCACAGGTGGTGAAGTAGGTCTGCAGGTGTCTATCTTTCTCTCCCCCCCTCTGTCTTCCCGTCTGCAGGTGTCTATCTTTCTCTCCCCCCCTCTGTCTTCCCCTCCTCTCTCGATTTCTCTGTCTATCCAACAACAGCAACAACAATAATAGTAACAACATCGATAAACTACAAGGGTAACAAAAGGGAAAAAATGGCCTTCAGGAGCAGTGGATTCATAGTGCAGGCACCGGGCCCCAGCAATAACCCTGGAGGCAAAATAAATAAATACAAGAACATTACTATGGCATATGCAATGCTAGGAATCAAACTCAGTATCTCATGAATCCAAGTCCAGTTCTCCACCAACTCTGTAACTTTCCTGATGATCATTTTTTCTTTTACCTTGATAGGTCAGGGATTTTATTAGGAAGGACCTACAGTATCACCATCATTCCAAACAAAATCTTCTTTTAAGGGTACAACTATGGAAGACAAAATAACTATCAATCTGCAGATGCTCTAATTTAGGTTAAGCATGTCTGAGTGTCAAAGGAGACACTAAGAGTCTTTAAGCAACTGCCATATAAGGTCACCACTGAATGACTCAAAACAGAGGGAAAAGAGCACCTATTCATTGAAATGTGAAAATCAGTTTTATTTTTATTTTGTTTTATTTATTTATTTTTCTTGTTCATCTCAGGGCTGGGTTTTGTTCCACCAAGAACTAGAATGAATAGAGGTGTGGGTAAGGAGGACATGGTACTGGAATACTACTCAACTATAATGATAATGCCGCTTGCAACAACATGGATGGGCCAGAGGAGACTGTACTTCGTGAAATAATGCAGATGGAGAAAGAAAAACACGGGGGCCGGGTAGTGGTGCATCTGGCTAATCACACATATCATGGGGAAGGATCCGGGTTCCAGCCCCCAATCCCCATCTGCAGGGTGAATGCTGCAGAAAATCAGTTTTAATGTCCAGACAAAAAATCATTTGTCCCTATGCACATATCATTTGTCATTAATGGAAAGACTAGGAGGGAAAGGGAAAGAAGAAAGGAGGTAGATGGAGCAGAAATTTTTCTAACTTATTCTGAAAGCATAGGTTTAAACTAAAAACATTTTATTTTTTAATATTTTGTTTATTTGTAGAATTGAGAGGGAAGGGGTCAAGAGGTGGCACACTGGGTTAAGCGCATATGGTACAAAGCACAAGGACCCATGTAAGGATCCTGGTTCGAGCCCCCAACTCCCCACCTATAGAGGGGTCGCTTCACAAGCAGTGAAGCAGGCCTGCAGGTATCTTTCTCTCTACCTCTCTATCTTCCCTTCCTCTGTCAATTTCTTTCTGTCCTAACCAATAAAATGAAAAGAAAAAAAAGTCTTCTAGGAGCAGTGAATTCATAGTGCAGATGCCAAACCCCAACAATAACCCTGAAGGCAATAAATAAATAAACAAATTAATTAATTAATTAATTGAGAGGGAGGGGGAGATAGAGAAGAAGAAGAAAAGAGAAATAGCTGCAACATTTTTCCACCTGTGAAGCTTCCTATCTGCAGGTGGGAACTGGGTGCTTGAACCTAGGTTCTTGGACTCTAACATGTAAACTATACTGTGTGTGCTTCTTTCCAGCCCCTAAAGATATTTTTCAATAAAGTAGGTTGAATTAAAATCAAGTGACTTGAGCTCTATCCCCATCCTTATTGCTTCTATAAAAAAGCTTAGAAATGCCCTGGAGAAAGATGCTGATATGTTGATATACTGTATTTCTTAGAAGAGTGTGGTCCTAGGAAAACTCTCACAATTGGTTAATAGTCGATTAATCACATTACTGGGATGTGGCAAGAACCACAAACAATTAAAGACAAATAGGTCACGGTCACATTAACTAGCTCAATCTAAATGTGCACTTATTTTATGGAAAGATCTATTATTGACAAGATTTCTTGATTCATTATGGATTTAAAGACTCAGTGATAATATGGCTAGAATGATCCAGTAGGATCAGGGAAATGCTCTATCAAAATAATAAGTTGTATCCATAGTCATATATATACTTATATATATGTTAAAATTATTCCTATTGGTTTGTTTTGAGTCGTGAGCCTGAACATATATAGTTCCTTAAATTTTTCCTTTGCAAAAACAAATTATCTAGTTTGAACAGTATTTCAAGAAAGCAGGAGACACTCTTTCTTCTCTGGGTGCTTCTCTGTGATTGATGGAAGCCACCAGACTAATCTCTGGAGCACTTGCTGTACATGTGCATTACACACACTTCTGATTTTTCTAAGCTGTGTCAATATTAACCTGACCAAATGAAGATCAAACTGTCTCTTTTGTTCCTCATGCTCTTCACATGGGGAGCACAATATGGCTCTTGTCAGAGGTGCTTCATCATTTGGGCTCAAGGAAACTGTCAGTACAATTTGGGATCCGTTCTTCTTGGGCAGATATCCTAATGAAGCCTTTCTGCTGACAATTCATTTGCTAAAAATACCCAACATTAACCAAGTTTATGTGGGGATATGGTTGTGTCCCCTTTGCTATCAACTCAATTAAGTAAATAATTTCATTTTTTATGACTAAAATTTTATATAACAAGGCATACACTCCTCACCTCCCACAAATGCGTTCGTGGTAGCTTCCATTTGCTCACTGATCAACTTTATGACATTCTTAAATTGGAATATAATAGGGTAAACACCAATCTTCAAGCACACACGCAGAGCCAACAGTCTGTGTGTGCCATTTGTTGCAATCTAAGCTAATTACCAGAAATCCCCTCCTTCAAACAGATACAAGATGGGGTTTGTGGTTTTGATTTCATTTTGGAGACCTCCATGTGGAGGGAGCTTGAGGAACTCATTTTCAGGTAAGGACATTCTGTTGTCATGACCTATCTAGCCACAAGTCATAGAAACCACTCAAGCTATTAAAAGGAGATGGGAGTGGCTTTTAAAGAAGTCAGGGGAAACTGGGAGAGCATCAGGAAAAAGAGCAGGGGTTAGAAGGATATATGGGTTGCCCAGCTTCTCCATCCTTTTCTGCCTTCATTCTCCTTTTTGAGAGTCAACTAGTGTCTCACATGTGGTGGGAAACATGAATGACTACAAGTGCACCGCAGAGCTTTAGGTTTTAGCCTCAATCTTCTCCTTCTTGGTCTTGAGTTTGAAAATCCTGAAGATGGAATTCTGGTTATTTCCACTTGAGTTGGGTGCCTACTCTATACCAATCAATTGTGGTTGGAATGACTACAAAATACAGAAATGCCACTTGATATAATCAGGATGATGGATAAGAGTTATTTCCACAAAGAAGAGTTCTGAGAATATAAAGCCATAGTGTGCACCCTAGATATCAAAAATAAAGATCTAGCATGCACACATACAAGCATACACATACACTCTAACAACATTTCCACACAGGTCAATTTCCCAGATTCTCATTTTATTTCCAAGACCAGTCAAGCCACCAGTCATTGGTAGAGACATACAGCTTCAGGAAAGAACTCCAGAAAAGTAATTTAGTTGACATTTATTTCCACTGAAGCCTGTACTTCAGTTGAGTAAAGCATCATAAAGAGGACTGACTGTAGCTGAGGAGACTGCATAGTAGTTACACAAAAAGACTTTCATATCTGAGACTCTGAGATACCTGGTACAATTCCTAGCTGAGCAGTGCTCTGGTCTCTTTGTATCTATCACTCTCATTCTTTCATAAATAAGTAAATAAATAAATAGTTTAAAATAAATAAAGAGGATTGACAAGACAACACTATAAAAGTGCTAAAAAGACACCATAAAGTTCCTAATGAAATATTGTCTGCTTAGACTCAGATACCCTCCTCACCTACTTCCTATTACACTTCCCTCACTCACTCCAAAGCTAACCTTATCAAGGAAAGGACTGCAAAAGCTGAATAAGGGGAAGAGACTGGCATACTTTAACAATGACTCTTTATTCACTATCAGGCCACCCCATCAGCTGGAACCCTATTCGGGGAGTCCTGAGATTCCCAAACAGACATGATGGGCCTAGACCTTGAATAAATCCCTCTCTCCATTGTTACCTTTCATTTCTATCAGTAACAACAATACACCCTTTTGTGAGTCCCCATAGGACCTTGCCCTCAACTTGGATCAACGATGTTAATGTTCCATCCTCTGAAGGGAGACTGAACAGCATACTCTATGTTCTACCTGAGGAAGATGGGTCTTGAAACTGGAGCAGCTTGGAATGACCTACTCATGACCACAGAATATGAGCTCAGATCTACAGGGATGCAGAGGCCACTTCGGCTCCTAAGCTGAATATGAGTCCCTGATCAGATCAAATCAATGGGGTTTACAGTCAACAATATTTATACACCTTTCCCAAATTTGGGAGCTACTCTCTTCCCTGATCCAGCTTTCTGGTCCTTTTACCAGCCATGACATCACCTCCCCAGACAATAACTGGGGTCCACCTGCCTATCAGATTTCAGGCTCAGAAAAAACAAACAACAACAACAAAAACTAGTATAGTCATGGTCCCTTTGGAATATAACTAAAATAGGTCTACTAACTATCTACAAAATAGAGACCCCCCAACTCTTTATCTGAACTATTCCAGCCTTTAGACTCATAATTAGTCAACAACTTGTTTGGCTTTATTTGTTAACTCTTTTTTCAGTTACCAGGTTCCAGATGCAAACATGATGTCAACTGAACTTCCCTGGACAGACAACCCCACCAATGTGTCCTGGAGACTCGCTTCCCTAGAGCCCTGCCCCACTAGGGAAAGAGACAGTCTGGGAGTATGGATCCACCTGTCAACACCCATGTTCAGTGGGGAAGCAATTACAGAAGCCAGAGCTTCCACTTTCTGCATCCCATAATGACCCTCAGTCCACACTCCCAGAGGGATAAAGAATAGGAAAGCTATGGGGGTGGGGATGGGATGTGGAGCTCTGGTGGTGAGAACTGTGTGGAGTTGTACCCCTCTCATCCTATGGTTTCTGTCAGTGCTTCCTTTTTATAAATAAAAAATTTTTTTAAGTGCTAAACTGCTAAACTTATAAAATGAAAATTAAGTTTGATCAGTCAACAATACATAATGTCATCTAATCAATCCAGGAAAAAGAAGCAAACCTTCTGAATCTTTAACCTTTCAGGTCAATGTGAGAGATTCTTTTTTGGCCCCTGATATGTACAGGTATTCAAATCTCCACAGTCCTATCAACCCAGGGCACTATTCATTTAGGGCATCTGAGCTAACTGTGGTAGAACAGAAAAGGATGCACAAAGAACAACTAGTTCATGATGCTCGAGCTTTAATTCCCAGAAGAAAAGGCTAGAAAGATAGATAGAAAAAATAAAATAAGATACCCTTACCTGATTGCTTTAGGACTTACCAGGTCACAAAAAATAGTCTAATTACTATGTTGCAGAGTTTCTTAGATATTAGTTGTTACTTTTCCACATATATACAATGCATATAGGTTTCTAAAACAGGACCCAATCTTGGGCTTGTTCTGAGAGCTGTTCCTGTGTTTCAGTCATTTTTGGACTTAAGTCCTCAGTTTGATTCTCTAAGAAACTCACCTAAAGTCAAGTATGTTCTATTTTTCAGGTAACACATTCTGTCTTTTATTATAATAATCCTAATAGATGAGATATGACTGAGACCTTGCAAATGTTCAGTTGAATGACTAGCATTCTTACCCAGTTATAAAATCCATTTCTTGGAATACTACTCAGCTCTTAAAAATGGTGATTTCACCTTCTTCACCCCATCTTGAATGGAGCTTGAAGAAATAATGTTAAGTGAGACAAGTCAGAAACAAAAGAATGAATATGGGATGATCTCATTCACAGACAGAAGTTGAAAAACAAGATCAGAAGGAAAAACAATAATCAGCACTTGGACTGTAGTTGGTATACTGCATCAAAGGAAAAGACACTGAGGTTGTGGGGGTAGGTGGGGTGGGAGGTTCAGGTCCTGAAACATGATGGCCTAGTAGGGGTTGAATTGTTATGTGGAAAACTGGGAAACGTTATGCATGTACAAACTACTGTGTTTTGCTGTCAACTGTAAACCATTAACCCCCCAATAAATAAATTCAAAAAAATCTATTTTTGAGCCTACGTTACCTAAACCTATGTGTTCATGTCAATGATTCTCAATCCTGTGCCTCAGAATCACCCAGGGAGCAGAGAAAGAAAAAAAAAAGGTAAATACTCAAACATGTGCTCATGTAATTTAAATTTAATTGACTTAACAGTAGGGTATGGATATCAGTATATTTTTAAGAGAGTTTAGTTATGTGCAACTAGGATAAAGAACAATGGACTATACTGACATAAGAAGTCAATTTTTGGTACCTGAGGTGGTGTACTCAGCACAGATATTACCATGTGCAAGGACCCAGGTTAGAGCCCCCACTCTCCATCTGCAGGGGGTGATGCTACATGAGTGGTGAAGCAGTTCTACAGGTGTCTTTCTCTTTCCCTCTCTATCTCCCTCTCATCCCTCTATTTTCTCTGGCCTATCCATTAAAAAATAGAAAGAAAAAAAAGTAAAGTGACCACTAGGAACAATGGATTTGTAGTGCAGGCATAATCCCCAGATAACTCTGATGGCAATTAAAAAAAAAAACATCAATTTTCAATTCATACTGTGCAGACATAATTCCTAAATCAGTAATTCTTATTTCTATTCTCCAGTCACTGAGTGCATTTTCAGTCATTGGGGGGAAAACCCGAACTCACATGTTAACATCTCATTTTTTTCAACTCCCTTAATTACACCCCCTGAAACAAGTATATAACAAAATACACTATATGTAAAAGCCTGAGTCTTAAAATAAAACAACCCCAGATTCAGATCCTAGTCTCACACTCTGTCCTCTCTGCACCTCTAGGTAAGTTGTTTGATTGTGCTAAGCTTCAGTTTTATTATTTGGGAAATGAGGAGAGTAACCTACTTTATAAAATGAAATAAACTCAAAAATGCTAGTCTCGGGAATCGGGCGGCAGCACAGAGGGTTAAGCGTATGTGGTGCAAAGCACAAGGACTGGGGTAAGGATCCTGGTTCGAACCCCGACTCCCCACCTGTAGGGGAGTCGCTTCACAAGCGGTGAAGCAGGTCTGCAGGTGTCTATCTTTCTCTCCCCCTCTCTGTCTTCCCCTCCTCTCTCCATTTCTCTCCATCCTATCCATCAACAATAAAACAAGGGCAATAAAAGGGAATAAATAAATATATAAAAAATGCTAATCTCTGGATCTAACTGAGAGTCAGCTCTCAATGAGGGTAGCACCTGTGACAGCAACAGCAGAACTAATAGCAACTGTCACTAACAAGAAATATGTCAGCCAGGTCATTAAATGCTATCTACTCTTCAGTAAGACATAGAGATTATCATTTCACTTTTTGCATTTTAGAAAAACTCCTTTATTTATTTATTTTTGAGGTCCTCTTGTTACATTCAATCACTTAAATTATAAATTGTATACTTTCTGATAAAAAAAAAACGTGAGGGGTCAGGGTGGTGACTCAGCCAGCAATAGAGCTATGTCCTGCTCTGAAGAAAGTGGCAGATTGGTACTCAGCCCTCTCTCTTCCTCTCTCTCTCTCTCAGCCCCCCTCCTCTCTCTCTCTCTCTCTCTCTCTCACACACACACACACACACACACACACTATCCACCCTCAGCTCTGGCTGTGATGCAGGATGTCAAACCTAAGACCTCATACATACAAGTCCTACTTTACTGCTGAGCTATTTCTCTGCACCCCAACTTATTTTTATAGCAAAACTATCAAATTGATAAAAATGTTTGATTAGTTATCCAGATAGTTCAGTGGTCTGGATGACAGATAAAGGAGTTTTTCTTCAGCTCTACTTTTACTGCATAGTTACAGTGAACCCACAGCCCTCAAACTTTAGTTGAATTGGACCAACATGGACAACTTCTACAAATAAACACTTGGGTTTATCTGAATAAAACTTACTTCTACTTTCTTTGACTCTTTAAAAAAAAGAAAAAGAAAAAAATCTATCCAGGAGAAACTCTCCATTCTATTTTATTTATATTAGTAAGTATGATTCAGATAAGCAGTTGATTGGAAACAATTAAAATGGGAAATAACTAAAGATAAAAGTTAATTATAAAATGTAATAGTAATTTTATCTGTGTTTATACATAAAATATTCATCTATTTGTAATATTTTCATGAAATTCCAAGGTCTCTAAAATTATTTCTTGAGCAAGTCACTGATTATGAGGGAAATGCAAATAAAGACAACAAAGATATACCACTTCATACCTGTGAGAATATCCTAATTTAGAAAGGACAGAAACAAGTATTGGGAAGGATGTGGACAGGAAAATCTTATACACTGTTGGTGGGAATATAATTTGGTCCAACTCCTGGGGATTTCTGAGAATATTAGAAATGGACCTACTCTCCAATTTGACAGTTTCTCTCTTGGAGATTTATCCAAAGAAAGCAGAAACATCTATCTAAAGAGACATATGCATACCTATAACTTCAAAGCAATCCAGATGTCCAGTGGCAGAGGAGTGACTAAGAAGTATGTATACACAATGAACACTACTCTGCTGTCAAAAATGATGAGTCTCCTTTAACTCATCTTGGATAGATTTTGAAGGGTTCATGCTAAGAGAAGCCAAAAGAAGGATGAATGCCAGACCATCTCATATATAGGTGAAATTTAATAATCAAGAAAGAGAGGGAAATCACAAGGTAAAACTCAGACTGGGTGTGGTATATTGTACCAAAGCAAAGGATTCTGGGGAAGCAGGGCATGGAAGAGGATGGAAGAGGATAAAAATTGGGTGTGGGGGTGTTATACAGACACCTAACTTTGAAAGATGAGAAATTGTACCCATGTTTCAACAACTGTACTGTTAACCATTTTTGCTCCCCCCCAAAATGATTTGGAAAAAAAATTTCTTGACATGGCTGTATAAGTATTTCCTATGATTGCTTTTGCATAGTTAATACATACAGAGTATAATTTTCAATTCACAGTTTCTGTTCAATTAATGTCAAAGATTATGCATGTGTGAAAACGTTTAAATGTAGATTCCTGCATTTTTATAATCTCCCAATTTTTATAGCTGTTTTTGAGTATGTGTTTTCATTGAAAATATATTTCACTTGAGTCTTTCTAAAGCATCTATCTTAGAAATAACTGTCCTACTCCAATTTCAACAGTTTTAAAAATCATGTAATTACATTAACTATGCAACTGGTACAAACCATTTGGGAAGCAAACACAGCTGATTCTGGGTAAACAATGAAGGGTGTGCCTGCCCCTGTGCAGTTTGAAAACTCTGCAGAGAGTTAGGATCACTCAGCTGAGACTATTAGTATGTGTAACAGAGCAGAATAAAGAACACATTTAGTTCAGCACAACTAGTTAAGGAAGAACAAGAGAGTTTCTACTATGAGATGACAATGTATATGGCCCCATCTCTTCTACCTTCAAAAACAAACTTTAGAGTCACAAGATAAATTAACCAGAACTCTTCAAATTTTAACATATATCATGTTAACCTGATAACCATGAGAATCTTGTTAACCTGTAAATTTATTTTTAAAATTAATTTTATTTTATTGTTTTATTGTTGTTATTGATGTCATTGTTGTTGGATAGGACAGAAAGAAATAGAGAGAGGAGGGGAAGACAGAGAGAGGGAGAGAAAGAGAGACACCTGCAGACCTGCTTCACTGCCTGTGAAGCAACTCCCCTGCAGGTGGGGAGCCGGGGGCTCCAACCGGGATCCTTATGCTGGTCCTTGTCCACATGTGCTTAACCTGCTGTGCTACAGCTCAACCTCTCTAAACTGTAAATTTAAATTTAATAGGTATAGCGTGGTGCCCAGGAGTCTGAACTTCTACAAGTTCCCAGGTGATATTTTATTGCTGGTCTGTGAACTATACCTTGTATAGCAAGAAATCAGCCAATGTTGTGAGAAACTGGGAGAAAAAAAAAAAGAACAGTTTGTGCTGAGATGAAAACAGAGAGGATAGATAAAACTGAATCTTAAAGAAAATACTGAATAATCATAACATCTACCTAACTTGAAATATGAGGAACTAGTGAATATAGGATGTATATAAATATGGTTCAGGCACCATATTTGGTAGAATTAATGACTTCCAACTGAAAATATGGCAACAGAATTTGTAATAGCACTTCATCAGTTACAAAATCAAATCTCCACTGATAGTAGAAAAGTTAAAACTTTATACTCAGACATACCCCACCAAAAAATATCCAGTCATATATATATATATATATATATATA
The DNA here is from genome assembly GCF_950295315.1 of Erinaceus europaeus. Taxonomy (NCBI): domain Eukaryota; kingdom Metazoa; phylum Chordata; class Mammalia; order Eulipotyphla; family Erinaceidae; genus Erinaceus; species Erinaceus europaeus. The sequence goes on along the minus strand of NC_080171.1, from coordinate 39,257,038 downwards.
TATATATATATATATATATATATATATTTGAAAGAGATAGTGAGAGAGAGAAGAAGAAGAAGAAGGAGAAAGAAGGAGGAGGAGGAGAAGAAGAAAGAAGAAAGAAGAAAGAAGAAGGAGAAGGAGAAGAAGAAGGAGATAGATAGATAGATAGATAGATAGATAGATAGATAGATAGATAGAGGGACAGACACCTGCAGCACTGCTTCCCCTCTTCAGGTGGGGACTGCAGGCTTGAACCTGGGTCCTTGCACATTGTAACATGTGCACTCAAACTGGTGTACCACCTCTCAGTCCCCAAATTTTCAATTTTCTAAATAGCCTTAGTACACACGTTTCTGTCATAGAAAATTAACATAGACATTTTCTTTGGGGTTGGGTTGAGTTATTCCCAACTCATTTTCAGCCTAAAAGACCAACATAATGTCACTATGCCTACCTAATAGCTAAACGTTTAGACTGAAAGCAATTTTCTTCTGTTCAGAGATCCCCACTGAACATGCTGCTATTTCATCCACAGTGATAACTTACTAAGCAAAAACATCTGTAAAGAAATACCTTTCATACATCTGCAGGTTGAGACAATTAATGGATAAATAGGATAAATAGCATTATTCAATTCAGATATACATACTCTGTCTTTCTTTTTTTTAACCAGAGAAATGCTCAGCTCTGGTTTATGATGGTGTAGGGGATTGAACCTAGGACTTTGAAGCCTCAGGCGAGATACATATTCTATAATGAATATGGAAAACCTGAAACAGGCTGAGGTTGCCCTTGTTTGGAACAAACTGCCTTTCTTCCCACTCCTGCTTAGCTCACACAGCATTTCCCCTCCTTATGAAGTACATTCTCTAACCTTAATTTCTCTAAGATCCACAACTGCTTTCATTTCTGATATATTCTCTAAAATGTGCTTCCCATTTTAACATCTATCTGATGATCCCTGTGTCTTGGATGAGTTGTGATAGGGACCACAGCCAGGATGGTTTCTTTTCCCTCTGAAAAACCTTACTGAAGTGCTAAGGTATCTAAATAAGCACATTGCCCAACAAAACAAATGAAGATCACTAGTATATCCTAAAGTCTGGATGAGACAGACTGCTTAAATTTTTTAACATAAAAGCTACTATGCATGGGTACTTTAACATTTGAAAAGATTCAGGTCAATTCTTTGCACTATGCTAAATCCTTCAGCTGAAAAATCTAAAAAAAAAAAATTGAATCCACATATAGAAATTTGTTTCTCTTTTCCAACTCATCCATTTCTATTGATTTTTTAAAAAATAATATGATAGCATTAGTTAGTTTGATATGTGGGAAAATAACAGCAGAGTCATTTCTCTACCTGCTGAGAGAGAGCATTCTTCCACCTGAATTTATCACAGGTATGAGACCTTGGGGAGGAACAAGAAATAAGCTTCTTGTCTCCTGCATTACTTAACTCATTCTTCCCCAATACCATCCCAGCATATACTTACAGTAGCACTATCCCAACATCTCCAAGTACTTAAGTAACATTGCTAAGCAACAGAGCTTATTTCTTTTTTTTTTCTTTTTTAAAATTTTTTTTAAATTTATGCTGCTGTTGGATAGGACAGAGAGAAATGGAGAAGGGAGGGGAAGACAGAGAGGGGGAGAGAAAGACACTTGTAGACCTGCTTCACTGCCTGTGAAGCAACTCCCCTGCAGGTGTGGAGTGGGGGGCCCTGAACTGGGATCCTTGCACTTTGTACTATGTGCACTTAACCGGTGTGCTACTGCCTGGCCCCCCAGAACTTATTTCAACTGGAAACTTCTGACTCAATTCTTTGACTAACCAGTTTCTTTGAGTTCATCATTACACTATAGGTTTTTCTTTAATTTTTTAAAGAACCCAATATTGGGCAAGGCTGAAACTGGGATGGATAAGGCTGAAACTGGGATGATTAAGACCTCACTTACAATGAATATTCCAGGATAATTCTATGAATTCATTATAATGCCAAAGATTAGATAATTCAGTGATTTACCCATGCCTTTTCTATGTTCCCTACTATAAGACATAATGAGTATTATTTTTGTTCTATTAGGGTTTTTGTTGTTATTATTTTTGTGATTTCCCCATAAAGTCATATTTTATTAAAGTGGGTCACTTTTTTTTTTTTTTACAAGTTTTATGTTTTCTCTTTCAGAATGACAGGGGACATTAAGTATTTAAACAATATGGTAGCCAAAAGTTATTTTAGTTATCAGAGAAAAGTGTTTTTTGAAAGTCTTCCATGTAGAGGACCTACGTTTAAGTACTATCAAATAGAATGACAAATCAAGTCTGGAAATGAGAAAAATGAGTTTTTTATTCTATGTTTCCAGATTATTTCCTCTTTTTATCACAAAATGAAGGAACAGATTAGGTAGGTTTTGTCATTATTACTAGAGAACTAATGATGGTTTACAAAATGATATGAATTCAGAAATATAGTTTCAGACTCGTATATGTGGATGTAAGTCACCACATCCACCACCAATGTTCCTGTGCCTTCTCTGTCCTCTGAAAACTACAAATAGTTTTATTTTACACAGTTTAATTTTGTATGTTTGTTTGTTTTACTTATGTATTTTCTACATATGAATGAAACCATTCATTAGTTGTCTTTAACTTCTTATTTCACCTCCAGTTCCACCTCTTTTTTTGCTGTAGGTGTTCTTAAGACTTCTTCATTTCTGACATTCAGTGATTTGATAATTCTAAGGTAATTCTAAGGTGGGCTGCTAGAAGCTAAGATCAGGGGAATGATGAAAGAATGACTAGGAGACTTTAGCTTCACATTATGTTGTAATAGCCTAAGAAGCTATTGAACAAATATTAATATGCAAAGAATTAAAATCTTAATGTATCATGGTATTTAGAAAGAAAAATCTTTGTATATATAGATTAATGTTGGATTTTCTTACAGGATCATAGTAATCTTTTAAAAATTATTTATTTATTTATTATTGGATAGAGACAGAAATTGAGAGGAGAGGGGGAGAGATAGAGAGGGAGAGAGAGACACCTGCAGCACTTGCTTCACCACTCATGAAGCTTTCCCCCTAGAGATGGGGACCAGGTGATTGAAACTGGGTCCTTGTGCACTATAATGTGTGTGCTTAACCAGGTGAATCATTGTCTGGCCCCAACCAAAGTAATTTTAATTGATGATCATTACTTTTCTAACTGGTAGTAAGATAAACAAGAGCAATATCCATTTTAAAGATGACAAAGTTGTACAAGCAACTTCAGAAACAGTACTACTATGACCCATAGTTATTTTATGGTGTAGCAGGAACTAGAATCCATGCATTTTGAACTCAGGTATAAATGATACCACTTGCCCTTTTGTGATGTGGAGTGTCACATCCAATGTATCATAAAAAAGAAAACTTACTTAACTTGCCGTTGTCTTTTAATCACTTATTTTAATCAGAGAAGAAAATATCAGAGGGACTGGTCAGTGGCGCACCTGGTTAAGCACACAGGTTACAGTGTACAAGGACCCAGGTTCGAGCTCCCACTCCCCACCTGCATGGGGAAAGCTTCATGAGTGGTAAAGCAGGGCTACAGGGGTCTCTCAGTCTCTCTCCCTTCCCTCTTGATTTCTGGCTGTCTCTATTCAATAAATAAAGATAATAAAAAATTAAAAATATATATCAGATGGTAATGAATATACTTTGTAGTCTTATGACTTAGTAGGACATGCACACACAAGTGCAAGCATGATAAAAAAAAACTTTCAGGAGAGTTGATAGGTGAATAAAAATGTATGTATACTTGAGAATTAAGCAAAATGCTATGTGATATGCCTTATGCTAAAGATTATTTCTGATATGGTACCTGAAAGAAAGAGAAAGTTAAACTCTAGAAGAGAAAGAAAATGAACAGGAAGTCATTAAATACTTTGAGTGACTTCTTTCTAGGACTTCCTAGTCTTCTGTTTATAAATATAGCAATAAATGAGGTCTAAATGGATGTAATAACAGCATCATCTACTCCCCTGGTAGAAATGTTGGGAACCATAAGACTTTCTGCCTTCCACACCTTCCCAGGCAAAGTCATATGTGTGGCAGAGTATTGTACTACAGAAAAAGTTTGATGTGGTATGTAGAGAGGTTGTCTCTATTTCCAGACTCACACATTTTAGCTACCATCAATAACAACCCAGGCTTTTTATGTATAGCTGTATTCCTTCTTGGTGAGATGAAATTAAGAAACATACTCATTTGTATGTTTTCTGTAAACAGAAGCACAGGAGGACATGTGGGGCTTTCTCTTCCTTATTTAAAGGCAAGAGTTTATAAGTAAACTCCCAGGTTGATGAGTCTAGGAATTACTAAGATTCAATTCAGTTGCCTCTAGCTCTATTCTTCTTTGAGAGGGGCACAGATGATAATTCAAACTAAAGCTCAATATTGAATCACTGGCAGTGCTTGACTTTACTGTTAATATTAGGAGAGCAGACATTTATAAAAATGCCAGTATTAACCTATAAGGGTATAGAGTGCAAAACCAAACAAAAATATCACAGGTCCCATACTCAGAAAACTCACCAGGAGCTATCTACTTTAGCAACTTTGCCTCAGGTACAAATTTATATGCAATAATTCATATTCTACCAAATAAATCCCAGGCAAACAGAATAATGAAAAAACACATTTCCTGCTGTCAAGAAAATTTCTGGTAAAATTAATCAACCATTCATCCATTCAGGCTCTTTGCATACCCTTTTGTCAAAGAGGGAATACTAAGAGATTTCTTTTCTCTGCCACGCATTCATTTCAATGAATTGAAAAATCCATCAAGCTTGAGTTGATTTATTGAACTGTCTCTTAGCTCAGCAGTACAACTATAGCAAATGAACTGGTAACTTCTTCTAAAACCAGCAGTGATTCAATTCAATAATATCTGATTTATTTAATTTTTTATAATTCCAGATTTAACAAAGTCTTCTGTTTTTAGCTCTAAGCATATTGATTTTCAGACTATTTCTAAACTGCATGCATTTTCTGGATAAAATCTTATACATTTCATGCATTATTTAGTATTCTGAAAGCACTTATCAAAGCTTATAAACTCCAAGACATCTTCCTTTAAGAGACTTTCAAAGCACTTTTATATTAAGTATATTTTAAAAAGGATTTCTTTAAACTTCTACGGTTTTTCTCTAAAGCAAATTGTTCTGGCAACAAAATTTTAACATTAACATTGAATGGCCAGACTCTGGTTCAAAGCACTAAAAACATTTAGATTTCTTATTTTCATATTGTTTTAATCATTCAAATAGGAGAGAGAAATTACTATGATGAGATATTAAGGCAAAAACACTAGAGAGAAACTAAGCCGACTGTTTCAGCATGGGTTTTCTTACCAAGCTTCATCCACTGAGCCTTACAGAGCCCATTTATCACATACCAGCTTTGCATTTTTCTTTGTAAAGATATATGACCTTTGCCTATTAGATTTCATTAACAGGGCACCATACAAGGCTCCTTTGCACATGGCAGGATAGAAAGCTCAACATCCTCGCCTGAAGGATTTGTGGGAACAAGCTCATCTTCAATCTTTGTCCCTGGGAGGCACTTTAAACACCTGCCAACCACAGCACTATCATCAGAAAAACATTTAGAGATTTATCTTCAGGCTGGTAATTATAAGAGATAATTTGTTTGGAGTATGGATAAAGTTGGTCTAGCATAAACAAACTAGAGGCTCGAATTACATGAGGAACATCATTTACTATTGATTTAACCACTGTGGGTCTGCAAGTTCACTCACACTCTTGAAGATGGCAGGTTCCTAAGCAAACACTTTAGCCTGAGAATTCATGGGCTGAGATGAGGGCTGCTTTTCAGTGTGTGCTCAGAGTTATCCTGGATCTCATCATTTTTTTTCTTTTGAGGCACAAACCCCAGATAATTTCTATTTAAACTCTGAACATTAAGAATTGTGTACTTTCATGTTTTATGACTAAAGATAGTTTGCTTTGGAAAGATATATGTTTTTAATTTTCTATTAGTTATTTAATAATGATTAACAAAATTTTAAGACAAAAGGGATATAATTCCATACAGTTCCTACTACCAGAGTTCCATGTCCCATCCCCTCCATTGGAAATGTCCCTATTCTTTATTTGTTTATTTTATTTATTTGTTTTTATGAGATACAGAAGCACCAGAGCACTGCTCAGCTTTGGCTCTTGGTGGTAACTTCCCTATTCTTGATGCTTCTGTGAGTATGGAACAAAATTCTCTATGGGGTGCAGAAGGTGGACAGTCTGGCTTCTGTAAATGTTTCTCCACTGGACATGGACTTTGGCAGGTCGATCCATATCCCCAGTCTGTTTCTATCATTCCCTATGGGGTAGGGCAGTGGAGAGGTGAGGCACCAGGACATTGGTGAGGTCATCTGCCCAGGGAAGTCAGGATGGAATCAGAGATAATTTTAGAGGAATGAACTCAAAGTAACATGTCATACACTTCATCTTAGCTTGCACAGTCCTCTATTTGTATTATTTCAATAGAGCCTCATAATTAGTCTGTGATGAAGATACAGTTGATTTTTGAGCCCATTTTATAAGTGAGGAAACTGAGACAGAGAGATTGGGTTTAAGGACCTCAACCACATTATTAATAAATTCCCTATGCTATTTTCTTATTCTCAACCACAGGAAGTGTTTCAACGTACCTTATGGAACCAAAAACAAAGCCATCCACCTCTTAGCTCTCTTAGCTTTTAAAAGATCACTAAAGGAAAAAAAGTCTTGGAGGTCAGGAGATAGGATGCACTTTGTTTATAGCCCCCACTTCCCACTCAAGAGTGCCATTTTTCAGGGAAAAAAAAAGTGAGACAAAAATACTTAAGTACTTCAGTTCCTGGTCAGGAAGCCTGCAGTATTTCACTCAGTTCTGTCGATCAATGATTCAATGTAAACAGCCTCATGCTCATAGTTTAAAGCAGTGCCTAAATACACAGTAATAATAGACACTACCAATACCATCACAGGTCTGCAGGTGTCTATCTTTCTCTCCCTCTCTCAGTCTTCCCCTCCTCTCTCGGTTTCTCTCTGTCCTATTCAACAATGAATAACATCAACAACAATAATAACCACAACAAGGCTACAGCAACAAGGGTAACAAAAGGGGAAAAAAAAGATGGCCTCCAGCAGCAGTGGATTCACGGTACAGGCAACTGAGCCCCAGAAATAAGCCTGGAGGATATATATATATATATATATATATATATATATATATATATATATATATGTATATACTTCTATATTTAATCATATGTTTTTTAATTAACCAATAATTTACAACATTTAGTTAGAAATTATTTTAAGCTAATGATTAAGGTAAACAATAAATTTCCTTAAGTTATAATATCTATTGGCTAAATTTAAGATTTTTTTTGTTTCTGAGTGTTAGAATATTAGAAAAAGCATTGGTCATCTCTAGGGATTCGTCTTTGGCTGACTTTTTTCAGAGAGAGTAAAAGAGAAGGAAAGAAACCACAGCACAAAGCTTCCTTCAGTGTGATGGAGGCTGGAGTATAGCTTGGATTGTGCACACAGTGAAGCAGCACACTACTGAAATGAATTATTCTGATTGTCCAGAAAGTGAACTTTAGTTTAAAATAATCTCTAGTTCACAATTCACTTACTTGTATTGCCTTTTCATACATCTATCTAAAGTGGTAGAGTTTGAACTCCATATGAAATTAATTCACCCTTTGCACTGGTTCCACTGTAAGACTTCAAAGTGGATTTCAAGTACAATTAATGATTTAGGTTACATTTATAAACATTTTTAAAGTAAGTTAATTAGTATGTGTATGAACCAGAAAATTATATTAAATAGATTCCATTTGTTGATAATATATAAATATGGTCTACAGATCTCACTGTCAGGCAGAAGTTGAAAAACAAGATCAGAAGAGAAAACACAAGTAGAACTTGAACTGGAGTTTGTGTACTGCACCAAAGTAAAAGACTCTGGGGTGGGTGGGTAGGGAGAGTCATCCAAAAAGGATGACAGAGGACCTAGTGGCGGTTGTATTGTTATGTGGAAAACTGAGAAATGTTATGCATGTACAAACTATTGTATGTACAAACTACTGTAAAACATTATCTCCCAATAAAGGAAAAAAAAAAACACGCCATGGGCAAGGAATTGGAGGTTCAGGAAGATAAAAAAGAGAGACCTAGGGAGTCAGGCTGTAGCGCAGTGGGTTAAGCGCAGGTGGTGCAAAGTGCAAGGACCAGCGTAAGGATCTCAGTTCAAGCCCCCCGGCTTCCCACCTGCAGGGGAGTCACTTCACAGGTGGTGAAGCAGGTCTGCAGGTGTCTGTTTTTCTCTCCCCCTCTCTGTCTTCCACTCCTCTCTCCATTTCTCTCTGTCCTATACAACAACAACGACAATAATAATAACTACAACAATGAAACAACAAGGGCAATAAAAAGGGAATAAATAAATAAATATATGTATAAAAAAAAGAGAGATCTATTAAAGATCAGGCATTAAAAAAACTTACTCGTTTTTCAAAACCTTTCTCAGATTACACCTAAAATGTATATATGGCCTACAGATACACTGTAGCTGTAGGCAGTATTCACATCTCCATTAACTGAGTTTTTAGATTAACTAAGACAATAGTATTAGTTTTCTTTATTTTTCTTTTTGTTCCAAGAGCACTGCTTAGCTCTGGTTTATGGTAGCATGGGGGATTGAACCCGGGACCTTGAGACCTTATAGTCTCAGACAGGAGAGTCTGTTTACTACCATTATGCTATCACTCCCACTCACATTAGTTTTTAAATATCTCAAGACTCTCTTCTGCTTTGTATATTATTCTCTAAAGAAGAGTTTAGTTGTGCTGTCCGTCTTGTGCTCTCTCCTTACTGTATTATTAGGACACAGTTGGTAAAATTACAACAGTATTATAAAATAGATGCCAGTTAATAGCACCAAGAATAAATATTGAACCACAATGTAGAATTCTGAAAGTACACCTAGAATTCTAATAAGCCACAAGTTTCCACACTCAGTGGGAAATGAGTGCTTTGACTTATAAATTGTGTCAACTTAATTAGTGCATATCTAAAGAAAGAATAGTAAAATTAAATCCCAAATGGAATTTTTGAGGGACAAGTACCTGTAGGGTACCACTCAGAAAATGGAAGTGAAGACAGGTATGGCTTAGAAAGGTGGAGGTGGGGCTTGGGTTTTAAAATATAGAATCTATGAGTTGTTCCTCTTTCTCTGCCTGGACCATTATGTAAGTGATAACTTGGTCTTCTCTCTCTCTCTCTCTCTCTCTCTCTCTATTCCTCATGGCTTAACATGTGAATGTTCTCAATTTTTCTGAATAAAGTTTAAAGTGCCTAAATAATCATGCTCTATCCTCAATTCTTTGTTGAGATAAGGAGTGATGAACTTTTTAATGTTGGGGGAACAAACACCGGCCTTCCCTTTCCCCCATAACAGATTCAAGAACTAAATGTTTAAAAAGTTAAATAATAAGCCATTTGAAGAAAATTAAGGTGACTGTATAATCCTTCCCTTGGCAGAATTTATAAAGAATATAAAAACTCAAAGAAAATGAAAAAGAGACATATTGAACTATATAAAATTTAAATGTTAAAAACTGTGTTCATATGCAATAAAAATAAAAAGAAAAGTAGTGAACTGGGAAAATTGTCTAATTTATGATAAGCCAGTACTAATACCCGACATACATGAAAGGCAAAACACACACACACACAATAAAAGTGAGTGAAAAGTGGTAAATGTAAAAAAAGGTTAATTTCATAAAGTTTAATCAAATTAAGCATAAAAAGACATTTTATTATTAGATATCAAAAGTTTTAAAGAAAAAAAAACAACTTAGAGCTCCTAAAAACATAGAAAGTGTTATCTCAAATGTAGCTACTAAAAGTGTAGATTGTAACAAAATGTTGGAAAACATTTTGATATTTATTAATATTAAAAATAAAAAATGATTATAAATCAACAAGAATTTTGGAGAGAGACCAAGGAAGATATCTGGCAAAACTTCACTGTAAGATGATGTCATGGATCCACCACTTCATACAACTAGTGCAATGAAAGTTATTTCTCAACCCTGAGATACAAACAAAACTCTATTCCCCAGCATCCAGAGGACCCCTGGTGATTTTTTCAATATAAATTAAAACAAACAAGCAAAAAAAGTTTTAAGAAACTATTTTCTAAATTAAAAGAAATGCTATGTAAAGATTTATGCAAGCGGATAGTTAATGAAGCATTGAGTCATGCTACAAATGCTGGAGACAGTCTGACTACTCCTCTGAGAACAGTCTTCCACCATGAAAGCATAGTCATGTCTTACCCAGGCATGGAAAGAATATCAGTTAGTATTAAAAGACTGACTTGAACATAGATCTTTAATTGATATACTTCAGCATGAAAAATGAAAACTCCATAATTATATCTATATGCGTGTGTTACATAAGACATATATACTTCATAAATTTATATTTTATATACCTCTGCATATATGTATATAGGTCTGCAGTTGTATGCATATGACATTTGTTAAGTTTAGTTAACTTTAATTACCCTGGAAGAACGCAGTTGAAGGTGTGGAAGTACAGAATAATTTACCTAATGTTTCTTTATATTAATATGTGCATACCATTTTTTTTAGTAAATTAAGCAGCTATACTCTGTAATTAAAAAAAATAGAATAAAAGGGAAATGAGAGAATAATAAAAAGAACAATGAGTTTGCCTTTATTTTTATGCTGTAGAATGTGGATAATATGCTCAAGTTTGTCTAAGCGCACTAATAAGCACTTGTGTTTATGAGAGTTAACTGAGGCGCCTTCAGCGACTCATTTGTTAAACAGTCAGTTCCTTCTGAACAAAATGCAAGTCATTATCTCCCCAAATAAGAAAAAAACTCTCTGCATATGTGTCTCCTATGCCAAGTTCAGAAGCTGTGTTATTATAGTCATTTATTCACTTGGCAAATATTATAAAATATAACCAAACATTCTATAGTCAAAGTAATAAAACGATTTGAAGTTAAATCACTAGGTAAGTTGTGAGGAAATTATTCTTCCAGAATAAAGGGTGATGGTACCACCAAAGATATCCATTGATGGGGTGATATTTCAATGGGGATGGATCAGACAGCAAGGGACTTGGGATGTTATACAGTGGGGGGTTATCTACCTAAGGATGTAGACCTCATTTCTTTTTCTTTTTTTCTTTACACTCATTTCTTTTCTTTTCTTTCTTCCTTCCTTTCTTTCTTTTTTTTCTTTTGCTTTCAGGGTTATTGCTGGGGCTTGGTGCCTGCACTACATATCCACTGCTCCTGGAGGCCATCTTCTCTCTATTGTTGTTGTGGCTATTGTTGTTGTTGTTATTATTGTTGCTGCTGTTGGATAGGACAGAGAGAAATTGAGATGGGGGAGAGAAAGATAGACACCTGCAGACCTGCTTTACTGCTTGTGAATGGACCCCCCCTGCAGGTGGGGAACAGGGGGGCTCAAACAGGGATCCTTGTGCTTCGTGCTATGTACACTTAACTTGGTGTGCTACTACCTGGCCCCCTCCTACCTCATTTCTCTGCTCATCTACAGTTGTCTCAGCATCCTTCTTGCACAGTCAGACTTAAATCTAAGTAGCCACCATACACATCCCACTCTAAACTTTGAAGTACAAAATTGAATGTGAACTCACTGAGACTACTCAACTTATTTACAAGCATATCCTGGCATTGCCTCTGAATTTCCACTATATATATGTGTGTGTGTGTGTGTGTGTGTGTGTGTGTGTGTGTGTGTATCATTTACCACACTATTAACCTCCCACTGAGTCCCCCTTCACATGCACAATTTTCTTTCCCCATAGTTTTTAGAGTCTGAGTCAATTGTTACTACTGTTTGCAAGTTTTTTAGTTTTAATTATTTATATTCCACATACGAGTGAAACATCAGCAAAGCCATTCACAATAGTCAAAATATCGAATCAACCTAACTGTCCATGGACAGATGGTTGGATAAAGAAGTTGTGGAATATATTCAATGGTATATAATCAATGATATATATACTCAATGGTATATAACTCTGCAGTTTAAAAAGATGTTCTTTTCTAAGACAAATGCTTGAAAAGCATTTCAAAGGGAGTTGGGTGGTAGCGCAGTGGGTTAAGTGCATGTGGCATAAGGATCCCTGTTTGAGCCGCGGCTCCCCACCTGAAGGGGAGTCACTACACAGGCAGTGAAGTAGGTCTGCAGGTGTCTGTCTTTCTCTCTACTCCACTATCTCCCCCTCCTCTCTCCATTTCTTTCTGTCCTATCCAACAACAACAACATCAGTAACAACAAGAAGGGCAACAAAAGGGAATAAATAAATAAATAAATAAATAGAAAAGCATTTCAAGATATGCTTTCAAGAAAAAATGAACAGAATTGTTAGTGATTAAGAATGTAAGGGTGTTGGATGTGAGGGTGATCTGGCTGCGACATCTGTCACCCCATTGATCGCCAGGGTTGATTCAGCTGATCTGGCTGGCTAGGCGGGTGTTCCCTTCCTCCCTCACAGCTCCATGTGCGTCCCTCCTGAAGCTGAGCGCTCAGTCGAAGAGGACGGCCTTCCCCGAATAGAGACCGACCTGGTCGAGGGTATACGAGTAGCTGCGCTCTCCTGCTAGAACCTCCAAACAAGCTCTCAAGAATGTAAGGGTGCATAGGTATTGCACTAGAGTCACTAAACACATTATTTCATTTTTGTAGCGGACCGCTACAGCAGAAGAGCAGCAGGAAGGATCAGAGAACTCAGAAGACGACCACCCAGTGGGTCAGGAGTCCGTGCAAGGGAGAACAGAATATACCACACTCTGTTGGAGGGTGAATCTGAGCTCAATTTTTATTCAGCCAGTGAGAGTTTATATATCTTTCAGTCTTACATAAACAATATCTGGAACAGAAAGTAAAGCTCATTTCTTGATTACATGGCCTTGCAGTTTTACACAGAAATGTCGTACTTCATGGGGTGATGCGTTTCTGAGTAATAGGCTTAGCAGATAGTATTTTATGTAGAGCTTTAACATATTTCATAAGAGGAGGTGAGTAAATATTATTAAGAATTTTTCCTAAAACTTTATGTATTTGATGACCCATAACTTCATCCACTTCATTGCTTTGTGTACATTTCCTGTTCATCTGTATCTAATCTGGGAATAGGGGCTGTTCCTCCTCGATTACACAGCATCATTACCATGTATTGAAAACAATAATCAGAGTTTCCAATTTAGATCTGCTCAGGATGCCAAGACCCACTCCCAGAATTCTTCTTCCTTGAAGAGAGTTTTCCTGGGTGCTGACCCTGTCAGACCCATCATTCTGGAGTTGAGTGGGGCGTGGCACATTTTAATTTATCTTCTTCAACAGTCCTATCATCTTCTTTATCTTATAGGTGAGGAAACAGGTATATTACAATAGACTCTAGAGCTTTTCTCTTTGCTTCTGTAACAGAGCTAATTCTTGAATGTAGGAAGGAAGACTGTAAAGCAGCCCTCTGGGAACACAGACCTTGGAAGGGAATCTCTCTAGGGCAGCACTGTTTAAGGATGACAACTAATCTTTTTGGGTCAGTCTTTGAAAACAACTTACACTTCTTCGTATGCTGCACCAACCTCAAACTAGGAAGTATAGATGAAGTCAAGAATGTTTTATAACTAGGATGATGGCCTTGACATTTGAAGCAGTTCAAGTTGGTGTAAGAATCATAAGAAAGGCACAAGTTTACATTCCCCTTATTTAATTTGAGGGATTTTAACAAATACCAGAAGAACTATATTATATCCCTCCAAAGATATCCCATGAGTTTAGAAATTAATGAAGGGGCTGCAAAGACAAAGTTGAAATATATAATTTGAAAGTCACTAATGCATACCCAAAGGATAATTTGTGGGAGTGTGGACTGATTGAGTCTTTATTACAAACTGCACAAAGCATGGAAATTCACTTTTATTCACTGAGCTGTACTAGGAGACAACTATAAAGTACAAGGAAAGAAATGATTAATGCTCAACAGAAGGACCCTGATGTATCAATTTGCTAAACTTTTTGGCTCCACACATTAACCCACCTAAATCTAAACCCATAACATAAACACTATGCAAAAGAAGTTGAACTTTTTTTTTGCCTCACAAATAGCCTCTTCTCATACACTCTGTTATGCAGTCTGGATAGATGTAAACAGCTGTTCTTTGCAAGAATGCTAGATAGTCTTTACTGACAGATGGCAGCAATTCCCTAGGACACACACACACACACACACACACACACACACACACACACCACAACCTTAATAACATTGATATTCATCAATGAAGTTACAAAAGTTAGAGTCAGGAGAAAGATTTGAATTAAAAACATACTCAAGTATGTACTTCTTCTCGGCTCAGTGCTAATATAGCTCTTATTTTGGGTAGCTTCTGTAGTTTCACCCCCCTTTATACTTCACTTTAAATAAGAGTAAACTAATTTTTCACAGTCAGTTAATTAAATGATAATTTAATGTACCTCACAGTCCTCACCCTCCAACTGCTCTTGTCATAGAAAGCAGAAGAACTTTAAATTTGTATCATCTTAAGAAGTACACAGAACAAATCCAAAGAAGGTGGTAGTGTGGTTTGGTTAAATCACCGTATTGGGAAAAATTTCCCATAGAAAACATTACTAGAAGTTTTTACTGATTATTCCAACTCCAGCCCAAACAAGTAATCACATAAAAGGTCAGATGGTGGCACAACTGATTGAGTGTACACATTATAAGTAAGCATATACATTTGGTTAGAAAGCTTTGTGATGTAGAGAAAATAGAGATATCCAGATCATATTCTATACAAAATTCTTTAAATGAGAAAGATAGTGGTGTTTTCAGCATAGGTAATTTTTTTCATATTCAAATTAAAATACAGAGATCTATCAAATCTGGATCTCAAGAACCTTTGACACCATGACTCAAAGTATCACTGAAATTTCTTCTCTCCAAGACAGATTGGTTGGATTCTCCATCGAATAATACAGTTTTATAATTAAAATGAAGGCAAAGTGGGATATTAGATTTGAAATATGTCCTGATGGTCTTCTAGTTAAACTACCCATCTAGTCATTAAATACCTCAGACCTCATTCTGCCAATTGGTTATAAAGCCTGGGGAAAAAAACACTTCTTTTAAAATTTTTATTTATAAAAAGGAAACACTGAAAAAAAAACCTATAGGATAAGAGGGGTATAGCTCCACACAATTCCCACCACCAGAACTCCATATCACATTCTCTTTCCTGATAGCTTTCCTATTCTTTATCCCTCTGGGAGCATGGACCCAGGATCATTATGGGGTGCAGAGGTGGAAGGTCTGGCTTCTGTAATTGCTTCCCCGCTGAACAAGGGCATTGGCAGGTTGATTCATACTCCCAGACTGTCTCTGGGAGAGAACACTTCTATAGATAGGAAAGTTGTGATTGCCTGAGATGACTCACTCCATCTTTAATATAGGTAGGTACATTTAAAAAGTTCTTCTCTATATGGAGCCAAAGTTATTTCCTTAAACATTGACTTTGATTCTCCTACATAGAATGTTGGCCACAACAATGACTATTGAGTTCTTACAACATGTCACATAAAATATGCTATGTAGCCTGCCTATCTATCTATCTATCTATCTATCATATAATCATAGTGGGTGTTTACTTAAAGGAAAAGGTAATGAAATGTAGGTGGCAAGTCTTGTTTTCTATCTACACACAGTCTCTTCCACACCTCTTCAAGTTACACATACTGTCAAACATCCAAAGTCTTCTTAAAATGCAAATTCTGATTCAGCAGTTTTAGGGGTGAATAATCTGAACTTCTCTTAGTCCTCTATATCTTGTGTGCTATGTTGAATCCACTGATATGGGGACCACATTTTTTGGAGTACCATTTTTAAAATTGTCTGTGAAGATTTATTAATTTGTTTGAGAAAGAGTGGGGGGAGTAAGAGGGAGAGGGAAGGAGAGGGAGAGGGAGGGAGAAGGAGAAGGAGGGAGAAGGAGAGGGGGAGATGGGGAGAGGGAGACAGAGGGAGAGGGAGAGTGAGGGAGAGAGAGGAAGAGAGAGGGAGAGAGAGGGAGAGAGAGGGAGAGAGAGGTAGGGAGAGGGAGAGAGAGGGAGAGGGAGGGAGAGAGAGGGAGAGAGAGGGAGGGAGAGGGAGGAAGAGGGAGAGAGAGGGAGGGAGAGGGAGGAAGAGGGAGAGAGAGGGAGGGAGAGGGAGGAAAAGGGAGAGAGAGGGAAGGAGAGGGAGGGAGAGAGAGGGAGAGGGAGAGAAAGAGAGAGAGACTAGAACACTGTCTGCTTATATGAGGTACCAGCAATGGAATTCAGGGCCTCACATACTACATACTTAAATGCTGAGCCACCTCCCAGCTCTTAAGAATAGCAATTTGCCAAAGGTCCTTACTTTCAAACCTCCTATCAATAATGAGCTTTTGCTACTATGAAAGTGAAAGCAAATTTAAAATGTTTAAAGTTAATGAACTTCAGCTCTTTACAGAGATTTTGGCAAAAGTCTGAAAGTCCCCCTATTTGATGAATGAGGTTTCATAAGTATGTCAAAAAGAATTACTTTTATTTTTCTATTGCCACAATGGTTATCAATGGGGCTTGGCACCTACACTACAAATCCACCACTCCAGGTGGCCATTTTTCCCTTTAACCACCCACCCACTTTTTTCTCCCTATTTTTATTTGATAGGACAGAAAGAAATTGGAAGGGGAGAGGGACATAAAAAAGGGAGAGGAAAGTAGACACCTGCATGCCTGCTTCACTGCTCATGAAGCGTGACCCCTATAGGTGGAAAGCAGAATTACTTTTTCAAAGTACAAAATCACATCTTCATTTAACTCTCATACAGATTTAGGATATTTGCCTAAATATCTCTTCTAACCTGTGTGAAATCTTTCCTTTTATCTTTGACCATACAGGTTACCAGAAACTGTGCGCATAGCCTGAATCTATATGCAAAAATAAAATAAGATAAAATAAATAAAATGTCCCTGGGAACTTTTTCCTTTGCTCACCTGCTAGGTGGCGCTATTTCATCAGTCTTCCTGGTACTTAGGAGTCCAGCATTTCTTTCTAGTTTAAGACCTCCCTCAACTATAGAACAGCTATATTCCCTTTGCCAGCTCATGCATTTTCCAAACTTCCATTAGACTTCTAATGTTTTAGGTCAAGTTTGTTTCCTGAGGATACTGTGTTTTCCTTGGAGATGTGGAAGATCACTTGGAATCTAGAAAAGGCTTTAGGATGTGGAAAAGCTAGACTGTTATAAAGCAAGAAACAGTGAATTCACTTACAGTGTGTGAACACTTCTGCCATGAAAACAAAACACACTAAATATGAGAAGGTCCTGAAGGGTGTCTTTATGCTATTTATTTTCCTTCAGTGATACTATTTGCATCATTTTTCAGGGCTGGGTTAGCTAATACAAGCACAGTTTATAATCAGTATTAATCTCTGAGAACATGACTGTTACCGGCTATCAATCTGCATAAATTCTACTACAAAACTTTAGGAAGAAATTCTATTCAGAGCAAATGATGCATCAAATTCAAACAGGCCATCAAGATTGCTAATGGATTTTAATAGCAGCTATTACAGCATAATAGTATTTTCCCAACAGCTGTTTGTTGATACAGTTCCCCGTTTACAGGACCTTTATGTCCAATCCCAGGAGATGGCCCACCACTCATTTATAATCATTTGGTTCCACCTACAAACAAATGCTACTTTATTTGCATTTGGAGACTGTGAATAGTCTACAGATTTGACCCACTCCCACCTCATTCCACAAAACCAGCAGTGAATATTACAAGCTAGATTAATTAGTTAATATTTAGATGTACTAACTCCTGCCAGAACAAATACTGTCAATTGGAAAACTCAAAGAGAAGCTTTTATTGATTGCTTTAGCTATAGTCAGAGAGATGTTAGCTGCTAAAAAGGCTTTTACTTTTGTGTAAATAAATAATGGGCCTATACTAAGATTATTACAGTAGTCTTGATACTAAAGGACCCATAAACAACTCTGAGCTGCTGTTAGATATTAGAGAATGCCAACAAATAAGAGCCAAAGGGTTCACTTGTTAAAAATAGTTGTAATAATAATCAAGATGAAGGAGAATTTATTAGTGAAACTCAGCCAGAGCTTTATTTCTTGTTCAGTAGTTAAGAAATTATAACATTGAAAATAAATATTAGTTCATGGTTTTGCAAAGAACCATTTAAGGGATGTATTTAAAATGTGGGTTCCTGACACTTACCCCAGAGATGTAAAGCAGGGTCCAGGAATTCACATTTTAATAAGCACTCCACGTGATCCTGGTGCCTTATTTATGAACTATATTTTGAGAAAATTTGATAAAAAAGTACATCAGTTCATACATGTAATTTATGCCAAAAATTTGAGTGCAGTTTCAAGTCTGAATGACTTTGGCAGTATACATGTTGAAAAAAAAAGTGCATAAAAACAACATTTGAAAGTTTATTTTTATTTCTTTTATGTGACATTTTTTGAATTTGGAAAAATGTTTTCATCATCTTATTGGGGCAAGGTTAATAGCTTACAGTACAGTTTTTGATACATGGGTATAATTTCTCACACTCTCCCTCCCAACTTAGGTCATTTTCCATGGAAAAAATTGTTTTAGATGATTTTTTCCTCCTTGTTTATGTCAGGAGACTAAGGAACAAATACCAAGTTTCAAATCTTTAAAAAATTTACAAAGAAAGGAAAATAAAAATATTTTCAATTGTAGTTCTTTGTAATTTTATTCTACTTATACTTCTGACACTATGAATGTGTAAAATTGCACTAAGGCTCTGGGGGAAAATCACATAAAATTTAGGTCTGATGAAGCTAGTAGGACTAAACTATACCTTCTGTATATTCCATGTTAATTAGGCTTATGAAGAAATCAGTGGATATAAATGTCAGAATTTGTAGTCTGGCAGGTGCTGGGAGGATCTAGAACAGTTGTAGAGTTACAGAAGCAAGTGAGAATAACAAAGTGAGGAAGTGGTTGCTCTTCTGAGTGTGTCTGAAAAGTCTGCAGGCATCTTATACCTCCAGAACTTCACAATCTGTAAGAGGGCTTTCATTTACATGATTTCATTTAACGTTTCACACCTGAGGGTGCAAGTACAATTTCTCCCATTCTACAACTGAAAAGGTCAGTTTCCCAGGGAGTTTCTATAATTACTCAGGAAAAAAAATTACAGACAGCAACGAAGAACTCACTGCCTTTCTTTACTCCATTGACACTCTTATTCAGGGGTCCAGCTAATAAAGTCTGGAGGTTTAGTGGGGTTCAGAAAGAGGCTCAGAAAAGAGAGAAAAAGGAAGGACATTTGGAAGTAGCAAGTAGTGGAAATGTGTCGTAGAAAGGAAGAAAAGGCAGGACCATGGGGGAAAATGGGCAAACTCATTTATGATAAAGACCCTCCAGAAGAGATTGTGGGGTCAAAGGAACCCTCCTGCACTGCTGGTGGGAATGTAAATTGGTCCAACCTCTGTGGAGAACAGTCCGGAGAACTCTCAGAAGGCTAGAAATGGACCTACCCTATGATCCTGCAATTCCTCTCCTGGGGATATATCCTAAGGAACCCAACACACTTATCCAAAAAGATCTGTGTACACATATGTTCTTAGCAGCACAACTTGAAAATAGCCAAAATCTGGAAGCAACCCAGGTGTCCAACAACAGATGAGTGGCTGAGCAAGTTGTGGTCTGTATACACAGTGGAATACTACTTAGCTATTAAAAACAGTGACTTTACCGTTTTCAGCCAATCTTGGATGGAGCTTGTAAAAAATCATGTTAAGTGAAATAGGTCAGAAACAGAAGGATGAATATGGAATGACCTCACTCTCAGGCAGAAGTTGAGAAACAAGATCAGAAGAGAAAACACAAGTAGAACCTGAACTGGAATTGGCGTATTGCACCAAAATAAAAGACTCTGGGGTGGCTGGGTGGGGAGAATACAGGTTCAAAAAGGATGACAGAGGACCTAGTGGGGGTTGTATTGTTATATGGAAAACTGGGAAATGTTATGCATGTATAAACTATTGTATTTACTGTCGAATGTAAAACATCAATTCCTCAATAAAGCAATTTAAAAAAGATAATAAGAAATAAAAATAAAAAATTTTTTAATGTGGTAGGCATTATGAAAAGGAAGGGTTAAAGTATAGGAAAGCTATCAAAGGAGGAGATAGGATACGGAGTTCTGGTGGTGGGAGTTGTGTGGAGTTGTACCCCTCTTATCCTATTATAAGTAAATAATAATTTTAAAATTCCAATGAAATTTTTCAAGCAAATTGAACAATTTGTCCAAAA
The DNA here is from genome assembly GCF_950295315.1 of Erinaceus europaeus. Lineage (NCBI taxonomy): Eukaryota > Metazoa > Chordata > Mammalia > Eulipotyphla > Erinaceidae > Erinaceus > Erinaceus europaeus. Next base: position 39,236,586 of record NC_080171.1, on the reverse strand, counting down.
ATGTGTGTGGAACCACAAAAGGCCACAAATTACCAAAGTAATTCTGAGAAAAAAGGAAAAAATATGGAGGTATCACAATCCCTAACTTCAGTTTATACTACAAAGCCATAGTAACTAAAAGCATAGTAATCAAAATATAAACACACACTTGGATCAATGGAGCAGAATCAAAAGCCCACAAATGAGCCCACATATAATATGATCCCCTCTAATATATGACAAAGGGGCCAAAAGCATTCAATGGGGCTAAAGAAGGTCTCTTCAACAGATGGTGCTGGAAAAATTGGACAGCTATGTGTAGAAAATTGAAACTAGACCACCACCTAACACTATACATCAACGTCAAATCAGAATGAATTAAAGATCTAGATATTAGACCAGAAACTCTAAAATTTATAGAAGAAAACTTTGCAGGATCTTCATATCAAAGATGTATTTGGAGACTCAACCCGTGGGGCATGGGAAATGAAAACAAGAGTAAATAAATCAGACTACATGAGACTAAATAGCTTCTACACATCAAAAGCAAACTACACACAGATAACCAGGCAACCCACTAAGTAGGAGAAGATATTTACAAATCAAACATCAGACAAGTACGGATATCAAACATCTATTCAGAATTGGTACAGACCTACAAAAGAAGCAAAAAATAACCCAATAAAAAAGTGGGCCAAAGAACTACAATTTTCTAAACATACAGTTTTCTAAAGAAAAGATATACATGGTCCACAGACACATTAAGAAGAAATGCTCCACTTCACTTATCATTAGAGAAATGCAAATTAAATCTACTCTGAGATACCATCTCACACCTGAGAGAATGGCTTACACCAACAAACCAGGAAATGACAGGTGTTGGAGAGGTTGTGGAGAAAAAGAAACTCTGCTTCACTGCTGATGGGAAGGCAAACTGGTACAACCCCTTTGGAAGACTGTATGGAGAAGCCTTAAATAAAAATGGAATTACTCTATGATCTAGCAATACCACCCTTAGGCATTTATCCAGTGGACACTCAACACTAATTAAAAGGGACATATGCACCCCTATGTTTTTAGCTGCATTACTCACAATAGCCAAAGAATGGAAGCAGGCTAAATAATCATCATATGACTGGCTAAAGAAGTCACAGGATATATATTCCATGTAATACTACTCTGCGATCAAAAAAGAAGATATTGTGTCCTTTGGGACAAAATTGATAGAAATGGAGGTGATTATGCTTAGCAAAATAAAGAAGTGAAAGACAACTACCAGATGGTTTCACTCCTATGTGGAATCTGGAGATCTGATTTCCGTGAACTTGTCAAAAGAAAAAAAAAATTTCAAGCAAACTATTTGAAAGACTTATGAAAACTATGGTGGTTATCTTTGTGAGATGCGAGGGTGGGGCTACAGAGCTTCAGTGGTGGGTGTGGTACAGAATTATACATTATAATCTTACAATCTTGGAACAAACTATTAATAATAAATAAAAAGAAATATATATATACATATATATATATTTACAGAAATAATAGTCAACCCATATCAGTGAGGGAATGGGGACACAGAATTCTGGTGGTGGCAATGGTATGGTATATACCTGTTATCTCATAATTTTGTAAAAAGATGTTAAATCACTAATAAAGTTAAAAAAGAAGAAGATATCAAGCAGGGAAAAGAATTGCAAAGGCTGCTATATTCTAGGGCAAGAAAAAGGCAAGGCACAGTTGAAGAAGTTGAGTTTAGATAGGAAGAAACAAACTCTTTTTAGTTATAGGCTGCTGAGGTAGGTGACAGTAGCTCTGAGAAAGAAATTTTGGCAAGATCCTGTTTTGTTCTTCTTGCTAGGAGATAACCCAAAGGAAGTGTTAGGGAGATAGCACATTCAAAGCCTTGGGGGGGGGGGGCAGACAGTGGTGGCACACCTTGTTAAGTGTATGTGTTAGCATGCACAATTGTTGGTGTATTGCACCAAAGCAAAGGACTCTGGAGGGTGGGCGAGAGCACTCAGGTCCTGAAACATGATAGCAGAGGATGACTTAGTGGGGGATGTATTGTTATGTGGGAATGTTATGCATGTGCAAACTATTATATTTCACTGTCAACTATAAATCATTAATGCCCCAATAAATAAATTTTTTAAAAAAGCACAAGAACTCAAGCTAAGCCCTCAGTCCCCACTTGCAGAAGGAAAGCTTCACGAGTGGTGAATCAGGGCTGCATGTGTCTGTCTCTCCTTTCCCACAACCCCTCCCTCTCAGTTTCTTCTGTTCTATCAAGTAAAAATAAATAAAGTTTAAATTTTTAAAAAGCCTGTTTTTGAGTTTGTATGTGGCTGTAAACTCATCTAATTGCTGCATCTCTTTGACTTTCAGTTGCTTCCTTGGTATAACTGATGTCAGTCACTCCCAGAGTTATCACAGATTTTTAAATAAATTAAATAAAGACAGATGATGTCCTTGGCAGAGGGGTTGTGATCTGATTCGAATCTGGTTCCTTGGTGTACAAGTGGAGCTGACTTCTTTTCTAGCTCACTGGTTTTGGATTTTGGTGGTGTGGCTCAGGCCTTGCACAGAGCAAGCACGCCATACATGTTTCTGATGAATGGACAGATGTCAAACATTAAGGTAGTCCTTCTCTGTCACACTAACCACTTCCCTGGGGTCCTTGTTTCTATTGCTGGCAACATTTATTTTTTCTTTATTAATCATCAAGGGCAGAAATTTGGGCATCTTCCCCTTTACTCTTCTATATCAGTACTAAAATTTCTTTTTGATCTGATCCATTATTTCATTCTTGCTTTAATAATTCTAGGTTGTATGCTCATAAGACTTCTGTTCAAATGTATTAAAAAGAAAGCCCTAATTGCTCTTCCTGCTATCCACTGTATCAGTTCACCCTACATACACTAAGCAAATTGATCTTATTTATTTATTTATTCCCAGAACATTGATCTGCTCTGGCTTACCATGGTACTAGGAATTGAAACTTGGACTTCAGCCTCTCAGATGAAAGTCTTTTTAGCATAGCATTCATGTTAACTCCTCAGACTGAATCTTTTTTCAAAAGGACTAGTTATTTTTAAAATTATTATTAGTTTTAAAATTTATTTTGGGTCAAGACAGAGAGAAATTAAGAGGAAAGAGAAGATAGGAAGAGGGAGACACTTGAAGCACTGCTTTGGCACTTGCGAAGCTTCCCCCCTGTAGGTGGGGTCTGAGGGCTTGAACCCAGATCCTTGTGTACTGTAATGTGAACACTTAACCAGGTGCGCCACCTCCCAACCCCAAAGAGTATTAGTTTTTTAAAAATATTTTATTTACTTGGTTTTAATTAAAGAGAGATATACAGAGAAAGAAAGAAACTAACCAACTAACAGTTGCTCAACTCTAGTTTATGGTGGTGCTGGAAATTATACCTGGAATCTCAGAGGCTCAGGAATGAAAAACTTTCAGATAACCAACATGCTGAATATCTAGTCCAATATCCCTGAATTTTACTGTGACTTTAGTTACATTCTCTCCCATCAAATAATATATTAAACCAATCGAATTGAGTAGAACCACCTGAATACTCAAATTAAAAAATGAACAAGGGTCCTCCGCCGGTTGCAGAGCACTGCTGGGAGGCCTGCAGAGGACCGGGAGGGAGCACTGTAGCTCGGGGGCTTTCTCTTGGGAGTCTCCGGGGACCACCGTGACCCTGAGGGCGGATCTGAAGACTTCTTGAGTATAGCTCTCATTGGATCAAAGGACTTGGAGCTAGTTTTCATTTTCGAGAAATCCTTTAAAAAAGTCTGGAGGGCGGGGTTTCCCGGAAGATGTCGGACTGAAAAGCTGCTAGCAGCTGAGCTCCAACCACATCTCCTGGAAACGGTAGGATTTTCTGCCTTTAGCAGGACAGCCAATAAGGGGTCCTAGTGGTGACACCAGTTATAGGTGACTATAACTTAATTTGGGTTAAGAATTAGAGTAGGGAAAAAAGGTTCTTCCTTTTAATTTTCAAGCATACCTCCTTCCCGCCCCCCCCCCAAGCAGTCCCTGGGGACCTGCTCCTTGCAGGATCCCCCACACCACCAAACAGGGTGCTTTTTTGAATTCACTGATACACATTTGGGAATTTCCTTTCACTGCTCTTTAATTACAACTCTTTTTCTTATCTTCTACCTTTTCTCTCTCTTGTCTCTCTCTCTCTCTCTCTTTTTTTTTTAATCTTGTCATACACTTCTTCCTTCTTCTTTGCCTTTCTGAATTTGTGAATTATTTTGGGGAAGAAATCTGATTCAGAGTGGACTCTCTATGTGTGTATCTCTGCTCTAGTTCACTTTCCCCTCTTGTTACCCCTAGAATATACAGTGGATAGTAGATTTGCATAATTGTCTATTCTTGCTATCCTTTCTTTCTTTTCTCTTTCCTCACTGGGATTTGGTTACTATTTTTTCACGGATTGGAGAAATTGTTTGGCTAACTGGTAAGGATTAAACTACTTCAATACTTACTTCAGTTGCTACTGTAATTCCGGAGGTTGGTGAGTGCAATTGTCATAAAGGTATTTAGTACAGTATTACTTGTACTCAAGACACAACAACTGAGGAACAACAGAGCATAAAAAAAAAGAAACACATAAATAAAAAAAAAATGGGTAGATCAAAAACAAATAAAACGGCTACTCCAATGAATGAAGACAAGAGCCCAGAAGAAACTACAAATCAGCCAAAAGTAACCATAGATAAGAAAAGTATGCAAGCAATAATAAACTTATTAATCACAGAAATGAAAACAACATTGGAGGAAAGGAATGGCAGTATTAGGGAAACAACAGTTGAGACCCCCAAGGAAAATACTGATTATCTTGAGGCAATTAGAGAACTGAAAACTGAAATAGTTGTAATGAAGAAAGAATCTGAGGCAAGGGAAAGCAGACTAACAGAAGCAGAAAACAGAATTAGTCAGACAGAGGATGAGCTAGAGAAAATGAAGAAAGAGGTGAAAGAGCTTAAAAAGAGATTGAGAGACACTGAAAACAACAACAGAGACATATGGGATGATCTCAAAAGAAGTAACATTCGTATAATTGGCCTGCCAGAGAAAGAAAGAGAGGAAGGGGAAGCAAACATTCTAGAGGACATAATACAAGAAAACTTCCCAGACCTGAATAACAGAAAGGATATCAAGATTCAAGAGGCCCAGAGAGTACCAAACAGAATCAACCCAGACCTGAAGACACCAAGACACATCATAGTCACAATGAGAAGAAGTAAGGATAAAGAAAGGATCCTAAAGGCTGCAAGAGAGAAACAAAAAGTCACATACAAGGGAAAACCCATAAGATTATCTGCAGACTTCTCCACTCAAACTCTAAAGGCCAGGAGGGAGTGGCAAGATATCTATCGAGCCTTGAACGAAAAAGGGTTTCAACCAAGGATAATATATCCTGCTAGACTTTCATTTAAACTAGATGGAGGGATCAAAACCTTCTTAGATAAACAACAGTTAAAGGAGGCAACCATCACCAAGCCAGCCCTGAAAGAGGTTTTAAAGACCTCTTATATACAAGAACATCACTATAATAATACTTCCAATATATCAGAGCAAACAAATTTTTTTTAGAACAATGGCACTACAATACATTAAATCCATAATATCAATAAATGTCAATGGCTTAAACTCACCCATAAAAAGGCACAGGGTGGGGGGATGGATCAGAAAACATAACCCAACCATATGCTGCTTGCAAGAATCCCATCTGTCACAACAAGATAAACACAGACTTAAAGTGAAAGGATGGAAAACTATCATACAGGTTAACAGACCACAAAAAAGGGCAGGAACAGCCATTCTCATCTCAGACACGAAAGATTTTAAATTAAATAAAGTAATAAAAGATAGGCAAGGACATTACATAATGATTAGAGGATCAATCAGCCAAGAAGACTTAACAATTATTAACATCTATGCACCCAACGAGGGACCATCTAAATACATTAAGCATCTACTGAAAGAATTTCAAAAATACATCAATAGTAATACAATAATAGTGGGAGACTTCAATACCCCACTCTCACACTTAGACAGATCAACAAAGCAGAGAACCAATAAAGATACAAGAGAATTGAATGAAGAGATGGACATACTAGACCTCTTGGACATTTTCAGACTCCTCCACCCCAAAAAACTGTTATACACCTTCTTTTCAAATCCACATAACACATACTCAAGGATAGACCACATATTAGGCCACAAAGACAGCATCAATAAATTCAAGAGCATTGAAATCATCCCAAGTATCTTCTCAGACCACAGTGGAGTAAAACTAACATTTAACAACAAATGGAAAATTATTAAAAGACACAGAATTTGGAAACTAAACAACATGCTCCTTAAGAACCACTGGGTCAGAGACTCACTCAAACAGGAAATTCAAATGTTCCTGGAAACTAATGAAAATGAAGACACAACCTATCAAAATATTTGGGACACAGCTAAAGCAGTACTGAGAGGGAAACTTATAGCCACACAATCACATATTAAACACCAAGAAGAAGCTCAAATGAACGACCTTACTGCACACCTCAAGGACTTAGAGGAAGAGGAACAAAGGAACCCTAAAGCAACCAGAAGGACAGAAATCACTAAAGTTCGAGCAGAAATAAACAACATCGAAAATAAAAGAACCATACAAAAGATCAATGAAGCCAAATGTTGGTTCTTTGAAAGATTAAACAAAATTGACAAACCCCTAGCCAGACTCACCAAACAAAAAAGAGAGAAGACTCAAATTAATAGAATTGTAAACGATGAAGGAGATATCACAACTGACACCACAGAAATCCAGAGAATCCTGCGAAACTTCTATAAAGAACTATATGCCACCAAGCTAGAGAATCTGGAAGAAATGGAACAATTTCTGGAAACCTATGCACTTCCAAAACTGAACCAAGAAGAACTACAAAATCTAAATGCACCAATCACAGACAAAGAAATTGAAACCGTTATTAAGAATCTCCCCAACAACAAAAGTCCTGGACCAGATGGCTTCACAAACGAATTCTACAAAACTTTCAGGAAACAGTTAATACCCATACTTCTTAAGCTATTCCATAAGATTGAAGAAACAGGAATACTCCCTTACACCTTCTATGAAGCCAACATCACCTTGATACCAAAAGCTGATAGGGACACAACAAAAAAGGAAAACTACAGACCAATATCTCTGATGAACATAGATGCCAAAATATTAAACAAGATCTTGGCCAACCAGATACAGCAACATATCAAAAAGATTGTTCATCATGACCAAGTGGAATTCATCCCAGGAATGCAAGGCTGGTTCAACATCCGTAAGTCAATCAATGTCATTCACCACATCAATAAAAGCAAAGCCAAAAACCACATGATTATCTCAATAGATGCAGAGAAAGCCTTTGACAAAATCCAACACCCATTCATGCTCAAAACTCTACAAAAATGGGAATAGATGGGAAATTCCTCAAGATAGTGGAGTCTATATATAGCAAACCTACAGCCAACATCATACTCAATAGACAGAAGCTGAAAGCATTCCCCCTCAGATCAGGGACTAGACAGGGCTGTCCACTGTCACCGTTACTCTTTAATATAGTATTGGAAGTTCTTGCCATAGCAATCAGGCAAGAGAAAGAAATCAAAGGAATACAGATTGGAAGGGAAGAAGTCAAGCTCTCACTATTTGCAGATGATATGATAGTATATATAGAAAGACCTAAAGAATCCAGTATAAAATTACAGGAAGTTATTAGGCAATATAGCAAGGTATCATGCTGTAAAATGAATGTACAAAAATCAGTGGCACTTCTTTATGCAAACACTAAATCTGAAGAAGAAGACATCCAGAAATCACTCCCATTTACTGTTTCAGCAAAAGCAATCAAATACCTAGGAATAAAGTTGACCAAAGAAGTGAAAGACTAGTATGCTGAAAACTATGAGTCGCTACTCAAGGAAATAGAAACTGATACCAAGAAATGGAAAGATATCCCATGCTCATGGATTGGAAGAATAAATATCATCAAAATGAATATTCTCCCCAGAGCCATATACAAATATAATGCAATACCCATCAAAGTTCCACCAAGCTCCTTTAAGAGAATAGAACAAACACTACAATCATTTATCTGGAACCTGAAAACACCTAGAATTGCCAAAGCCATCTTTAGGAAAAGAAACAGAAATGGAGGCATCACACTCCCAGACCTTAAACTATATTATAAAGCCATCATCATCAAAACAGCATGGTACTGGAACAAAAATAGGCACACAGACCAGTGGAACAGAATTGAAAGCCCAGAAATAAATCCCAACACCTATGGGCATCTAATCTTTGAAAAGGGGGCCCAAAGGATTACATGGGAAAAGGAGGCTCTCTTCAATAAATGGTGCTGGGAAAACTGGGTTGAAACATGCAGAAGAATGAAATTGAACCACTTTATCTCACCAGAAACAAAAATCAACTCCAAATGGACCAAAGACCTAGATGTCAGACCAGAAACAATCAAATACTTAGAGGAAAACATTGGTAAAACACTTTCCCACCTACACCTCAAGGACATCTTTGATGAATCAAACCCAATTGCAAGGAAGACTAAAGCAGAAACAAACCAATGGGACTACATCAAATTGAAAAACTTCTGCACATCCAAAGAAACTATTAAACAAACAGAGAGACCCCTCACAGAATGGGAGAAGATCTTCACATGCCACACATCAGACAAGAAACTAATCACCAAAATATATAAAGAGCTCAGCAAACTTAGCACCAAAAAAACAAATGACCCCATCCAAAAATGGGCAGAGGATATGAACAAAACATTCACCTCAGAGGAGATCCAAAAGGCTAACAAACATATGAAAAACTGCTCTAGGTCACTGATTGTCAGAGAAATGCAAATTAAGACAACACTAAGATACCACCTCACTCCTGTAAGAATGGCATACATCAAAAAGGACAGCAGCAACAAATGCTGGAGAGGTTGTGGGGATAGAGGAACCCTTTTACATTGCTGGTGGGAATGTAAATTGGTACAGCCTCTGTGGAGAGCAGTCTGGAAAACTCTCAGAAGGCTAGACATGGACCTTCCATATGATCCAGTAATTCCTCTCTTGGGGTTATACCCCAAGGACTCCATAACACCCAACCAAAAAGAGGTATGTACTCCTATGTTCATAGCAGCACAATTCATAATAGCTAAAACCTGGAAGCAACCCAGATGCCCAACAACAGATGAGTGGCTGAGAAAGCTGTGGTATATATACACAATGGAATACTATGCAGCCATCAAGAACAATGAACCCACCTTCTCTGACCCATCTTGGACAGAGCTAGAAGGAATTATGTTAAGTGAGCTAAGTCAGAAAGATAAAGATGAGTATGGGATGATCCCACTCATCAACAGAAGTTGAGTAAGAGGATCTGAAAGGGAAACTAAAAGCAGGACCTGACCAAATTATAAGTAGGGCACCAAAGTAAAAACCCTGTGGTGAGGGGCAGCTTCCTGGGCCAGTGGGGGGTGGGAGTGGGTGGGAGGGATGGGTCACAGTCTTTTGGTGGTGGGAATGGTGTTTATGTACACTCCTAGCAAAATGTAGACATATAAATCAGTAGTTAATTAATATGAGAGGGGGAAAGTCAGTTGTACGTCTCAAAGTTTCTCAAAACACTAACTGAATCTTTTTAATATATAGGCTGTGTATTTGATATGCAGACTCTCTCAAAAGCCTAGACCAAGTAGATTAGAAGCATCCAATAGCACAGCTATATACAAGATACTGGATACTGTACATCAAACCATAACAAAAGGACTTTTCAAAGTTAACCCAATTACCAAATAATGTGATGATAACATTAACTATCGATTATCTTTTAGAACCCTAAGACAGCAGGAACCTCACATCTCCACTATAGAGCCCCTACTTCCCCCAGTCCTGGAACCCTTGGATAGGGCCCACTTTCCCATATGCGTCTCCCAATCCATACCAAATAATATTGCATCCGCCGATCACAACCTAACCAACGCAACGATTGCCACCTCAACATGCTTCACCTCATACTGTGTCCAGAGACTTCACGTGTGGAATGACAACCCTTCAGCTTCATTACTCAGGTGATACCTTTCCTTTTATACTACACTCTAATTTCATCTCAGGTGGTTCACCTTCTAACAAAGTCCCATAACCTAGATATACACCAGTTTCTGTGAGAGAGAGCTTATGTTCACACGTATCCACAAACTACTGCAAAATATATACCTGAAAGCAGAAGTACACTAGAGTTTGCAGTTCCAGATGCCACCAGGATGCTGGTCAGGCTTCCCTGGATTGAAGACCCCACCAATGTGTCCTGGAGCTCAGCTTCCCCAGAGACACACCCTACTAGGGAAAGAGAGAGGCAGACTGGGATTATGGACCGACCAGTCAACGCCCATGTTCAGCGGGGAAGCAATTACAGAAGCCAGACCTTCTACCTTCTGCAACCCTCAATGACCCTGGGTCCATGCTCCCAGACGGCTAAAGAATGGGAAAGCTATCATGGGAGAGGGTGGGTTAAGGAGATTGGGTGGTGGGAATTGTGTGGAGTTGTACCCCTCCTACCTTATGGTTTTGTTCGTTAATCCTTTCTTAAATAAAAAATAAAAAAAAAAACCATATGAAAAGAAAAAGGAAAAAAAATGAACAAGGTTCAATATATGTAAATCAATATATGCGATCCACCACATCAACAAATGTTAAACCAAAAATCACATGATTATTTCAAGAGGCATGCAAAGGCTTTGACAAGGTCTAACATCCTTTCATGATCAAAACATTTTAAAAAATGAGGATAAATAGGAAACTCCTCAAACTAGCTGAATCTATATGTACTGAACCAACAGCCAACATATACTCAATGGTGAAAAATGGAAAGCTTTCCTTCTTCAGTCACATACAAAAATAGACTAAACAAAAAAAATTATAAAGTCAAAACTGTAGTATTCAGAGATTAAAATAATCAACAAAACAGAACTGAATGTTTTGAACTGGCATCTCAGAAGTTTATGAAACAAAAATCTTATTTTAAATCAACACAATAGACTATTGAATAAACAGTTTGTTAAAAAAAAAAAAAAAAAGGATTACTTGTCAAGTGTAGGAACAATGTCCTCATCTATTGCCACTGTCCTAAGCAATGCTGACAGAATAGCCAACATGACAGACCATGCCACTGCTTTTCCAGAGTTACATCTTAGTGCACAGCACACAGCAATGAAAACTAAATGAAACAGATACTTTCTTTTTTAAATTTTTTAACCAGAGCACTGTTCAGCTTTGGCTTATGGTGGTGCGGGGGACTAAACCTGGGACTTTGGAGCCTCAGGCATGAGAGTCTGTTTGCATAACTATTATGCTATCTACCCTCCACCTGAAACAGATAATTTCTTACAATGTTAAGTGTCAAGTAGCATGCAACATTGTGATGGGAAAGAAGATGATGAACTGGAAGGGAGGCTTAAATTGAGACCTTTGGGAAACAGTAAGATTATATTCAAGTTACTTTTTTTTTGTTTTTAATCATCACCAGGGCTTTACCACACCAGGTTAATTTTCCCCCCCAGGTAAAAAGACAGAAGCAAAGAGAGACAGCAAAGTTCCCTCCAGTGCGGTGGGGGCGGGCTTGAAGCTGGATTAAGTCCACCAGATGAGCTATCTTAGTTGACATGTTTGGTTAGGTTAGAAACAAGAGAAGCCTTAATAGCAGGGTAGGATTACAAACTTACCTAGAGAAGATCTAGAAAAGGACGTCGATGGTGAATTAGAGACAGGTACTACACAAAGCTCTCATATTTTCATTTTTATCAGTCAGTAACTTGTGTGAGAAAGAGATTGTTTGGGGCCAGGTGGTGGCGCACCTGGTTGAGTGCACGTTACAGTGCGCAAGGACCCAGGTTCGAGCATCTGGTCCCCACCTGCAGGGCACAAGTGTTGAAGCAGGGCTGCAGGTGTCTCTCTGTCTCTCTCCCTCTTTATCTCCCCTTCTTGATTTCTGGCTGTTTCTATTAAAAAAAAATTAAAAAGAATGAAAGGAAGAAAGAAAGAGAAAGGAAGGAAGGAAGGAAGGAAGGAAGGAAGGAAGGAGGGAGGGGAGGAAGGAAGGAAGGAAGGAGGAAGAAAGGAATAAAGAAATTGTTCAATTTTTCTTGAACAAACAACTGAATGAATGACCCATATGTGGGTACTGAGTTTTTGTAAAAGGCAAGCCTTATCTAGCGAAATACTTGAATCAAGGCTTAGGAGTCAGAATCAGGTTTCCATAGTTACTGTTTAGCTTTCTGAAATATTGATTGTTGATTGACAGGCCATAGCATTCATTCTGTCATTTCTGGTGTTTCCCTAGGGCTCCACACATACACAGTTTGCAGTCAACCACTGAACCTCCTCCCCATCAAGATTCTCAAGCCTGAGTCTCATTTTCAGTAAAAAGAGGTGGTTAGAGTAGCTTTAAAATTCAGATCCATGACTTATTCTTAGAAGTTTTAAATGTTCAAATAAATTTACCAATGTAAGTACAATGTCATTCTTGGTTTTTACAAACTAACTCTAAGCAGAAAAGCTGAACATTTAAAGGGATACCATATGCTCACTCCCCAGGCAAAGCCTATCTTTGTGAGATTAATGCCAACATTGAGTGGGTGGCTGTGTGCTTTGTGGGAAGAATATATTACCAAAAATGATCTTGAAGGAAATGGAGCCGGCACTCTTTTTCCCTATGGATTTTTCCTTTTTTGTCTTCAAAGATATTTGATTTTCCTTTACTTATAGAAAATAAAACACATATTATTAAATTCTATGTTGAAATTAATTAGCTTTCTATTTCTCTTTGCCAAATTAAGTTTATAGAGCAACTAGATCATGTTCACAGGTAATGAGTCTTATCCACCCATTTCTTTTGGGAATTGTGCTTTCATTCACATAGTCTGGTCCTTATATTATTCTTTCTTTTCATCTGCTGCAACTTCCCCTTCTCACTGAAATCCAATTACACTGGCCTCATATTCTTGCCTGAGTATATTAATCTTGTTCCTGATTTTGGGTTTTTGGATATGCTATTTTTCAGTTTAAAATGTTCTACTCCCAGATCTTCTTATATTTGTTTTCTTCTTATACAGAAGATTCAAATATCCTCTTATTCTCTCCTCTCTCTCTCTCTTTGGAATTTTTAAAAATCTCTTTATTGGGGGGATTAATGGTTTGCTATAGGCAATAAAATACAAGTTTGTACATGAGTAACATGTCTCAGTTTTCCATACAACAATTCAACCCCATTAGGTCCTCTGCCATCATGTTCCAGGACCTGAACCCTCCCCCAACCCCAGAGACTTTTACTTTGGTACAATACACCAACTCCAGTCCAAGTTCTGCTTTGTGTTTTTCCTTCTAATATTGTTTTTCAACTTCTATCTGAGTGAGATCATGCCATATTCATCCTTATCTTTCTGACTTCTCTCACTTAACATGATTCATTTAATCTCCAAGATGAGGTGAAGAAGGTGAAATCACCATTTTTAAAGCTGAGTAGTATTACATTGTGTATATAGACTACAACTTACTCTGCTACTCATCTGGTGTTGGACAGCTTGTGGCTATTACATATTGTGCTGCTGTGAACATAAGTATACACAAATCTTTATGGATGGATGAATTTGGTTCATTGAGATATGGCAGGGCCATAGGGTAGTTCCACTTCTAGCCTTCTGAGAGTTCTCCAGACAGCTCTTCATGGGGTTTGGACTAATTTACTTTCTCCCCAGTTGTACAGGAAGGTTCCTTTGTCCCCACAACTTCTCCAGCATTTGTTACTGCAATCTTTTCTGATGTATGACATTCTCAGAGCAGTGAAGTGGTATCTCATTGTTGTCTTAATTTGTATTTCTCTGACCTTCAGTGTCTTGAACATTTTTTTGATATATTTGTTGGCCTTTAGGTTCTCTTCTATGGTGAATATTCTGTTCATATCCTCTCCACATTTTTGGATGAGGTCTTTTTGGTTTTTGAGTTTGATGAGTTCTTCATATATTTTTGTTATTAGCCTCTTATCTGACATATGGTATGTAAAGATCTTCTCCCATTCTGTAAGGAGTCTGTTTGGGTGGTGGTTTCTTTTGCTGTGCAGAAGCTTTTTTGTCCTTTTTTAAAATTTTCTTTATTGGGGGATTAATGCTTTATAGTCAACAGTAGAATAAAATACAATAGTTTGTACATGTGTAACATTTATCAGTTTTCCACATAACAATTCAAACCCTACTAGGTCCTCCTGTGTCTTCCAGGACCTGAACCCTCCCCTCACTTCATCTCCCCACCCCATAATCTCTTACTTTGGTGTAATACACCAAATAATACACCAATTCTAGTCCAAGATCTGCTTTGTGTTTTTCCTTCTGTTCTTATTTTTAACTTCTTTCTATGAGTGAGATCATCCCATATTCTTCCTTCTCTTTCTGGATGATCTCACTTAACATGATTCATTCAAGTTGCATCCAAGATGTGGTACAGAAGGTAAATTTACCATTTTTAATAGCTGAGTAGTGTGAATTTTAGGGTACCTTTAGTTTAGCTTAGCTCAGCTTAGATTGTGCTGCATCCTGCATGAATAAAGAGATACTGCCTACAGCTGAACCATGAGTCCCTGGTCGTCTGTTACCTGCCCGTGAAGCCAGCCCGGCGAAAACAACATAGCCCGGTGAAAACAACATATGGCGCTACAACATGGGACTGGACCTGCGCAACTCCCAGATAAGTGAAGACTTTGCCTACCTATGCACTATGGTCTTCTCTTCTACTTATGAAGAGGTTTGCCAAAGCCTCTACTGTTTCATTATGAGGCAGTTTCTCTGTCTCTGGAACGTTTTACTCTGGGCCACACTTCAGTTCCCTGACCGGGAACTTTGGTTTCTTATGACCAGGATCATAGAGCTTGGGAGGTGCACGGAGATTTCTCCTTGGACTTTCTGGATTCCCTCTCCCATGTTTCCTGAGGAAAAGGACTACATTTTGCTCTGGGCCACAGTTTGGTTCTTTATGACCATGATCGTAGACCTTGGGACATGCATGGGGATTTCCCCTGGGACTTTCTGGACTTCTTCTCGAATGTTTCCCATGGAGAAGGACTACTCTAGTTTGAGGAGCATTCTCCAGTACCCTGGCAGTTCCCAAGTATGGAGACACGTGGTTAGTTCTACTCTCCTGATTGGATTCTTCTTCGATGGGAAGACACTTTTAAAAATGGGTGCCTGAAGCAATCCAGCAGGAACAGTCAGAAGCACCCTAAATGGAATTTCGAGGAGCTTTTTGGACTAGGACGCCCTCCGGGGACTCAGTCCTACATGGTGAGATCTTGATAATCTGGTTCAAGTTGCATTTCATAAGAGAATGATTTGAATGACTGAATTTTTGTTTGACATTGATTAAAAAAAAATGCTAGATGCAGCCATGATTTCTAGAGACATCCAGAAACAATCCAAAAAATTGTTTTTTCCTCCTTTGATTTCTCTTTTACGTCTTGACATGAATCTGAAACGTTTAATCCTGAAAACAGTTTGAGTTATGAGTGGGGCAGATAGTGCAATGATTATGTTAATTATTCTCATGCCTGAGGCTTCTACCATGGTTCTTCTGTTTACCTTTCCACATTTTATTGAGTTTAAACTGTTTCAACAACTTTGAAATCATACTAGAAAGGACTTCCAATTATAATGGAGTTATCAATTATAGTAAACTTCTAATCTGCTACAAGTTTTGTTTGACAAGTAAGTGAATTTCAGCTGTCAAGTCTTCACATGAAAAAGCATCTACTCAAATGGAATTCCCGGAAATTCATTTGGACCCCTGTTCTCTGACATCGCCCACAAGATGGAATGACTACAACACACCCCCGGAAACCAATGATGTGACCTGGCACGACCTGAAGAAACAGATTCACAGACTCCAAAGCTCATTCTCTACAGAAAAGCTGAATTCTGGTGGCCGACATTCCCCATCGAGGCAGACGTGCAGTGTTTCATCCTCTGGCATTTTCTTCTGTGGTCAGCTACTTTGGACTGACACCTCCATCGGACTTACTGGTACATGCTGCTGTGTTTCTCAAAGACTAACTTCAGCCAATTGCCTTGAGACTTTATAGACCATGTCCCCTCGCCTGCAGGCTCTGTCCCCAGAAGCGGAAAACCCCCCCTCCTTATTAGGTTATGCCCACAGAGGCATGAAGCGCCCCAAGAGGCAAGAGATGCCCACAAAGGCAGGAAACGCCCTTTGAGGCAAGAGATGCCCCCAGAGGCATGAAGCGCTCCCAGAGGCAAGAAATGCCCTTTCGCCTGCTAGGCCTTGCCCTTTGAGGCAAGAAATGTTCCCCTTGGCATGACACTGGTTATTGATGCTCGCCTATTTTGTTTTCCATGTCTTATGCCAGTTTTTTTGAAAACACCTGTACGATATAGGTTTCTGTTCACCCCACAATCCTGATACTATGGCCATTAGTTAAAAAGAATGGGGGAATTGTTGGTATGCATGAGACCCCTTCTGTTTCATTTGGCTTAAATCCCCCCTGCTTAATACTATTCTATTTACATAACCACTGTTAACAAGCACCACCCTCCCTCCATGGCATTGGTGGTTCAGTGATAGGATTCTCGCCTGCTCCGCCCCCTCCTTGTCACACTCTGATTTTCACCAGTCACTTTTCTCTCCACCCTCTCTATGTCACATCCTGTTTCCACCCTACTTGGCAAGTATATATAAAGACAGCATTGTGAGTTTTAGGGTACCTTTAGTTTAGCTTAGCTCAGCTTAGATTGTGCTGCGTCATGCATGAATAAAGAGATACTGCCTACAGCTCAACCATGAGTCCCTGGTCGTCTGTTACCCGCCCGTGAAGCCAGCCTGGCAAAAACAACATAGCCCGGTGAAAACAACAGAGTAGTATTCCATTGTGTAAATAGACCACAATTTATTCAACCACTCATCTGTTCTTGAACACCTGGGTTGCTTTCAGCTTTTGGCTATTACAAATTGTGTTACTATGAACATAGGTGTACACAAATCTTTTTTGAATAGGTATGTTTGATTCCTTAGCATATATCCCCAAGACAAGAATTGCAGGGTCATAGGTAGGTCCATTTCTAGCCTTCTGAGAGTTCTCCAGACTGCTCATCCACTACAGGACCAATTTACATTCCCCCCAGCAGTGCAGGAGGGTTCCTTTGACCCCACAACCTCTCCAGCATTTGTTGCCACTACCTTTTCTGATGTATGACATTCTCACAGGAGTGAAGTGATTTTTCATTGTTGTCTTAATTGCATTTCTCTGACAATCAATGACTTGGAGCATTTTTTTAATATGTTTTCTGGCCTTTTGGATCTTTTTTTGTGGTGAATATTCTGTTCATATCCTCTCCCCATTTTTAAATGGGGTCATTTTTTGTTGTTGTTGTTGCTGAGTTTGGCGAGGTCTTTACATACTTTGGTTTTTAGCCTCTTGTCTAACATATGGTATGTAAAGATCTTCTCCCATTCTGCAAAGGATCTCTTTGTTTGGGTGGTGGTTTCTTTTGCTGTGCAGAAGCTTTTTAATTTGATGTAGCCCCATTGGTTTATTTTTGTTTTAGTCTTCTTTGTAACTGGGTTTGTATCATTGAAGTTGCTTTTAAAATTTATACGGGAAAGAGTTCTATCAATATTTTCCTCTCTAGTCCTTGATCCATTTGGAATTTACTTTTGTGTTTGGTGAAATATAGTGGTTCCATTTCATTCTTCTCCATGTTTCAACTCAATTTTTCTAACACCATTTGCTGAGGAGACTCTCCTTTCCCCATTTAATAGTCAGAGCACCTTTGCCAAAGATTAGATGTCCACAGGTATGAGGGCTCCTTTAGCTCCTCTCTGTCCATAGCCACATGTGTTTGCACTCACCCTTAGCTTGGAGGCTTCCTGAAGTGATCCTAGCGCTATCTTGTTGTTCTCTTTGCTATTGCTAGTTTATGGGGGAGAGCAAAACACAGCTGCTCCAAATATCCCTTCTCTTATGAGGCTTTCCTCTCTAAATGCAACTGAATATACTCTAAAGTACTATCCTCCACCTTTACCTTCTGAATTCTGTCTCTGTCTCTCTATCTCTTTCCCTCTCTGTCTCTCACACACAAACACACATTGTCATTATTAAAATCATCTTTTTTCAATATATATATATTTAGAGGTAGATAAATGTCTACTAAATGATATCTATCAACACACTCTCAACTCTGTTGAAGTTATAAACTGTAGCTACCAATGACTTAATCAAATATGATAGTTTTTAGTGTTTTTTTCATTTTTAGTTGTTCTTGAATTCACTCATTATCACTGATTATCTAATCTGTTTAAAAAATATTTTCAGGAGTCAGGCAGTAGTGCAGCAAGTTAAGTGCACGTGGCGTGAAGTGCAAGGACTGGCATAAGGATCCCGGTTCGATCCTCTGGCTCCCCACCTGCAGAGGGAGTACCTTCACAGGCGGTGAAGCTGGTCTGCAGGTGTCTCTCTCTCCCCCTCTCTGTCTTCTCCTCCTCTCTCCATTTCTCTCTGTCCTATCCAACAATGATGACATCAATAACAACAATAATAACTACAACAACAATAAAAAACAATAAAAGCAACAACAACAAAAAATATTTTCCAAAACTTAATTTTTATGAAGCATGGAAATCCTTCATTATTCCTTCCCTACTTCTCTGCTGATCTCTCTTTTTTTTTTTTTCTCTCCTAATGTAGAAAAATTAAAAGACTCATCTACCTTCACTATATGTACTGTATACTTCTTCATAGGCCTTTAAATACATCCAGTCTATATAAAGCAATGCTACCAAGGAAGTAATAGCCAGCTAAAGAGATAGACATTGGATCCTATATTCATTTACACCACAGTCTGAATTACTTCTTGATTATATTATTTGGAAACCTCCTCCTGTTTTTATCTCTCCAATCCTCTTGCCTATGCAACTAGAAGAACAAGATGAGATGAATGTAATTATGACTAGCACACTCACAGTTCTCTAGCTGTCAGCATTCTTTCTTCCATGACTTGAAATTTACTTTATTACAACATGCATTATAGTGGTAGCTAATGTGGCCTCACTTCCTCCTGCCCTCATGAGCTACACCCAGGCCAGCTCAGCACTACAGATGGGGATCACACAGGTATGGTTCCATTCTCAGAAAGTTGTTCACACTCTTGACTTGAATTTATACCTTAGTACTGATTCTAACTTGACCCCCAAGTTTGTATCTCTAGTCTCTGTGTTCTTTTATCTTTGGTTGGCAAAGTGGAGTCTCACTGAAGAGGTACATGCATCTCCATGTTCACTACAATGCTTTACACAGTAGTCAAGATTTAGAAACAATCCAAGTGTCCAATGGCAGAGGAAAGTATAAGAAAGATGTGGAATATATGTAAAATAAAACATTACTCAGCTGTAAGGAAAGATTGAAACTTTGTTTTTTGCTACAATATGGATGGAACTGGAGGATATTATGCTGAGTGAAGTAAGGCAGATGGTGAAAGACAATACCAGATGATCTCATTCATGTTTGAGGTTTAAGAAAAAAAAAGAGGGGGAAGAAAATAGGGTGGAAGATTACTAAGCCCTGACTTATACTATCAAACCTAAGAAAACTAATGCAGGAGGAGATTAAAAGAGACTGATGCCCTGTGCCCTATGGAGGAGGGAAATAGATCTTTGTGGATGAAGTATGCTGGCAGATATTTTGGAAAAATATGAGCTTGTACTTTTAGACAACAACTGTATTATGGGGAAAAAAATCCCAATAATAAAAGATCTCCCTTTAAATATATTTTCAATACACTTGAATTCCTTATTTTTTAAATTTATTGACTAAAATGTTCAACTAGACAGGTGACTCGAAAATTGTCAATATTTCCATTTTATAAATATTTTTTAAATATTTACTTATTTATTCCCTTTTGTTGCCCTTGTTGTTTTATTGTTGTAGTTATTATTATTGATGTTGTTGTTGTTGGATAGGACAGAGAAATGGAGAGAGGAGGGGAAGACTGAGGGGGGGAGAAAAAGAGAAACACCTGCAGACCTGCTTCACTGCTTGTGAAGTGACTCCCCTGCAGGTGGGGAGCTGGGAGGCTCGAACCAGGATCCTTACACCAGTCCTTGCACTTCTAACCCGCTGCACTACTGCCCGACTTCCCATTTTATAAATAAATTTAAAAAATTGGGAGTCACTCAGAATCTGAATTGTGACACACTCAGAGAATTAGTATTCACCTCAAGTGAATTAAGAAGTAACAACAGTAAAAAATAGTTAAACTCAAAGTAAATAGATTTGCAACTAAAATAAATTAAACTAACATTTGAACCACAACTAAATCCAGCCAGCTTGTTAAAAGCATTGAATTGGCAATAATTTTCAATAAAGATTTTAAGAGATTGATATTCTCTATACAGCTTTACATTTTATTTTTAACAAAGTATAGCTAAGTCAGCTTTTTAAAAAATATATTTTTATATTTATTTATTTTCCCTTTTGTTGCCCTTGTTATTTTTTATTGTTGTAGTTATTGATGTCATTGTTGTTAGATAGGACAGAGAGAAATGGAGAGAGGAGGGGATGTCAGAGAGAGGGAGGGAAAGATAGACACCTGCAGACCTGCTTCACCACCTGTGATGCGAATCCCCTGCAGGTGGGGAGCCAGGGACTCGAACCGGGATCCTTAGGCCGGTCCTTGCGCTTCATGCCATGTGCACTTAACCTGCTGCACTACACCTGACTGCTGTTAAGTCAGCTTTTTACACAAGGTAAATGATGAGATAATTTCAAACCCCTTTTAAAAGGGGTGTGGGGAAAATGAGGAGGATTTGTTCTAATAGGTAATCTGATTAGTACCTTAACTTGGATAACAACAACAAAAATTCAATTGTGAAAAAAAGAGCCCAAAATTAAAATTCTAAATATCTGAATTGACTACTAATTGCTTAGTCAATAAGTGACCAAAGAACTGGTACTACCTATTCAATTTAGCTATCAGTTACCATAAATAGCAATTTCTTAAGAAGTTGCAAAATTTTTCTAAAAATACTAACAAAAAAAGAAATGCCATAAGAATGATTCTAAATAAATCATTGTATACAAACGTATAAATTACATTCTCACTGAAAGTTTGCAATTTTGATAGCTTGTAGTAAAAATACATATGTATGTATCGTATATGTATACATATATTCAATATTTGTGAAATTTTACTAAACAACCAAACTACACCCGTTAGCATTTATGAATTTGGGTATTTCTGTAATGTTGTTATGTAGCAAAATGAAAACTAACAGACACAGTTCTTCTTCTAGCGTTTGCCACAGACACAGTAATATAAATTTTCATAACTATAAAATACACATAGCTATTCAAGCATTTGGTATGTACATATGTGTATATATTGAAGTGCTTCTTTGTGCTCGGTGGATACTCTTTAGGAAGTAAGAATTGTAGAACTGAACCAAGTACCCAAGATCACATCCTAGCCAGAAGAGAGACATAAACTATTTCAAGGCCACATGAGGGAAGGTAAGTGCAATGGAGCAAACTAAGGTGAATTCAGGGGTGAGTATTCCAGGATACTATTTAGATAACATTAAACAGAGTCCTAGGTGGCTATAAAATGTACTCATCACAATAGTTTACAATAAATCACATTTTTAAAATCTAAATGTTCATTCAACAAAAGATTTTCAGAAAATTCAGTGAGAACCAGAAAGTAAGACAGCCAAACTGAAATGTCTTTCCAGCAGAAGACCATCTGCTAATATGTTCTGTTTATATTTCCACCCATCTCCAGAGGGGAGAGTTAACCTGCCCCTTGTTCTGACCTTGAATACCACTGGCCACACAGGTGTTGTTGATATATGATAATCATCAGCTTATTGGACTAAAAAAGCCATAGGAAGGGTCACTTTGTGGGAAGACCAATACTAGCAGCATGGGACTTAGTGGGTTCATTAAGACGCTTCCACTATACTCATATCAATACAAAGCAACACTGCAGCAAATTTGCCACACAAAAAGTCAGGTAACAGAGTATTTGAAAAAATACAAGCTGTCATTTATTTATTTATTTAGCTGTCACTGGGGCTTCACCATTCTATATTGACATTTTTCAGACAGAAAGAGAAGGAAAGAAGAGAGAGAGAGAGAGAGGGAGAGAGAGAGAGACAGACTCCGGTTGGTGGTGCACCTGGTTAAGCACACATATTACAGTGTGCAAGGGTCCTGGTTCAAGTCCCCAGTCCCCACCTGCAAGGGGAAAGCTTTGCATGTGGTGAAGCAGTATTTTAGGTGTCTCTGTCTCTCCCTCTCTGTCACCCCCTTCCCTCTTGATTTCTGGCTGTCTCTATCCAATAAATAAATAAGGATAATAAAAAATTAAAAGAGAGAGAGAGGCACCACAGTACCAAAGCTTTCTTCAGTATTCCTATGTGGTATACACCAGGGTCTCAAACCCAGGTTGCTTACATGGCAAAGCAGGATATCTTAACAGGTGAATTATCTCACTGGTCCCAACACAAACTGTCCTTAAACTCACATTTTCTTGAACTCAACTCCCAGTTTGAGACCAGGGGTGTCCAGTGGGAAATCTACCTTTTTGCACTATTGCACCCTGGCTACTGAAATGTGTGTGTGTATTTTGGTTGTTCGTGTATGAGAGAAAGAATATCACAAATGTGCATTTAAAAAACAACTTATGTGTTTTTAAATTTTTTTTTGTTATCTTTATTTGATAGAGACAACCAGATATTAAGAGGGAATGAGGAGATAGAAAGGAAGAGAGACACCTGCAGACCTGCTACACCAATCATGCTTTCCTCCTGGTGGGGACTGGGGGCTTGAACTCAGGTCCTTTCACATTATAACATGTGTGCTCAACCAAATGCACCACCATGTGACCCCTGTTCTTATTTTTTCTTTCCACCCATTATTCCCACCCCCCACCTCTAGCAACCTGTTCTCTTGTTGGAGAAGGGCTCACTGTCCCGGGAAGTCCAGGCCATTGTTTCCATGAGGTTCAAGCAGATTGACCCCCAACTCTCCCTTCAGGTCAAGACGAGGGCAGGTCTCCCTGACCTCCTGAACTAATGATGGATGTCGTCTCTGGAAAGGGGCCTACTTTTCTGCACATGCCTCTCCTCTCCCCTTAAAACAAAGGCCATGAATTACTGCACATTGTGTTTGGCCTAACTTGAAAGCCACCACATAGGTTCTTGCTCAACTGCCCCCTTCTCCCACTTCCTCTGAAGTGCCTGGAATTTATCCCCAGGGAAATATGTGTTGTGAAGCTTGTGATCAAACTTTGTATGGTAATTCTTCATTTGTGATCAAATAGTTTATAAGGCAACATGCAGCTATGCATTGTGTTGTTCTGTGCTTGGGTTAATGATTACCTTGACCTTCTACCTGGGCAATGGGTATATGTACTTGCTTTCTCCCTCAAATAAATGAATTGCCCTCTGAGGCTTTTCCCAGGGGTGACTACTTGTGTCCCTGCGCATGTCACCTTCCACACGCTGAGCTGCCCCGGGACTCCCAGGGGGCCACTCTGACCCTCCGTCGCCCAATGGCTGGTAAGGTGGGGAACCCGGAGGGAGCTGCCCCACATCTGTTTCCATAAACTTGTTTTTTTTTTTTTTTTTGGTCATTGTTTTACTTTTAGATTCCACACATCAGTTAGATCATATTATACTTGTCTTTCTTATCAGACAGTCCTTGAGTTTCACCCATGCCATAACATTATAAAATTTCTATCTTTTATATGGTTGAATAATATTCCATTTTGGTATAGGCATGTGCACACATAGACTGCAATTTCTTCATACATTTATCCATCAATGGACATTTAGGCTGCTTTCATATCTTATGATTGTAAATTATACTGCAATGAAAAAAGGCTTTTGTTACATGTTTTTTTTTTATTTCTTTATCTACTTATTTATTGGATAGAGACAGCAAGAAATCAAGAGGGTAGGGTGATAAAAAGGGAGAGAGAGACACCTACAGCAGCACTGCTTTCCCATTCACAAAGTTTTACCCCTTCAGGTGGGGACGGAGGGCTAGAACCTGGGTCCTTGCACATTGTAACATGTGTGCTCAATTAGGTGTGCCATCACCAGCCCCCTTGTATGTTGTTTTTACCCTACCAAATGCAAAGCTTTTCCTTTGACAGCCACTAGTGCCACCTGACAGACTAAAGTCAGAAAGTCACTATTTGAGTCTTAGTCACTGTGAGGGAGAGGCTAGGAGAAAGAGAGAGAGAGAGAGAGAGAGAGAAACTCTTTTATTCAATAGTCACAAAAAAACCTTCTTTTAATCGCTTGAAATTTTTTTAAAGTTATTTTGGGGTCTTTACAGTCACAATAAGATGTAGACCAAGCCTATCAATCACTTAGTATAATTCAAACATAGGTTTGAAGCTTAGAATTATCTTCAAGCTTAACTCTCAATAGAAAGCCAAAAGACAGTCTCTATGACTTTGCAAAATTATTCTTCCATAGGGAAAAACTAACTACAGTTTTCAATGATGTAAATCATTGATCGGTAGTCAATCACACATGGATTTCAAAACCAAAAGGACTTTAACGAAAGTTCTAAAGCACAAACCAGTAACCTTTGGCTCTTTTTTATTAACAGAGTTACTCTAACACCTTTTTGGCTAAGAAAAGGAATGATTTACAGTAAGATGCAAAAGTCAAATCAAATCAAAATAGAATTTTATGAATTGTAATTACCTAGTTCTCACCATTTGCTCTATTTCCATCCTCCTCCCTCCACTTTTTTTTTAATCATTTAAGCACATAACCTATTCCAAATTAATTTTAATTTATCCAAATTATCTTTGTTGTCACTACTGGGATTTATATAGCTCAAGAAAAAAACCTGGGGACGTTGTTTTCTCTCCCTTTTTAAATTTTTTAATTTCTTTTTTTAATATTTATTGATTTATTCTCTTTTGTTGCCCTTGTTTTATTGTTGTCGTCATTGTTGGATAGGACAGTGAAAAAATGGAGAGAGGAGGGGAAGACAGAGAGGGGCAGAAAAAGACAGACACCTGCACAGGCCTGCTTCACC
The DNA here is from genome assembly GCF_950295315.1 of Erinaceus europaeus. Classification (NCBI taxonomy): domain Eukaryota; kingdom Metazoa; phylum Chordata; class Mammalia; order Eulipotyphla; family Erinaceidae; genus Erinaceus; species Erinaceus europaeus. The sequence continues at coordinate 39,211,421 of NC_080171.1, read as the reverse complement.
ACCTGTGAAGCAACCCCACCCCCCCCCACCCCCGCAGGTGGAGAGCTGGGGGCTCAAACTGGGATCCTTACTCTGGTCCTTGTGCTTTGCACCACATGTGCTTAACCCGCTGCACTACTGCCCAACCCCCCCCCCCTTTTTTATAGTGACATAGAGAAATGGAGCTGGAGGGAGCAAAAAGAAAGAAAGTCACCTGCTGTTCCACTGTTTGTGAAACTTCCTTCTGCAGGTGGAGACTGGGGTGCTTGTATCTGGGTACTTGAGAATTTTAACATGTACACCTAACTGAGTGCATCACCACACAGCACCTGACAACAAATCATGTAAATCATCATTTACTTAATAAGGTAATCTGGTTAAAGAAGAAAAACTCGGGGAGTCGGGCTGTACTGCAGCGGGCTAAGCGCAGGTGGCGCAAAGCACAAGGACCTGCATAAGGATCCCGGTTCGAACCCCGGCTCCCCACCTGCAGGGGAGTCGCTTCACAGGGGGTGAAGCAGGTCTGCAGGTGTCTATCTTTCTCTCCTCTCTGTCTTCCCCTCCTCTCTCCATTTCTTTCTGTCCTATCCAACAACGACAACAACAATAATAACTACAACAATAAAACAACAAAGGCAACAAAAGGGAATAAATAAATAAAATAAATATTAAAAAAAATTTTTTTTAATTAAAAAAAGAAGAAAAACTCCTAATTATGTATGTACTGACTGAGAAGAAATGCAAGATAAGCCACATTACCCTAAAATCTTTTCTACTAAAGAAGCAGAAATCTTTGTACACTCTGGAAGGATGTCATAAGAAACCTATAGAACAGTTTATAACTTATCTATGTTATCTGCTGTCTGACATACTTCCTTATTCATTTTTTTTTTAACCAGAGCACTGCTCAACTCTGGTTCATGGTGGTGCAAGGAATTGAACCTGGGACTTTGGAGCCTCAGGCATGAGACTGTCTTTGTATAATGATTATGCTATCTCCTCTGCCCCTAATTATATTACCCAGTCGACACATCACAAACTGATTTATATAAATATGTGCAATATGAATGTCAGAATTCCTGCTTGCCTGTTTCTGTGTTATAACTAGTAAAAGTAATTTAATAACAAATTTGCTTAGGAGATCCTATGTGTTAATTAACTTTGATGAAAATAACTTCCACTAAAAAGGTAGGAAGTAGTTGAGGAATAGAAAAATAGGGAAATGAGACATAAAAAGAGAAGGGACAAATAAAAATTAAAGCAAATAAATGTTTAGAAGATAGCTGTTCTATTTTAAGTCTGTGAGGCTAATAAAGGACAAGTATTTTAAAACTTAACTAGGTTACTTCAAATAACCAGATTATCTTCTTGAAAACTTGGGTAAAGTCTAGCTTCCCACCTCTAAACTAAATAAGAGTTTTAAAAAATTTCACATAGAAAAAGAGGACTGGTAAGATAGTTCACGAGGGAGTAAGCATGCTTTGCCATTCACATGACCCAAGTTCAGGCATGGTCCCTGCTATACCACTAAGAGAAACTTATGAGCTGTAGAATCTTTTCTCCTCTTTTCTCTCTCTCTCTCTCTCTCTCTCTCTCTCTCTCTCTCTCTGAAAAAGTCAGAATTGTGAAGTCCCAGTTATAAGGAAGTAGAAAAGGAAGGGAGGAGGAATGAAAGAAAATAAGAAAAAACAAAGTAAGGCTGGTCGGATGGCTCACCAAGCAGGGTGTGTGGTTTGCCATATATATGGTCCAGGTCTGAACCTTAGCACCACATAGGAAGTATCAAGGCACTAATGGAAATTCCAACACTGTGGTATCACTATCTCTATCTCTCTCTATGTTTATCTGAGTGACAAAGTGGCCTGGAAGTGATTGAAGTTGCAGTTGCACAAGACTTAGGCACTCAAAAAAAAAAGAAAGAAAGAAACAATAAAATTAAATAGCTTTAAAAAGGTGGGGCCAGGTGAGATTTAGGACCTCTATGTAATGAAGAGGTTGTGGATTATAGGTACAGCAGAATATGAGTTCAAACTGTTTCCAGCTCTGAGTGACTTGTTGTCAATAAACCTAAATCATAGTGTCCTCACTTGTCAAAATAGGAATGTCAATATCTACTCCACTGAGAGAGTTGTGAGAAGAACATTAAGCTCTTAGAACACAATGATCACTTAGTGAAATAGACAAATAATATGTGAAGTCCCAAAGAGAAAGCAAACTAATCTGTCATTCCCAAGCTGAGTAATATTAAAAAGAACAACAAATTCACATAGAGAAAAGTATATTTGTCAATAAACATCTGTTTGAATGCCTGGGAAAACAGTCTTATGATGTTGAGGCTAGAGTCCATCTGTTTTCAATGACATGTCAACAACATGATCTTCTTATTTTATTAAATCTGTCAGTCTACCTATCTGCAGAGTCAGAGCTTTATGTGGTTTTACCATTTCTGACCACTTTTTCATTTACACAGAGAAACAAAGCAAGGGACAGACATCAGAACTGGCCCCAGGAGTCCAATCTGCATCAGACACAAGCAAGGCAGGTGCTATATCTAGTGAGATATTCTCCATACCCCTAGTTTGCCTTTTTTAAAAAAGCATTTCTTCTACCCATATTTCCTCTTCCCAGATATACAAGAGCTATTAAATTTCGACATATGCCTCAGAACTTGTTTATTTGGGTGTAAATATCATTCCATTCCATCCAAATCCTCCTAGAATTTGCATCTTCTGGAGATTGCTCAGATTCTGTTCACCTAGGCTTCATGTAGAGACACAAGTATAATCTTGTCACATAATTCTCTTGCTTTGGCTCACCTCCATACCACAGCCTGTCAGCTTTACTGCAACTATCATTTCTCTCCCAATTCTACCCTCAATTCCTACAGAATGATTCTAAGTCTATATTTATTTCCTAATATTAAAATCAATTTTATAAGAGACAGGAGTAATAATACTGACTTTAGGGCCAACATACAGATCACTTGTGATGATGCCAAGACTATTAGGCTCTTTGATTTGATGGTGATTATTCCCTCTTAATTTTTTTAAATGATGAAGGGCATTGAATAATCAATAAACTATGATAATTATACAGAATTCCCAGTGCAATTTACAGCTATTAGCATAGCAATATCATATGAAATTTAGTAAGAGATATTGAATAAAAAAGATACCAGTTTTAGTCATCAAGTCAACTGTGTAAGATATTTTTGCTTGTTTTTCCTACATTCTCCATACAATCTATCATCTCCATTTAGTAAACAGATTTCCCTCCCACTTTTTCTTGTTAAAGAATGATTATTGGCATTCTAAAGACTGGCAAAGACTTCAGTGAAAAACTGGATTAATTCTTTCAAATATATTAAAATTTGATACATAATATATCTATATGATGGCCATTTAGCTTTTCTCTGAATGTCCCCAATTATAATTTTACACTCTTATGAGGAAAGAACCATGACTCATTAATTATATTATTAGAAAGTTCTAACAGTATAAAAGAAATTTCATAAACTTGATCAAAACATGTGGTTCTGGGATCTTGCACACTGCTGGGGTAAGTTTTGTCCCTTGAAGTAACCTACCCATTTATATTAGCCAGTTTGTGTATGTTTAAATAATTGTTGATACTATTGATTTATATTCTCATAAATCACTATTAATATGATATAAAAGGTAGGGAATAGATTTAATACTTCAAGTTGCCTAACCACCTAGACCATAGCCCTAAGTACAAATGTTTGTTTTAGCCTAAACATTTAATATCTTAGATCTGCAAGATGATCAAACTCTGATAATGGGCTTAAATTGTTCAAGGAACTCTACCTGCAAATATAGCTCTTTAAACAACAAGGTCAACTTCAACTTTAGGCTAGACAGATCAAGACCATTTGGCCCTGTAAGTATCTAAATACAAACATGTTCAGATAGTACTAAAAGAGCATAAAGCATAGTGAAGTCAAGTATATTACTATAGATACCAATGATTGGATTATCAAAAAAAGCAAGCCTCCCAATTAACCTGGTTATAATAATAATTGTTGGTATTCTAAATTGTTTCTAAGACTATGACAAACTCCTTGCATTATTTTTAAGATCCTCATTTCACCTAGTCCTGGTACCTCTAGGACTATGTCCATTTTTCTTACTATTTCTTCTCTGTGATTCTTTACCATCATATCACCTCTGTCAACTTAAACCAAATCACCACTGGTGCTGCCATCCCACATCATGCTGCTACTGAATTCTTACTGAGGACTATAACCAGAGATACCTAGCCTGAGAAGTCAACCTCATAAGTCTTCAAATCTGGTGAAATCTTTCCTAACACACGGGATTACTTACATCCACGTTAGATCGCACATCATTTAACTAAGTAACAGATACCAGATATAGGCTAGGGTTTATGGTACTGAGTACAGGTGTACATGTATCCATAAGCAAGGGGCAATTATACAACTCAAAGCAAAAGTGCTCAATAGTCCTCAGTGATTAAAAGGGGGCAATTATGTGTAAATTTAGGCAGATAGTTGTAGAGATAATGGTTGGCCCATGTCTACAACCTTAGGGGAATGGCAAGGGCATGCAGTGGGGAGACTGAAGAGTCAAAACTTTGTTGGTAGGAATGGTGTGGAACTATACCCCTGTTGACATTTTTAAATAATTTTGTAAATCAATATTAAATTACTAATAATTTTTTTAAATAAGGAATTATCACATCTTCCTTTGAATTCTTGCACTCATTGTCATTACACAGAAGAAAAGCACTTTCTTTTATTCAGATAAGATTTTTTTTTTTTTTGCCTCTAGCGTTATTGCTGGGGCTTGGTGCCTGCACTAGGAATCCACTGCTCCTGGCAACCATTTTTTTTCTATTGTTGTTGCTGCTGTTATTATTGTTGTTGCTGCTGCAGTTGTTGAATACAACAGAGAGAAATCGAGAGAGGAAGAGAAGATAGAGAGGGGAAAGAAAGATAGTCATGTGTAGAACTGCTTCACTGCTTGCAAAACAAACCACCCATCCAACCCCACGCAGGTGGGGAGCCAGGGGCTTGAACCAGGATCCTTGATCCAGTTTTTGTGCTTAGCACTATGAGTGTTTAGCCCAATGTGCTACCACCCAACCCCCATATGAGATTCTTGGTGCGGTTAGATTCTTTCTCCTGGGTCAGGTACCCACACATGTCACAGCACTACCATCTAATTAGTTTCCTGGAGGGCCTTGCTCCTTGGCCCTAGGGAAGTAAGCAGCGAACTGTTGAGAAATATAGTGAATCAGGCATCTGAATCCTCTTGGGAAGAAAGGGTAATAAATGGAATTCCAGGAGTGAGGAGGTAGTGCAGTGGATTAAGCGCATGGGGCTCAAAACGCAAGGACCTGCATAAGGATCCGTGTTCCAGCCCCCGGCTCCCCATCTGCAGGGGAGTCGCTTCACAGGTGGTGAAGCAGGTCTGCAGGTGTCTAACTTTTTCTCCCCCTCTCTGTCTTCCCCTCTTCTCTCCATTCCTCTCTGTCCTATCTAACAATGATGACATCAATAACAACAATAATAACTACAACAACAACAACAAAACAACAAGGGCAGCAAAAGGGAAAATAAATAAATAAATGATTTTTAAAAAGTCTTTAAAAAAAGAAATAAAAAGAAATGGAATTCCAGAGCAACCAGAAAACTGGAATGATGTAGATAGTCATGAAGTAGGCAAGAGCACCAACCAGGCCTTCCATCAGAAATGGAATCCTCATTATGAAGCTCTCAGCCCAGCACACAAAAATTCTGTGTAGCTTTGGGTCTATGATTGCTCAACAATTTGTCTGGCTTTGTATGTTAACTCTCTTTTCAGTCACCAGGTTCCAGATGCCATCAGGATGCCAGCCAGGCTTCCCTGGACTGAAGACCCCACCAATGTGTCCTGGAGCTCAGCTTCCCCAGAGACCCATCCTACTAGGGAAAGAGAGAGGCAGACTGGGAGTATGGACCGACCAGTCAATGCCCATGTTCAGTGGGGAAGCAATTACAGAAGCCAGACCTTCTACCTTCTGCAACCCACAATGACCCTGGGTCCATGCTCCCAGAGGGATAGAGAATGGGAAAGCTATCAGGGGAGGGGGTGGGGTATGGAGACTGGGTGGTGGGAATTGTGTGGAGTTGTACCCCTCCTATCCTATGGTTTTGTTAATTTATCCTTTCTTAAATAAAAAAAATAATAAAATAATAAAAAAATTCTTCTGTGTAATTTTCTCACTGAGTGAAGAACTAAATTTCAAATACATATCCTCCTTGGCTCAGTCCTTTCCAAATTTATTCACTTATTCAGTTCTGTAAGTCCTTACTGATTCCCTACTTTGTAGAAGGCATTCTTTTAGACATATGGATACAAAAGTGTAAAAACAAACTCCTTACCCTCATGACATGTACATTTAATGTTGGGGAGATAAGATAAGCAAGTAAGTCAGACAACTTGGGTCCACCTGCATATCAGATTTCAGGCTCAGGAAAAAAACTAGTATAGTCATGGGCCCTTTGGAATATAACTAAAATAGGCCTACTAGCTATCTTCAAAACGGAGACCCCAAATCTCCATCTGCAATATTCCAGCCTTTAGGTTCATGATTATTCAAAAATTTGTTTGGCTTTATATGTTAACTCTTTTTTCAGTCACCAGGTTCCAGATCCTAACATGATATCAACTGGATTTCCCTGGGCAAACGACTCCACCAATGTGTCTTGGAGCCCCGCTTCCCCAGAGCCCTGCCCCACTAGGGAAAGAGAGAGACAGGCTGGGAGTATGGAACCACCTGTCAACACTCATGTTTTGCAGGGAAGCAATTATAGAAGCCAGAGCTTCCACCTTCTGCACCCCATAATGACCCTGGGGCTATACTCCCAGAGAGATAAAGAATAGAAAAGCTATCAGGGGAGGGGATGGGATATGGAGTTCCCGTGGTGGGAATTGTGTGGAGTTGTACCCCTCTTATCATATGGTCTTGGCAGTGTTTCCTTTTTATAAATAAAAAAAATTAGAAAAGATAAGCAAGTAAGTATGTTTTATGTCAGCTGTGATGGGGCACTACAGACAAACCAAGGAGATAGAGATTAAAAGGAGACAGAATTGTTTTGTAGAAGGTGGTCAGGGAAGCACTCATTGATGAGATGACATTTTATCAAAGAATTAGAGTAAATCTAGGGAGCTAATTGCAACTGTCTGGGGGAACAGAGTCCCAGATAAAAAAAGACAGTAGGTGCAAAGCCCCTGAAGCAAAGACATGATTGTCATGTTCCAAAAGCAGCAAAGAAGTCAGAGTATCTAATATAAGGTGATCAAGGAAGTCATAGTAGAAGAAATCAGAGGAGATGAGATCTTGCATCTGTTACTTATAGTCCTAAACCTAGCCACACAGAAGAATCACCCCCAAGAAGCTTTTAAAAAATTCCAATGACTGGGCCCCAGATTAGACTAATTAAATTATAATCCCTGGAGATAGTTTGCTAATGTACTGTTTTTCAGTTTCAGATCAACTGTGTTCAGTACTGCTTGTGAACAGAGGTTGACCTGATGCAACCTTTACTTTCCTCTTCTTGGTCTACTTAAAATAACCTAACATCCTCTGAGTCATTTAGTGGAGAATCAAGAAATAGCAATTATTTGTACTTCATCCAAACTGTAGAATTAAAATTCTTTCCAGAGAGGCAGAGATTCCAAGTTTATGGTCTCCTTTCAAAATCAAGGTTTTTTTTTTCTGAAATACCTCAAAATTCTTCTTCAAGACAAATAACCTATCACACATACTATTTACAGGGAGGACTTTTTTTTTTTTCAGGGAGGACTTCTATGGGAAAGATTACTTGTCAATATCTGGTCCTTTCAGTTGTCAAAATATCTGACTTTAAGGGATAGTTTCAGAATTTCACATTAATTTTTATGGGAGGAAAGCACTGTGGTATGGACTTTTTAGGGTCTTTATTCAACATAACTAACAGGTAAAGAAATCTCCATGATGGGAATCTGAAACATTGTCCCTGGTTCTCATAAATACTCCACTGTATTGTCTGGAATGACTTATCTCAGTCCTGACTGTGGGCTCAGATTTACTGTACAGTTCATCAACTTCCCAGCATGATGGATAATGAATGTTTCATTTACATCGCTAATTGCGAAGCCGTGGTTCCCGCAACCTTTAACCCGTGTGCTTTATCCCATTATCACCATATGTCAATATAATTGCATTTAACATTCCAAATAATAAACTTTATTCTGTATTGAGAATTTTTTTTTTTTACAAAAAAAATATGTGGGGGACTGCTGATAAGAATACATGTCCATTATAGGAAATGGCAAGGACAAGCTAGAATAACAAGCAGATCCTTTTGTAACAAGTAAATCTTTGATTTCATAAGAAAAACAGTGCTATCTTCTTAAGTAGTTATCTTTGTTAAACTTGAAATGAAAAAAAACATAAAAAGAATACCAAAACAGTATAATTAAAACTTCTTATCTATATGATAAAATAATTATTTTTAAAAAATGATGAGAACTACATGATTCCATTTTCTTACCTTTATTTTATTAAAGCTATCTAACAAAAGACAGAATAATCTCCCATCACCATTTCAACATTGAATGAAATTATAGAGAGGAATAAAAAAAATACTAGTATCCCAAATCTTAAACTGGAAGAAAAGTTGACAGACCATTTAGTCTGACCACCTGTATCCAAGATCCGTCTTTAAAACTAAAGTGCAAAATGAGACAAACACCAGTATTTTTTCTTTTTAAGGGTGTGGGCAATTGTTTGCATGAAGGTACTTCACTGAGAGGTGTGGTGGAATAGCTTTTACATCAGGCTCAAGAGATGACCACATGTAAATTACACAAGGCCATGCTCAGATGACTATGAGTGCCACCTTGACCTTAGTGTTTCCCATCCCAGTAAATAACTCAGTACCTCCATTCAATCTTTATACCATAGAGCTGAAATTTATCCGTGGCTCTATGCTGCCTTATTATCCATGGTGCAAAATAAATAAAGAAAATAAACAAATGAGTAAAGAAAATAAATTCTCAAATTTGTCCACTAACAGTTCCACAACACCCAATATTCTGCTTCAAATCATTGTCACCTCTCCACTTGTCTATGATGGAAACATTTAGTGCACCTCTTTGTACTCTTTCTTACTTCCCAGCAGTTCTGAGTCACATCTTACCCTTGTTATAACCCTCTGCTGACTTTTCAATAAAAGAAAATAAAAGAAAATTTAGACTAAAGTCCAAATGGTGTCCTCTGGCCTGTGAAATTCTGGATGATCTGACCAGCCCACCTCCAGCCACACATTGCTGCTCTCCTCTCTCATTCACAACAATTATTTCAGTTCCTAGTGGTTGTTTTGTCAGTTTCCTGACAGTGGTAATCTATTTCCTATTTTAGAGCCTTTTATTTGCATGCAATGCTCTTACCCTAATCTTATCCTTTTATTTTTCAAATTTATTTTAGTTTATTTTTAATGACTGAGAGGTACAGAGAGAAAGACAGAGGAACAACCAGAGCACTGTTCAGCTCTGGTTTAATGTGGTGCTGGGGATTGTATCCGGGACCTTTGGTGCCTCAGGCATGAAAAGTCTTTTGCATAACCATTATGTTAGCTCTCCTGCCCTAATCTCCTTCTATACAAGTAGTATTCACTTAGTGATCAGGTTCTGCTAGTGGGTTTGTCAACCATCTTAAGTTAGTTCAATATAACTTTTGTATCAACTATAACATTTTCAATATATTTTAAGTGTTTATTAATACACTGTATATTGCACTGTAATAAAAACAGAGGAAATAAACTGTGTTACGTGATGTACAATAAAGTTCAATAGACAAAAATAGCAGGCCAGTGTAGAATCCAATGACTGAGTGCTGAGAGGTGAAGAAACATGAGATGCTTGAAGCTGAGCCACTGTGCTGTCATCTTCCATGTCTAGAGATCTTCTGCATCAGCTTAGTGCTGACACACCAACTAGTTGGTTAACTGATAACAAGTAGGTCACTAAGTGAGAACTAGCTGTACTGTATCCTTGATTTGTGAGCTCAAAATCACTTTCTTAGAAAGTTAAATACAGCATCCTCATCTCATGTAAACTAAGTTATTTTATTATTACATTTTCAGATAGAACCTCCTTATACTTTCATGATGACTGTGTGTGTATTTTATTTACTTTAGCTCTACCACTACACTGAAACCTCCAAGGGGATGAGGACTGTGTGCATCTTATCTGGCTCTGTCCCTAGTATTATGCATATAGCATAGGGGCAGGTGATGGAATGAGCTAAAATATCTTGGTGTTCCACATTTTACCTTACTGGACTCTAATTCAGTGTAACCTGAGTATACAGCAGAGAAGAGAGAGATTTTAGTGTTAAAATATAGCCAACATTAGGGGTGGGGGGCAGGCAGTGGTACACCCTGTTAAGTGCACATACTATTAAGCATAAGGACCCGTGCAAGGATCCAGGTTTGAGCTCCTGCTCCCCACCTGCAGGGTGGACACTTCACAAGTGGTGAAGTAGGTCTGCAGGTGTCTCTCTTTCTCTTTTCCTTTCTATCTAGCATCCCCTCTCAATTTCTCTCTCCTATCCAATAAAATGGAAAAAAATTACCTCCAGGAGTGGTAGATTAGTACTGCTGGCACCAAGCCTCATCAAGAACCCTGGAGGTATATATATATATATATATGGAGAGAGAGAGATGGGGCTAGGTGGTGGCTCACCCAGTAGAGTGTACATGTTACCATGCAAGAGGACCTGGGTTTAAGCTTCCATTCCCTATTTTCAGGGAGGAAGCTTCATGAAATAACGTATCTCTCTCCTTCTCTATCTCTTACCCTCTATCAAAAAGAGAGAAAAAAATGCTCACCTAAAAGAGTGGAGTAGTGTAGGCATTGAGCCCCAGTGATAACACTAGTGACAGGAAAAAAAAAACATATAAGGAAGCAAGATAAAAACATAAAGCATGTCTGGGAAGTCCAAATAAACTTCAGGTTCTTTGGAGGAGAAATGATACAGAGCTTCTAAAACAGGAGAGAACAAGTGAAAGAAAGCCTTTCCCTAGAGGAGCACTCTGCATTTTTGATAGTTTTAGAAATGCAGTTTAGTAGAATGGCTAAAAGCATGAACTCAGATCATATACTAGTTTTTATTTTATGATCTTAGGAAAGTTTCTATTCTCTCTGTGCCTCACTTTCTTCATCTAAAAAAAAAAAAATGAAGATTACTAAGATTACTCTCTCCACTCACTAAGAGGATTCAATGAGACAATTTTTATAAAACATTTTAAAGAGTACTTGCCTTTGTTAAATTTATTTATTTATTTATTTTGAGAGAGATGCAGAGAGTGAAAGACACAGAGAGAAACACCAGAGCACTGCACATCCTGGCTTATTGTGGTGCAGGGGATTGAACCTGGGACTGTGGAATCTCAGGCATGAGTGCCTTTGTTAAATTATATGTAAATATGTTATATAAAAATAAAGTGGTCAGGGTTGGGGGAGAGGTGACAGGCACTAGGGCACCTCGAGGAGCTCACACTTTGCCATGTGTGATGATGACCCAGGTTCTGGCACCTGGCCAATACACAGAAAAGTGTCCTGAACAGTGGAGCAGTGTTATTGTATCTGAGGAGGGAAGTTTAAAAGAATAACACATATGGAGGGCCTGATATGTGGCAAGTACTATGAGAGTAGCTTTATAAACTTGTTTCTATCAACAGCTCAGTGAGATGAGTATTCTTTTATTTACTTTTTTGAAAATCAAAATGTAAATTTTTATTTCACCTAAACTCCTTCTTTGTCCAGGCATTCAGGTAGCAAACACAAGAGACAGGAATAAAAAATATTTCCTTGGGCAGGAATCTTTCCCACCAATCTTAATATCAATGCATACAAATATAAGAACAAATTCCTCTCACTTTAAGATTTGTGGTTTAATTATGAAACATAATGTGAATTACTTTTATTGCATAGCCTTAAGGACAAGCAAAATATTATCTAAAAATAATTTAAAACTTAAGATAGCAGCTGGACATTCTATGTAATAACTTAATTTCTTTTACCTCATCTGCTAAAATTTCATCATTTATAGATTATTATAGGGCTCTAATTTCATGCCAAGATCCTACTCTCTATGACAATTGAATTAGGATCTTATTTTTTCAAATACTACAGGAATAGAAGAAACCAGTTCAATTATATCAAAGTACAAGCCATAAAATGACAACTTCGGTTTATACTTTTTCCTTTCAAATCACACAATATTATGGCTTTTTTGGGGGGGTTTTAGTAGTTTACAGTAAATATAGTTGTTGGTACATATGTAAAATTTCTCAGTTTTCTGAAAAATACTCTCACCTCCAGCCTAGTTCCTCTTCATGCACCAGAACCTGAAAGCCCCTCTCCCTCCTCCAGAGTCCTTTATTTTGGTTCAATATACCAAACCCAGTGCAAATTATACTTTGTTTCCCCTTTTTGTTCATATTTCTCAACTACTGTCTATGAGTGAGATTATCCCATAGTCACCCTTCTCTTTATGGCTTATCTCACTTAACATGATTCCTTCAAGCTTCATCCAAGATGAGGTGAAGATGGTGAATTCATCATTTTTAATAGCTGAGTAGTGGGTCACAACTTTCTCAGTCAATCATCTGTTGTTGGACACCTGAGTTGTTTCCAAGTTTTGGCTATTAAAAGTTGTGCTGGTATGCACATAGTCACACAGATATTTTTTGCATGTTAGTGTTTGATTCCTTAGGATATATCCCCAGGAGAATAATTGCAGGGTCATAAGGTAGGTTGGTTTCTAGCCTTCTGAGAGTTCTTCAGACTGCTCTCCTAAGGGGCTGGACCAATTTACATTCCCACCAGCAGTTCAGGAGGGTTCCCTAACTCCTAAAACCACTCCAGCATTTGTTGTTACTACTATTTCTGGTATATGACATTCTCAATAAGTGAGGTGGTATCTTACTGTCTTAATTTGCATTTCTCTGACACTCAATGAGTTGGAGCATTTTTTCATATGCTTGGTGGCATTTTGGATCTCTTCTTTGGTAAATATTCTGTTCATATCCTCTTTCCACTTTTTTTCCCCTGAGTTTTGTCAACTCTTTATATATTTTACCAACAAGAAGACTGCTAAAGGGAGGAGAAGACTCACCTAAGGTTCACCAAACGCAACTGTAAGTCTCCACTGCTATTTCCCCTTGGAGACTGAAACAGCACCTGGGAGGCCCAGTGCTGACATTGAGGTGCAGAGAACTGGCCAGGAAACTCAGAAGACCTACATCCTGGTGGACTAGAGGTGGGGCTGTATAGTTGAAGCCTTTCTACATTGTTCTCCTGATGAATTGGGAGACCTGGTGAATAACTGTCTCAGAACCCACAGTATAAATGGGATTTGTTTTGAAACTCACAGGGCCAAGCAGTGCTGCCCAGTGCTTACTGGCAGAGCAGCTGAATTGAGCCCTGAGCTTTGGATCCTCAGGACATGGGAGTCTCTTTGCATAATGACTGTGCTATGTCTCTCCCACCCTGATTTATCTCTTGGTCAGAAGTGAGTGATTAAGATAAAAAGCATACTTACAGGTAAAAATCCCCCAGCTCCCATAGCCTACATGGAAGAAAAAGAACAAAAGAGGCTTTAACAGCCACTGTGCTTCAACTCAGGAATTGAGATAACATTGAAACAACTGTTAATTTCCACAACTATGGACTCTTTAAGTACCTTACTTAGACACAAGTCAATCCAGGCAAAAGCTATCAGTAGATTGAAAAGTACTGAAAGGGAGACCTAATAAAACACTATATACAATGGTTAAACCAAGGAGGAACAATGGAAAAATTAATGAGGACAAAAGTCCAGATAAAAGCCCCCCAAAGGTAGAAGCACATAAGAATGAGGTCAACATCCAAATGAGGAATTAGTCGCAGGAGTGAGGAAAGAGTTTGAAAGTAAAGTCATCAGAAATGGGAAAATAACAAATGAAACTCTGAAAGAAAACACTAATTATCCCGAGGTAATTAGAGAACTGAAAGCTGAAATAGCTGAGCTAAGAGCACAACTAGATGAACAAGCTAATACATTATCAGAACATGGTAACAAAATAGTTGAGCTACAGAAAACAACAGAGAGGAGAGAGAATAGAATAAATGAGGCAGAAAACAGAATTATCAAGATTGAGGACAAATTAGAGAAAACTAAGAGATCTCAAAAAGAGATTAAGAGATACTGAAAATAACAACAGAGACATATTGGATGACTTCAAAGGAAATAATATATGCATTATTGGCTTACCAGAGGAAGAAAGAGGAGGGTGTTGGGGTTCCTCAGGGGGAACAAGGCAGGAGCGAGTTCGCTAAAGGGGTCTTCCAGTACATCGTGGCAGTGGACGATATGCAAACCTCCTTAGGGTCCCGTTGTGGGGAATGGAACAATTTTATTGACACAGTTACAAATTTATAAAGGGGTAGCTGTGTAGGGGGAAGTTGACAGCTGGCCAATGAGGTCAATATCTCCTTATAAGGGAAAAGAGAGCAAGGCAATGCATTAGAGGGTGTGGATGGTGATGCAGGAACAGGGAAACAGAAATATAAGGAAGGCAAAGTCCACCAGTAAAGGGGGGAGGGGTGGATGATGCGGCAAGGCTGATAGGAAGGTTGGAATTCCCCCATGAACTTCTACCACATCTCACTTGACCACAAGGCTGGCATGCCAAGGGGAGACTGAGACGAGATTCCGGGGGGAGGAGGAGCTAGCCATCCATGCTCAACACACATCAGACACAGAGGAGAAGAAAGCATTCTACAGGACATAATAGCTGAGAATTTCTCCAGTTTAGACAACATAAGGTTCAAGAAGCCTAAAGGGTCCCAGAGAGAATTAAGCCAGACTTAAAGACAACAAGACACATCATATTTAGAATGAAAAGGAATAAGGATAAAGAAAGGATCCTGAAGGCTGCAAGAGAAAAATCAAAGAGTCACTTACAGAAGAAAATGCATAAGATTAGCAGCAGACTTCTCCACACAAACACTAAAGTCCAGAAGGGAATGGCAAGATATCTATCGATATCTTGCTCAGTGAGAAACGCTTTGAACCAAAATGTAAATCAATCAATATGATCCACCATATCAATAAAAGCAAGAACAAAAGCCACATGGCTATATCAATATATGTAGATAAAGCCTTTAACAAAATCCAATATCCCTTTATGATCAAAACACTAAAAAAATGGGAATAGATGGAAAATTACTCAAGATAATATAGTCCATATATAGTAAACCTACAGCCAACATCATACTCAATGGTGAAAAACTGGAAGCATTTCCCCTTACATCAGGTACTAGACAGGACTGCCCACTATCACCATTACTATTATTCAACACATAGTGTTAGAAATTCTTGCCATAGCAATCAGGCAGGAGCAAGGAATTAAAGGGATACAGACTGGAAGAGAAGAAGTCAAACTCTCCTTATTTGCAGATGATACGATATTATAATTTCCTCTAGAATGTTTCCTTCCCCTTCCTCTCTTTCTTCCTCTGGCAGGCCAACTATATGAATGTTACTTCTTTTTGAAATCATCCCATATGTCTCTGTTGTTGTTTTCAGTGTCTCTCAATCTCTTTTTGAGCTCTTTCTTAGTTTTCTCTAGCTAATCCTCTGTCTGACTAATTCTGTTTTCTGCTTCTGTTAGTCTGCTTTCCCTTTCCTCAACTGCTTTCTTCAGTTCAGCTATTTCAGCTTTCAGTTCTCTAATTGCCTCAAGGTAATCAGTATTTTCCTTGAGGGTCTCATTTGTTGTTTCCCTAATACTGCCATTCCTTTCCTCCAAAGTTGTTTTCATTTCTGTGATTAATAAGTTTATTATTGCTTGCATATTGTTCTTATCTATGGTTACTTCTGGCTGATTTGTAGTTTCTTCTGGGCTCTTGTTTACATTCATTGTAGTAGCAGTTTTATTTGCTTTTGATCTACCCACTTTTTTGATTGATGTGTTTCTTATTTTTATCTTCTGTTGTTCCTCAGTTGTTGTGTTTTGAGTATAAGCAACACTGTACTAAATACCTTTATGACAAATGCAATCACCAACCTCAGAAATTACAATAGCAACTGAAGCAAGGATTAAAGCAGTTTAAGCACTACCAGTTAGCCAAACAATGTCTCCAGTCCATGAAAAAATAGCAACCAAGTCCAAGTGAAAAAGAAAGAGAAAGGAAAAAAGGGATAGCAAGAATAGACAATTATGCAAATCTACTATCCACTGTATGTTCTAGGGGTAGCAAGAGAAGAAAGGGAAGTAGAGCAAAGATACACACATAGAGAGTACACTCTGAGTCAGATTTCTTCCCCAAAATAATTCACAAATGAATATCAGTGAATTCAGAAAGCTGAAGGAGGAAGGAAGAAAGGAAGACAAGAAAAAAATAAGAAGAAAAATAAGAGAGAAAAGAAAAAAGATAAGAAAAAGAACTGTAATAAAAGAGCAGTGAAAGGAGTTATTTATTTATTTATTATTTTATTTTATTTTTTAATTAGCTAGGAGGAGGGAGAAGGGGAGAGTGGGTAGAGGAGGTAGGAGTAATGAAACAAGTTCCTCTCACAATGGATAAGAAGCCCAGTCCCTTAGCAATGGAAAATACACTAAGAGTTAATTCTGGTCAACCTACAGGGGGAGGGGGGAAAAGGGATACACCTATATATAACATTAATAATACAATAGAGCAGGGTAAAAAACCTGTCCCAGATTGCCTCAAGCTGCCTGAGCAGAGGCAGCTGATTGTTAAGAAAGTAAAACAAACAAAAAAACCAAAACCAAAACAAAACAAAAAATACCTCAGGGCAGTCTTCCCCTTTTGTAGGACCAATTGGCCACTTAGAAAGAAAAAGGGCCAAGGGTTTCAGAAAGGAATAGGATTGGAATGAAACCCCTGTTGGGCCAGAAATCTTGGTAAAGAAAGAAGATCAGCAGGGGAGCCTACTAGGAGCAGCTTTCTGGAACCCAGGGTCTGGTTATGGGGGTGGGGGTAGGGGGCAGGGTGTGCTTCAGGTATAATAAAAAAGTTTTTTCCTTTCTTTTTTCTCTATATTCTAACCCAAAATGAGCTATATTCACCCCTTTGGTGTCACAGCTAGGACCCCAAATTTACTGTCCTGCTGAAGGCCAAAAATCCTACTGTTTTCCAGCAGTTGTTGTTGGAACTCAGGCCAGTAGCTACTTCTCAGTTGTCATTTTGGCTCTGCCCCCAGATGATATGATATTATACATAGAAAAACGTAAAGAATCCAGCAAGAAGCTTTTGGAAATTATCAGGGAATATAGTAAGGTGTCAGGCTAGAAGATTAACATTCAAAAGTCAGTGGCATTCCTCTATGCAAACACTAAATTAGAAGAAGTTGAAATCTAGAAATCAATTCCTTTTACTATAGGAAGAAAAACAATAAAACATCTAGGAATAAACTTAACCAAAGAAGTGAAAGACTTATATACTGAAAATTATGAGTCACTCTTCAAGAAAATTGAAAAAGACACAAAGAAGTGGAAATATAGTCCATGTTCATGGATTGGAAGAATTAACATCATTAAAATGAATATACTACCCTGAGCAATATACAGATTTAATGCACTCCCCATCAAGATCCCAACCCCATTTTTTAGGAGAATATATAAAAAGGTACAAGTATTTATCTAAACAGAAAAGACCTAGAATTGCCAAAACCATCTTGAGAAGTAAGAATAGAACTGGCGGCACCAGGAGATGGGATATAGAGTTCTGGTGGTGGGAATTGTGTGGAGTTGTACCCCTCTTATCCTATGGTTTTGTCAGTGTTTCCTTTTTATAAGAAAAAAAAAAAAAAGAACTGGAAGCACCACCCTCCCAGATCTCAAATTGTATTATAGGGCCATTGTAATCAAAACTGCTTGGAACTAGAACATGAATAGACATACGGACCAGTGAAATAGAATTGAGAGCCCAGAAGTAAGCCCCTACACTTATGGACATCTAATCTTTGACAAAGGGGCCCAGACTATTAAATAGGGAAAGGAGAGTTTCTTCAACAAATGGTGTTGGAAAAACTAGGTTGAAACATGCAGAAGAATGAAACTGAACCACTATATTTCACCAAACACAAAAGTAAATTCCAAGTGGATCAAGGATTTGGGTGTTAGGCCAGAAACTACCAAATACTTAGAGGAAATTTTGGCAGAAATCTTTTCTGCATAAATTTTAAAGACATCTTTAATGAAATTAATCCAATTTCAAAGAAGACAAAGGTAAGAATAAACCAATGGGACCACATCAAATTGAAAAGCTGCACAGCAAAAAGAAACCAATACCCAATCAAAGACACCCCTCACAGAATGGGAGATATTTATATGCCATACATCAGACAAGAGGCTAATAAGCAAAATATATAAAGAACTTGCCAAACTCAATAACAAGAAAACAAATGACCCCATCCAAAAATGGAGACAGGACATGAGCAGAATATTCACAACAGAAGAGATCCAAAAGACCAAGAAACATATGAAAAAATTCTCCAAGTTACTGATTGTCACAGAAATGCAAACAAAGACAATAATGAGATATTATTTCACTCCACTAAGAATGTCATCAGAAAAGGCAGCAGCACCATGATGCCAACCGGACTTCCCTGTGTTGTTTTCGCCGGGCTGGCTTCACGGGCGGGTAACAGACGACCCGGGACTCATGGCTTGGTTGTATGCAGTATCTCTTTATTCATGCAGGACGCAGCGCAATCTATACCAAGCTAAGCTAAACTAACTCTACAAACAATCTTGTCCTTATAAATATACTAGCCCAGTAGGGTGGGAACAGGATGTGACGCAGAGAGGGTGGAGAGAAAAGTGACTGGTGAAAATCAGAGTGTGACAAGGAGAGGGGGCGGAGCAAAAACATATCATGAACCAGTGGGGATTGAACCAATGCCCTGCAGTGGTTATGTAAATAGAATACAGTGTTAAGCAGGGGGTATTAAACTAATGAAACAGAAGGGGTTTTTAGAAGCATACCAACAATTCCCCCTTTCTTTTTAACTAATGGTCATAGTATCAGGATTGTGGGGTGAACAGAAACCTATATCGTACAGACATTTTCAAAAGAACTGGCATAAGACATGGAAAACAAAATAGGCGAGCAGCAATAACCAGTGTGATGCTAAGGGGAACATTTCTTGCCTCAAAGGGCAAGGCCTAGCAGGCGAAAGGGCATTTCTTGCCTCTGGGGGCATCTCTTGCTTCAAAGGGCGTTTCCTGCCTCTGTGGACATAACCTAATAAGGAGGGAGAGTTTTCTGACTCTGGGAACAGAGCCTGCAGGCGAGGGGACATGGTCTATAAAGTCTCAAGGCAACTGGCTGAAGTTAGTCTTTGAGAAACACAGCAGCGTGTACCAGTAAGTCTGATGGAGGTGTCAGTCCAAAGTAGCTGACCACAGAAGAAAATGCCAAGGGATGAAACGCTGCATGTCTGTCTCGATGGGGAATGTTGGCCACCAGAATTCAGCTTTTCTGTAGAGAGTGATCTTTGGAGTCTGTGAATCTGTTTCTTCAGGTCATGCCAGGTCACATCATTGGTTTCCGGGGGTGTGTTGTAGTCATTCCATCTGTGGGCGATGACAGAGAACAGGATCCAAATGGATTTCCAGGAATTCCATTTGAGTAGATGCTTTTTCATGTGAAGACTTGACAGCTGAAATTCACTTACTTGTCAAACAAAACTTGTAGCAGATTAGAAGTTTACTATAATTGATAACTCCATTATAATTGGAAGTCCTTTCTAGTATGATTTTAAGGTTTGTTTAAACAGTTTAAACTCGGGAGTCGGGCTGTAGCGCAGCGGGTTAAGCGCAGGTGGCGCAAAGCACAAGGACCGGCATAAGGATCCCGGTTCGAACCCCGGCTTCCCACCTGCAGGGGAGTCACTTCACAGGCGGTGAAGCAGGTCTGCAGGTGTCTACCTTTCTCTCCCCCTCTGTCTTCCCCTCCTCTCTCCGTTTCTCTCTGTCCTATCCAACGACGACTACAACAATAAAACAACAAGGGCAACAAAAGGGAATAAATAAAATATTAAAAAAAATAATAATAAAATAAAATAAACAGTTTAAACTCAATAAAATGTGGAAAGGTAAACAGAAGAACCATGGTAGAAGCCTCAGGCATGAGAATAATTAACATAATCATTCCACTATCTGCCCTGCCCATAACTCATACAGTTTTCAGGATTAAATGTTTCAGATTTATGCCAAGACGTAAAAAAGAAATAAAAGGATGGAAAAAAGAATTTTTTGGATTGTTTCTGATATCTCTAGAAATTATGGCTGCGTCTAGCTTTTTTTTTTTAAGTCAATGTCATACAAAAATTCAGTCATTCAAATCACTATCTTATGATACGCAACTTGAACCAGATTATCCAGATCTCACCATGTAGTATCATGAGTCCCCGGAGGGCGTCCTAGTCCAAAAAGCTCCTCGAAATTCCATTTAGGGTGCTTCTGACTGTTCCTGCTGGATTGCTTCAGGCACCCATTTTTAAAAGTGTCTTCCCATCGAAGAAAGAATCCAATCAGGAGAGTAGAACTAACCACGTGTCTCCATTCTTGGGGACTGTCAGGGTACTCGAGAATGTTCCTCAAATTAAAGTAGTCCTTCTCCATGGGAAACATTCGAGATGAAGTCCAGAAAGTCCCCGTGGAAATCCCCATGCATATCCCAAGGTCTACGATCACAGTCATAAAGAACCAAACTGTGGCCTGGAGCAAAATGTAGTCCTTTTCCTCAGGAAACATGGGAGAGGGAATCCAGAAAGTCCAAGGAGAAATCTCAGTGCATCTCCCAAGCTCTATGATTAGGGTCACAAGAAACCAAAGTTCCCGGTCAGGGAAACAAAGTGTGGCCCAGAGCAAAATGTTCCAGAGACAGAGTAACTGTCTCATGATGAAACAGTAGAGCTTTGGCAAACCTCTTCATAAGTAGAAGAGAAGACCATAGTGCATAGGTAGGCAAAGTCTTCACTTATCTGGGAGTTGCGCAGGTCCGGTTCCACGTTGTAGGCCCCATAATGTTGTTTTCGCTGGGCTGGCTTCACGGGCGGGTAACAGACGACCCGGGACTCATGGCTGGGCTGTACGCAGTATCTCTTTATTCATGCAGGACGCAGCGCAATCTATACCAAGCTAAGCTAAACTAACTCTACAAACAATCTTGTCCTTATAAATATACTAGCCCAGTAGGGTGGGAACAGGATGCGACGCAGAGAGGGTGGAGAGAAAAGTGACTGGTGAAAATCAGAGTGTGACAAGGAGAGGGGGCGGAGCAAAAACGTATCATGAGTGGGGATTTACATAACTACTGTATTCTATTATGCAAATAGAATACAGTAGTTATGTAAATAGAATACAGTGTTAAGCAGGGGTTATTAAACTAATGAAACAGAAGGGGTTTTTAGAAGCATACCAACATCCCTGGACAGATGACCCCATCAATGTGTCCTGGATTTCTTCTCCCTCAGAGCCCTGCCCCACTAGGGAATGAGAGACAGGCTGGGAGTATGGACTTCCCTATCAACACCCATGTCTAGCAGAGAAGCAATTACAGAAGCTAGACCTTCCACCTTCTGCACCCCATGGTAACCCTAGGTCCATACTCCCACGGCATTAAACAATAGGAAAGCTATCAGGGAAGAAGATGGGATATGGAGCTCTGGTGGTAGGAACTGTACCCCTCTTATCCTGTAGTTTTGCCAGTGTTTCCATCTCATAAATAAGTAAATTTTTAAAAAAAGAAAAAGTAGCAGCAACAAATGCTGGAGAGGTTGTGGGGAGAAATGAACCCCTCTGCACATTCATGGGAATGTAAATAAGTCCAACCCCTAAGAAGAGCAGTCTGGAGAACTCTCAGAAAGCTAGAAATGGACCTACCCTATGACCCTGTACTTCCTCTCCTGGGGATATAGCCTAAGGAAGCAAACACAGCTACCCAAAATGATTTGTGTATACTTATGTCATAGCAGCACAATTTGTAATAACCAAAATCTGGAAGCAACCGAACAACAGATGAGTGACTTAGCAAGCTGTGATATATACACACAAGGGAATACTACTCAGTTATTAAAAATGGTAATTTCACTGTTTTCAGCCCAGCTTAGATGGAGCTTGAAGAAGTCATGTTAAGTGAAATGTCAGAAACAGAAGGATAAATATGGGATGATCTCACTCAGGCAGAAATTGAAAAACAAGATCAAAAGAGAAAACACTAAACAGAACTTGGACTGGAGTTGTTGTATTGCACCAAAATAAAAGACTGGGGTGGGTGGGTGGGGAGTGTTCAGGTCCTGGAACATGATGGCAGAGGACCTAGTGGGGGTTGTATTGTTATGTGGAAAACTGGGAAATGTTATGCATGTACAAACTATAGTACTTATTGTCAACTATAGAACATTAATCCCCAAATAAAAAATAAATTAAAAATTTAAAAAGTTGATTGAGACAGTGAAAATGTTACAGCACATTCTTGGTTGTCTGTGTCAATTATACACCCCTGTATTATAATTACAATTAAAATTACTGTATGTTTGGACTGTAAGCCTATGTATTTGAGCACCCCCCAAAACCCTTTAATGCCAAGTACAGACCATTTCTTGTTTGTGTTTGAAATCAGGTATGGTGAAACCAAGCCATTCAGAGAGTATTTCTCTCATACATGCTTCTACATTGCTAAAGCATCAGGAGCATCTTTGTTCTTGTAAATGTGATTTCTGAGAACCTTTATCTAAGACTCACACTCTAATGGTTCCTAAACATGCTGCTTCTTCTACGCCTTCTGATGGTGAAACTAAGTGCCGGGGAAACATCCTTACCATCCAGGAGAAAGTGAAACTCTTTTTTTTTTAATTTAATTTTTTGTTGTTATCTTTATATTATAGAGACAACCAGAAATTGAGAGGAAGGAGGAGATAGGGAGAGAGGCAGAGAGACACCTACAGCACTGCTTTACCACTTGCGAAGCTTTCCCTTCTTGCAGGTGGGGACTGCGGGGTTTGAACCCTGGTCCTTATACATTGTAACGTGTGCGCCACAACCCAGTCCCATAAAACTCTTGAATATGATCAAAGATGGCAATAAAATCATGGAGGTTGCCTGCCATTATGACTTGAATGAGTCTATCATTTGCTCCATCCGTAAAGATGAAAAGAACATTCATGTAATGGCCACTGTCTCTTTCAACAGGAAAGCAAAGCTAAAGGGGTGTTATTTCATGTCTAGAGGGCTCTAATAATGTAAAAAAACATATTCAGAAGGCTATAAACAGGCTTTCAATGCTCTAACTATGAAAATAATCGATTTATAAATAAAGAATCCCATCCTGGTAGAGTCTGGAACTAATTAATTGTGATAAACAAGGAAGAATTGTAGAACCATTAAGTTTAAAGATAAGTATTCATACTCTGTGCTCAGTTAAGAAATGGAGAGTTCTTTATGAGACCCAGATGCCTACAACATCATAGTTAGTTCCCAACTCAAGCCCAGGGTAGGATGACATCTATCATTTGTCATCTTAGATGGAGGCATGCATTTCCAGGAGGGAAATAAACGTGACTGGTGATTTTAGCAACTGATGCCACATATGTGGTAAAGCTGAGATAGTTCATGCATAGCTCAGTCACTGAAAATACAAGATGGAAGATGGACAGATAAATTCTTATAGCCTGAAGTTCTCTACACAAGCAGAAAGGGAATTGTTCAGAAATAAATGAATTATAAAAAACATCAAATACATTATTTCCTCCTTAGACAGTCCTTTTTATAGAGCATGAGAGAGAGAAAAAGAGAGGGAGAAAGACAGAGAGAAGAGATACATGGAGCACTGTTCCACCGCTTGTAAAACCTCTCCATTGAAGTGGTGGTGCAGGGCTTGAATGTGGGTCCTTGCATATGGTAACATGTGCACTCTACCAAGTAAGCCATTACCTGGTCCTTCCTTAGAAATCCTTAATGATATTGAGTTCTGCTGCTCATTGTTGTACTTTATAGTCACTGAACCCACAAATGCATTCATTGCCCATTCTCTATTCCTAGGTTCCTATGGTCTGTCTGACTCTTTGGATTTATCACCACAATGTCTGCAAGTTTTACCCAGACTCAGCTACTCCTTTTATATTTGTCCTTCACTTTTGCATAGGTCAAGGAAGGTGCCCTATCAGCATTTTAGAACAGCAATATGATTTGCCCTATGCCTCATCTTGGCTTATGAAGAAGAATGTTAGAGCACAAACCAGTGTATTTCTTAGAGGGTGAAAAGGAAAAATTAATTTTGTGTTTGTTTACTTGACAACGATCCAGGATTTACAATGCAGTCACTAAGTGAGGAGAGAAGAGAGAGAGAGAGAGAGAGAGAGAGGAGAGAGAGAGAGAGAGATGAGAAATTTAATGGTTTCAAAAGATAAATAAGAGAATAAATTGAGTATTTTGTTGACCCTGAGGTGGGCTAACAGAAGAGAAGATAATTAAATGTCCCAAGGTCAGGTTTCTGGCTCTGCTCATGACCAAGTCATGTCATGTTCATTTTGGGTACAGTTTACTGTTTTTCCTAAAGCATGGTAGTGATCCTACTCCTTGAAGAACATGAATAGAGAGAGGAGAAACAAGGTATATTTTATGTTCCAACAGGGATAAGACAAAGATGGAGAAAGAGAAAGGAGAGAGATGGATAGAAAGAGAGAATAGGCTACTGGTTGTAAAGAATATGATAATCCTGAATGGCAACTATAATGTTCTCCTGTTGCCCCTATAGCCTCTGGGCTGAACATTTAGTTTAACATCAGACAAGCTCTTTACAGAATCAATACAGAGTCAACCCTCAAAGGTAACCTCTGTTCTTTTTATTGGTAAATAATTCTATGCACAGTACTCTCCAGAATTTCAGCAAATCCCACTGGTCATTCATCTCAAATTTGAAATGATGTCTTTTTCTCTTTTGTAAATTGAGAGAAATGGGGTGCCACTATCGAAGTTAAACTCGTGGCAATAAAACATTTACACAGAACCACTCAGGACTAGTTGTTAAGAGCTGTGTTGCGGTTGTGTGCATGCCAGAGTGTGCCTCTCTCTCTTTGACCCATTATTGCAGACTTAAAAAACAAGCATGTTTTCAAATGGTGTTATGAGCTGTCAATGATGTATCACCATCATATCTCATTATTCTTGACTAAATGTGATAATAATGTGATCTGTTAACATAAAAAAAAGTTTGACTTCACAAAAGCAGCTGGAAATGGACAATCACAATATGCATAAATCTAACTTCTACCATCGGCTACACACTGCTTGACACACATTGTTAGAAGCACCTCGCATTTGCAAGTTCTCTTAAGCAAAATACTTGCATTAGGTCTCAGCTGGGGCTGTGCATCAGGCAGTTTGGGGACTATTCAGTTCTCAGTGGAAGCCAGAATTTGAATTCTTTCATGTTTTAAGAATCATTTACCAGGTCTGGAGTAGATTCAGACAACTCAGGTGCTTCCACATATATCTCTGAATCCTTACCCTTCTTTGCCCATCGATGATCCAAGAGATAAAGTTACCTTTAAACTAATGTTCACAGGGAAAAAAAGATAAGTTATAAATACTACCAAGAGTGGAGATTAAAAAAAAAAAAGGAGCTGGGGAGAAAGAAAGAAAAAAGAAATGTAAGTGTACGCTGGTCAAAAGAAACAAGGGTACAAATAACTGTGAAAATCAATCACTGCTCCTGCCTTCATGAGCCAAAGTTAACAGGAGGACACAGCATTGGAATCTACAAGCCATCAGAATTAAACTAATGAACACAACACTGTGAGTTCAAGTCTTCTTGTACAATTATTAGATTCTGGTCATCTCTGGCTACTACTGTTTTGTGACAGCTTCTATGACTTCAACTTTTTATTGTTTTTATGGCTTACTAAGACATTTTTTATTTATCTTTTTAAAAATGTTTTCCTAGTGATTTAATATTGATTTACAAGATTATAAAATAATAGGAGTACAATTCCACACTACTACCACCACTAAAGTTCTATACTTTACCCTCCTTCAATAGTAGCCACCATAGTTCATGTGTCTCAATTCTTGAATGAAACATATACAAAAGAGATAATAATAAGACTGGAAAGTGAACAAGTTTATCATGCTTATTGCTACTTTTTGTATGTCTTTCATTCATTCCTGTTATTAATTTCTGTTAATTTCTTCCCTGAGATAGAAAATCCCACAAACATAACATTCTTGTTCCTTTTTATTCATAGCTAAAGAAATAGCTTTGGTTCAAATCTACACCAGCTCCAAACCGGCAATGGCTTCTACAATATTCCCAGAGTGGGAGCAAGTTGGCTCTGGTTAACATGGACCTTCACAGGCCAAGCTTCTGAAAAATCTATTCACTTCCAATTGCAACATACCCTCCTCTCTATGTTGCAGTAGTACTCAGCTCCCTGCCTTTTCCAGTCACCATAATTTCTTTGTCACATTCTCCAGCAAGGATACTTTCAACCCTTTCTCCTACCTGGCCTTGATTCACTTTTCAAGCCTCTTCAGATTACTAGTCATTTGTTCTTGGAGAAAAATTCAACCTTTCTCATCTGTACAGTGTGGTAACTGATGATGAGGAAAGTGTGCTATAAGTATTAAAAACTAAAAAGGAAGTTCATAGAGAAATATTTTAAACAATCAAAGCACTTGAGATATGTTAATTATTCTACTTTGATTACAACCTGTATGGGCTCCATATGGTGGTTAGAGATAGCAGGCATTCCATATCTTATAACAAGAAAAGAGCAAAACTCAGATTTGCAAGTACAGTGGCAATAAACTGTTAGTATGTTATTCAAGTAAGTATGGTTCTTCTAGTTCTACCAAAGTCCATTTGGATATTTACAACATCAATCATGGACCATACCAAATTACCAACTTAGAAATTTGCACTTAATGTTGCTATGAAAAAAAATGCCAATTGAAATATACAGAGATATAGATAGTTATAGAATCAGCCCCTATCAGTGACCTTGGAAGAACTACTGCAGTTTCTAATTGAGGGGATGAGACACAGAACTCTTGTGGTGGGAAATGTATGGAATTATACTCCTGTTATTTTACAATTTTATAAATCAACATTAAATCATTAATAAAATAAAACCTTTTAAAATACTCCAATTACCTTAGCAGGACCAGACCAAACAACTTTGTAATCCATATATAGCCAGCAGATTGGATGTTCCCCATTCCTGGTTTAGTTCAGTGAATCAGATCTGAGAGTGAAATTTCTTTTCTTTCTTTTTGAAATTTTTTATTATTACCTTTATTTATTTATTTGTTGGATAGAGACAACCAGAAATCAAGAGGGGAGGGGAAGATAGAGAGGGAGAGAGACACCTGCAGCCCTGCTTCACCACTCACAAAGCTTTCCCCCCGCAGGTGGGGACCCAGGGACTCGAACCCATGTCCTTGAGCATTGTAACATATGTGCTCAACCAGGTGTGCCACCACCCACCCCCAAGACTGAAGTTTCTATTTATTGTTTTGAATCTCAGGAAAGAGGTATTTGAGCTTGAGATGGAGTTAAGATAGCTGTAATTTGTTGGGAAGAACCAATACAAATTTCTGAGAGTTATTTTCTCCCAAGGAAAGACCCAAGGGAGGTCCCACTGGGACCTTAGGGCTTTCTCATAGTTTCCCTCAGCTTCCATCCTTCTGTTTTCAGATGAACAATCAACATTTTTTACATTTCTGTAGAAAATTTTTTAAATTCACACCTTCAAGACAACCTCCTTAACATTACATTTTAATTGTGATTCAATATTCCATTAAGCAATAACAACTTGATTTTAAAATGGACAAAGGATCTGAATAGATATTCCCCCAAATACTAGCTAATTTTTATAAGCCAATTGTTTATTTTTATTTAATTTACCTGCTTGTTTTCTCTATATATTCTGAAAGGAATCAAATAGTGTTTGTCTTTCTCCATCTGATTTATTTTGCTCAACATAATACCCTTTATATCTATCCATGTTTCAAATGGTAAGACTTAATCTTTCTTTGTAGTTGCACTGTATACATGTGCATGTCTGTGCCTATGCAAGTGAATGTGCGTATGTGTGTTTGTGTGTGATCTTACTTAATCTGTTGTTCAGTTGATGGCCACTAAAATTATTTTCAATTCTTGGATGTTGTAAATAATGCTGAAATAAATATAGAGCTGCATATAGCTCTTCAAAATTAGTGCTTTTATATTTTTCAAGTGAATACCCAAAGGATTTACTCAATGACATACACCTGAAATTTAGATAGCATGCTATAATGCAATGTTATTTCATATTTTTAAAGAGAATCTTCAAAAAGTCAGGCTGGGGAGCTGGGCAACGACACACCTGGTTGAATACACAGGCTACCATGCCCAAGCACATAGGTTTGAACCCCTGCTCCCTAGCTGCAAGAGGGATGCTTTATGAGCAGTGAAGTAGGTTTGCAGGCATCTCTCTTTCTCTTTCCCTCTCTTCCATCCCCCTGCTCCCAAATTCTCTCTGTCCTATCTAATAAAAAAAAAAAAAAGACAACTGGAAGCAGTGGATTCACCATGTAGGCACTGAGCCCCAGCAATAACCCTGGTAACAATAAAATAAAGTAAATCAGGCTAGGATTAGGGAATTAAAAGCTAGAAATCAGGGTAAAGAAGAAAATAAGGGGACTGGCAGTAGTGCACCCAGTTAAACACACATATTATCAAGCGGAATGACCGAAATTCAAGCCCCTGCTCCCCACTTGCAGAGGGTTCGCCTCATGAATGGTGAAGCAAGTCTGCAGGTGTCTTTCTCTCCCTCTATCTCCCCATCCTTTCTCAGTTTCTCTCTGTCCTATCTAATAAAAGCAGGCAAACAAGAAATAAAGAAGGGAAGAAAGGAAAAAAAGAGAAAGAAAAAAAGAAAGAAAAAATAGAAAGAAGTGGCCACCAGGATTCAAACTGCTGGCACCAAGCCTCAGCAATAACCCTGGAGGAAAATAAGTAAATAGACACATAAATAAATAAATAAGAGGGGGTCGGGCGGTGGCGCAGTGGGTTAAGCGCATGTGGCGCAAAGCGCAGGAACCGGCGTAAGGATCCCGGTTCGAGCCCCCGGCTCCCCACCTGCAGGGGAGTCGCTTCACAGGCGGTGAAGCAGGTCTGCAGGTGTCTATCTTTCTCTCCCCCACTCTGTGTTCCCCTCCTCTCTCCATTTCTCTCTGTCCTATCCAACAACGAATTGCGTCAACAAGGGCAATAATAATAACCACAACGAAGCTACAACAAGGGCAACAAAAGGGGGAAAAAAAATGGCCTCCAGGAGCGGTGGATTCATGGTGCAGGCACCGAGCCCAGCAATAACCCTGGAGGGAAAAAAATAAATAAATAAATAAATAAATAAGGAACTTCAAAATAATTACCTGAAGAGGTACCTGTTTTGCAAGGTGTGTTACCCAGGTTCTAAGCTGTCCCCCACTTGGGGGGAAGAAGCTTTGGTGCTATCATATCTTTTCCTTTCTGTCTTTGCCTCTCTCTACCTGGAAAAATACAATCCAGAGAAGTGATGACAAGATACATAAATCAAATTTTAAAAATGAAAATCTTCTTTTTTAACTCAGGAAACTTCATAGACTAATAATAATCTCTGCCACTTTAGTGGTTGTTGTAGACTAAACATTGTCTCCCCAAATTCCTATGCTGAAGCTTAATCTCTTAGTCCCCAACTCAGAAGCATCTAACTGAGGGAAGTATGGTGGGGCCTTTTAATCATGATGGTGGGGACCTTATGAATGGGATTAATATTTTTTATAAAATTAACCCCACAATGCTCTCACCCACTCCCTGCTAAGTGAAATAGTAGTTTGGACAGTAAGGAGGATTTTCTTTTTCCCTATTAAGAGACTTTCTGTGCCCAGACTTCTGCTCTTCCCTGCCCTCTCACCTCAGATGACTGACAACCAAAGATGATTACCTACAAACCTTTAGTGAGTATTTCTGTGGAGCCTACGGATGGGCCAGGCAGGAGCCCTTTTAGGAGGAGTTCAACTCTTTGGTTCCAAGGTGATCAATAGGTACTACTGATAAAATTATAACTCACTGTTTACAAGGAATAAGATGCAAACGTCAACTATGAATAGGGGTCAAAAGATAGGGTTGGAGGAAATTGTAACATGGAACTTCCAGGTGGGCTTGTAAACTACATGATGGGGATAAGAACTGATAAGGAGTTCTTATTTCAACAATTGAAACTATTATTTTCCCCTATTAAGCCTCCCCAAAACCTTTCAGAGGACTTTGTTCATAATCCAGATATGCATCCAACTCCACTCTCTGCTGCTTTTCTAAAATCTATCTTCTGGGATTCTTTCTGTGTCTGTGTGTCTGAACAATTCTAGCCTCTTCAGTACTTCTGGCTTGTTAAAATAATGAAGTAATTGTTTAGTGATAATTCAACCAATCTTAGAACATTACAGAGCTTCTGGCTGCAATTACCCAAGTTGAGGAATCCTCAGACCAGTAATACAAGAGAATATTTCATCTGTCACTATTAATGTATCATCAGATTTAGGAAGTACACAGTGATAAAACTCCTTGATTCTATCTTCTAGATGTGATATGACATCACTAGTATTCTGAGGAGAAAACCCCTTCCCACTCTTAATGCCAGGAAATCTACATTTAAGCAAATTACAATCAATGTAGACAAAGTCTACAACTGTCCTCATAAAAACAAAAGGAGACAGACTATGTTTTCCCTCATTCACTGAAAATGTTTGCCATAAATTAGACCTGCTGTGAGAATGATGCTGAGTTTTCCATATGGCAAATATCACATTAAAATACAAAAGGAGAAATGATTTTTTAAATCATTGGATCAATTGTATTTGATTTATTTGTATTTTCTTTTTTTTAAACTTTAATTAATTAATTATTAGAGACAGAGAGAAATTGAAGAGAGAGGAGTACATAGGGAAAGAGACAAAGAGACAACTGCAACCCTGCTTCACCACTTGTGAAGCTTTACCCCTGCAAGTGGGGACCAGGGGCTTGAACCTAGATCCTCGAGTACTGTAACGTGTGTGCTTAGCCAGGTGTGTAACCACCTGGTCCCCTAGAATTTCTTTATATCCAGCAAACATTCATAAGGTCCATTGTGCCAATCCAGACACAGTCTTGTCAAAAGCCAATAATATTGACAATTAATACTGTTCTGGATTATTCTAGAACTGACTCAAAATGGTGACTCCTTTACCTCTATGTTCCATTCAAACAAGAGAGAAATTGTGAGAAATTCTAGGCATCATTCACTTAACTATAATAGTACCAGTTAGAATCAGTTTGTGATTGTAGTTAGATTTTCTCACTTAAAGATCTATAGGGTAGTATATTTAATTTACACACCCAGGAATATATTATTCTTGAAATAACAACAACAAAAATAAGGGTTAGGGAGGCCTATAAGGTTAGCTTAAATTCATCTAACTAAATCTAGGTCTAGAATTCCAGACTCTTAAATCCTACTTCATGATTTTTTTTTTTTTGGTTCTACATTACATATATAGAATTTCAACAAATCCTATATACCAGTGTGATTTTGAGGAAAGTAATGGGCCTGGGAAAATACTGTGAACTTATCCAGTATGGTTTTGGGTAACCACAGATAGCTTTTGGCTTCTTGCATTACATCAATAATATCTAGAGCCAACAGTAGTAGGTACTTGAGAATACTGTTGCTCTGTCTTTTTATCTCTGGGACATCCTTCACATTTTAAAATTTGTAGTTGTTTACCCATGCTCATAGCATAACTTCTCTCTGCCCTGATCCAGCTTTCTAGTCCTTTTCCCAACTATGACACCATCTCCCCAGACAATAACCTGGGTCTACCTGCATATTAGCTGTCAGGCTCAAGCAAAAACTAGTACAGTCATGGGCTCCTTGGGATATACCTAAAATAGACCTAGTAGCTTTTTCCAAAACAGATTCCCAAATCTTCATGTGCAATATTCTTGCCTTCAGGTTCATGACTAGTCAAATATTTGTTCTGCTTTATATCTTAACTCTTTTTCAGCCACCAGGTTCCAGGTGCTACCATGATGCCAAACAGACTTCCCTGGGCAGATGACTCCACCAATGTATCCTGAAGCCCACCTCCCCAGATCCCTGCTCCACTAGGGAAAAGAGAAAGACAGGCTGGGAGTATGGATCAACCTGCCCATGCCCATGTTCAGCAGAGAAGCAATGACAGAAGCCAGACCTCCCACCTTCTGCATCCCATAATGACCTGGGTCCATACTCCCAGAGGGATAAAGAACAGGAAAGCTTTCCAGGAATGGGATGGTATAGGGAGTTCTGGTGGTGGGAATTGTGTGAAATTATCTTATCCTATGGTCTTGTCAATATTTCCATTTTATAAATAAAAATTTAAAAAAGAAATAGAGGCATAATGCTACAAATAGTATGTCACTGTATTATACTAAATATTCATATGATAGAATAATTAAAATCAGTTTCTTGGTGTCCCAATTGTATTATTTTGGTAAATAATTGAAACAAACTTTCTGTAATAAAATACAACCTTTATGAAAAAAATAGCATTATCAACTTTCAACTGATGTGTAAAATTTATTTTGTCACAACTGAGCATAAAATGTTACTATAGAGCTTTAATAGGATATTGAACAGGGAAGTACATAAGATGCAGAGAAAATAGATGTACAATTTGTTCTATTTAAACATAAGAAGTGTTATGTAATACCACACTGGGTCTACAGAAATAAAGAAATAAAGTGTATATAGAAGCATTAAAGAACGTTGACCAAGGCTGGTCAGATTTATATTCCTGAGGTTCCCAGTGAGATCTCCACTTGTACCAGCTAATGCTCTGACATCTAGTTAACTCTATCACAGTCAATACTATCTCTCAAATGCAATCAATAAGACAAATTATAGGAGCTGGGTGGCACACTTGGTTGAGTGCACATGTTACAGTGCACAAGGACTCAGGTTCAAACCCCTGGTCCCCACTTGCAGGGGGAAAGCTTTGCAAGTGGTGAAGCAGGGCTGCAGGTGTCTCTCTTTCTCTATCTTCCCCTATCCTCTCGAATTTTGGCTATCTATATCCAATAACAAGTAAGATATATTTTTAAAAAAGAACTGTGACGTTAAGACAGAGTAGTAAAAGTTCTACTTCAACAGAAGAGCAAACTGAATAACTGTGTAGTCACTGTGTATATCTTTATTTTATTTATTTTTTTAAAAAACTTACTATTGAGGGGTTAGTGATTCACAGTATAGTCCTTTCTTTAGGTAACCATTATAATTCTCTCACAGTCTTGGATATAGGTTGACTATTTTTTTTCACATTCCTATGTTCAATTCTCTATATTCCGCATATGAGTGAAACCATTCTATAATTGTCCTTTACCTTCTCACTTGATTCACTAAGCTGAGTATCCAGCTCCACCCACTTTACCCCAAACTAGTCAGACCTCCCTCAGCCACTCCCCTGACTCCACCTTCTCCCTGGGGGGTGGGGGGAGTGTGCTGCCAGATCAAAGGAAAATTTGCCTCTTTTAAAATCCCAGCCGCTTTTCTGGCTTTCAAGGCTTAGTTTTTGCCCCTTCAAGATCTAGGGCTTTTTAACAAGACTACAAATATCTAAGGCACACAAGGCTTGCTGCCTGCCTCTCCTATTCCAACAGGTGTGCCCTTGAAGTGTTTAACTAAAGTGTTTAACATGACAATTCTCCATCTCCTAATTAAAATACAAATTATATATGTATGTATTTAGCTAAAAGAAGTTCCAGGACATTATGGAGGCTCCCCAAAAATGCCCTGCCAAACTGTTTTTGCAGAAATTGGTCCACAAAAAATTTGGCATTTGTTTGGCACTGTAAATCTTCTGAGAAATGTTGTCACTAATGTGTGTTAACTCTCTAAGTAACTTGAGTTTGTTTAAAGTTTTAAGTAAAATTAATCAAAAATCAATATAACTAAATTTGGTTTAAAGGTCCTAGCATAAAGAGATTGCTACACAAAGTTGAATAAGCTAACCTCTAAAGTTATTTTCTTTAAAGTTCAAACAGAGCCTCTTAAAATAGGTATCACACACTTAGGGTGTGTCTAGATCTTAACTGAGAGTGACATAAAGTAAAAATAATATTATTGATATACAGTTTTCAAATACCTTCTCAATTAAAGAGCTAGAACCAGCCTGAGTGAGATAACACAATGGTTATGCTAATAAACTTCATGCCTGAGGCTACTGCTTGTTTTTTTCCCTCTTCACATTTTCCTACATTTAGAAAATATCTAGTGTGTTTTAAGACAGTGTCAGAGGTTTATTCTTGATAAATTAAGTTGGCATACATGTTTGTGATCTGATGAAAGATTTAATGTTTGGTAAATCTTCATTAAAAAATTTTATTTAGTCAAAAATTGTTATTT
Source organism: Erinaceus europaeus (assembly GCF_950295315.1). Taxonomy (NCBI): domain Eukaryota; kingdom Metazoa; phylum Chordata; class Mammalia; order Eulipotyphla; family Erinaceidae; genus Erinaceus; species Erinaceus europaeus. The sequence goes on along the minus strand of NC_080171.1, from coordinate 39,176,909 downwards.
TAAAGTGACATAAAAGTAAAAGATTATTTTTGAACATTTAAGCTATGAGGTTTATTCCAGCCTTTTTTATGTTGCCATCTCAGAGTTTTAAAGTATAAAGTCTAGTAAAGTTTTATATCTACCCTTACTCATATCCACTCCTAAGGGTGTCACATAAAGATAAAATACAGGGGGTCGGGCGGTGGCACAGTGGGTTGAGTGCATTGGCGCAAAGCGCAGGGACCGGTGTAAGGATCCCGGTTCGAGCCCCAGCTCCCCATCTGCAGGGGAGTCACTTCACAGACGGTGAAGCAGGTCTGCAGGTGTCTATCTTTCTCTCCCCCTCTCTGTCTTCCCCTCCTCACTCCATTTCTCTCGGTCCTATCCAACAACGAACAACATCAACAATGGCAATAAGAATAACCACAACGAGGGGGAAAAATGGCCTCCAGGAGCAGTGGATTCATGGTGCAGGCACCAAGCCTAGCAATAACCCTGGAGGAAAATAAAAAAAAGATAAAATACAGCTAAGTGGTCATCCTCATTACTCGGGTGAGACCTTTCCTTTCATAGTAGTCTCAAATTCCATTCCAGGAGGTTCACTTCCTAACAAAATCCCAAAACCTAGACATAGACCAGATCCCGTAAGATAGAACATATATTCACATGAATCCATAAATTAGAGCAAAATATATACCTGAAAACAAAAGTACACAAAAGCCTGTAGTGAGTCAGTATAAAGTTCACAATGAAATACTGTCTACTTAGACTTAGACACCCTCCTCACCTACTTCCTATTACAATTTTCTCACTCACTCCAAAGCTAACCTTATCAAAGAAAAGACTGTAAAAGCTGAGTAAGGGCAGGAGACTCGCATAATTTAACGATGACTCTTTAGTCACTATCAGGCCACCCCATCAGCTGGGGCCCTATTCAGGGAGTCCTGAGATTCCCTAACAGACAAGATGGGCCTAGACCTCGAATAAATCCCTCTCTCTATTGTTACCAGTTATTCCTATCAGCAACAACACAATAGACCCCTTTGTGGACCCCCATAGGCCCTTTCCCTCAACTTGGATCAACAATGGTAGAGAATGTTCCATCCTCTGAAGGGAGGCTGGACAATATACTCTAAGCTACACCTGAGGGAGATGGGTCCTGATGTTGGGGCAGCTTGGAATATTCCTTCTTATGACCACAGAAAGTAAGCTCAGATCTACAGGGATGCAGAGGTCACATAGGCTCCTAAGCTCAATATGGGCCCCAGATCACTTCAAATTGATGGGGTTGCCAGTCAACAATATTTATACACCTTTCCCATATTTGGGAGCTACTCTCTTCCCTGATCCAGCTTTCTGGTCCTTCTGCCAGCCATGACATCATCTCCCCAGACAATAATTAGGATCCACCTGCATATCAGATTTCAGGCTCAGGCAAAAATAAATAAATAAAATAAAATAAAATAACACTAGTATAGCCCCAGGCCCTTTAGACTATAACTAAAATATGCCTACTAGCTATCTATAAAATGGAGGGTCCCCCCAACTCTTCATCTGAACTATTACAGCCTTTAGGTCCATGATTGGTCAACAATTTGTTTGGCTTTGTATGTTAATTATCTTTTCAGCTACCAGGTTCCAGATGCTAGCATGATGCTGACCAGACTTCCCTGGACAGACAACCCCACCAATGTGTCCTGAAGCTCTGCTTCCTCAGAGCCCTTCCCCACTAGGGAAAGTGAAAGACAGGCTGGGTGTATGGATCGACTTGTCAACACCCATGTTCAGCAGGGAAGCAATTACAGAAGCCAGACCTTCCACCTTCTGTATCCACAATGACCTTTGGTCCATACTCCCAGAGGGTTAAAGAACAGGAAAGCTATCAGGGGAAGGGATGGGATACAGAGATCTGGTGGTGGGAATTGTGTGAAGTTGTATCCTCTTATCCTATGGTTTAGTCTATGTTTCCTTTTTATAAATAAAAAATTAAATAAAAATACAGCTAAGTATAAGAGTGTGAACAAGTAATTAAATAAGCTGGTGATAATTTTTTTTAATTTTATTTTATTTATTCCCTTTTGTTGCCTTTGTTGTTTTATTGTTGTAGTTATTATTGTTGTTGTCATCGTTGTTGGATAGGACAGAGAGAAATGGAGAGACGAGGGGAAGACAGAGAGGCGGAGAGGAAGACAGACACCAGCAGACCTGCTTCACCGCCTGTGAAGTGACTCTCCTGCAGGTGGGAAGCTGGGGCTCGAACCAGGATCCTCATGCCAGTCCTTGTGCTTTGCGCCACCTGCACTTAACCCGCTGAGCTACAGCCCGACTCCCCGATAAATTTATAATAAATAAATTACTAAGATCCTAATAGTAAACTAAGTTCTAATATTGTGTTTAAATTGCTTAGTTTTAAATCATACTAAAGAGATGATAAACATTTTATTGTTAAAAAGGGCCTTCCAAAATTATATAAAGATTTAAGTCAATTCTAATCATTGAGTTATCAATTCTAGTGAACTCTTAACTTCGTACAAATTTTCTATTCCTCCTGGACTTGTGTATGTCTTGCTGGTCACGAATGACTACAGCTGTGACAAGCCTTCACATAAAGAATCAACTGCTCATATGGTGAGACCTTTCTTATTCCCCTATACATAATCCAATTCCAGCTTATATGACTTAATAATATATACTTATGTTTTGCTCATAAATGGGTACTAATCCCTAAGATCACTCTTATCTCTAGTTTTTATAAAAGAAATAAAAGAGGGGATACTCCCCCAACATACAATTGAATATAGCCTTAACAAAAATTTAAATTTTTTCAAATGACTGCCCTCCCCCCGCTGGTGCTCATGTGGAGTGGCTCCAACCGGGGGGGGGGGGGGTTATGCCTCTGACCCTCTCTCACTAGCTCTAGTGACTGCGTGAATTAGAAAGAGACATCGGGAGATATTCTGGTGTGAACATCCATTTATTTGGAGATGGGTACAGGCTTTTATACTGAGTTAAACAAAGAACATTTTTCACATGTGTCAGAAATTACAGGTTTCTTAAAGGTCAGCTTGCCCCCATGGTAGGGGGTTGGTATGACAAGAATTGATGCAATACATAAAGGTCAAGATAATTAGTTTCCATGATGCAGGCAAGTTAACTATCCAAAGGTATTTGAGAAAAGCATAGGGGCTAAAATGGTAAGGTGAGGTAGAGAAGGAGAAAAAATAAAACTTGATGTAAATCACAGATATCAAAGGGCACAAGGAAATTGAATTTGGGGTCTCATTGCTGGGTACTGGCAGGGGTGTATGATAGAGTGTGTTCTCCTATATGATCAAAAGGTGAAGTTATAGAGAATGTGTGAACTTTGAAGCAAGCAGCCACTTAGTCTGCTAGCAGGAGAATGAACTAAGTATGAGAGGCAGTAGGCATTCTGTGGGCTTGAGAGAATGACAAGGAGAAACTGAGTCTGGGAGACTTTTCCTCTTGGCTCATCTCTATAAGGAGAGAGGCTAACAAGTAGGGTGTCTTTCCAGACCTCCATCCAAGGATATGAGAGCTCAAGGCCCTAAGCTCTACCAAGCTTTCACATAGTCCCACACACCCCCATATGGGTCAGATAAAAGGACCTCCTAGATGGCTTATAAAAAGGGCCAGACCCCTCCTAACCACAGGAAGAGAGTTTGCTTGTGTTTTTTCACAGGACTAACCAAAGCCTCTGTAGATACCAGCTCGAAATCTCAGATACCAGCCTGCCTACAGACAAGATGGCCAGACTCTTCATAGGTCAAAAGCCCAAGCTCACCAAAGTGACCCTCCAGAATCACCATTGTGCACTGGACCTGCTGACAGCCTAGAAAGGCAAGACCTGCGTCTTCCTGCAGGAAAAGTGCTATTTTATATTATAAATATGGACTGGTTGAACAGAATATACAGACATTGACTAAATTGTTGACTGGTACACTCTTGAGTCTTCCTCCTCATGGCTGCAAGGCCCATTGACCACCTAGGTCCTCCCCCTTGTGGGACCCCTGATTTTGATTTGTTTGGTCTTTTTCCTTGCCCCCTTTCTGCTTAAGTTCATTCAGCTTCGCATTCGTGATATGACCAGAGTAATTGTTAATCATGTTCTCGTTCACCCCTACAAGCCTTTACCTGCCACCCCCAGCAACCCTAATTTGACTCTGAGCTCTAAATATTTCTGCTACCATACCTCACCCATATATATATATATATATATATGTTTTTTTTTTTTTTCCAAAGAAGATCCAATACCCACCACTTGGTGGTGGTAATGCTCTTATTCTTCCAAAAATTCAAAGAGGACCACTCCCAAACACATTTTACAAAGCCAGTATCATACAGGTATCCCAAAGCAGAAAATAACAGCATATGAAAAAAGAAAACTATATCTTTGATGAACATAGCTGCAAAAATAATTAACAAAATCATAGCAAACTGAACCCAAGAACACAACAGAATACCTCATTATGACAAATGAGATTCATGCCAGGGATGCAAGGATAGTCAGCACACACAATTCAACTACTATAATGTACTACATCAATTAAAAAGAAAGATGAAAGCTACATGATCACATGAAAAGATGCTGAAAAGTTATCTGACAAGATTCAACAACCACTTATGATAGTGGGAGAAGGTATTTGCATATCACAAATCTGACATGGAGTTGATATCCAAACTATATAAATAATTCATAAAATTTAACTACAAAAAAACCCAAGTAGCCCAATGAAAAAAGTGGCAAAAGATCAAAATAGACATTTATCCAAAGATATATATATATGAAAAAGATGCTCAATATCACTCACTAGAGAAGTGTAAAATTAAAACTACAATGAGATCACCACTTAACACTGATAAGAAAGGTCTGTATTAAAAAGATGGGGAAAGGGAGTCGGGTGGTAGCGCAGCAGGTTAAGCGCACATGGCGCAAAGCACAAGGACAGGCATAAGGATCCCAGTTGGAGTCCCTGGCTCCCCACATGCCAGGGTGTCACTTCACAGGCAGTGAAGCAGGTCTGCAGGTGTCTCTCTCTCCCCCCTCTGTCTTCCCCTCCTCTCTCCATTTCTTTCTGTCCTATTTAACAATGATGACATCAATTACAAAACAATAATAATAAAAAAACAAGGGCAACAAAAGAGAAAATAAATAAAAAACAAAACAAAAAAAGATGGGGAAAAAGTGCTGTTGAAGAAATGGAGAAAAAGAAATTATGATATACTGTTGGTGGTAATGTAAACTGATAAGGTTTTTATGGAAAATAGTATGGAGAGGACTTAAAAATAAAAAGTTGAGGGGCTGGGAGGTGACACACGTGCTACAATACACACATTACAATGCATGATAAACTGGGTTTGAGCCCCCAGTCCTCAAAGGGTGAGCCTGCAGGTGGTAGCTTCACAAGCAGCAGAATAGAACTATGGTGTCTCTTCTCTCTTCTCTTTCACTCTTGCTCTCACTCTCCTTCTTTCTCCCCAACCCTCATCTAAAAGAAAAAAATGTCTGCCAGAAGCAGCATTGGTGTGCAGGCATAGGACCCAGCAATAACCCTCATAACTACATAAATAAATAATAAATTTAAGGGGTTAGGTGGTAGCGTAGTGGGTTAAGCACACGTGGTGCAAAGTGCAAGGACTGGGGAAGGACCCCAGTTCGAGGCCCCGGCTCCCCACCTCAGGGGAGCCACTTCACAGGCAGTGAGGCAGGTCTGCAGGCATCTATCTTTCTCTCCCTCTCTTTATCATCCCCTCTTTGTCATCTCCACTTCTCTCTGTCCTATCCAACAATGACGACATCAATAACAATGATAATAATGACCACAACAATGGTAAAACAACCAGGGTAACAAAAAAGGAAAAAAAGGGCCTCCAAGGAGCAGTGATTTTGTGGTGCAGGCATCGAGCCCCGGCAATAACCCTGGGAGCAAAATAATAATAATAATAATAATAATAATAATAATAATAAATTTAAAATAGAAATACCATGTGATCCTGCAATACCATTCCTAGGCCTTTATCTAAAGGATATAAGAATATTGATTTGAGGTGAAGCAGGTTTACAGGTGTCTATCTTTCTCTCCCCCTCTCTGTCTTCCCGTCCTCTATGTATTTATCTTTGTCCTATGAAAAAAAAAAAGGAAAGAAATGAAACCTGGGAAGAATATTGATTTGAAAGAATACATGCACCCCAGGGGAGGTGGTGTACTGTGTTGAGCACACAGGTTACCAAGCTCAAGGATCCTGATTCAAGCCCCCAGTTCCCACCTGCAGGGGAAAGCTTCATGAGAGGTGAAACAGGGCCGTAGGTGTCTCTGATTCTCTCACCCAGTCTACCTCCTCCTCCCCTCTCCCAATTTCTCTCTGTACTATCAAGGAAGTGGGGGGGGGGTGAATGGCCACTAGGAGAATTGTGCAGGCACTTATCCCCAAGGACAACTCTTGTTGCAACTAAGGAAGAGAGGGAGGGAGGGAGGAAGGGGTGGGGAGAAAGGGAAAGAGAGAGAGAAAAAAGAATATACATATCCCTTTGCTTATAGTAACATTATTCAGAATAGCCAAGACACAAAACCAATCTAACTGTCCATTGGCAGATAACTGGATAAAGAAAATATGAACATAAATCACAAGGGCAACAAAAGAAGGAAAAGTAGCCCCCTGGAACACTGAATTCGTAGTGCAGGCACCAAGCCCCAGTGATAACCTTGAAGGCAAAAATAAATAAATTAATTAATTAAATTTAAAAATATGAGCAATGTATTTGATGAGATAATACTCGTCTTAAAAAAAAAGATGAAATAGTACATTTGGGGACAAAGTAGATGTGACTCAAGATGAGTATGCTAAGTGAAATAAATAAGGAAATATGTGGTATCTAAGTAACTAAAGCAAATAAACCTGCAATAAAAAACGAAACTAACTCTTAGCCTTAGTAAAAAATTATGATGGTTACTGGTTACCAGGAAGAAAGAAGGAGGATGAAAGAAATGGGTAGTGGAGTCTTTTGGATAATGAGATGACACTAGAAACTTTGCTTGTGGCTATGAGACATACATGTAGAAATATAAAGTTGTTCCCTGGAAAAATTCTGGTATTCATAAAGCTGTAATAAATTAATTTTTTAAAGAAAAAGATCAATGACTATAAAAGAGGTGAAAACCACTATAAAGGTGCTTATTTTCTTGAAATGTCCCCCACATGGCAAAAACTCACCTGAAATACGTAAACACATCAAGAGATCAAGATTCAAGGATTAGAATTTGGGGATAGAGAATGGGAAAGTTATCAGGGGAGGGGATGAGATATAGAGATCAGGTGGTGGGAATTGTGCAGAGTTGTACCCCTCCTATCCTACGGTTTTGTTAATGTCTCCTTTCTTAAATAAATGAATAAATAAGGAACCATAAAAAAAAGAATTTGACTCTTACTACCAGAGACATGATTAATAATTTAGTTGGGAATAACAAAGTAAAATGCATAACAAGATTTAAAACTGTCACTTATAGGTGCTATTATTTTTTAAATGATATTCCATTAGCTTACAAGTTTAATTACATAAGTTTAATGAGTATGGTTTCACACCTCTATAAATGCAGATAGTATACCACACCAACCGTTAATGTTTGGTGGCATATACAACTATGAAACTGATCCCTTCTGCTTATTCCTCCCATGCTCTTTCTCATCTTTTCTGGTAGCCATCATCTTGTCAAGAGTCTAAGAACACCCTTTAAAAAGTTACAACTGCTGTGGTTGGGAGGTGCTGCAGAAAATGCATTGAACTCTCAAACACGAGGTCCTAAGTTCAATTCCCAGCAGCACATGTACCCAAGTAATAATTCAGTACTCTCTCTTCTCTTCTCTCTTCTCCTATCTCTCTCATTAATAAATAAAATCGTTTTTAAAAGTCACAGTTGAAGAAGTCGGGTGGTAGCGCATTGGGTTAAGCGCACATGGTGAGAAGTGCAAGGACCGGCATAAGTACTTGGGTTCAAGGCCCCGGCTCCCCACCTGCAGGGGAGTTGCTTCACAAGCGGTGAAGCAGGTCTGTAGGTGTCTTTCTCTCCCCCCTCTTTCTCCCCTCCTCTCTCCATTTCTCTGTGTCCTATCCAACAATGATGACAACAACAGCAATAATAACCACAACAATAAAAAACAACAAGGGCAACAAAAGGGAAAATAAATAATACAATAAAATAAAATAAAAGTCACAGTTGAACTACCATAGGATCCAGAAATTATACTTCTTGGTATTTATCTAAAGATTGTAAGAATACTAATTTGGGAGTAGGGTGGTAGCGCAGCAGGTTAAAAGCACGTGGTGCCCAAGCACAAAGACCGGCATAAGGATCCCAGTTCAAGCCCCTGGCTCCCCACCTGTAGGGGAGTCGCTTCACAAGCAGTGAAGCAGATCTGCAGGTGTCTATCTTTCTCTCCCCCTCTCTGTCTTCCCCTTCTCTCTCTATTTCTCTCTGCCCTAGACGACATCAGTAACAACAACTACAACAGCAACAACAAAAAAAAGGGCAACAAAAGGGGAAAATAAATAAATAAATATAATTTTTTTAAAAAAGATGTTTTTTTTTTTTTTTTAAAAAAAAAAAACCAACCTAGAATTGCCAAAACCATCTTGAAGAAAAGAAACAGAAATGGAGGCATCACACTCCCAGATCTCAAACTATATTATAAGGCCATCATCATCAAAACAGCCTGGTACTAGAACAAAAATAGGCACACAGACCAGTGGAACAGAATTGAAAGCCCAGATCTAAACCCCTACACCTATGGACATCTAGTCTTTGATAAGGGGGCCCAAAGTATTAAATGGAAGAAGGACGCTCTCTTCAATAAATGGTGCTGGGAAAACTGGGTTGTAACATGCAGAAGAATGAAATTGAACCACCTTACCTCACCAGAAACAAAAATCAACTCCAAATGGATCAAAGACCTGGATGTTAGACCGGAAACTATCAAATACCTAGAGGAAAACATTGGTGGAACACTTTCCCATCTAAACCTCAAGGGCATCTTTAATGAAACAAACCCAATTAGAAGGAAGACTAAAGCAGAAACAAACCAATGGGACTACATCAAATTGAAAAGCTTCTGCACAGCCAAAGAAACTATCACACAAACAAAGAGATCCCACACAGAATGGGAGAAGATCTTCACATGTCATACATCAGACAAGAGACTAATCACTAAAATATATAAAGAGCTCAGCAAACTAAGCAACAAAAAAACGCAAATGACCCCATCCAAAAATGGGCAAAGGATATGAACAAAACATTCACTTTAGAGGAGATCCAAATGGCTAACAAACATATGAAAAACTGTTCCAGGTCGCTGATTTTCAGAGAAATGCAAATAAAGACAACACTGAGCTACCACTTCACTCCTGTGAGAATGGCATACATCAAAAAGGACAGCAGCAACAAATGTTGGAGAGGCTGTGGGGACAGAGGAACCCTTCTGCACTGCTGGTGGGAATGTAAATTGATCCAGCCTCTCTGGAGAGCAGTCTGGAGAACTCTCACAAGGCTAGACATGGACCTTCCATATGACCCAGTAATTCCTCTCCTGGGGATATACCCCAAGGATTCTATAATGCCCAGTCAAAAAGATATGTGTGCACCTATGTTCATAGCAGCACAATTCATAATAGCTAAAACCTGGAAGGAACCCAGGTGCCCAACAGCAGATGAGTGACTAAGAAAGCTGTGGTATATATACACAATGGAATACTATGCAGCTACTAAGAACAATGAACCCACCTTATCTGATTCATCTTGGATGGAGCTAGAAGGAATTATGTTAAGTGAGCTAAGTCAGAAAGAAAAAGATGAGTATGGGATGATCCCACTCATCAACAGAAGTAGAGAAAAAATATATATATTCCTTGATAGTCTTATAATCCTGTACACCACTATTAAATCACTAATGAAAACGTTTAATATACACATTCATCTACATTCCTGTGAGTCACAGTTCCAATAGTCAAGCCATAGGAACATCCTAACTACCTATCATTGACTGAAGGAGTTGAAATGATATGTACATATTCAATGAATTTTGATTCAGCTATTTAAGACGATGAAATCTTGGTTTTTGTTTTGTTTTGTATTATTACCTGGATGAAACTAGAGATGGATATGCTAAGAGAAATAAATTAGTGAAAGACAATAATCAGATGGTTTCACCTATTTGTGAAATATAGTTATTATTATTTTAAATGTAAAATATCTAAACTGGGCCAGAAAATTAGCTCACTGGGAACATGCCTACTTTGTTATGCATGTGAACCAAATTTGATTCCAGCCCCCCACTGTGGCAAATCCTTTTCCTCTTTTTCTCTGTCTCCTGTTTCTACCTGAAAAAGTCAGTCAGGAGTAGTGAATCCTTGGAAATGACCCCCCAAAACATCCAAACTAATGTTTCCAGTTCTCTTTTTTTACCTTTAATTGTCATTTCTCACCAAAGTGGTGATTTGTGTTTTGGCAATGGTGTGTGTTACTAGTCTCTGTAACATTAAATGTTTTTTATACTAGCTAGGGCTTTGGAAAAGCAGGACACTGAAACAGCATTTTCTGAACATAGAATTCACCACTGAAGCAAGTTTTGGTTCATTTGTTTGTTCACCTGGATTGATAAATAACCAGGGGGTAATTTTTAGCTATGTAATATTACTAACAAATGTTGGATTGTGTGCATATATTGTCAGAGTGAAAACAGGCACTGAATAATATGTGAATAAATTACAAGATATATTTTATACTTAACATTTCTCAAAAAAGACCTCACGCTGTTAAAGCCCATGCCCCATAAACATCTTCAGTAAAGCAGTGATAAAAGCAAGAATAACAACCCTCAAATGATAAATTGGACAAATTTAGAGAAGTCAAAATAAGTAATATTTTCCTTACCAGTCAAATACAAAGGTTAGACACACATGCTCAGTAACTGCCTTTCTCCTTATATTAGATTGTAAAATATAGCTTGCATTTATATTCAGAAACAAATACAATTGAACACTATTAACCAAGGTCTAATAGCTAATAAATATTTTAATTGAATGATATTTTTATATACAATTACTTTTCTGAAACATCTATTGCATGTGATTTAGAAAATTTTTATTATATTTGAAATTGATATCCTCAAAACTGATTAATGGAAAAGGGTATTATAATATATTTATGCCAGTCTATGTTTAGAATATGAAGTAAATAGAAGAGTTAGCATGCATAAAACAATTCAAGATCATTAGTATGTTGTTAGTAAAAAGTAATAAAATTATTTGGCATCACTAAGTAACTGGTAATTTCTCAAATTGATGATTTCTTTAATTCATCAAATCCATCTCATAAGATGTGTAACTATATTTTAAAATGTGCTATTAAAACCACTTGGAATCATTCTAAAATATAAAGAAGATTATGTCTATTTTCTATTTTAATAAACTACAATTTTTGTCACTTAGCATTTAGAAATATAATTTCCACTTAAAATTGTGACAAAAAAGTCTAAAGGTAAACTCTTATAAAAGCTTTACTGTGGACACAATGATATCATCAAATCATTTAGTGTGCCATCAAACACTTCCAATTACTTTCTGCAATTGACAGCATGGTAAAAGTAACTCAAGAAGATATTAAATCAGCAAAGCTCTTTGGTGAGTTCAAGCTATCAGTAATGTATAGGGATGATGTTCAGAATCTGACCCAGGGCATCAATAAAACAACCAAGACATGGACTCTTTCAACAGCACATAAGTATTATGTTATTAATCGAACTAGAATTCTACAGTTTGTTCTTATAAGGTGAAAAACTGACCATATGGCTACCTCATAGATGACAAAACTAAAATATATTAAACTCTGTGGGGTGAACATACCCACAGGCAAATCTAATAAACTGACACTTTTAATACTAATTGAAGCTGATTGATTTACATATTCTACATTTTCAACTCTCCAAAATGATGTATTTAATGTTTTATTTTTAAGCACAATTAAAAAATAATATATAAATATATACATACTGCAAATGTAATACAGATAACAAATTCATTTAAGCCCATTTATGCACATTAGTAACACACCATGTGGCAGAAAGACTAGGACTACAAGAAGACCCCTTGGCGATTTATTTTATATTAAATCCCTAATGGCCTCTCCTTATCTTTGCAAAAATATGCACGAAAGTCCAGACTATGCAGCCATTGAAATGAATGGTTATTTATTTGCTAAACGAGAACCCTATGTTTAATGTTCCTTAAACATAAGGTAGTCTGGAAAAGTCGCATTCCTACAGCTCCATACATCATTTATTTTACATACCCGAACTTCTCACAACAGGCAGCAGAAAAATATCTCAGAACAGCATTGTAAGTTGCCAAGATTTTTGTTTCCGATTCCATTATTATAAGATTAAATGCTAACATGTTTACTTGCTTCTTTAGCAAAAAAAAAAAAATTCATGTGCCATCTTGGTGCCCCACATGTACATGAATAGAAAATGGAAGAAAGTTTGCAAATAGCAAAAAGGAAAATCAATGGATATCAAAAGTTCAAACTTAAAAATGTGCCTTAATTAAATAGAAAAGAAAAAGCTTCAAGTAGTTTAAATCTGTCTTTTTTTTTTTTTTAAAAAAAAAAGGTAACTAACAATAATTGAAGTCTCTAATATTGAACTTGTTAAGACTTGCTTTTTCGAAGGAAAAATTTTACAATATGCCACAAAATGAGGCCCTGGGTATATTAGCTTTCAGTATAAGTTCTGTTAACAACACACTTTCTTGTCAAGTATGGTTCAGTTTTAAAAACACTTTTTTTTTTAAAGGATTCATACAACTGAAGGTCTAGGGATGTCCTCAGGAGTTAGGAGCACGAACAAAAACCCTCTGATTGTTCCCTCCCTCACTCCCTTCTTCATCTACTGTCCAACAGGCTCCCATACTGCTAAAATATAGAAGTGTTTTAAAAAGAAATAAAAAATAAAGGAATGTGTCACAGGGAGGAATGGAACAGGGAAGTGACAAGACCCTTCTTCTCCTTTTTCTCCTTCTTTTCCTCCTTCTCCTTCTCCTTCTCCTTCTTCTTTTCCACAAGGGTTATTGCTGAGGCTTGGCACCTGCATTATAAATCCACCACTCCCAGTGGGTATTTTTTCCTTTTCTTTCTATTTTTATTTGACAGAATGGAGAGAAAAGGAGAGCGAAGAAGAGATAGAGAGGGTGAGAGATAGAGACACCTGCAGACCTGCTTCAAGACTCATGAACTGTCCCCCCTGCAGGTGGGGAATGAGGGCTGTAACCCAGATCTTTGCACATGGTGATATGTGCACTTAACCAGTGAACCACTGCCTGACCCCTCAAGACCGATTTTCTTATTTTAAAAGAAACTCTATCTTCCTTCCTTCCTTCCTTCCTTCCTTCCTTCCTTCCTTCCTTCCTCCCTTCCTTCCTTCTTTCCTTCCTTTCTCCCTCCCTCTCCCCCACTTTCTCTCTCTCTTTCTATAATAGAATGAGAAGGACTCTAAGAGGCAGTTAATTGTAGGATCATGCTGTTGAGTTGCTTCTTGCCCTAATTCTATGTCAAGCAACCAGGGAAATCCTGAGGAAGTTTTTTCAGGATACTCTTAGAAAACAAACTTCTTGGACATTTTAATTCACAAGATTTTGTCTCTATTAAACAGGTAAAATTGCAGTCTTTTACTCTCACCCAGTAAGACCCACTGTTAGTAGCAGTGTAAGATTTTCATTCTTTCCCCTACTTGTCTATACTTCAATGCATCTTGTTAAACTGATCTCTTTGGGGTTGAAGCGCAAAGAAGACGAATTCAGAGGAAGAGTACAAATTATTAAATGACTAACCCTTTCTAGAGTTCCTGAATATTAAAGCACTCTGCTTGGGGGAGGGGAGGGATTCTATCTTCTATCTCTCCTCTGGTCCTAGCCATTGGAATCCATTTCCTTTCCTCATTTACCCAACTCTCCAGAAGCTAACTTTGCTTTTAGATTTTCTTAGTTGAGATCTGCTTTGTTTTCCCTTCAAGTCATCCCACCTTGAGTAGGATCTGAAAAACACAAAAACAATAAATGCATGCTGCTTTCTTTCCAGGTGAATGTTACTCCATGAAGTTGCCTATTCTATACCCCATTCTCAAGTCAGTGAGTATATTTCCTTTATTTTTTAAAATTTATTAACAAGAGAAGGAGAAGGCGAGAGAGAACCAGAGCATTGCTCTAATATATATGATGCTGGGGTCAAATGTGGTACCTCAAACATAAGAATCCAATACTTTATCCACTGCACAACCTCCCAGTCTGCAGTAAACAATTTCTCACCCTTAAGGTTATCCATACAGGAAAGTAACATATATTTATTGTCTCTCCCAAACTGAAAGGGACATAGGAGTATGTCTCTGAGTGGGTGTGCCAGAATGCAATACTCAGGCCCAAGGTCTAATGACTCTTTACTCTTAATCACAAAAGGCACATACATCTCAAAATGTTTCCATTTATCTATATCCAGACTCCTTTTTCCTCTAAAAATGTGAGAATTTTAATAGTAGGGTAATACAGTTTTATATAATTCTTCCGAAAAAAATAATTGCGCGGTCTTACACATCATATTGAGACAGGATACATGTTGTCCTGGTGGTTCTGTTGAACTTTCACATTAAACATCTTTCTACATGTCCCTTCTTTCTGTATCTCTACTCAATCTCCACCCATTTTGTTCAGTTCCCTGTCACTTTATGGACAACTGAGAGTCTCGTCTAATCTCTGGCATCATAAAGTTTCAGTCAATGGAAAGCCCATGTTGGGCAGGAGGCAAAAGTGAATGCATACTATTTCCCACCATTTCCTTTTTTGGGGTTACCTAGAATTTGACCTTTCTTTAAGCAAAGGTTTCTTTCTAAGGTGATCCTCTCATTTCTACCTTCTCTTTCCAGATCCTGGAAAAATCTCCCTTTCATGAGGCTTAGAGTAGTAAGCCCTAGCTAGGAAACTACCCTCTTCCTTGCAGTATCCCTCACTCTGCAGTCAACTAACAAAACCCCTACCTTACTAGGTTTTCTCAAACTATCCAAGTTTAATGAGCCATCTGTTACTGCTGGGTCTGATGCTATCACATTAAAAATAAACTATTTGGGGATGTGAAAAAATTATAATGTTTTAAGCTAGTTTATACCATTCAAGAATATGAACTTGTCCAGCTCCCTATTTCTGTTATAAATGAACAGGTCTAATAAGGACATCCCAGTGACATTTTCTTCCCACAATTCCCTCTTACTGTGAATCCTTTCTTGCATGTTCAAAGTCAGTCTTTATGAAAATCTGAAAAATCATTCATAATAACCTTCTTTAATGCCAGAATTCGTCCTTAAGACAGTAAGGGGAAATCTGAGTCCTGGAAGACTTTTCTCATACCAGGGAAAAAGATTTATCAAATAAATTAGACAAAAAACAAGAAGTTTATTTCATCACAGTCCTCTTCTGATGCTCACTGGCAATGCAACTTTTCTAATTGGCTTAAGAATAACTGTCAAGATAGTCCTTATCTGAACATAACCAAAAGAATCAAAGACACGTGAAAAGATATAAATACGCAAGGAATTAGATAACAAAGCATCCTAAAGAACTTGTTAGAATTGTGGGCTCATCTCAGAACTTTGAGTCAAAAACTCTAGGGACAGAGATAGCTCTCAAATAGACAGCATACTTGCTTTGTCATGTGCACAATCCAAGTTTAAACTTGGCCCCCACAGCACTGGAGGAAACTTCATTGATAGTCTCTCTCTCTCTCTTAAAATTAAAAAGTCACATACCCCCTAGGGCTACCAATAATTCACTAACTCAGGGAGGACATAAACTGCTGCATTACAGTATCTGATCATATTTAGGAAAATGCTTAAATTAGCTGTAAATTAAGGGGGTGAATAAAAGGAATGCATGCATTGAAAGTCTCCTTTTAAAAACTGACAAGCTATAAGCTGAGCTGGTGATGCTAATGAGTACAGTGTAGTTTACAAGCCTTGTTGTTTGAGCCCCAATGGGAAGATAGGTATAAAATGTTTCACTTTTGATTTAGAACAAAAATAAAACATATTAAAGGTCAAAACAATGAAGAGTTATGCACAGCTCTGCTCAGTGTTGACACTTATAAAGAAATTAAAACTTAAATTCCATGATGATGTCATGAAAATAATACTACTGTTAGCTCACAATGTTGGGAGGGAAAGATAGCCACAAACACTTTACATCATAATCTATTTTTCCTAGAAAAAACTTTTACCATTTATTAAATGGGAATAAGACTAGATCTACTTTAAAGGACAGTTATGGAGGTCCAATGAGAAAGTTAAAGTACAAGATACATAATGACTATTCACTAAGTGTTGGCTACTGGGTTTTTTTTTTTTTTTTTGGTTTTTTTTAATCTTTATTTGTTGGATAGAGACAGTCAGAAATTGAGAGGGAAACAGGTGATAATGAGGGAGAGAAACAGAGAGACACCTGCAGCCCTGCTTCACCACTTGTGAAGCTTTCCCCTGCAGGTGGGGACCAGGGGCTCAAACCAGGGTCCTTGCGCATTGTATAACATGTGGGCTCAACCAGGTGCGCCACCGCCTGGCCCCCAGATATTGTTTTAATTTCAGTTGTTCAGTGTATTAATTAGTTCCATTACATGAATACAATGAGCACTGAATGATATGTTGAAGAAATAAGAAAAGCAAGTTAGCCAATCCTACTCTAGCGCTATACACGGTTCCCTTTATGACCACTAGGTGGCGCCACTCACCTATAATAACCCACTCTGCTTCAACATTCAACATAGCCAAACTTAGCAGTCACTGTGATTAAGGATCAACACACAAAAATGATGTCTACTCTAAAAAACAACTCTCCTAAATTAGCCCTTTTCTTGTGTCTTATTTCTCTGAGTTGCTAAGGGCTATTTGGCATAAATTTATTATTTCATCTCAGAGTACTAGAAAAAAAGTCCTTGTTACTTAGGGAACCAAATCAGCATTCACCTACATGCATGGGAAGGGTACATCTAACACAGTCGCATACCAGTATTTCTCTTTTGTAGAAGTTCCTTCTGTCACATGAAAAGGAACAATTTCTCTTTAGTTTCACAGCCAGCTTTTCTGTGACAAGTTGATACCATGTAGTAATTAACCATTGAAAAATTACATGTGATTCACAGGACTGCTGCAGACAAAACTAATTTAAACCAGGGTCATATCTCTAAATTAACAAAATTTAGGAGAAAGTGGGGGGGGGGAGAAAGAGAGAGAGAAAAAAATAAACAAGAGAAAAGGTAAGCAACAGCTGCTATTAAAAGTAACTCCAGGCAGCTAAAACTGGTCTAAGTACATTCCTAAAAATGTAATTAGCCAAATCCTTCCAGAAATTAAACCATCAAAATGACATTAGAGTACACTTAAAAAATGTATTTACAAAGTGAAAGAGCAGTCATCCTAGCATATCACTATATCCTGAGGGTATCCCTCTCACAAAGAGATGCAGAAGAGGATTAGACACTGTGCATGAAAGAAGTTCAAATTGTCACAGACATATTTGTGAAGTCTATTTCTTTTTTCTTTTAATTTCTTTATTGGGGAATTAATGTTTTACATTCAACAGCAAATACAATAGTTTGTACATGCATAACATTTCTCAGTTTTCCATATAACAATACAACCCCCACTAGGTCCTTTGTCATCCTCTTTGGACCTGTATTCTCCCACCCACACACCCCAGAGTCTTTTACTTTGGTGCAATACGCCAATTCCAGTTCAGGTTCTACTTGTGTTTTCTCTTCTGATCTTGTTTCTCAACTTCTGCCTGAGAGTGAGATCATCCCACATTCATCCTTCTGTTCCTGACTTATTTCATTTAACATGAATTTTTCAAGGACCATCCAAGATCGGCTGAAAACAGGGAAGTTACCATTTCTTATAGCTGAGTAGTATTCCATCGTGTATATATACCACAACTTGCTCAGCCACTCATCTGTTGTTGGACTCCTGGGTTGCTTCCAGGTTTTGGCTATTACAAATTGTGCTGCTAAGAACATATGTGTACACAGATCTTTTTGGATGGGTGTGTTGGGTTCCTTAGCATATATCCCCAGGAGAGGAATTGTAGGATCATAAGGTAGGTCCATTTCTAGCCTTGTGAGAGTTCTACAGACTGCTCTCCACAAGGGTTGGACCAATTTACATTCCTACCAGCAGTGCAGGAGGGTTCCTTTGACCCCACAAGCTCTCCAGCATTTGCTGCTGCTACCTTTTCTGATGTATGACATTCTCACAGGAGTGAAGTGGTATCTCATTGTTGTCTTTATTTGCATTTCTCTGACAATCAAAGACATGGAGCATTTTTTCATGTGTTTCTCGGCCTTTGGATCTCTTCTCTGGTGAATATTCTGTGCATGTCTTCTCCCATTTTTGGAGGGGGTTATTTGTTTTCTTGTTGTTGAGTTTGGCAAGCTCTTTATTTATTCTGGTTATTACCCTCTTGTCTGATGTATGGCATGTAAAGATCTTCTCCCATTCTGTGAGGGGTCTCTTGGTTTGGGTAGTGGTTTCTTTTGCTGTGTAGTCCCATAGGTTTATACTTGCCTTAGTCTTCTTTGAAATTGGATTCATTTCATTGAAGATGTCTTTAAAATTTATGCGGAAAAGAGTTCTGCCAATATTTTCTTCTAAGTATCTGATAGTTTCTGGTCTAACATCCAAGTCCTCGATCCACTTGGAATTTACTTTTGTATTTGATGAAATATAGTGGTTCAGTTTCATTCTTCTGCAATTTTCAACTCATTTTTTCCAACACCCTTTGTTGAAGAGACTCTGCTTTCCCTATTTAATAGTCTGGGCACCTTTGTCAAAGATTGCATGTCCATAGGTGTGGGGGCTTACTTCCAGGCTCTCAGTTCTATTCCACTGGTCAGGGTGTCTATTCATGTCCCAGTACCAAGCAGTTTTGATGACAATGGACCTTATAATACAATTTGAGACCTGGGAGTATGATACCTCCAGTTCTGTTCTTTCTTCTCAAGATTGTTTTGGCAGTTTTATGTCTTTCCTGGTTCCAGATAAACATTTGTAGCATTTGTTCTATCCTCCTAAAAAATGTGGTTGGGATCTTGATGGGGATAGCATTAAATTTGTAGCTGGCTCTGTGTAGTATATTCATTTTAATGATGTTAATTCTTCCAACCCATGAACATGGAATATCTTTCCACTTCTTTGTGTCTTTTGCAATTTCCTTGAGTAGTGACTCATAATTTTCAGTAGACAAGTCTTTCACTTCTTTGGTAAGGTTTATTCCTAGATATTTTATTGTTTTTGCTGCTATAGTAAAAGGAATTGATTTCTGGATTTCAACTTCTTCTTAGTGTTTGCATAGAGGAATGCCACTGACTTTTGAATGTTAATTATGTAGCCTGACACCTTACTGTATTGCCTGACAATTTCCAAAAGCTTCTTGCTGGGTTCCTTAGTTTTTTCTATGTATACTATAATATTATCTGCAAATAGGAAAAGTCTTTGACTTCTTCTCTTCCAGTCTGTATCCCTTTAATTACTTGTTTCTGCCTGATTGTTATGGGAAGAACTTTCAACACTATGTTGAATAGTAATGGTAATAGTGGGCAGCTCTGTCTAGTACCTGATCTGAGGGGAAATGCTTCCAGTTTTCACCACTGAGTATGATGTTGGCTGTAGATTTGCTATATATAGACTATACAATCTTCAGGAAATTTCCATCTATTCCCATATTTTTGTAGTGTTTTGATCATAAAGGGGTGTTGTATTTTGTCAAAGGCTTTCTCTGCATCTATTGATATGACCATGTGGTTTTTGGTCTTCCATTTATTGATGTGGTGGATCGTGTTGATTGATTTATGTATATTAAATCAACCTTGCATTCCTGGGATAAACCCCACTTGGTCATGATGAACAGTCTTTTTAATATACTGCTGTATCCAGTTGGCTAGAATTTTGTTCAATATTTGAGCATCTATGTTCATCAGAGATATTGGTCTGTAGTTTTCTTTTTTGGTTGTGTCCCTGTCTGCTTTTGTTATCAAAGTGATGTTGGCTTCATAGAAGCTGGAAGGGAGTATTCCGGTGTCTTCAATCTTCTGGAAGACTTTTAAAAGTAGAGGTATTAGTTCTTCTTTGAAAGTTTTGTAGAATTCATTTGTAAAACCATCTGGTCTAGGACTTTTATTCTTGAGAAGGTTTTTGATAATTGTTTCAATTTCATTAGCTGTGATGGGCCTGTTCATGTTATCTAGTTCCTCTTTACTTAATTTTGGAAGTTTGTAGGTATCTAGGAACTAGTCCATTTCTTCCAGGTTCTCTAGCTTGGTGGCATAGTGTTGTTCATAGAAGAGTCACATGATATGTTGACTTTCTGCAGTGTCTATTGTGATATCTCCTCTTTCATTTATGATCCAATTTATTTGGTCTTCTCCCTTTTTTGTTTTGTGAGTCTGGCTAAAGGCTTGTTGATTTTGTTCACTCTTTCAAAGAACCAACATTTACTTTCATTGATCTTGTATATGGTTTTCTTATTTTCAATGTTAATTTGTGCCCTAACTTTAGTTATTTCTGTCCTTCTGGTTACTTTAGGGTTCCTTTATTATTTGTCTTCTAGGTCTTTAAGCTGTGCAATTAGGCTGCTTATTTGTGCTTTTTCTTGTTTCCTAATGTGTGCTTGTATGGACTTCCCTCTCAGTAATGCCTTAGCTGTGTCCCAAATATTTTGATAGTTTGTGTCTTCATTTTCATTGAACTCTTGAAACATTTTTATTTCTTCCTTTATTTCCTTTTTGACCCAGTAGTTGTTAAGTAGTGTACTGTTGAACTTCCACATTTTGGGACTATTACTAATCTTTTGTTGATTGTTAAGTGTTAGTTTCATTCCACTGTGGTCTGAGAAGGTGCTTGGAATGATTTCAATGCTCTTGAATTTGCTGATGCTGTCTTTGTGGCCTAATATATGGTCTATCCTTGAGAACGACCTCTGAGGATTTGAGTAGAATGTGTATTCTAGTTTCTTGGGATGAATGACTCTGAAAATGTCCAATAGTTCTAGTTTATCTATCTCCTCATTTAGATCCCTCATTTCTTTATTGATTTTCTGCCTGGATGATGTGTCAAGTTGAGAGAGTGGGGTGTTGAAGTCCCCTACTATGACTATGTTGATGTTAATATATTGCTGTAGCTCTTTCAGTCAATGTTTGATGTATTTAGATGGCTTCTCATTTAATAACTGTTAAATCCTCTTGATTGACTGATGCACTAAGCATTAAGCATTAAGTAGTGTCCATCCCTAACTTGTTTAATTTTATTGATTTTAAAGTCTATCATGTCAGATATGAGAATAGCTGTTCTTGCCATTTTTTGTGGGTCATTGGCTTGTATGATAGTTTTCCGTCCTTTCACTTTGAGTCTGTGTTTGTCTTGTTGAGTTAGGTGACTTTCCTGTAGACAACAAATTGTTGGGTTGTGTTTTCTGATCCATCTTCCTACTCTGTACCTTTTAATAGGTGAATTCAGGCCATTGACATTTATTGATATCAAAGATTGAAGAAATTTTAACACCATTCTTGTAGATCTTTAGAGTGTTCTGATATATTGCCTATTTATGGTGGTCTGACTGTTTATAAGAGACCTTTCAGAACTTCTTTCAGGGAAGGCTTGGTGATAGTTGATTCTTTCAACTGTTGCTTGTCTAAGAAGGTTTTTATGCCTCCACCTAGTCTGAATGACATTCTAGCAGATACAGTATTCTTGGTTGAAAGCCTTTCTCATTGAGCATTCGAGAGATATCTTGCCATTCTCTTCTAGCCTGTAGTGTTTGTGTGGATAAGTCAGTGGCTAATCTTATGGGTTTTCCTCTGTAGGTGACTCTTTGTTTTCTTCTTGCAGCCTTCAGGAGCCTTTCTTTGTCCTTATTCCTTTCCATTCTAAATATGATGTGTCTTGGTGTCTTTAAGTCTGGGTTAATTCTGTTTGGGACCCTCTGGGATTCTTGAATCTTTATGTCTTTGATGTTGTCTAGACTAGAGAAGTTCTCAGCTATTATGGCCTGAAGAATGCTTTCTTCCTCTCCCTCTCTTTCTTCCTCTGGTAAGCCAATAATGAGTATATTGTTTCTTTTGAAGTCATCCCATAGGTCTCTGTTGTTGTTTTCATAATCTCTTAATCTGTTTTTGAGATCTCTTTTTTAGTTGTCTCTAATTCGTCCTTGATCTTGCTAATTGTCTTCAGCCTCATTTATTCTATTCTCTCTCCCCTCTACTGTTTTCTAGAGTTCATCTATTTTGTTACCCTGTTCTGATACTGTTTTAGCTTCTTCACCTAGTTGTGTTCTTATCTCAGCTATTTCAGCTCTCAGCTCTCTAATAACCTTGAGATAGTGTTTTCTTCCAGAGTCTTATTTGTTGTTTCTGCATTTCTGATGACAATTCTTTCAAACTCTTTACTCACTCCTGTGATTATTTACTTAACTAGTATTTGGTTGTTGACCTCATTATTTTGTGGTTCAACCTCTGGGGGGCTTTTAGCTGGACTCTTGTCCTGGTTAATTGCTCCAATATTTCTTCTTGTTGGTTTAACCATTCTATATAGTAAATTACAACGTCCCTCTCTCAGAGCTTTTCAAATTACTGATCACTGTTGCCTGGATTGACTTGTGTCTAAGTAAGGTAATTAAAGGGTTCACAGTTGTGGAAACTGAAAGTTGTTTCAATATTATTTTAATCCCTGAGTTGGAGCTCAGTGGCTTAAAAGCCTTTTTTGTTCTTTTTCTTCCCTGTAGGCTATGGGAACCTGAGGGCTTTTAAACTATAAGTAGGCTTCTTAGCTAAATCAATGATTCCTGACCAAGAGATAAAGCAGGGTGGGGCAGAGATAATACAGTGGTTATGCTAAGAGACTCTCACAGCTCCACTGATAGGCCACCAAGGTATAGATCTTCTCCTGAGTTTCCTGGTTACTTCTCTGTCCCCTGGTGTCAGCACAGAGCCTCCCTGCCGCTGCTCAGGATTCTGAGGGCAGTAACAATGGAGACTCACAGTTGCATTTGGTAAGTCTTAGGGGAGTCCTCTCCTCCCTTCAGCTGTCTTTTTGTTGGTGAAATAGACTGGAGGTGGTATGTCAACTGGTAAACTGCTGGACTGTTACCAGCCACTTAATTTCTCCCTAGGCTCCTCTCTGTCCACGAACCACATGTGTTTGCACTCACCAGTGATTTGGTGGGTTCCTGAAGTCATTATAGTCCTGCCTTGTTGCTATCCCAGATGGTCTCCTTTGGTATTCCTAGTTGACTCAGGAGAGGAGAGGAGAGAAACACAGCTGCTGCTGCTCCATAGCCCTGCCTCTGGAAGTCTCAAAATCTATTTCTTAATTCCCTCAATACCAAAAACTGAGAAGGAATTAACTCAATGGCTGTTTTATGGCTTCTTTGTCATTTTACTGGGCAAATAAAGTGACTAGAACCAGGGTATGAATATAGTTCAGTGGTAGAGTGCATGCTCATCATATATAAGGCCTTGGACTTGATCCTCAGGCATCCCACATCACACACACAAAGAATTCCATGGAAAGTACCAAAGCCTACCAACTAACACTCAAAATACCAACAAGTGATAAGGTAAGCCATGTCAATATTGTGAAGCTTATTTCTCAAAACAAGGTGGGAACTGATGCTCTATTTCTCCCTTCTCCTCCTACCAAATCTTTTTGCACCTGCACAGTTGATCTGGGGGCTAGGGGGACGCAGATATTTTCTCCACCTTTTATTATGGAATTGGGGCATCAACTAGGCACAATTTCACTGTTCTGGGTCACTTTTTTTTCTTCATTCAGCTAGAGACAGCTAGAGGAATAGACACCATAGCACTAAAGATACCTCCAAATGACACAGCACCTCCCTGTGGTGATGGAGTTTGACCTTGGACCACACACACATGACAATGCACTGTGCTTTATCCAATGAACTAGATCTCTGGTCCTCTTTTTCCTTTTAATTACAGATAGAGATCCACAGGTAGGGAAGAAAGGAAGAAGAGATGAACAGAGAGAAGGAGAGACACCACAGCATTGCTCTACTATTCATCTGGAGCAGACACTCCCATGTGGTGCTGGGGCTGAAACACAGATCAAGTGCATAGCAAAGTATGTGCTCTACCAAGTGAGCTATCTTCTATCCCAGGACATACAATTTCACAGACACTTTTACTCATTTATCAATTGCCACACACACTAAGGATTCAGACACTTGTCCTAGAAATCTTATCTTCTCATTCTCTTTTATTCATTCAGTTGAAGATAGAGAACTTGATCTCTGCAGGTATCCTAGACTATTATTACTTTCACTGATATGGACATGCCAGAGCACCAAGGGAAATTTCTCTGGGGCTGTAGTCTCAGTCTCTCGGTCTCTCAGTCTCTCATGTTTGAGGCCACAGGTTTGATCTCTAGCACCGCATGTACAACAGCAATGCTCTGGCTTCTTTCTCTCCTTCTCTTGTCCTCTCTCATAAAAGCAAAGTCAGTTAACCATCTACTTAATTAATTATTTATTTATTTTTGTACATCATTTATCTGAAACCCTCTTGACTTTTCACCCATTATAAATTGAGACCTTTTTATACCTTGACTACTCAGAGTTTTGTTATTTGGAATTAACAGAGTACTGAAAAGTAATTCTATTACATATCAATAAATATTTACAAATAAACATTTACTAATGGATTTGGGTGGTTTCTACTCTTTTTTTACTATTTAATAGTGATATAATAGTGATTTATTTATAAGATTATAAAAATAATAGGTTATAGTTCCACATCACACCCACTGCCAGAGTTCTGTCTCTCCCCACTCCACCCCTGCCCCTTAACATTAACCACCATTGTGCTGCTAAAGTCTTAGAGACAAGTTAGCTACACTGTTTTTTTAAGCTCGTGTGCTTTAATTCTTTACATTCCACATATGACTGAAACCATTTGGTAAGTTGTCTGTTGTCTTTCACTTTTCACTTTTCATCTCTAATTCTATCTCCCTGGCCACTTAACTAACTTGCAATGTGTCAACTTAACAGTCAGTATGTGTGTATTTTTGTTATGTATGTATGTATTTTACTAGAGTGCTGCTCAGATCTGGCATATGGTGGTACTGAGGGTTGAACCTGGGAGTGAGAGACTCAGGTATGAAAGTTGTCTGCATAGCCATTATGCTACCTCTGTAGCCCTAGACAAATTATTTAACTTCTTAGATTTCAATTTCTGCACCTCGAAGATGGAGACTGGGCAGAAGCCAGCTCATTATTCATCAAATTGGCTCTTCTTAGGTATAAAACTAAACTGTAATTTTCAATCTCCCTAAAATGAGGCAATCATATGACTGAGCCATGTACACAGAAATGACAGATAGATGCTATGTCCTGATCAGGGGCATAAAATCTTCCCACTTTCACCTTCTAACTTCTTTACCTTGTTGGCACATAGCATGAAGATGTTTCTAGGCAAGCTTGGGAAGCCATAGTCATGTGGGTTTCAGACTGACCTCTAACTACTCAGCTAGGAACACTAAAGTGAATTATTTCATGAGAAAAAAAATAAACAATTTCTGTGTTTATTAGTCTCTTAGATTTGGGATTTATCTGTTATAGTTTCCATAAGTACCTTACTGAATACAAAGCTAGTCATAACACCTCTTACTCAGTGGTTCTCCAGCAAGACTACATATTTGCGAACTCTAATTCTAATCAGTGGGTGTTCATTCTTCAGTGTTAATCTCTTCCTATAAAGGAGGAGTTGGCCTGGACATAAAAGGAAATGGAGGCTCTGGAACCAGATGGTGGCTTATCTAGTATAGTATACACATAATCATGTGCAAAGACATGAGTTCAAGTCCCTAGTCCCTTGCTGCAGGGAGGAAGCTTCATGAGTAGTGAAACCATGCTGCAGATGTCTTTGCTTCTCTTTTTCTCTCTCTCTCTCTATTTCCCTCTGCTGTTCATCCTCAATAAAAAAAGAAAGGAAAAGGGGGGCAATGACCACCAGGAATGATGGAGCCATATAAGCACATAGCCCCAGCAATTAACTTTGGTGATGAAAGAAAGAACAAAAAGAAAGGAAGGAAGGAAGGAAGGAAGGAAGGAAGGAAGGATGGATGTGTGTATGTGTTTTTGTTATGTATGTATGTATTTTACTAGAGTGCTGCTCAGATCTGGCATATGGAAGGAAGGAAGGAAGGAAGGAAGGAAGGAAGGAAGGAAGGAAGGAAGGAAAGGTAGTGATGCACCTGGTTAAGCACACACATTACAGACATTACATTGCACAAGTTCAAGCCCCTAGTCCCCATCTGCAGGGAGAAAGCTTTATAAGTGGTGAAGCAGTGCTGCAGGTGTCTCTCTGTCTCTATCTCCCCTTTCCCTCTCAATTTCCCTCTGTCTCTATACAATAATAAATATACATATTAGGGGGGAAAAGGAGAGAGAAATAAAGGAAGGAAGGAAGGAAGGAAGGAAGGAAGGAAGGAAGGAAGGAAGGAAGGAAGGTTCTTATGACTTAGAACCAGAAAGAGAGGTTGAACATATCCCCATGAAAGGACCAGAAGAATCTGAAAAATTACCTTCAGTGCAAAGGATTGGCATTTTGAAGAATACGTTAACTAAAAATACATGGTCCCTTCCCCAAATGTTATTACACACCTTTTGAAGAGTCAGGACTTTGCATATGTGCTATTTCACATGAAGAGAGAGAAAGAGACAGAGAGAGAAATCACAGCACCAGAGCTTCCCCTAGTGCCATGGTACCTCCATTGTAGTGCTGGAACTTGAACCTAGGCTGCTTGAATAGCAAGGCACATACCCTCCCAAAGAGCTATCTCTCTAGGTCTACTACTACTCATTTCATTACAAAGTAAGGTAGGTTAATTCTCTAAAGGTATTTCCAACCTGTACTCAAAAACAAAATAAAACAAAACAAAAAATATCTCTGAGCTTAAACAAACATTTAGTTAACTAGATTTTATAATGGTTTGCTCCATCCTCAGACATGGACATCTCAAAGAAGCGTCACTGCAGCAGCCTTAGTAAACATTCTTTTTGTTAGGGAGGCATTTGATGGTGGATCTTTGGTATTCATTTCAGCCTATGCTCTGAATGCCAGGGGGAAATGCTGGTATTTTTCCTCTATAGTTTTCCAAAGTGCAGCTTCCCTAGTAATCTCTGTGCAGGGCAGAATGAGTCAGCAGTCTGAGTCATTTACTAAAAGGCATCCCATGTGTTCCATTCCAGGTTTCAAATAGCAGACTGTCTGGTCGCAAGGGGCCCCCCAGGCTGAAAGGACAGCAAGCATCAAAGAGAAAACAGGCTTGCATAACACCCCCTGGACACCTACTCTGAATAGAGACAACATTTCAAGAGTTGAAAGTCCCCACTGCTCCTCACTCAAAGGATACTTATTTGAAATAAAAACATGTGGAAGCAAAATATGACATGTGTTTCATGGATAATCAGATAATCTTACTCTAAGTTTTTTCATTTTGAGGGGGCTGGGTGGTGGCACACCCTCTAGAGCAAATAGCTTACCATGCATAATGTCCAGAGTTCAAGCCCCAGTCCCCACCTGCAGGGGGGCGGGGGGGAAGTTTCAAGAGCAGATATCTCTTCTCCCCTCCACTCTCCCTTTCTATTTCTTTGTCTCTATCAGAAAGAAAGGAAAAAGAGGGCTGGGGGTTGTCACTGAGAGTAGCTGAGTCATTGTGCAGGCACTAAGCCTTGGTTATAACCTTGGTGGCAAAAAACAAAGTTGTTTTGTTTAGAGATGTCTGGAAAATTACTACTTTTTCTGAATAATAAATGCTACAAGTTAAGCTGTACCTTCCTCAACCCAAATTTACATATCAATGCTATAGCCACTAGCATTTCCAAATGTGGGTTTATTTACATATATATGGTCATTGTAGCTATAATAGCTAAGATCATCAGGGTGGGCCCTAATCCAATATGGCTGGTCTCCGTACAGATGGGAGAAATTTGGACAGAGACACACAGCAGGGAAGATGATGTGAAAACTGAAGACAGAGATCATGATGACATAACTACAAGCCAAAGAGAGGTAAACATTGCCAGCAAACACTAAGAGCTAGGTGAGAGAGTCAGGGCTTTGTCTCACAGTCCTCAACAAGAACCTCCCTCCCAACAGCAGGTCCTGAATATCTAGCCTCCTGATGCATAAAGACAATAGATTGTTTTGTTATTTAACCCACCCAGTGAGGGGTGTGTTTGTTATGGCAGTCCAAGCAAAGTGACAGAGTATATATGTAGAAGCCACATCTGAATGTGTTTTATCAAAATAAAAAGTGACCAAGTCAATGCCTGGTTATAGTTCTTTCTGGAAAAAAAAAAGATATTGGGGAGTTGGGCGGTAGCAGAGCGGATTAAGCGCATGTGGCGCAAAGCACAAGGACCGGGGTAAGGATCCCGGTTCAAGCCCCCAGCTCCCCACCTGCAGGGGAATCGCTTCACAGGCTGTGAAGCAGGTCTGCAGGTGTCTGTCTTTCTCTCCCCCTCTCTGTCTTCCCCTCCTCTCTCCATTTCCCTCTGTCCTTTCCAACAACAACGACATCACTAACAACAATAACTACAACAACAATAAACAACAACAAGGGCAACAAAAGAGAAAATAAATAAATATAAAAAAATTTTTTTTTAAAAGATATTAATGATTACAAAGTCTTCTGGGAGATACTTAAAGGTGGTATAATAATATACAGTATTAGCAGGTATCCATTAATGTGGTATTGCCATAGCAATCTTACTTGCTTCAGTGGAACCTAATTACAATGGAAATACTGGCCCCTTTTCCTTAACATCTTAGAGCAGGTTCTGTGATGGACATACATTTTCTTCTTTTTTGTTTCTGATTAAGAGTTCATTATTTTTAATTTTTGTCCATCTTAGTTGTTAACACAGACTCTTTTCCCAGCAACTTTTATTTTTGATTCTACTTACAACAAAATATTGGAACAGAATCAAAACCCGTGTTTCTCTTCTGATGACCATCAAATTAATAATGAATGGTGCAAAAGGAATCTGGCATGACAGTAACCAATGAAGTGGGTTTAATATGTGGTGTGTGTAAATGCAAATTCAGAATGTGTGACAAAACTTCAGTGTCTTTTCTTTCCATGGCTCTAGCTTCAAAGGCCTCTTCTAAGAAGGGCCATACTACCTAAAGTCTACTTTTTACTGCCTCTCAAAGTCATATTCATTCTGGCCTCGTACACTAAGAAAAACATTACAATTCTGTCATATTATAATTAATTCTCTTATAGTTGATCTTCCAATAATTTCTACAGCTTTGATCAGATTATAGCTATCATTTTTAAATATACTATAATCAAAATGAGATAAAATAAGCTTTTTCCTTATAATGGGGAGGGCCAGAATTGTTGGCTCATCTGTCAAAATCAATGGTTTTTACATCCCAAACCAGTGGTTTTCTCTGAAGAACATTCAGTATTATATCACAACTGGACAGAGTCTTCTTGTTTCCTCTTTATTTCTGCCCAAGAATCTTAATTGAGTTATGAGGTAAAAAAAGCCCATGACACACTGGAATTGTAAAACTGCAAAAGACCCCTGGTAACATGAGGAATCCTCCTCTCTCCTAGTTGCATAATGAACCACACATGTCTACTCCAGCTAATTCCTTTCATAAATGACAGCTAAACTATGTTCCAAATCCACCATCCACTCTAGTTTTGGACAGCTGGATTAATATGTGGGTAATATTTTCTCTATCTGACATCAGCATTCAGCAACGGTTATCTGGAAGGGGAGAGTAGGTTGTATTACATAGATCATCAAATGACTTTGTTTTCCTCACTGATTTATTTAAATTCCAAAGGAAATAAAAATAAAAGGGACAAACTACATTCATGAATATGTACTAAGTATTTGTATTCATCAAGTGACTACTATTTGCCCACCCCAGCAACAGGAAACTAAAGGGAGATGAACTTTAACATAGTTAAATACATGAAACCATTCAAAATTAATGAATACATACATTGCAAAATTAAATTGTTGGCTGGCCACTTAGACTGAATTTTGCAAAAGCATAGAGGGTAAGTATATAAAAAAAAACAACACAGAGAATTTATAAACATCATGATGAAGGTAGATCATGATCATGCTATGTAGGGCAAGTGAGATCTAGGAAGTCATAAGAATTAAGACCATTTCTTTGAAAATATATTTAGATTTAAAAAACAATTATACAGATGTTCCAAAACACACACAATAACACTGACTGGAAAGTCTATCAATATTTTTCAAAGTAAAGTCTATGGAATTGGGAAAGGAACACTGATATGTATATGTATATGTATATGTATATGTATATGTATATGTATATGTATATGTATATGTATATGTATATGTATATGTATATGTATATGTATATGTATATGTATATGTATATGATGTATATGTATATGTATCCATATATATATATATATATATGGTCTGAAAAACATGATTGGATTGCCAGATCATCTATAGAGAAAACTGGACTCTGTCCTTCCTTCGGGGAACTTTTTCAATTTGCAGAGTGAGTGAAACATACATTTTTCTCTTTCTTTTTAAAAATATTTTTATTTATTTATTGTTGGATAGAGACAGAGAAATTGAGAGGGGAGGGGGAAATAGAGAGGGAGAGGGAGAGGGGAGACAGAGAGAAAGAGAGAGAAAGAGAGAGAGAGAGAGAGAGAGAGAGAGAGAGAGAGAGAGAGAGAGACTTGCAGCCCTGCTTCACCACCCGTGAAGCTTTCACCTGCAGGTGGGGACTAGGGGCTTGAACCCAGGTCCTTGTGCACTGTAGTGTGTGCGCTTAACCAGGTGTGCCACCACCTGGCCCCCTCATTTTTCTCTTTTAAAGAAGATACAGAACATTTACTAAGGAGTTTTTATTTCATTTCTTTGTCATCTTCAATGTCCTCATTATGCACAATTGAAATTCTTTCAGCTGATTAGAGTTTAATCTGTGTAACCTTCTTTATATATACAAATGTCCTTCTCCCTCCTCCCAGAAGATTACACAGCACTTTCAGAGATGTACTTAGGCATCTGATTAATTACTGGACCTCTATGTAAATTACTGTCAAGATTAAGATGATCATTTTACCACTTATTCAGCTTGATAAGCACTTACAGTTTAACATTCCTAACAAAGTCATTTATATACCCCTATAATATAAATGAAGGTACATTAAATTTATGGCAAGTTTATAATAGTAATAGCCTTAAAATAATTTGCTAACTACAGACAGTTCCCTAAGCAATCACAATATGCTCTATGTTAATTTAGAAAGGAATTCCAAACAAGGCATTTAAAACCTAATAAGATGTCATTAAATGAAGGGAGACAGGGGAGGAGGAAAGGAGAAAGAAAACCCTAAGGCTTGAACTAGGAGAAATGATTCTCAGAGCTACTGACCCTTGCAAGATCCATGTTTTCCTTGAATTTCTAGACAAGACACAGTTCTAATTGAAGGTGATTATCTAGTTACTACACCCCAAATTGCATGGATTTCTTGTACTGAGTCACATCAATTTCTAGTTACATATAGATTTTATCAATTTGGAAGGCCATACAAACGAAGATTCAATCTAAGAACTACATACCATGAGAATATGCTCTGTATATTATTCACATATGTGTGTATGTGTGTGTTTCTAACCACCAAGTGTCATAATTTCTTCTTCCTCCTATATTGATATGGCCTACGAGCTGAAGTATGATGTCAGAAAATTGGGAATATATTTACAAAGAAATTTCAAGGGGGAAGCACCTTGTTTGCTCTTGGGTTTCCTGAGATCTGGACACTACTATAGAAAGCTGCTACTTCAGAGAAACACACACATTGATATCGTCACCATCATTATGAGGAAAATAAATGAGTAGCAACATACAATTCTAAAAGCTGAAAACAAATTCCTATACATTGAGATTTATAGACAGGAGAACTCTATGCCTCAATCAAAGGAAAATAGCTTGTTCAAGACAATGAGACAGTAGAAAAATATGTAGTTGTCTGCATGGCACAAATATGCCTCTGTAAAATATAATTCTCATTAGTTAGGCTAATTAAGATTAACATACAAGTCAATGAAAACCCCCAAAGTAGAAAAAAATATAATTTACCACAGATACATACAAACAAAAGAGTAGCATTCACTCTGAGTTAATCAATTCAAATTCTTATGAATATTTCAACTGTCACCGCTGATCATCAAAATGACATGCATCTAAACAGCTTACAAAGGACAAAGAATAGTTCGGCTTTTCAGATAGTTTTATGAACAAAGTAGGGTGAAAAAACAGAAATATATATATGAGAGTGTTTTAAGTTTTGTTTAACTGAGATGAATGAAATATCACTCATCTTGGGAGTCTAGGTTTGGCATTTTTCACTGACTTTTCATTTTTCATTAGCAGTGTTTTCACTTGCATTTATAAATTATAAATGATAGCCTACATTCATAATCAAGTATATCTCAAAGGAACATTTGCAGCAAAACACTAACACTAACTCATATGCTTGAGAGAGTTGTATTCTAGATACTTTGACTAAAACTGTGAAATTTAAAACATTTCCATCCTACCTCAAGGGTCATGTTCACAGTACTAATGGCCACTTTTATTTCTCCATCTGATAGTTCCTTTAGATCCTTCAGCATTATCTGCTCAATATTTAAACCTGTGGATGAGAGGGGGAAACAATATGCTATACTTGGGGAACTTCTTTTTTTCTCTCTCTCTTTATTTGGGGGATTAACCCCCCCCCCAGGCCCTCCTCTGCCATCATGTTCCAGAACTTGAACACTCCCCCCCACCCACCTCCATGAGTCTTCCACTTCGGTGCAATGCACCAACATTAGTTTAAGTTCTGCTTTGTATTATACTTGGGGAATTTCTTGAAGGTAAAGTCAAGAGATTATTTGAATAATTCACCATGTTAAATATCTTTCTCTCTAATATAATTTTATTCAACATAAGTACACATATTAAGGCAAAACCCACATTACTGACAATTTCACCAATTTAGATCCCAGAAGGAAATATAATTCATGATTCAAAAGAAGACCCTTTAATAGAAAAAATATTTACAGAAATATGTATGAGATTAAGGACAATGAATTTTTAAAAATTAGAAAGGTGAGATCTGGAAACTAACAAAGAGTCAAGGGAAGAAAACAGAGTTCTAAAAACAACAAGGGCAACAAAAGGGAATAAATAAATAAATAAATATTAATAATAATAATAATAATAATTAAAAGAAAATAGATATCTGTAATTGGAAAGGAAGGGCTATCAGAAATTTGTCACCAAGCCTGGAACAGAGTAGGGAAGAACTACTACAGCTTCTCTCTTTATCTTCCTTTGATGCAATCCACATGTTGCTAACCCTTTGCAAAGTTAACCAGAAGCCAGGAGACTCCATAAGAACCCAGGAAATTAAATACTTAATGATCAAATATTAGGCATCCAAAACAGACATGAGCAGAAATGGAATGGAGAGAGAGAGACAAATAAAGAAAAACTAACATAACTGAGCAAATTAGCCAATAAACAAGGGCAGAATTTGCTTGGCAAGTCCCATGTAATGTTACCAAATGCAGTTATGAACGTGGCTCATAAAACTCATAATAATTAGATTAGTGACCCTATCATAGGTTCTGTTAACAGGAGCTATGGAATACTTTAATTATGAGACAAATAATTCAATAAAGTGAAAATTTTCAGATCTAAAGAGCTTTAGTCAGTTGATCAATGGTCTTCAGTAAAATCTGTTACCAAAAAGTAGGAAAGTGTCTGGCATGGCATCTAACTTTCAGCCTTGTTTATTACATCTGATTAAGGCTAATCTCTTGAGTAGAAAATCCGTAATAAAATACATTTAACCCTTTCCAGACACATGTTATAATAAGAGCCAGACAGAAATACTGTCAATCACAGTGGTAGGTAAGAAGGACACATACTAATCTTTTTTTACTCAAATATTTAAAAAACATAAGCTATCATACTGCTGCATAAAGTGATTTACAGAAAATACTGCAACATTAATATTCTGATCTATGAATTGGTAGACCACACTAGGAACTGGGAGAGAGCTCACTCAGTAGAACACAAACTTTACCAT
The DNA here is from genome assembly GCF_950295315.1 of Erinaceus europaeus. Taxonomy (NCBI): domain Eukaryota; kingdom Metazoa; phylum Chordata; class Mammalia; order Eulipotyphla; family Erinaceidae; genus Erinaceus; species Erinaceus europaeus. The sequence goes on along the minus strand of NC_080171.1, from coordinate 39,142,664 downwards.
GCCTTTGAGACCCCTGCACCATATTAGGAAGCTCCATGAATGGTGGAGTAAAGGTATAGAATCCATCTTTCTCTCTCTCGTCTCTCCAACTCTCTGTCTTTCTTTATCTGAACATTTTTTTAAAAAGTGGAATCATGGGGATCGGGTGGTAGTGCAGCAGGTTAAGCGCATGTAGTGCTAAGCGCAAGGACCAGCCTAAGGATCCTGGTTCGAGCTCCCGGCTCCCCACCTGCAGGGGAGTCGCTTCACAGGTTGTGAAGCAGGTCTGCAGGTGTCTATCTTTCTCTCCCCCCTCTGTCTTCCCTTTCTCTCTCCATTTCTCTGTACATTTCTCTCTGTCCTATCCAACAATGACGACATCAATAATAACTACAACAATAAAACACGGACAACAAAAGAGAAAATAAATAATAAAAAAGTGAACTTTTAAAAAAAGTAGAATCATGCAAGCAAGACTACAATTTTTAAAGCCTAATTTACTTTTTAAAATAAGTGACAAAATTCATGCAGTCATAGTACCATTAAGTCCTTATATATCCACATATGTGTATAAGTGCATGGTAAAAGGTATGGTCAGTGTTGTCATTGTTCTGCCTCTACTTTCCCATCTCAGTGCCTCCTATGATGTTCATCCTGCATCTCTTTTCTCTTTTCCCAAAGGCTTTCTCAAACTAATAGAACCTACTTTTGGGGAAGTAACAGCTCCTGGGACTTTCCTGTGGTATGCTGGCAAATGTTAAATACTTAACAACAAAATATGATGTATACTGTTTGTCAATTTTTCTAGTGCCAATATTTCTACCGTGCTTGATTTCAAGCAGATGATCCAAAATCAGCTAATAGCAATCCCAAACGTGGAACTGTTGGCATTTAGGTAAACAAGTTACAACATAATACTGCATCCTTCAGATAGAATAAAGCAAGGCATCATTTTTCACTGTAGCCCAGGGCATTTCCCCAGTGGGATTAAGGCCTGGTATTCATTCCATAGACCAAACTAGTTTAATACCACACTGATTTCACACTAGTTTCCCCCACCAAAAACATTTTCCAAATAAAGTGTTCTGCTTCAGACACTGCCTAGGAGGTCTCAAGCTAATGAAGGAAGTCATGCATCTTAAAGAATTTTTATAATTGCATATTGTCTAAGGTTAAGGCCTCATCAGGACACTCGCCAGCTGTCTGTGTGATGATGGGAAGCAGATACACTGTTATATCCTTTGTTCTCATCTAGAAACTAGAAATAATAATAGCACCTGTCTTACAGTTGAAGATTCAGTAAGGTCATGTGGTTATATAGCTAATGCTTTATATGTATTAGGCACTCAAAGTATTACAGCTCTATACTATTATAAAAGAATCCATCCAGAAAATCTACTTTTTGAAAAAGCCTAGAGAACAATTTTATCTGTTTACCTGTTTTCTCTCTTACTTCTTTTTTCTAAAACTAATTGTTTTATGAAATCCAGTGTACTTAACATTGCTAGTCCAACAATCTCAAAATAGAAGGCTCCGAGCACAGGGATTTCATGTAATGATGCATCTGGGGTGTGCATTAGATGTGTGTGAATTAACCACACATCCTGATACTAAGGCCTCAGTGGAGAGGCTGTGGTATAGGCTGCCTGCTTTCCAGGTAAGTCAACATTCAGTGTCTGATAATTTTCCATAAGCATGAACAATAGAGAAGAAAATAAAGATATATTAAAATATACCATCAAAGGCTTGGCTGCACCCCACAGTGCAGGGGGACAGTCACTCACCCTGAGCATTGAATTGGGTCTCCTGCAGGATGTTGATAATATCCTCTCTTGGAGGCAAGCTGGGAAATTTGTCCTCCAGGATAGAAAGAATTTCTTCCTGATTCTCTGAGATCTTCTCAGACTCCATGGTCATCCAATTGAAAAGGATGCTACCTAAAAGATATAAACAAAAATGCTTTTTTTATTTATATAATTTTTATCTATAAAATGGAAATATTGACAAGACCATAGGATAAGAGGGGTACATTTCCACATAATTCCCATCACCAGCACTCCTTATCCTATCCCTTCCTTGATAGCTTTCCTATTCTTTAACCCCCTGGGAGTATGGACCCAGGGTCATTATGGGGTGCAGAAGGTGGAAGGTCTGATTTCAGTAATTGCTTCCCCACAGAACATGAGCATTGGCAGGTCGATTCATACTCGCCGTGCTACCGCCCGAAACCCTCTTTCTTTCTTTTTTTTTTCATTCAAGTCTATATAATGTATTATGACAGTATATAAGTTTCAGTACAGTAGTATGCTTATCAACTGGATATATACTGAATTAATGAGCTTCAACTTCTTAAACACTAAAAGTTTACAGAGTGCCACTGGCAGCAATCAAGGAATCCAATATGGTGGTAAACATGAAGCCCATTCCCAGTCTTCCAGGTGCTAAAAGTAGTTGCAGTTTTGAAATTATTTGCTATTATCTAGCTAAATAAATTTATAAGCTGGGTCTAAATTTCAGGGTTGTAATGTGAAGTGGTTTGCTGATATGAACTACTGATCTCTCACAAGCTCCTTGGGCTTCTATGTATAATATCACCTTGAAAGGGAGAAGTTATTACAGTTCCTGCTCCACTGCCCTCCAAGCCAGCACTAACTGGAGTCACAGGGATAAAGACGTCTTACTTAGTGACTGAGTGATTAAACTCTCTAGCCCACCTCCAAAGCCTACTGATTTATCAAGATGTCAACATCTCCCTTTCAATATAGCCTTCATGTTAGTCATTTGGGAGGCTGGGGAGATAACATAATGGTTATGCTAAAAGACTTTAATGGCTGAAACACCAAAGGTCCCAGGTTAAATCCTTAGCACCACCATAAACCAGAGCTGAGAAAAGCTTGGTTAAAATTAAAAAGAAAGAATGAAATAAAGTCATTTGGAAGAGGGGATAATTAAAGAGACTATAGATCAATTAATATATATTTTCAAGACAAAGGAGATAAGAAGTATCACTGTGATAATATATTGTATTTGAATCTAGACCAGAATTTATGAATCAGAAAGGGTTCCTGAAGAGAGTTGTCCCTAGTTGAAACTAAAAGGATTAGAGGTGTGAGTCAAAGGCCAGGCAAGAGGAAGATCATGCAAGTAGATAATATGCAAAGGCACAGACTTAGGAGAGAACTTAATTCACAAATGAGGCCCATCTGGATGAGAAGAGGAACTCTGCCAAATGCCATCATACATATAGGAATATTCTGAGAAGCTACCCAATATGCAGACTTTCTAGTGCTATATAGTAACTAAAATGGAACCATTATTTTCAGAAATAAAATAGTGAACTGGTCACATTCAAGGCTTGTTGATGTATACAGCTTTATAAATGGCTAACCAGCCCCTAGGCTCTGGCCACTCCCTCAGTTCTTCAGAAGAAACAGTGTGTGAGTGTGAGTGTGTGTGTGTGTGTGTGTGTGTGTGTGTGTGTGTGTGTGTGTGTGTGTGTGTGTGTGTGTGTAATAATTAATGCAGACCTATTCTCCAGGTTTTGTAGGTCTCAGGGTAAATGTCAAAATATAAGAGTTACTCCATAATAGATTTAGAAACCAAGATCTTGGAGGGAAGTAAATGTACACAGGAGGATACACTGAGTGTTGCATTTTCCTCTTTGGGGTATTTGTTAATTTCTAAACCGTGGATAGTGAGCTGAGAAAATTAGAGGAGTTAACAAGTTTCACAAAGGGAGGGAGATAAAAAATGAAATTTAAGGCTCTCGCCAGAAAAGAAGTATTAGTTAAAGAAGCCAGGTTTGGACATAAAATCCCTGAAATCAACTTTGGAAAATTGGGGCAAATATGTTGTTTCTCCTGAAAAAACTGAGGGAGCAGCCTGAACTACGGAGATAGTTAGCCCTGGTTTACAGCAAGTGTATGTACATCTCACCATTAATGAGTCCTCCAATCTACCCTCTCTTTATTTTAGTTTTTTTTTTAAACAAACCACTTTGTGGTTAATAATAATAATAATAAACCACTGACTGCTTGTGTTGGAGGTAAATAGGACAAGAAAAATAAAGAATAAAAAATTGTCCTCATAGATAAAATGTCCAAAGAACCTACAAATGACCTTAAAATATTAAGTACATTTAGCAATGTCTCTGGATATATGGTCAATAATACAAGGTCACCTATATTTCTGTGAACAGTCAGAAAGTCAGATTTAATAGCAAACAAAATAAACAAACAAAGGCCTGTAGAGGCCAAAGAGATTGTGAAGGTAAAGCACTCTGCATGCATGTGTGAGTTCCCAAGCTAGGTATCCAGCACTGCATGTGCCCCAGTGATGCTATGCTTCTTCCCCTGCCCCCAGCCCATCAATAAGTAAATCTTTCTAGAAAGCTATATGTGTCAAAATACAAAATACATTCAAAATAATTTCATTAGAGCATGTCTTGTTTACAGTTAAGCCAAGAATTCCATTTTTTTAACTTAGGGATTTGACTGGAAACCCATAAAATAAAAACAACATTGTATCCAGAAATTTATTTTATAACTACTCCACTTAACAGAGCCCTAGAACAATTCAATGAAAAGAGACTGAAGACATTGGTTTATGATTAAGTATAATTTTATATTAGAATCTTGGGAAGTGGTATAGTGGGTAAAGTGTTGGGCACTCAAGAGGCCGGATAGGAACTTTATAATTAGATAGAAGACAATTAAATATAACTTTATCAGTAGAAAGAAGATGACAAGTAAATGTGGGAGGGAAGCTAAAAAAAAAAGATATCCACTATACTCACTCATTTTACATTTTATAGTATTGGGGAAAAAAAAGAAATGTTAATACATGTTAGCGCATTTCCCATGGATATCTGAAAAATCATTTAAAATAAAATAATTCTATTTTAAAAAAGACTATGACACAACTTTATCCAAAGGATTCATTCACAGTAAATTTTTCTACTTCACATTAGACTCATTCTGCTACATATTTAGTTAAATATAAATCTCAATATATACAGTAGCCAAAGGCACCTTTTAGCAGAATCAAACCTTTTTTTTTTTTAAGTGTATAGTTGATTTAACATTTAGAAAATTCTGTAGAACTAAAACAAAACTTAAGTCCATATAAATGTACCCCAAAATGTCCCAGCTATTCACAGACTTGGGGGATTTACAACAACAAGCAACAAAGTAATTATAAGAAAATAGTAGCAAACATTTTATTCTCTTAGAAAAAAATATCAGCCACAATATTTTTTGTTCAAAAGAATAGAGAAGCAGAGGTCTTCTTGCCAAAAGCAAACGCAGTACATTAATATTAAACATGATCTAATGAAGTCAGAAGTTGTTTGGGGAAAACATGCACCACAGTAAAGGCATATTCGCATGGTAAATTCTTAGCAGAAAAGAAAAGCTTTAAGCCTCTTTCTTTGTTTCACCTGGGATTCAATTTTTCATATTGAAACAGATCAAATAATGAATAATAGAGGGAAGAGGGGGAAGTAGGAGGAAATAAAAGAAAATACAACATAATTTTTTGGTCATAATCTTATACATTTGAAATGTCTGAATTTAAGATTAAAGCTTACTGTTGTATGTCAGAAGAAATTATTTACATTCTTTTTAACTTTTTTTATTTTTGTGATTAGTAATAGATTAGAAGATTCTAAGATTACAATGAAAAGTTCTTCACCACCAAAGAAATAATTTATATTCTAAGGTTTGAGAAATAATTATAGTTTTATATCTAGCAGGAAAAAAGTTCCTTCTCTCTTCGTAAGCAAAACAGACATAATTCCTTTTGGACTTTGTGCCTTTTTCGGAGGAGATGAACACTTCACTCATTATAAGAGGTGGAAAGGGGAGATGGAGGGGTGGGGGAGAGAAACCTGATCTTCTCCTATTTGACTTCCTTCAAAGTATCTTTTTGAAGCTGCTAATCCAAGTACTAAAATAGTGAGCAACTCAAATTTATTAAAGCTTTAAGCAGAATTGCTAATAATACAGGAGAGAATTTGTTTCTTTAAAACCAGGGCAGGGGCCCAGCAGTGGTGCACCTGCTTAAGTGCACATAGTACTATGTATAAGGATCTGGTTCAGACTTCTCATTCCCCATTTGCAGGGAGGAAGCTTCACAAGAGGCAAAACAGGTCTGCAGGTGTCTATTTTTCTCTCTCCCTTTCTATTTCCCTGTCCACTCTCAATTTTTCTTTGTACTATCAAATAAAAATGGAGGGGGGAATGGCCACTAGGGGCAGTGGATGTATAGTGCTGGCAGGGATAACCCCAGATGTAATAAATAAATAAATAAATAAAACCTAGGACAGAGTTTTTTTCACATTCTAAGTTAAGAACAATTGCTGTTATTTGTTTCAAAATTCATAATGTTGCTCTGTCAAGGCTTTATAGAAATATTTATTTATTTATTTCCTTTTGTTGCCCTTGTTGTTTTATTGTTGTAGTTATTATTGTTGTTGTTGGCTAGGATAGAGAGAAATGGAGAAAGGAGGGGAAGACAGAGAGGGGGAGAGAAAGATAGACACCTGCAGACCTGCTTCACCACTTGTGAAGCAACTCCTCTGCAGGTGGGGAGCCGAGGGCTTGAACCAGGATCCTTGGTCCATTCTTGCGCTTTGCACTGCCTGCGCTTAACCTGCTGTGCTACCGCCAGACTCCCACTGTCTATCTTTTCTGCTACTTACCCTTCTTTTTCCCTCCAGTAACCACCATGTCTCCAGAGTGAGATTTTTGTTTTTATTTATTTTAAATATTTTAAAATTTCTTTATTGGGGGATTAATGTTTTACATTCGACAGTAAATACAATAATTGGTGCATGCATAACATTTCTCAGTTTTCCACATAACAATACAACCCCACTAGGTCCTTTGTCATCCTTTTTGAACCTGTATTCTCCCTCAACACCACCCCAGTCTTTTACTTTGGTGCAATACACCAACTCCAGTTCAGGTTCTACTTGTGTTTTCTCTTCTGATCTTGTTTCTCAACTTCTGCCTGAGAGTGAGATCATCCCATATTCATCCTTCTGTTTCTGACTTATCTCATTTAACATGATTTTTTCAGGCTCCATCCAAGATCAGCTGAAAATGGTGAAGTCACCATTTTTAATAGCTGAGTAGTATTACATCGTGTCTATATACCACAACTTGTTCAGCCACTCATCTGTTGTTGGACTCCTGGGTTGCTTCCAGGTTTTGGCTATTACAAATTGTGCTGCTAAGAACATATGTGTACACAGATCTTTTTGGATGGGTGTGTTGGGTTCCTTAGCATATATCCCCAGGAAAGGAATTGCAGGATCATAAGGTAGGTCCATTTCTAGCCTTGTGAGAGTTCTCCAGACTGCTCTCCACAGAGGTTGGACCAATTTACATTCCTACCAGCAGTGCAGGAGGGTTCCTCTGACCCCACAACTTCTCCAACATTTGCTGCTGCTACCTTTTCTGATGTATGACATTCTCACAGGAGTCAAGTGGTATCTCATTGTTGTCTTGATTTGCATTTCTCTGACAATCAAAGACTTGGAGTATTTTTTCATTGAGTATTGTTTCTCAGCCTTTTGGATCTCTTCTGTGGTGAATATTCTGTCCATGTCCTCTCCCCATTTTTGGATGGGGTTATTTGCTTTCTTGTGGTTGAGTTTGGCAAGCTTTATATATATATTTATTCTAAATTTTTTATTATCTTTATTGAATAGACACAGCCAGAAATTGAGAGGGAAGGGAGTAATAAAGAGAGAGAGAGACAGAGAGACACCTGCAACAGTACTTTACCACTTGCAAAGCTTCCCACCTGGAGGTGGGGACAAGGGCTCGAACCCAGGTCCTTGCACACTGTAACATGTACGCTCAACCAGGTGCACCACCCACCACCTGGCCCCTACACCATAAACCCTCTTGTGGCCGTCTACAGGACCTTGCCCTCATTGTGGAATAATGATAGAAACTGCCCCAACTCTCCAATGGGAGCCTGAGTCAACACACTCTGCCACTCAAGGAAGACAGGTCCTGAAATGAGTGCAGCCTGGACTGTTCCTAGCTGTAATCATGGAATTCAAGTTCAGACCTATAGGGATGCAGAGGTTACGAAGGCTCCTGTGCTAAATATGAATAGACATGGGCCCCAGATCAGATCAATTGGGTTAACAGGTAACAGTATACTTTCCCCATTCTTGGGAGCTACTCTTTGCTCGGATCCTGCTTTCTAGTCCTTTTTCCAAATATGACACCATTTTCCCAGACAATTATTTGGGTCCACGTGCATATTAGATGTCAGGTTCAGGCAAAAACTAATAAGGTCATGGGCCTCTTAGAATATACCTAAAATAAACTTTCTAGCTTTTTCCAAAATAAAAACCCCCAAGTCTCATCTGCTCTATTCTTACCTTCAGGTTCTTGATCACTAAACTCTTTGTTCTGCTTTATCTCTTAGTTCTTGATCACTAAACTATTTATTCTGCTTTATCTCTTTTCAGCCACCAAGTTGCAGATGCTACCATGATGCCAACCAGACTTTCCTGGGCAGACAATCTCACCAGTGTGTCCTGAAATCCCATTTCTACAGACTCTTGCCCCACTAGGGAAAGAAAAAGACAGGCTGGGAGTGGACATGTCAACACACATGTCCAGCAGAGAAGCAATTACAGAAGCCAGACCTTCCACCTTCTGCACTCCATAATGACCTTGGGTTCATACTCCCAGAGGGATAAAGAATAGGAAAGCTTCCAATGGAGGGGATGGGATACAGAACTCTGGTGGTGGGAATTGTATAAAATTGTACCCCTCTTATCCTATAATCTTGTCAATCATTATTAAATCAATAAAAAAGGAAAGAAATGTGTATGAAATTAGTGTTGCTTAAGAACAAGTGGTATTTCTGTTATAAAGATTTTTTAATGTTTTAATATAAATTTATTTAGTTGCCCTTGTTGTTTTTTTATTGTTGTGGTTATTATTGTTGTTGTTATTGATGTTGTCATAGATAAGACAGGGAGAAATGGAGAGGAGGGGAAGACAGAGAGGGGAAGAGAAAAATAGACAGAGAAACATAGGTGTACACCGCCTGTGAAGCAACTCCCCTGTAGGTGGGGAGCTGGGGGCTCAAACTGGGATCCTTATGCTGGTCCTTGTGCTTTGTGCCACCTGCGCTTAACCCGTTGCGCTACCGCCTAACTCACTATAAAGTTTTTTAAAACTACAGTTTTTTATAGGGATATATAAATACTCCCTTTGAATTTTGTGTTAATGTCTAACTGGAAAACTGTGAGACCTAAGTTTTGGTTTAGTGTATATATCTAAGTCCAACTTCAGTCTTATATTTAATTAAGATTCAAGAGTTAAAATTGACCCATTACCCAAGTTATGACACTTGAGTTAACATCAAAATCCCTTGGTTCATCATCCTTTAGTTCCATTTGTTATTTCAACCTGTCAATCATTGTTGTTGCTTTTTATTTTTTTTTTTGCTGCCCTTGTTGTTGTTATTGTTATTATAGCTGCTGTTGTTGGATAAGGCAGAGAGAAATTGAGAGAGGAGAGGATGACAGAGAGGAGGAGAGAGACACCTGCAGATCTGCTTCATAGCTTGTGAAGCAAGCCACTTGCAGGTGAGGAGCTAGGGTCTTGAACCAGGATCCTTAAGCTGGTCCTTGCTCTTCATGTCATGTGTGCTTAATCCGATATGCTACCGCCCTGCCTCCTTGTTTTTCATTTTATATGTTAAATATTTATACAAAAATCTATGTCAATGTTCAAGATGAACTGTTAAAGGAAAATGTTTCCTACCAAACTATCTAAAATGACACAATATGGCACTTAGTGTTAGTCTTTCTTGGCATCAAAGTCAACTTTCAGTTTGCAGCCTGGAAAGCAATCTTTGCTATCAGTGGGTTCTATGGATGAAGATGAAGAAGAGTGGAAGAGAATAATTGATAGAGTGTTTTTCTCAGTCCCCAGGTGCTTCAAACAGGAAGAATGAAGATGGAATATGTTACAAAGTTGGGGGAAGAGGTCTTAAAGGAGGTGAAAATTTAATTATATTATCCTTGATACAACAGTATCACCAAAATGAAATGGGTGTGTTTTGTCATCTAAATTGTATTATGGAAACCAATTATCTATCAGTTTCAGGGTTATTTCAATGTGGGGCTTGGGATATTCTTCCCATACTCCCACTGCTGTGGAATAAGCATCACCTCTGGAAGCTGCTAAAGACAGCCAGAGGAGCTATTCCAGCTCCCCAACAGAGGTGCAGTTGTTGCATTTAAAATTCTTATCTAGCATAACAGCAAAGATCTCTCATGTCTATTTTTAAATGCACATTTTTAATACTCAATATAATGCTACTCTTTAACAAACTCTTTACTCCCTGCCTCTCTGATGAAGCTTCCTGTGGTCTTTAAAGGGATTGTTAAACCAAGAATGGATCACACTCTTTCTGCATGAGCAAGTCGAGAGACACTCCATTAAGCCTTCCAGTATTTAATAGAAAGAGTCATCTCTCACCTCTGAGGAGATGAGCCAGCTGCTCAGTGATGAGTTCAGGAGCCTCCTGGAGAATCTCTTTTACCACGAGGGAGGAGGAAGACTCTTGGAACTCCAGCTTGCCATCACCATCACTCTGCTCAACTGGATTAATGACCTTGACAACTGCTGATTCTAAAGTTTTGTCTTCACTACAAAGCAAATGGAGGAAAGGAAGAGAAAAAGATATGGCATGCTTTCTGCATTTCCAACTTAATTTCTGCTCCTGTACAAACCACTTGCTCTCAGTCAAAAATATGAGCACACTCACATGAGTTAGAAGAGTTGAACCTTATCCTACATATTTTCATTTTCTACTAATTAGAATACCTCCATACCTTAGCATTTATAGCTCTAATTTTGCTGGTGGAAAATAATAATTGTAATAATAATGAACATTTATTGAACTTCTAGTACAGGCAGACTTTTAAATACTTTTAGTGTACTGTCATGTTTTAAGAGCCTCATGAAATAGTTCCATTTAAAATTCCTATTTTGTAAATGGGGAAACAGAAACACAAATTAGTTCAGCAATTTTTCCAGGTTCACACAATTAAATTCTGACAATCTGGTTTCAAAACTAGTGATTCCTTCTCTGTGCTACAGAGAATACAGTGTTTCATACTTCTACCAATATTCTTTATACATGTGATTACTTGAATTTAACAAAGGCAGGAAGATGTGAATAAAACTTTATTATTTCAGGGAGTCGGGCAGTAGCACAGCGGTTAAGTGCAGGTGGCGAAAAGCGCAAGGACCGGCCAAAAGATCCTGGTTCGAGCCCCCAGCTCCCCACTTGCAGGGGAGTTGCTTCACAGGCAGTGAAGCAGGTCTGCAGGTGTCTATCTTTCTCTCCCCCTCTCTGTCTTTCCCGCCCCTCTCCATTTCTCTCTGTCCTATCCAACAATGATGACATCAATAATAACTACAACAACAAAAGAACAAGGGCAAAAAAAGGAAATAAATAAATAAATATTTTTTAAAAAGAGTTAAAATTTAAAAAAAAAATTCTTTCTGTCTTCCAAAAAAGAACTAATGATTATGAAGGCAGTGAAGATGTAAATTTATTTTTTAATATTTATTTATTTATTCCCTTTTGTTGCCCTTGTTTTATTGTTATAGTTATTGTTGTTATTGATGTTGTCATTGTTGGATAGGACAGAGAGAAATTGAGAGAGGAGGGGAAGACAGAGAGAGGGAGAGAAAGATAGACACCTGCAGTCCTGCTTCACCGCTTGTGAAGCGACTCCCCTGCAGGTGGGGAGCCGGGTCTTGAACCGGGATCCTTGGTCCATCCTTGCTCTTTGTGCCACCTGCACTTAACCCACTGCGCTACTGCCTGACTCCCAATTTATTTATTTATTTTTTAAGGATTCTAGTTCAGCAATTGGGAGGTTAACTCTGCTGGTAGAGCACTGGGCTTGCTTGCATACATGAGGATCAGAATTCAACCTCTGACATCAAAAGGAGTGAAGACGCTCTGGCCTCTCAGTTAATAAATAAACAAATCTCTTTAAGGAATTCTGTTTTGTAATAATTCCAAAGTCAGAGTTCATTTCAGTCTCAAATAAACATGCATTTTCCAGTTTTAATTGGTACCAAACTTTAAAGATCTTGATCAACAAAGGTGCTTCATAGATTACTCGTTTGGCTTCTTGTACTGTCTTTATCCATAAGAACTGCATTAGTTGGAGACATATGATCAATTTTTCCCCTCTCATAGTAATTAAATAGTGGTTTATATGACTACACATTAAAAAGTAAAACTATACATTTGTAGAGCACAAGACTGGCACACGATATCCCAGAGGCATCATCGTATGCCAGGGACAAGTGGTGCTCTGTTCTCTCTACATAAAACTAAATATATAAATATTTTTAAAGCACCAAAATAGTCAATGCATGAATTTAGTCAAGCAAGCTGTCATCCTGAACATAATAGATGAAGTTGTTGAAGTACCAGTAACTCTCAGCCAGTTGTCAACAATTAATTGATACTACTCAAAGCTGTCTCTCAGACTTTATGAGAACTGTGGTGATTGTTCATGTTAATTCAGCAAAAAGAAGAGAAAAGTGATAGCACCAGAGCTTCTCCTAGCAATACAGCACTTCTCATCTGGTGTGGGGGTTCAAACATGGCAAGACAGGCTCCCTACCTAGTGAGCTATCTCTCCAGCCTTATTCTCTGCCTTTAATATATCTCTTTAAACCACACAAATCTTGATCCAGATGTTACTTTGCTAAAAGATCAAACCTTATCTCCACAGTATCACATTAAGCCTTACCTTGCTAGCACGTTGCTGCCAATAAGTGTTATAGATAACTTTCCTTCATCACTTAACTGATGCAGATCAATTTCATCCCGGAATATATGAAATGACTCAGAGATATTTAGCTCTTCTAAAATAAACCTTGTTTCAGTGAAATAGTTGAATTCAGTTCTTGGTATATTCAGCACTGGCAAACAGAGAACCTCAGGTGGACTGACCTACCAAAAAAAGTTGACTAAATTACTGACAACAGCAGCAGGAAAGAATACAACCACATTTACTCAAATGTTGGGGTGACATTAAAAAAGTTAGAGTTTCTTTTGTTGGTATTAAACCATTGATATTCATAACCATCTTTTCTTTGACCTACTTAACAGAATACATTCCATGGGAGTCACTTAATTTTTTATTATTTTATTAATTAATTAATTTATTTATTTATTTATTTTTACCAGAGCACTGCTCACCAATGGCTTATGGTAGTTTGGGGGATTAGACCTGGGATATATGAGCCTCAGGCATTAAAGTCTTTTTGCATAAACATTATGCTATCTCCCCAGTCCCCAGTTAAATAAACTTTAACCTCTTGTTGCTTTACTTGCAACTTTTCATATCTTACTTGAAATACTCTGTTTCATATCATAGACTAGAATTTAAAACTCTTCTGGGATTACAAATGTACATACATTTATGAAATTAGTAGAGCATTAAAATTACAAAAGAGAGCAAAGAAGGGATTTGATGACAGAAAAACACACACAAAATATCTCTCCTTCTCTGTCTCTCACCCTCTATCAAAAAAAAAAGGAAGGAAGGAAGGAAAGAATAAAGGAAGGAAGGAAGGAAGGAGTGGTGGAGTCATGCAGGCACCAAGAACTAGCAATAGGAAAAATAAACAAAGTAAAATAAAATAATTCAAGCCTAAAGTAGCTAAATATATCTACTTATTGTTAAATCTAATAAGGATAGTTAAACATATTGATTTACCTATGATGTTTATTTGCTAAAATATTTTTTAAAGAATTTATTTATTTATTCATGAGAAAGATAGGAGGAGAGAAAGAACATCACTTTGGTACATGTGCTGCCGGGGATTGAACTCAGGACTGCATGGTCGAGAATTCAATGCTTTATCCACCGCACCACCTCCCAGACCACCTAAAATATTTTTAATTGAAGATACTGTGTAGTTCAGTGAAAACTCATAAGCCTCATTTGGCCCACAGACTACCAGAGTATGGTTTCCTGTAAACTAAGTTTCATTAACAAAGATCTTTGCTTTAAATGTGTGTCTTTATAACAGGAAGCCAAGAATTGAACAAAATCTAGAAGATTTCAGATATTGAGAGGAGGGGGAGAGGAGAGAGAGAGAGAGAGAGAGGGAGGGAGAGAGACCGACCTGCAGACCTGCTTCACCACTCCGGAAGCTTACTCTCTACAGGTGGGGAGCGGGGGTTTGAATCTGGGTTTCACACACTTAATGTTTGTGTTTAGCCAAGTAAACCACTGCCTGACCCCAAAATCTTATTTTTTCTATAGGAATTTTAAAAATAAAGATGCCTTTAGAAAAGGAGAATCTGGGTATTGATTCAGTGGGAGAAGACATCCCTTCCATGAGTGAGGTCCTGGGTTTAATCCATACCACCACACACACAAACACACACACAGAGGGGAAGGGAGAGGAAGAGGAAGAGAGAGAGAGACAGAGAGAGAGAACACATACAGAGAGAGACAAATCTTAAATATCACTGAGAGAATATGGGCTTGGTAACACTGAATTTTTGCATAAAGTAAATGACCTTTATTTTCACATCATCACCAACTCTGTCACAGTATAGTGCTTATTACACAATTTAACATCTTTATCATTTATTCTTCCCTCCCAGCATTAAGAAAGCAGGGTTTTTATTTTGGTCACTTTTGTTCAGTTATGATACCCAATGCATGAAATAGTCTGACACATAGTAGACATTTACTACATATCTGTTGACAGAAATAAATGAATCACCCTATGTTATAGTATACAAAGCACAAAGCCACTGTAATGAAGTGTTTTTTTCTCCCACCTACAGGTTAATAGTAAATCAGCAATTGGATAATAACCATTAACATTAGTTATTTTTCCTAATTAATAATTAATTAATTCCTGGCATTCAACTTCAGTAAACTGAACTAATTATAATGTCACACCTGTCATTGAAGACAAATTATTGCATATTCAAAGGGCATGTGGCCTAGGCCTATCCTAGCAGAACCTGTTCTGAAGTAGGTGTCAGAAGTTAGGTGGCAGTCCCAGCCTCTGCTGAGTAACTCACAGAAGCCATATTCATTTATGTATTTATTTTTAATTTATTATTATTTTACCAGAGCATTGCTCAGCTCTGGCTTATGGTGCTGCAGGGGATTAAACCTGGGACTTGGGAGTCGGACAACAGGGCAGCAGGTTAAGCGCATGTGACACAAAGTGCAAGGAAGGTGTAAGGATAACGGTTCGAGCCCCCAGCTCCCCACCTACAGGGGAGTCGCTTCACAGGCAGTGAAGCAGGCCTGCAGGTATCTATCTTTCTCTTCCCCTCTCTGTCTTCCCCTCCTCTCTCCATTTCTCTCTGTCCTATCCAACAACAATGACCACAATAATAACTACAACAATAAAACAATAAGGACAACAAAAAGGAATAAATAAATAAATATTAAAAAATTAAAATAAATACATAAACCTGGTACTTTAGAGCTTCAGGCATGAGAGTCTCTTTGTATAACCATTATGCTATCTACCCCCACCTGATATATTCTGAGCCCGTTTTCCCCATCTGTAGAAAGGCACTTGCCATCTGAAGTGAAAACTATTAAAATGGGATGATGTGTGTAAAACTTAAAAGCTTTGTACCTATCACATGTTTAAAACTCCAAGTGGGAGTAGCCAGGTTCTCTAGGAAAAATTTAAATGGAGACGCAGAACTCAGGGAATGGTTTGGGAGCCCAGAAAACAAAGAGAAAGAAACAAAAATACAGCAAGTTCTCAATAGGTCAACCTTCAGTAATACCATATTTGTCTCCAAGCTTAGTGGTGCACTTCAAAGAAATCAAACCATACATCTCTCTTTTCTTAGTATATTCTACCTCATAACTACCTTTTCTTAGTATATTCTACCTCATAACTCACTTCTTTTTGTCAGGTGTCATTATATTAATTTAAGACATTTTATTGTTGTATATGGTGTTCTTAGTATTATATAATTTTCTGGAAATTCCATGCCACATATAGACTCAAAACCAGTTTGGTTCAGTCAGCAATCCTAACTAGCAATATTAACTAGCAATACTAACTAGCAATACTTTTTTTCTCCCAGGAAATAAAAAAACCCTACTTAATTAGTATTTGATATTCATATCTTCATACAGGTATTTTTATCATTTCATATCAACTAATCTCTCATAAATTTCAACAAATTTTAAGGAAAACTCTCATAGAGATTAGAATATTTTACCATACACTATTATTAGTAGATGCCCTGTAGCTGTTCTTGCTACCCACCACTCACTTCAGAAAATTAAAAATTGAAATGGAAAATAAATGTACATTTTTTAGGCTTTAAGGTGGTCATAATTCTTGTATAAAGAAATTATTTATTTATTAAGTAGAAATATTGACAAGACTATAGGATAATCGGGGTACAAATTTTAAATCAATTTATAGAAAAGTTTTTCAACTCTATAGTCATGTAATAACATCACAGAATAGAAAGATTCTCAATCAAATGAGATTATGCTAAGGATGAACATACAACACAAATTCAGAGCTAAAAATATATTATATATATGGCATATATTGCCACTATTCATTGCTTGACTAAAAATTCCAATCAATATGCTGTATTGCTCATCTATTATTCATCCAGGATATTAAAAATATTGTACTTCCAAGGGCAACACTATCCAACAAAAATGATTTAAAAAAATTTCGCCCTTACTTTTGTTAATTTTTAGAATCCCCATAAAAAAATAATCAGCTTTCACAAGGACCTGCGTAAGGAACCCAGTTTGAGCCCTCAGTTCCCCACCTGCAGGGGGGGGGGGTCACTTCACAAGCGGTGAAGCAAGTCTTCAGGTGTCTATCTTTCTCTCTGCCTCTCTGTCTTCCTGTCCTCTCTCAATTTCTCTCTGTCCTATCCAACAACAACTATAGTAACAACAACAATAAAAAAATAAAAAAAATCAGCTTTCACATTATTTTTAAATGTTTTGTTTGAAAACACTGGTCTTACTAAAGTCATGTTTTATGAAGCATGTCAATAAGGATTAACTAGAGCCATGCCTAGCACATACTAGATGCTCAATAAATATTTACTGACTAATAAATTATAATAATGTACTCTCTATAGCCATAAACCAGAACATGAAATATTGATTTAATAAATTCATTAAATTTCTAAAAAAAAAAAAAAAGGTTTGTTTTTAAAAGTTATATCATGGGGACTCCATGCTGTGATGTACCCAACTTAGAGTACATGTTACCATGTGCAAGTATCTGAATTCAAGGCTTCCTATCCTCACCTGAAGAAGGGAGTAATCACAAGTTTATCTCCATTCTCTCTCTCTCTTTCTCTCTCTCTCTCCTCTCTTTCCCCTCCCTCCTGTCTCAATTTCTCTCTGTCCAGTCAAAATAAAAATAGAAAAAAAAAATTTAAAGGAAAAATGACCACTGGGATCAGTGGATTAGTCCTGCAGGTGCCAAGTCCCATGATAACCAAGGTGGTAACTAAAAAAAATGAAATAAAATAAGTTATATCATAATTCAGATGCAGATATCATAATATTTCTCACCTTGTCCAGAAAGTAAGCATATGTAAAGGCAGAAATGAGAGAATCCAAATCACATGATTTATGTCCAATCACCACATGGACCTTCTCCAAGCGTTTACTTCGATTCTGAAAGAAATTAAGATACAGGGAGTCAGGTGGTACCACAGCGGGTTAAGCACACATGGTGTAAAGCGCAAGGACTGGCATAAGGATGCTGGTTCAAGCCACCACCTCCCCACCTGCAGGGGCATCGTTTCACAGGCAGTGAAGCAGGTCTGCAGATGTCTAGCCTTCTCTCCCCCTCTCTATCTTCCCCTCCTCTCTCCATTTCTCTCTGTCCTATCCAACAACAACATAAATAACAACAATAATAACTACAACAATAAAACAACAAGGGCAACAAAAGGGAAAATAAATAAATATTTAAAAAAAGAAATTAAGATACAGCACCACATTTTAATCAACAACAAAAAAAATCAGTAAAGAACAGGCTTCCAGTTTTTAGTGTCTGCCTTAGCTTTATTCATACATAAGTACAGAAATTTGTGAAATTATTAAGGACATAAGAACATAAAATCATACATGTTTAACTTTCAAAAATGCTGATTCAAATTACAGAAAATTGACATGAAGAAAAATATGATTTTACTAAGATTATCCATAACCTAAGATGGTGATGTTTCACCTGGTAGAGTTCACATGTTACCATGTTCAAGGACCCAGAATTAAGTCCTTAGTATCCACCCACAAAAACAAGCTTCAGGAGTGATGGAGAAATGCTGCAGGTGTCCTCTCTCTCTCTCTCTCTCTGTCTCTATCTATCTTTTAAAAAATTATCTTTATTGCTTATTGGATAGAGACAGCCAGAAATTGAGAGGGAGGGGGGAGACAGACAGAGAGAGAGAGAAAGAGCAAAGAGATACCTGCAACACTGCTTCACCATTCGCAAAGCTTTCCCCTGCAGGTGGGAACCAGGGGCTTGAACCTGGGTCTTTGCACATTGTAACAGGTGCGCCACCACCCAGCCCTTCACTGTCTCTCTTTTAATAGTTTAATTAAATGTTCTTTAATTATCTCAGAATGAACTAAAGGCTTAAAAATGAAATCATATGATCAGGGAGGTGACTCAGTGGATAGGCTAAAGAACTTGCATGTATGGATGGAGACCTAGGTTTAATCCATAGCACTATATATGCCAGTAAGGTTGTCTGAAACATCTCTCACACACACACACACACACACACACACACACACACACACCATAAATGCACAAGGTCCTGGGTTTTAGACCCCAGTCTCCACCTGCAGGGTGAAAGCGTCATGAATGGTGAAACAGTGTTGCAGATGTCTCTCTGTCTCTCTCCATCTCTATCATCCCCTTTTCTTTCAATTTCTGGCTGTCTGTATCCAATAAATAAATAAATTAAGATAATACAAAAATACCTAAATACACAATCATTAAAAATAAAACCTAAAGACCTTAAAATACCGATAATAAAACATAGGTGACACACTCATGGACATAGACTGCAGAAATGTCCTTTGAGACTCAATTCCAGTGGCAAAAAATAAATAAATAAAATAAATGGATATCATAAAACTAAAAACTATGACAAAAAAGAGTCCAACTACTTATTGGCAGAAGATATTTATTTACACAGTTTACATTAGACAGGAACTTAATATTCAAAATATATTTTAAAAATACAAAAAAACCACAATTAAGCACTAGACAGAATATAGAAATAGATACGTGTTCAAAGAAGAACTGTAGATACCCAATAGGCAATTTAATTTATACCCCAAGGACTCCATCATACCCAACCAAAAAGAAATGTGTGCACCTATGTTCATAGCAGCACAATTCGTAATATCTAAAACCTGGAAGCAATCCAGGTGCCCAACAACAGTTGAGTGGCTGAAAAAGTTGTGGTATATATACACAATGGAAGACTTACGCAGCTATTAAGGACAGTGAAAGTGAACTCACCTTCTCTGACCCATCTTGGATGGAGATAGAAGAAATTATGTTAAGTGAGCTAAGTCAGAAAGATAAAGATAAGTATGGGATGATCCCACCCATAAACAGAAGTTAAGAAAGAATCACAGAAAGGGAAACTCAAAGCAGGATTTGACTGAATTTGGAGTAGGGCACCAAAGTAAAAATCCTAGGTTGAGCATGAGGATTGATGTTCAGCTTCACAGGGAGGGGAGGAGGAGGGGAATGGGGATGGGATCTGACACAGTCTTTTGGTGGTGGGAATGGTGTTTATGTACACTCCTATCAATTTGTAGGCAAATAAATCACTATTTAATTAATATGAGAGGGGAAAAATTGATTGAATATCTCAAACTTTTTAAAGCACAGACTGAGGTTTTTTAATACATAGGCCGAGTCTTTGATATGTTGACTCTCTTAAAAGCTTAGACCAGGGAGAACAGAAACAACGGGTGGCACAGCTATATGCAAATAATGTCAAAGGACATAAATTATGGTGATGTTGTATATGATACAGCAAATCCTAACAAAGGGATATTTCAAAGCTAACCCAATGGCCAAATAATGTGATTATAGTAATAACTATCTATTGTCTTCTTAAACCCTAAGACAGCAGGATCCTCCCACTTCCTCTTTAGAGCCTATATTTTCCCCAGTCCTGGAACCTCTAGGGTGGGGTTCACTTTCCTGCATGCTTCTCTCAAGTCATACCAAATGATATTCCATCCGCCGATCCCAACCTAATCAATGCAAGGAGTGCCACCCCAGCATGCTTCTCTTCAGACTGTGTCCAGAGACATCAGGCATGGAATGTCAAACCTTCACCCTCATTACTCAGGTGAGACCTTTCCTTTCATAGTATTCACAAATTCCATTCCAGGAGATTCATTTCCTAACAAAATCCCAAAAACTAGATATAGACCAGGTCCCATAAGATAGAGCATATTTTCACAAGTATCCATAAATTAGGGCAAAATATATACCTGAAAGCAAAAATACACAATAGTCTGTAGTGAGTCAGTAAAAAGTTCATAAAAAATAGTGTCTACTTAGACTTAGATACCCTCCTCACCTACTTCCTATTACAATTCTCTCACTCCAAAGCTAACCTTATCAAAGAAAAGACTGTAAAAGCTGAGTAAGGGCAAGAGACTGGCATACTTTAATGATGACTCTTTAGCCACTATCAGGCCACCCCATCAGCTGGGGCCCTATTCGGGGAGTCCTGAGACTCCCAAACAGACAAGATGGGCCTTGACCTCGAATAAATCCCTCTCTTTATTGTTATCGGTCACTGCTATCAGGAACAACACAATAGACCCCTTTGTGGACCCCCATAGGACATTTCCCTCAACTTGGATCAACAATGGTAGAGAATGTTCCATCCTCTGAAGGGAGGCTGGACAATATACTCTATGCCACACCTGAGGGAGATGGGTCCTGATATTGGGGCAGCTTGGAATGTTCCTACTTATGACCACAGAATGTGAGCTCAGATCTATAGGGATGCAGAGGTCACATAGGCTCCTAAGCTCAATATGGGCCCCAGATCACATCAAACTGATGAGGTTGAAAGTCAACAATATTTATACACCTTTCCCATATTTGGGAGCTACTCTCTTCCCTGATCCAGCTTTCTGGTCCTTCTGCCAGCCATGACATCATCTCCCCAGACAATAATTAGGATCCACCTGCATATCAGATTTCAGGCTCAGGCAAAATCAAACAAGCAAACAAACAAAAAAAAACCACTAGTATAGCCACAGGCCCTTTGGAATATAACTAAAACATGCCTACTAGCTATCTACAAAATGGAGGGCCCCCCAACTCTTCATATGCACTATTCCAGCCTTTAGGTCCGTGATTGGTCAACAACTTGTTTGGCTTTGTATGTTAATTCTCTTTATAGTCACCAGGTTCCAGATGCTATAGCAGGATGCCAGCCAGACTTCCCTGGACAGACAACCCCACCAATGTGTCCTGGAGCTCTGCTTCCCCAGAGTCCTTCCCCACTAGGAAAAGAGAGAGGCAGGCTGGGAGTATGGATCAACTTGTCAATGCATATGTTCAGTGAGGAAGGAATTACAGAAGTCAGACCTTCCACCTTCTGCAAACCCACAATGACCTTGGGTCCATACTTCCAGAGGGTCAAAGAATAGGAAAGCTATCAGGGGAGGAGATGGGATACAGAGTTATGGTGGTGGGAATTGTGTGAATTTATACCCCTCTTATCCTATGGTTTAGTCAATGTTACCTTTTTATAAATAAAAAATTAAACTTCATTTATTATTAGAAAATGTAAATCAAGGTAATTTTTTATTATTTCTTTTACTTTTTACCACAGCATTGCTCAGTTCTGTCTTTGGCTTATGGTGGCTCCTTGGATTAAACCTGGGACCTGGGAGCCTCAAGCATGACAGTCTGTTTGCATAACCATTATGCTATCTCCCTTAAACAAGTCAAGACAATACACTATCACCTCCAGCCTATGAGAATGGCATACATATCTGTAACTGGAAACAATACATGTTGACAAGGATATGGAGAAAAAGAATTCTTATACACTTTTGGTAAAATATAAATTGGTACAGACTCTGTGGAAAGTAGTATTAAAATTCCTTAAAATCTAAAACTAGAAACACCACAATTCCCACAACATCATACTCTTACTAAAGAATTAAAAAAAAAACAGTAATTATAAAAAATAGACTCTGTTCCTGGGCAGATGACCTCACCAATGTGTCCTGGAACCCCACCTCTCCAGAGCCCTATTCCACTAGGAAAATATAGAAGCAGTCTGGGAGTAAGGATCGACCTGTCACTGCCCATGTCCAGCAGAGAAGCAATTACAGAAGCCGGACCTTCCACCTTCTGCACCCCATAATGACTCTGGGTCCATATATCCAGAGGGATAAAGAATAGTGAAACTTCCAATGGAAGGGGTGGGATACAGAACTCCAGTGGTGGGAAATGTATGGATCTGTACCTCTTTTATCCCACAATCTTGTCAGTCATTATTAACTCACTAATAATAATAAAAAATAAAAGAACAGGGAGCCAGGTGGTGGCACAGTGCAAGTACCAGTATAAGGATCCTGGTTCGAGCCCCCGTTTCCCTACCTACAGGGGAGTCGCTTCATAAGCAGTGAAGCAGGTTTGCAGGTGTCTATTTTTCTCTCCCCCTCTCTGTCTTCCCCTCCTCTCTCGATTTCTCTCTGTCCAATCGAACAACAACGACAGCAGCAACAATAACTACAACAAAGATAAACAAGGGCAACAAAAGGGAAATTAATAAATAAAATTTAAAAAAATAAAAGAACAAACAAAAAATAGACTCTATGTTCAAGGCAGCACTAACTCACAACAGCTAAGACAACTATGATGGAAGTATTTTAGAAGCAACCTAAATATTCACCCTCAGATAGCTAGATAAAGGGCTGGGGAAACAGCATAAAGGTTATGCAAAAAAGACTTTCAAGCCTAAGGCTCTGAGGTCAGAGGTTCAATCCCCAGCATCACCATAAGCCAGAACTGAGCAGTGTTCTGGTTAAAAAAAAAAAAGATAGCTAGATAAAGAAGTTGTGGTATATATACCTCATAGAATACTACTCCACTACTCAAAAGGGTGAAGTCTTGCTTTCTGAAATAACATGGATAGAACCTGAGCTGATTATGCTAAGCAAAATAAGCCAGAAAATGAAAGACAAAAGCTGGAAGACTTCTCTCAGATGTGGAATATAAATAACCAAAGCAAAAGGACTAACAGATAACAATGAAAACAACTCCGACTCTGTTAAATAGATGTTAGTTATCAGAAGAGCAAGGGAGGGAGGAGGTGGAAGGACAGAGTAGAGCTATCAGTCTGGTCATGGGAATGGCACTGGGACTATAGCAATGGGTGTGCTGATGCTTCCACACACAAGAAATGTGAAGCTGAACTCCATTTGTAAGTCAATGGCAATCAATAAAAAGGTAAGCATAAATAAATAAATAAATAAACAAATATTATATAAACCCTTTGAAGAGAATTACACATACCTTAATCCCATCCCTGCCAAACCTAGCTCTGATTGCTTCCTCATTCTGCTTCCTGTCTTAATATCACAAACTGAGAGCTGCTCACTTGGCTGAGTACACTTTGAAGGTTGCAATCTCACTGTCAGAGTCAGACTGCTCCCTTTGTGCCAGACTGTCAAATACTCTTGTGCTAGCTAAGGAAATTTAGGTTAAGTGCAGTTATATTCCATTACAACATTAGGAAATCACATTATTGTCGAAAGCTGCTCTTCCAAGAAGCTTGAAGGTCTAAGTAGACATTACCTCATTTCTCCTTTCAGATACTGTAGGCCAGACAGTACGATGATGAACAACACTTTATATATGTCAGCAGGAGTATATGATAGGGGCAGGATTATTCCCAGAACTTATGGCCCAGAACAGTGACCCTATCTCCTTTGTCCTGTATCAATACTTCATAATGCCATGATGACTGCAGCGTCTACAAAATGAGTGAGTACAGGGACTGAAAGAGAGAGTTAAATGTATCACATCCTTCCTTCCTTCTTTCATTCCTTCCTTCTTTGCATCCTTCCTTCATTTCTTTTTTTCTTTCCTTCCTTTTCTTTTTTCTTTTTTTTCTTTTTTATTTAAGAAAGGATAAAGTAACAAAACCATAGGGTAGGAGGAGTACAACTCCACACAATTCCCACCACACAATCTCCATATCCCACCCCCTCCCCTGATAGCTTTCCCATTCTCTATCCCTCTGGGAGCATGGACCCAGGGTTGTTGTGGGTTGCAGAGGTCTGGCTTCTGTAATTGCTTCCCCACTGAACATGGATGTTAACTGGTCGGTCCATACTCCCAGTCTGCCTCTCTCTTTCCCCAGTAGGGTGGGTCTCTGGGGAAGCGGAGCTCCAGGACACATTGGTGGGGTCTTCAGTCCAGGGAAGCCTGGCTGGAATCAGATCTGGAGCCTCACTCTAGCATGAAAATTGTACTTGGTACCTGTGGTACTTCCATATAATGCTGGGTCTTCAATCTAACTGCACATCTGGCAAGGTAAATCCTCCAACATTGAGCTATCTCTTGGGCCCTGATATACGAATTCTAAACAAAGTAAGGTTTCAGGCATTGATGGCATTAAAATAATCACAAAGCTATCCTCTCTGTTTGCCTGTCTTAGGTTAAATGCCTTATATGTTTTTTTATTTACGAGCCAAACCAATCATGACTTATAAAAGAAAGACATTAAGGGGCCAGGCTATGATGCACTTGGTAGAGCAGACATGTTACAGGGCACTAGTAACCAGGTTCAGCCCTGATCCCCACCTTCAGGGAGAAAGCTTCATGAATGGTGAAGCAGTGTTCCAAGTGTCTGTCTGTCTCTCCCCATTTCTCTTTCCCCTTCTCCTCTAAATTTCTCTGTCCAATAAATAAATAAGATATTTTTAAAAGAAAGAAAAAGGGGCATAGGGTGGTAGTATAGTGGGTTAAGAACATATGGCACAAAACTCAAGGATCCTGTAAGGATCCCTGTTCAAGCCCCTGACTCCCCACCTGCAGGGGGGTCGCTTAACAAGCAGTGAAGCAAGTCTGCAGATGTCTATCTTTCTCTCCCCCTCTCTGTCTTCCCCTCCTCTCTTGATTTCTCTCTGTCCTATACAACAACAATAATAACAACAACAATAAACAACAAGGGCAACAAAAGGAAAAAATAGACTCCAGGATGGAGTATCCCCCAACTCTTCATCTGCACTATTCCAGCCTTTAAGTTCATTATTAATCAACAGTTTGTTTGGCTTTGTATATTAATTCTCTTTACAGTCTCCAGGTTCCAGATGCTAGCAGGATGCCAGCCAGACTCCCCTGGACAGACAACCCCACCAATGTGTCCTGGGGCTCTGCTTCCCCAGAGCCCTTCCCCACTAGGAAAAGAGAGAGGCAGGCTGAGGTATGAATCAACCTGTCAATGCCCATGTTCAGTGAGGAGGGAATTACAGAAGCCAGACCTTCCACCTTCTGCATCCTTTACAGTGGTGAGTCAGGGCTGAGGGGTGTCTCTCTGTCCCTTCCTATCTTTCTCATCCCTCTCAATTTCTCTGTCTCTATCCATAAAAACAATACAAAATAAAAATAAATGAATGAAAGAAAGATACTTAATGTCCTCTAAACACAAAGCATGCAAGACCAAGTCTCACATCTTGGAATTCCTCAAAGATATTGATTTGTCCTTACGCATGTTAAAGAGAATGAGTACTTCTGAGTCAATTTGTTAGCCACCAAGGATTAACTATAGAAAGACTTTTCCAGGTATTATACCATAGTCCCACCACTACCACCACCACCAGCAGCACCCCCCAAAAAAAAAAAAAACTGACCAGAAATTTTAGTCTGGAGAGTATGTTAGAACAGCAAAAGGAGCATGATATTTAAAACACTTAATGAGCTTTAAGAGTGAAAGGCCAGAGGTTGAAAAACCTCAGATGTTGTTTAGTTCCTGATTCAATCACCACTGAAACAATAATGACTGGGTAGCAAAACATCATTGCCACGTAAACATACTCAGACACAGTGCTTCTGCCAGTTTAAAAGAATAAAGCAAGAAAATTTATGTGTGGGTTCTTCAAATCTGGCACAAAGATATCATGTGCCAGAGACTAAAGCCCCACT
This sequence comes from Erinaceus europaeus, assembly GCF_950295315.1. NCBI lineage: Eukaryota > Metazoa > Chordata > Mammalia > Eulipotyphla > Erinaceidae > Erinaceus > Erinaceus europaeus. The sequence continues at coordinate 39,116,403 of NC_080171.1, read as the reverse complement.
TTTGAGTTTCTTTTAGTGGTGTGAACACAGCAAACACAGGATCAAGTCAAGGCAGAAAAATCTGGGAAGTGATTTCAGGTGTCCGGGGTAGTTATTGTGTACTGCTTGGTTCACTCTGCAGTGACAGCATCACCTGTCAGCTCAGCAGTAACACTGACCCACAGAGACACTTTAGCACATGATACTTTTTGGACTCCACATAGCAGGTCTGTGGTTGCCTTCCTATGTCACATCTCCCTATATTCAGAAGCTCACAGATGCTCAATCTTCACATCTATTTCCCCTGACATTTCAAATTGGAGTTTGGATTAATCAAAAATTAAGTCCAAATAAAGGTGTCATGTGTATGATTTATCAATTCAATTTACTTGCCATTCAACTAATAAAAAGGTGTTTGTGCCAGGTATTGTTCTAAGCATTAGGGGCATGGAATTGCTAGTCTTCGTGACACTTAGCATTGTAATGCAATGAGATATCATGAAGGACTAAGTGGATAGTGATAAATGGATGGGGAGTAAGACTACTAGGATGAAGCTCTTTGAATAAGCCCTATGACCTACCACCAAGCACCTTCCAACCCTTAATGAGGCTCTCAGAGAAGGTAACATTTGAGGAAAGACCTGAATTAAAAAATTAGGTAGAACCTAAAGGTATCTGAGACCAAGGGAATAGTCAGTGCAAAAACATTAGGAGGAAGAAAAAAAGTAATAAATAATGACTATGTATACATTTTCATATTATGAATAATATTCAAAGAAGATATCCATTACCCTATACTAGTACAACCACATTAAGTATTTTAAAAAATTAGGAGCTCACAAAATAGCTTACTTAGTGCTGTTGTCTTACTTCTCCACCACCCACCACACTCTCCCCCCCCAAGCCCTAGCCTTCCTGCCTCTCTATCTGAAAATATTAGCCTCGAGTGATGAAGCCCCAGAGGGGTCCAAAACATGTAGCTTAGAAGACTCACTAATACCTAAGCCCAGTGTTATGGAAGCATAACATAAAATGCAATTCTAAAAGAATTGCATTTGAAAACATATTATGTTGCCTTGTCACCTACACTTATGAATCTTCCGTAAAAGAAATTAAGTGAATGTACTAGTAACTTAGATCTCAACTGTAATATGCTTTCAAAGTGTAATTCATATACCACTAAAACAAGACTGCTTAATGAACTTTGTATCTTATCTCTCTTTAACAGCCAGAAAAATGCCTAAGCATTCAGATTCAACTACTCAGCAAAGGAAATTGTGCTTGTCAGGCCAAAGCAATTCAAACACAGGCACAGAAAACAGAACTGACTGATCAGAAAGAGGGTTTCCAAGACCCTTCATGAGATTTTTTTCACAACTCAGCCATCTCCAAAACACAGTTGCTCCTGCCAATATGTTTCTGCATCCTTTTTTTAAATTGTGTTTTATTGGAAAATCAACAGCTTACAAGACAGTCGTCACATGAGTACAACTTCTCATCCTTTGTAGTAAGTGTCTGTATGCCAGTTTCACCACATACTGAGGTCCTCCAGCACCTTTGTGCATTGGATCCCCAATGCCCTCTCAGCCCCTCTCTCTACCCCCACCATGTTCCTGGCTTAAGTTTCCACATTCTGAAGTTCTGTAAATAACCTTAGTGAGCAAGCCTTTGCAATAGTCCCACTATAATTTCCAGTACCTATCTACACTTTTCTTAAAAAACTGTATGATTATTTTAAAACAATACAATTAGATGAGCTTGTTAAAAAAAATTGAAGCTATAGGGCTCCTTTTCTCATACATGAAGGCAGGGAGGGACTAAGAGATATCTCACTGTACATGGGCACATGCCTTGCCATGCACGCCACTCAGACTTGACCCCTGGTACCACATGGATGTGCCAAAGCAGCAAGGGAAATACTAACATCATGGTGTCTCTCTCTGTCTCTCATCTCTCCATCTGAACGAAAAAGTCAGACCATGGGCAGTGGAGTCATACATTGCAAAACCTCAGCTCAAAAAATTAACAAGTGGCCAGCAGACACATTTCTTAACTCCTCATCATTAACCAGCAAAGGATGTGATGTAAATGAAAAAGAAGTGTCTTGAATTTATTTGCCTTTAGCTCCATAGAAACCATAGCATAGAACAGAACAAGCAGTTGAGCTAGCATTTCCTGACTACCTCTGACTCCACATCAGTGAGAGGCCTTCCTTCCTCAGGTTAATAGTGAGTAGAACAGAGAAGTTCAGCCTCCATCCCACGCAACACCAGCTCCTATCCCACACACCAGTAAGGAATCTCGGAGATTTGGTAGGAGGAAATCTAATATGGTGCTCAAATCACCATGATTTCCCTATGGCACTCTTGTCATATTCATCAGGAAAAATAGGTGAGGACAGATGCATAAAGGACGATTGCAAAATAAACAGCAAGGTAAAAAATGAGCTGTGAAAATAACCAGAGCTGTGAAAATGAGCAACCTTATCGCCACAGGTGAGGACAAACACCCTGGATCAACTCTGCTGGCTATGGATAGAGTCACATTCTTTGCCCACTTCATAAATAAAGTATCTTGAAACTACCCTGAGTTGAAGATGTTTCTAGAACTCCTGACCGCCAGAATTTCCTATAATCTACCATTACCGGGAGAAAGGTTGGGACCCAGAAGGAGAGACTGCTAGAAAGAACATGTCTTCAACCAAGTCTAAAAAAATTAACAAAACAAAACCACATAAGAGGAAAAATACTGATCACCTACTCCAAATAAGATCTGAAAATATAGGGGTTTTCCTGCCAACTGAAACCTTTGTTGTTTACTTTATTTTTGTTTAATGGTAAGAAAAGAAGATATACATGACATTACAAAAACATCTATAAAACAAGACTATTAATATATTTCTGGTTATGCCACAAACATGTTTATGCGCATATACTAATGGATATAATATAATGTTTTGCTAGGTCACGGTCCCAGTGCCTCACACACGAGTGATACCACTGAGTTGTCTACCCTATTCAATCTTTGTTTTATATTTTGAGAGAGGAAGGAGAAGAGATAATAAAGTACCACTCCACCACTCATGGAAAGCCACCTATTTTCATCCTTAGTTCTGTACCTGGTACTCTCTTGTGATGCCAGCTACTCAACCCAGTGCCTCCTGAATGGAAGGCATGCATACAACCACTGAGCCACACATCAGATGTTCTTTACAAAAATGAGGTGCTCCTATACCCAATCTCTAGAAACTACCTTTTATTCACTTAATATAACTATGGACATTTTCCTATGATTAAAACTACAAATCATCCTTTATTTTAATTTTATTGTTATAACTGGCCAAAGCTGTGTGGGAGAAGGGGTAGGGGTGTGTGTGTGTGTGTGTGTGTGTGTGTGTGTGTGTGTGTGTAATTTCTGGAATCAGCAGCCTAGGTACCTCTTTTTAAAATCTCCAAAATACTATTAAATAAGGTAGTCTGGGCAACTGGCCACCTAGTCCAGTTTCACTGTAATGTATTATTATTCATAATAATAATAAAAGTGACTGGAGATGACAAAAAATTTCATCTGAGGGTAATTTCAGTCATGAGGAAAAGCAAAGACATTTCCCAGAATCTCCAAATTTAAGACACAGACATTTTTTATATTGAATTTTTTCATAAATGTCCTAATTTATTTGATGACACACTAGATGAATATGAAACAGTAAACTATGAAAAGGCAGGACATTTTCAATGATGAAACCAAAGATGTTGAAATAATTTAATTGACTTACTGATGAAAGCTAAAACATAACTAATTCAGGTAAGTCCAGTAGCACTGCCTATACTCTCTCCTTTCATATCACTTCCTATCAATTCCAACAAGATTTTCCTTCAGCCTTCTCTTTGACACATTGGAGAGATCCCTCCTTAAATTATCTTTCCCATTTAGGAAACAGGAATCAATCTGAAAAAAAAATCAGCTATAAGCAACTTATATCCTGTGCATCTGTATCTTCTTTTGTAGTGTTATTGTAGTCATGTGATAGGGACTCAAAAATTAAACCAATTTGTGGTGTTTCTGAGATAAGTAAGATAAGCCAAATAAAAAAAGATGACTACTGGGTCATCTCACTTATAGAAGGAAATTAAGAAACAAAAACAGAGAAAAAGACTTCTGGAGGCAGGGCTACAGAGTAGCAGCAGCTGTGTCTCTCTCTTCTCCCAGGTCAACTAAGAATAACAAAGGTCACCTGAGAACACAACAAGACAAGACTGATTACTTGGGGAACCCACCAAGTCACAGGTGACTGCAAACATGTGACTCATGCACAGAGAGGGACCCAAAGAAAGATTGCTGGGGCTGAAAGTCCTTATCTACTTGGGAGAAGCTGGTAACAGTCTAGCAGCTTGCCAATTGAGGCACCACCTCTGTTCTGACTTTTTATCAACAAATAAACTGCTGACTGGAGGAGAGGATCCCCTAAAGCTCAACAAATGCAACTGTGAGTCTTCATTGCTACTGTCCCTTGGATGTTGGAGCAGCATGGGGAGGCCCTGTGCTGACATCAGGGGCAGATACCTGACTGGGAAACTCAGGAGAAGACATATACTCCCAGTGGTCTGGAAGTGGGGCTGTATAGTGGCAGCATTTCCATATTGTTCCCCTAAGGAATTTCAGACATATTGAATAATTTCCTCAGAACCCATGGAGTACAAACAAGATCTGTTCAGAAACTCACAGGGCCAAGGACTGCTGTCCAGCTTGGTTCTGGCTATTGTCAGAGAAGCTGAATTGGGACTAAGGCTTTGGAACTTTGGGGTGTGGCAGTTTCTTTGAATAACCACTGTGATATCTCTCCCCCACCCCATGTTATCTCTAGGTTAGGAGTGAGTAATTAAGCTAAAAAATCTACTTATAGTTAAAAAGCCTGCAGGTTCCCATAGCCTACAGGGAAGATAAAGAACAAAAGAGGGTTTAACAGCCACCATGCTTCACCTCAAGGATTGAGACAACATTGAAACAACTGTTAATTTCCATAACTGTGAACTCTTTAAAAGTACCTTACTTAGACACAAGTCAATCCAGGCAAGTTTGATTAGTGGATTGAGAGGGACCTCATAACATACCACATACCATGATTAAACCAAGAAGAAACATTGAAGAAATGAACCAGGACAAAAGCCCAGATAACCACCACCACCACCCCCAAAGGTAGAAGCACATAAGAATGAGGACAAGATCTAAACACTAGTTGAGGTATTAGTCACAAGAATGAAGAAAGAGTTTGAAAGTAATAGCATCAGAAATGGGAAAACAGCAAATGAGACTTAAAGAAAACTAACTATCTCGAAGTAATTAGAGAGCTGAAAGCTGAAATAGCTGAGCTAAGAACACAACTAGCTGAACAAGCTAATATAATATCAGAACAGGGTAACAAAATAGCTGAGCTACAGAAAACAACAGTGAACAGAGAGATTAGAATAAGTGACACAGAAAACAGAATTAGCAAGATTGAGGACAAATTAGAGAAAACTAAGAAAGAAGTAAGAAATCTCAAAAAAAGATTAAGAGTAACTGAAAACAACAACAGAGACATATGGGATGACTTCAAAAGAAGTAATATACACATTATTGGCTTGCCAGAAGAAGAAAGAGAGGGAGGGGAAGAAAACATTCTATGGGACATAATAGCTGAGAACTTCACTATTCTAGGCAAGATAAAAGTCATAAAGGTTCAAGAGGCTCAGAGAGTCTCATACAGAATTAGCCCAAAACTAAAGACACCAAAACACATCATACTTAGAATGAAAAGGAGTAAGTATAAAGAAAGAATGGTGACGGGTGCAAGAGATTAGCAGCAGACTTCTCCACACAAACACTAAAGGCCAGAAGAGAATGCAAGATAAATAGCAAGCTATCAATGAGAAAGGCTTTCAACTAAGACTACTGTATCCTGCTAAACCATCATTCAAACTAGAGGGAGGCATAAAAACCTTCTTAGACAAGCAGCAGTTGAAGGAATCAACTATCACCATGCCTGCCCTGCAACAACTTCTGAAAGGTCTCTTATAAAACATCATCATAAGCATGCCATATATCAGAACACTCTAAAATTTTAGAATAATGGCATTTAAATATCTTAAATCTATAACATTAATAAGTATCAATATCCTGAATTCACCTACTAAAAGGCACAGAGTAGAAAGGTGGATCAGAAAACACAACTCAACCATATGTTGTCTGCAGGAATCCAACCTAACTTAAGAAGACAAACACAGACTCAACGTGAAAATATGGAAAACTACCATACAAGCCAATGGACCGCAAAAACGGGGTAAGGAATAGCTATTCTCAATCTGACACGATAAACCTTAAAATAAATTAATAAAATTGGCCACTAGAAGCAGTGGATTCATAGTGCTGGCACTGAACCCTAGTGATAACCCTAGATGGGAAAAAAGCCATTTTAATATTTAGTAATATAAGATTATAATGAATATTTAGCAGACAATATTTTCTGCATAAGTTATTTCTTTGGGATAAACTAGCTTTGTAAATTCCTAGGTTAGAGAAAGTAAGTATTTTAATATTCAACAATAAGGTTGTAGAAATTTACCTTTCCATGCACAGAAATACATTATTTTCAAATTTCCCACTGTACTTAAGCATTATCATGTTGAAGGTAAAATAGTATCTTAATATTAATTTGTATTTATTATGATGAGAGCTTTAGGACATTTTTCATGTGGACACTAAACATTACCATTTTCACATGAGCATTTTTTGTATATATTTTACCTGCAGAACTTTTAGGATGTTTATTCTACTCTCATTAAGTGAATAAACTGTTAAATTATTATTAACAAACTCAACTGTGGTAATATTTCTATATTACTTTGTTCTTTTGCCTTGGGCATCTATGGAACAACATGTACAATAAGTTGTATTAAGTATGCAATAGTCATGAATTATTTAATCTGACATTATTTCGAGCACTAAAGAGCAATGGAACTATTTGTACCACCTACTTCAATCAACCTAATCTGTTATCTAAAAATGTTAGAATAATATGCATCATCAGTCTCTGCTGGAGAACAGCTTTACTCTCTTAACTCTTTTACCCCCTCAATTGTAATAACCTCACGTAAAATGATGATAAAATTTAAATCTATAGTGCTTAAGGTGTCATTATTAAAAGTCTCAAGTGAATTTTTGTTAGGAAAGCAACACCAAAAAAAACTGATAAAGCATAAGCAACAGAGTGGGAGATAATATTTGCATTATCTGGTCATTAAAAGGCAAAATCTGCAGTATTCAAAGTTTCTACACAATGATTTTCTCTTAAGAAAGCAACTCAGTGGAAAATAGATAAAGGATGGGAATGGACATAAATGGAATAAACAAGAAAAGAAACTCAACTGCATTAGTAGTCATGAAAATGGAAATTAGGCCAACAATAAAATGTTATGTTTTTAACCCATTAAATCAGCAAAAAAAAAAAATTAAGTTTGTTAAAAAAAATTGAGTTTGTTTATATCATCTGTTGTTTAGACTGTGATTGCTACCTAGACTGTAGATAGTAGTAAGGGACACTGTAGTTAATATAGAAATAATCTGATAGTTTCTATCATAATGTTGAATGCTCACACTTTTTGAGCCAATGTTTTATTCACCTAGAATAATTTTTAGACATTTATTCTTTAGAAATAAAACTATCAATAACTATAGCTATTTTAAAATCTATATTATTATTCTAAATGTTTTATTAAAAAGGGGATGCTTAATAAAATTCCAAGGAAAGCTTATTGAAATAATACATATAAGGGTTTATCCAAATCAATAAGATCAATACCCAATGATGTGGAAAGATGGACTCCAATACTACAATAATGGATGCTTCTTCCTTTCTCGATCCTGCCTTTCAGAATAGAAACTGATTACAGTTCCCACTTCAGAAACTCTAATGTCTCTTTAACTATATTAGGCTTGTCTACTAATATACTACTGTAATTCAAAATTATGAGTCACATCCAATGGCATGAAGAGTCATAGGTCTAAATTTTGGAGTCAAAAGATAATCTTACTGGTTTTCAAAAGCAGCCAAGTTTAGTTTGTACAGTACTAAAGAGGACCCATTACAACTCCCAAAGATCATTTGTGACCTGTCAAGTGCATATAGCTTTGAAAGGGTCTTCTTGGGTTGCTTTAGGCCAACAACAATTTTAGAAAGAATTATTAGTGTTATATTATTTATATTTATTAAATTTAAGGTAAGAAGAGGATGATACTCTTCAAAGTTCTGCAAAGTGATAAAGTGAACTTCAGAGTAAAGGAAGAAACTATGCAAATGCCTAGATCTTATCCTTTCAAATTTTCCAGTTTTAAAATATCTTGTGATATAATAATATAGTCACGAATAAATGAAATTCAGAAATAAATATGTGTCTTAAGATAGTACCCTGTAGACTTTTTCTTAATTCTGTTATATGAGCCCCCATGCCCCAAAATAAAAGGTTGACAAGTTATTTTATAGATAAGATAACTAAGAACCAAGTAGCAAAACAGTTGAAGCAGATGAAATTCCATCTAAATTCTTCCATGCTACTTCTTTGGTGAAACATTCTACCTTTATAGTGGAGTACAAAGAAACAGACATCAGCTCCCTTCATTTACTGGTGTGTGCAATATTCAGTTACTAGTCACTTGTATCCAAGGAGTCAGATAGATATTCAATAGCAGAAACTGGAATTCCACTTTAAACTTTTTCATCCTTAGATTTCCTAAAACATTGTTTTGCATATAACAGGTGCTCAAATCAACATTTGTTAGTGAAAATTATTATATCAGATATTTAGTGCTGGGCATAAGATAGTTTTCTTTTGTATCATCTTTGTCATGTTTCTATCAAATAAACAATACTGTGGAATAACACTTTTAGAGATAGTCCAAAGTAGTAATGTGTCTTCTTTCAAGCTCCACAGACTCTCATTTGGTGTTAGGGTTTCTCTTTGTATTTCTCTCTTCACACACACACACACACACACACACACACACACACACACACACACTCACCTTATACATTCTCTTACAGATAAAGCTTAAAAATGCTCTTAACAAGTTTATAAATTAATAAGTTTTCTGGGTATTATATATCATAACAAATTTTCCTCTTTTAAGACTTAAAATACTTCACTTCTGAGTATATTCCACATTTAATTTATCTACTATTCTGAGGGCCTGACTCTTACAATAAGTTTCTCTTTAAATAATTCCAATAGTGAAAAAAATCATCATGATAAATCAGAATACAATTTGCCTACGCTGGAATAGCTCACCCAGTAGACTGCACAATGTACCATGAACAAGGACCTGGGTTTGAGTCCCCCTAGCCACATAGGAGAACCAAACATGGCACCAGAGGGGAAGCTCTCAAAACAGTGGAGTGGGGTTATGGTACCCTTGCTCTTCTTTCTCTTCTCCGTATCTTTCTTCTGTCTCTATCTGAGCATGAAGGGGGGAAATATTCTGCTAGGAGTAAAAGAATCATACATTTTTTGGTCACAGTGGAAAATAAATGCATACAACTTGCTAATAGTACATATATTTCCAAGAGACTCAATCCTGGGGCTCTGAAATAAAAATAATACCCAGCAAAGAAGGACATATATGTTATTAACTACCAGGTGTTAGTACTGTCCCCAACACCTGGATGACTAATAGATGTCCAATGCAGAGGAATTTTTAAAATTCCAATTCAAATAATTTCAAGCCAAAATGACTGTGTAATATACTATAACCAAATATATTGGGGTTGCTGCCCTAAGGAACTGAGTTTACTGAGGATTTCTAAGGAATTTCAAAATTCCATGTGTTTTTTTATGTTTTGTAGTGGCTTGGTATATCTCCCTTAGTTCGCCAAATGTAGAAATTGTAAGACTCCAATAAATTCCTATTCTTATTCCTATATAAAGAGACAAGTTAAGAGAGACTATAGCTTTAGCCATCCTTTGTTAAGTTTTTAATTTTAAAATGCCCTTTTCATAAAATGTTTGTAATTTCTGAAGCTGGTAGATAGATGGGTGGAGTAATCTCTGGCTTCTCTGGGGGTGTATGTTTGAAAAATGTAAATAAAAAAATTTTGAGAGACACTGTGGATTGGAAGCAAATATATTTATAAAAAAAGGAAGGGGGGACCTGGCAATGGTGTTCCTGGTTGAGCACATATGTTACAGGTGCAAGGACCTGGGTTCAAACCCTCAGTTCCCACCTTCACAAGCAGTGAAGCAGTGAAGCAGTGCTACAGGTATCTCTATCTATTCCATTCTACGCTCCCCCCCCCTTGATTTCTCTGTCTCTATCCAATAATAAAATAAAGTGCCACAAAAAACAAGAAGAGGAGGAGGAAGGAAAGGAAAAATGAAAAGTATAGGAGAGGTAGGTGTAAAGATAGATGAGAAGGAAGAGGTGGAGAACAAAGACAAATGGGGGGAAGGAGGATGCAAGAAAGGAGATAATGCCTTTTTCACCTGATTCTATGTCATGCTGCGACAATGGTCAACCTGCTACCTCAAGTGTTTTTCTCTTTCTTTATTTTTTCTACTGTCCTCTCCATATCCTTTCAGACATTCCTTTTTTTTTTTTTTTGCCTCCATGAGTATCACTGGGGTTCAGTACCTGCACTATGAACCCACTGCTCCTATAGGCCATTTATTCCATTTTGTTGCCTTGTTGTTATTGTTATTGTTGTTGTTATATAGGACAGAGAGAAACTGAGAGAGGAGGAGAAGACATAGATGGGGAAAGAAAGATAGATGCCTGCAGACCTGCTTCACTGCTTGTGAAGTGACCTCCCTGCAGATGGCAAGCCGGGGTCTTGAACAGGGGTCCTTATTCCGGTCCTTGCGCTTCGTGTCATGTGCACTTAACCCACTGTGCTACCACCTGACCTCCTCAGACACTCCTTCTAATCTCTGTCTTGTGGCAAGGGAGGGGAGAACAGAAGTGTCTCTAACATCAGAGCACAGCGAAGAAAAAACTAAAGCTGTCTAAGATTGTGCAGAGCCATACAATACCATCACCTTGACACAATTCCAACAAAGTCTGTGATTCAAAACTAAACAAAGAAAACACTGTCAGTGGAACTAGAATTTAAGGCTAAATAAGAAACATTTCCAAGTGCTGTCATATTGAGTCTGTATCAGAAAAATTACTGGAGGAAAAAAAAGAGCTGGGAGTCTTAACTTTTGTGTTTTGTTCTTTTCATTTTGACAGCCTATGTTACTCCTAACCTTTTGTTTGCATGTATCTAGGTGTTTATTCTGGCTTAAGTACATCTAAAACAATTTGAAAAGGTGGACAAATCACCTCAAATTGTGATTTCAATTTAGATTTGCTAAGGCAATCACAGCTGCTTTCCTGTTCGTCACTTTATTTATAGAAAGAAAATACAACATTCTGAACATTCAGAAACTGTCTCTTATCAATACATCAAGAAGAAAACTTAGGGTGATTCCTGATACATAAATAACATGTATTAAGTGTTTTTGCAAAGCCTTTAGAGTTACATATCAAGAAGAGAGAGAGAAAAAAAATAGAAGATAACAAAAGCTTTAATGCCCTTTGCATGTGTACAGTTTACCTGTCTTTTTCTCTCTTTTACAAGAATCTGCTAAGAACATAGTGTCTTCTGAAAAAGAAGGTTTCAATACAAGTTGTTGAGTTACTTAGTGGATTTGCACACCTACTCTCAGGTTTGTTCTGGTCTATTGTGTCTACCATTACTAACCATTTCATGAATGAGGCACATCTTGGAACAAAGAGAAAAAAACGTTACCATTAATGCATATGTATACAGGGAATCTTGTAAGTTGAAACTTTATTCATAATACTGTACCGACTAATAAAACTTTGATTGTTTAAACCTGCTTTCTGCTGCTCCACAGCCAAGTCCTTTTTATTTAAAATACAACAGATCGTATCACAAATCAACTTTCATCAAAATAAAAACTAAAATTCTCTTACATTTTCCTGTGTGTTTCAAAGCAACTTTTAAAAAATGTTTTCTTGGGAAGTTAATGTTTAACAAGACAGTTATTCATGTTTTTATCTGGGACAAAGGACTTCTAGCCAAAGATGAATAACACCCAACCCGCCAAGCATTGAAATACAATATAAATAAGAGAAAGAAATGCTTTAATAATCATGCTTATGTTACTGCTTCTCAAATGTGCTCTGAAGATGAGTATCTTAAGAATTAAATAGCCCTCTAAAAAAGCAAAGGACAATACAGGGTAATTCCTCAGCAAACTAGTCTATCACAGCATATTCAAGGACTCAGAGAGGGGAGGGAAGAATACTCAAGAGAGTTTGGGGACCTAAGTCCCTATGATGGAAAAAGATGATCACTTGAGATCATCCAGTAATAAAATGACTTAAAGAAATGAAAAAAAGATGATAGCTTGGCTGAGGGTGAAATGTATTGATACCTATCTTGGAGAAATGTGCCTTTGTGAGAACAAAAAGAATTCATAAATCAACATTTCCTTGTTGCCATTAGGGAAAAAAAAGTTAAATAGCTCTAATTTTGTTGCTATCTATCTTTTTAAAAATCTTTTAAAATTTATCATTGGATAGAGACAGAGAAATTGAGAGAGGTGGGGGAGATAGAGAGGGAAAGAGACAGAGAGACACCTGCAGCCCTGTTTCACCATTCGTGAAGCTTTTCCCCTGCAGGTAGGAACCAGGGCTTGAACATGGGTCCTTGTACACTGTAATGTGAGTACTTAACCAGGTGTACCCACATGGCCCCCTGAATCACACAGTTTTCAATGAAAATATTTTAACCAAGGGCTACCAGGGGAAAGCTTCACAAGTTGTCTCTCTGCCTCTCTCCCTCTCTACCACCCCCTCCCCTCTCAATTTCTGTTTCTATTCAATAATAAATAAATAAAAATATTTTTTAAAAAATAAAAAGATGTGATTTATAAGTATTTTAATTTCTCTTTAATCTGTCCTTATAGAATAAAAGGAAAATTAAATGGCTTCTGCCACCCTATGCTAAATTTCCATAACTTTATTGGGGGGGGTAGTATGTTACTGTCATCCGGTTCTCTTAATGTGTTGTCCCTTCTGAAGCCGACTGTAAATGGCACAGGTTGCTCCAGATATTTTAATTACTTCTTCACCCTCAGATTGGAAGAACTGAAGCTAATTAGTCAGGTTTTCTTCCCCCATGAACAAGCCAAGATGTGCTCAGAAGACTTCTCCCAGAAGCTTTGCTTTCCTACAGTCAGCTTTCTGTTGTCATAGGAAGATCTATTGCTTTAATACTCACTCGTGTAAATGTCTGTGTTTGGAACAAACATCAGGCAGGTGACACCACACACCTGGCATGTCTGAAACCCACTCAGACATGACAGTAATGAACAGATAAGTGGCTGTAAGCAAGCAGGAGGGAAAGATGTGTTTCCAGCAAGATGCAGTTATGCAGGTTCACAGGGAGATGTACAAGAGATATACAAAGCAATTACTGTACTTTGCAAAAATGACAGTTTTTAATGATGTCATTTATTATATACACTGTGTGTTTTTCAGTGATAGAACAACCCTCACCTTCCAAGTGACCTCTCATTCCCCCCCTCACTAGTTTGCAAAATAGAAAACTGTTTTCAAAAGCCAAACTAAACCTAATGCACAGTAGTTAAGTATTCAATAAAAATTTAATAAAATGCACATCTGTAAAACAGAATAGTGCAATGGAATATAGGTATCAGTGAAGATGCATATATAAAATCCACATTTTCCACTGAGATTTTAAAAGCATACATGTATTGTCATCAACTGAGTACCACACTCTGATAAGAGCAAGCTTTCTGCAAAAAGAGTTTCTGCTATTCATATACATACATACATACATATATATATATATATATATATATATATATTCCCTTTTGTTGCCCTTGTTGTTGTAGTTATTATTGTTGTTGTTACTGATGTCGTCATTGTTAGACAGGGCAGAGAGAGGAGGGGAAGACAAAGAGGGGGAGAGAAAGATAGACACCTGCAGACCTGCTTCACTGCTTGTGAAGCAACTCCCCTGCAGGTGGGGAGCAGGGAGCTTTAACCGGGATCCTTATGCCGGTCCTTGCGCTTTGAGCCACGTGCACTTAACCCACTGTGCTACAGCCCGACTTCGGAGTTTCTGCTATTCTAAGAATCAGATCGTTCCAGCCTTAGAATAACTGGATTTTGTTATCTAAGTAATAAATAACCTCTTTTTTTTTTTTTTCAGTTGCCCAGACATTTTCGTTTTGTTCTCTTCTGTTAAGAGAATTGCCAGTAGTTTCTAGATATAGACCTTCAATATGAAGAAATTTTCTTTTCTTTTCTTTTTCTTAAACAGGAGAGAGTGCAAATGCAGTCCCCCACTACCTCAAATTATGCAGTCGAGTTTCCCACACTTGGGGAAATCGCAGGGGTCAGCAAATCCAGAGTGCAATGGATAAGCCTCACCCCGGGAAAATCACCTTCATGAGTAAGTATTGGAGAAGTTTTCTATTTACAAATTTGAATTTTTTTTGTCTGTCAGAGGGGCATAATTGATTGAATAGACTATGGAAAGGATCTTTAATATAAAATATTTCAACAAATATTTATGCCTTGATGTTTTAAAGAAGTCAGCACTTTAAACATAGAAAGCGGTTAGAGAAAGGTTCTTTTTTTTTTTTTTTTTGATTTTGTTTTATTGTCACCAGGGTTATTGCTGGGGCTTTGTACCTGCATGATGAATCCACTGCTCCTCTTTTCCCACTTTCTTTCTCCCTCCATTCCTTTCTTTTTCCCTTCCTCCTACCTCCCTTTTATTCTGATGGGACAGAGAGAGGAGTGAGAGAGAGAAGGAGAGAGGCAGCAAGGTACTTGCAGTACTTGTTTCACTCATGAAGCTTCCCTCATGTAGGTGGGGAGCGGAGGTTCAAACTAAGCAAGAAACCTAATGTATAAATGTGAAGCTTATGTGAAGCTAATACAAAGAATGAAGAAGCAAAGTCTTATTGGAATGCCTGTAAATTACTAATCAAATCATCAGAAAAATGAATTTATAGTCTTATGATACATAGTAAAATCATATTGGCAATAACTTTAATCTTTTTTAATTTTTATTTATTTGTTATTGGATAGAGACAGAGAGAAACTGAGAGAGAAGGGGGAGATAGAGAGGAAGAGAGACAGAGAGACACCTGCAGACCTGCTTCACCGCCTGTGAAGCGACTCCCGTGCAGGTGGGGAACTGGAGGCTTGAACCGGGATCCTCACGGTTCTTATGCTTTATGCCACGTGTGCTTAACCCCGCTGCATAACCGCCCGATTCTCATTAGCGATAACTTTGAACTAACTTAAGGATTTCTCAGACAGATCAAAGTTTTATTCTTTGCCCTATTCATAGGCTCTTATTGATGGTAGCTTATTTGCTTCAGCTATAGCAACTGAGAGTTCTCAGATCATTTTTGTGACACTATACCGGCCGACCACAGGAAGCTGGACACAGCACTCAGCGATGTCAGCCTGACGACAGAGCATACAACGATCTGCAGCGTGGATCCATTGTGAATGGGTCCAAATGGACTTAAACACAACCAGCTGAGAGTCTGGCCCTTTTGGCCCCTGCTTCTTCTCCTACTGAGATGCATCTAGGACAAGGCTGCTTGAGGTGCCCACCATGATTCTCTCTCCTGGAAACTGAACACATGTGACTCAGCTAGCTGGTAAACTCTAGACTCTCCTCTCCAGCCATGAGTAGCCTCTATCTCTGCCGACAATTGTTTATCTTATGGGGCTAAACTTTTTTTTTTTTTTTTTTTTGCAAACTCTGGTTTATGGTGGTGCTAAGGATTGAGTCTGGGACCTCATAGTCTCAGACCTAAGTCTTCTGTGTAGCCATTATGTCTTGCTCCTAATTTCTTTTTCTTTTTTTTTATTATGTTCCATCCTCCCTTCAGAGGCTGGACAATATACTCTATGCTACACCTGAGGAAGATGGGTCCTGATATTGGGGCAGCTTGGAATGTTCCTACTTATGACCACAGAATGTGAGCTCAGATCTACAGGGATGCAGAGGTCACAAAGGCTCCTAAGCTGAATATGGGCCCCAGATCACATCAAGTCAATGGTGTTTACAGTCAACAATATTTATACCCCTTTCCCATATTTGGGAGCTACTCTCTTCCCTGATCCAGCTTCCTGGTCCTTCTACTATTCTTTTTTTTTTTTTAAGAAAGGATTAATTAACAAAACCATAGGGTAGGAGGGGTACAACTCCACACAATTCCCACCGTCCAATCTCCATATCCAACCCCCTCCCCAGTAGAGAATGAGAAAGCTACTGGGGCTAAACTTTTGGTAACTAATTCGTGGGCTTATGAGACTAGCTTATTTACCCCTACCTATAATTTCTTATTTTTGTGGTACCTAAAATATGCAACCCATAATACTGTACTGACTAATAAAGCTTTGATTGTTTAAACCTGCTTTCTGCCGCCCCACAGCCTTTTATTTAAAATACAACAGATCATATCACAAATCAACTTTCATCAAAATAAAAACTAAAATTCTCTTACATTTTTCTGTGTGTTTCAAAGCAACCTTTTAAAAAATGTTTTCTTGGGAAGTTAATGTTTAACAAGACAGTTATTGTCACCTAAGTATAGTTTCTCATCCTTCCATGACAGATGTCTACAAACAGATTGCTATGCCAATTTAGGTCCTCCAGCAGCACTGTGCATTGACCTCCAAACCCCCCTCAGCCCCTCCCTGCATGTCCTTGCTGAAACAGACCTTGTCTAATCCAACTTCCACCCTGTGAAGAAGCAACTTTTTAAGTCATTTGTCATAAGAATCTCATAGTGTAAAGGAGTGAAGATGCTAAATATTGTTGTTTTAATCGCCACTTTCCTGGGTATGATGGTAGGAGAGTTCTGGCAGTACAATAATGTATGGCAACAACAACAACAAAAAAAATGATGAAGGAATTGGGAGCCAGGTGGTGTTGCACTCAGTTAAGTACACATAGTACTAAGTGCATGGAGGATGAAGCTCTCCTTTCCCACCTGCAGTGGGACCACTTCACGAGTGGTGAAACATCTACAGATATCTCTCTTTCCCTCTCTCTCTCTCTATCTCCTCCTCCTCTCTCAATTTTTTTCTGTCCTATCCGATAAAATGGGGGAAAAAAAAGAAAAAAAAAAGGCCACCAGGAGCAGTAGATTCATACTGCTGGCACCTTGCCCCAGCAATATCCTGAAGAAAAAAAAAAAAGGAAGTGTGATGCTTCCATTAAAAACATATGAAATAAGGGGTCAGGTGGTAGTGCAGCAGGTTGGGCGCACGTGGCACAAATTGCAAGGACAGGCATAAGGATTCCGGTTTGGGCCTCAGGCTCCCCACCTGCAGGGGAGCCATTTCACAGGCAGTGAAGCAGGTCTGCAGGTGTCTGTCTTTCCCCCTCTCTGTTTTCCCCTCCTCTCTCCATTTCTCTCTGTCCTGTCCAACAACGATGACATCAATAACAACAACAATAATAACTACAATAATGATAAAACAACCAGGGCAACAAAAGAGCAAAAGATGGCCTCCAGGAGCAGTGGATTCGTGGTGCAGGCACCGAGCCCCAGCAATAACCCTGGAGGCAAAAAAAAATAGATGAAATAATTTGGGGGCTTCTTATGAGGGTGTTCTCTCTTCCTTCTTTATTGGTTGTCAAGTCCTGGCTAAATAAAGACAGGGAGGCGAAGCCAAGATGGCAGCTTGGAGACAACACCTAGTGTGAGCTCCATCAGAAATCACATAATGAACCCCTCTGTGGGTCCCTATAGGACCTTGTCCTCAGTGTGGATCAACAATGGTAGGGAATCTTCCATTCTCCAAAGGGAGGTTGGATAACATACTCTACCTTCTACCCAAGGAAGATGGATCCCGAAATTAGTGCAGCCTGGAATGTTCCTAGCCATGACCATAGAATGCGAGCTTAGACCTATAGGGATGCAGAGGTTACAAAGGCTCCTGTGCTGACTATGGGCCCCAGATCAAATTTATGGGGTTTACAGTTAGCAATATTTATATACTTTCCCCATATTTGGAAATATTCTCTTCCCTGATCCAGCTTCCTAGTCCTTTTTCCAACTATGACACCATTTCCCTGAAAATAACCTGGATCCACCTGTTAGAAACAGGCAAAAACTAGTAAAGTCAAATGTACCCCTATTATCTTATTTTATAAATAAAAAATTTTAATAAACTAGTAAAGCCATTGGCCCTTTGGAATATACTTAAAATAGACTTACTAACATTTTTTAAATGGAGACCCCAAATATTTATCTGCAATATTCTTGCCTTTAGGTTCATGACAAGTCAGCAATCTGTTCTGCTTTATAGCTTAACTCTTTTTCAGCCACCAGGTTCCAGGTGATACCATGATGCCAACCTGACTTCCCTGGGCAGACAACCCATTATATGTTTTGGAGCACTGCCTCTCCAGATTCCTACCCCACTTGGGAAAGAGAGAGACTGGGAGTATGGATCGACCTGACAACAGCCATGTTCAGTGGAGAAGTAATTACAGAAGCCAGAACTTCTACTTTCTGCACCCCACAATGATCCTGGGTCCATACTCCCAGAGGGATAAAGAATAAGGAAGCTATCAAGGGAGGGGATTGGATATGGAGCTCTGAGGTTGAGCATTGTCTGGAAATGTATCCCTCTTATCCTATAGTCTTGCCAACATTTCCATTTTATAAATAAAAGTTGAGAGAGAGAGAGAGAGAGAGAGAGAGAGAGAGAGAAAGCCCAGGTAAAAACAGCCAGTTGACAAGTAACAACAGAAAGCAACTCATTGTCTCACAATGACAGGGGCATCATTCTCAATCCACAAACTGGTGCTCTAGAAAGCATAATCCACACAAAGGCGCACAAAGTGAATGGCATCCCCAGAATATCTTCAGAGCTGCAGCTTTAGAGTACATGTTTTCTCCAATCCTGGAGTTCTACAAAGCAGAATTGTGAGACAGTACATTTCTACTATTTAGGTCATTCAGGTTTTGGTACTTTGCTACAACAGCCTCAGAGATTAGCACAGTCATAGGTCCACTGAGGACATTCTGCAATTCTTTCCATTTCTTCATATTTTGAAATTTTTCATAATACCAATGATTGAGATAAAAGTTGTACATTCCCTTAGAAAAATTAATAATTCAGATACACTCTGCTACAGCACTCCCCCAAGGAAACCACCCAAGTACAAAAGCAGCTCTAATATCTAAAAATAAAGCTGATCCCCTCATCAATCCATGAGTCTAATTTCACATCTGTAATCTCTTTTCAAGGGATCACTGGTAAATCTCCCAAACAAGGCACCAGAGAGTTCTATTGTGCCTCTTGGCACTTTGGGGTTCCAAATCATGCATCCACCTCCAAAGTATAATTGCAGGCAGCCTCTCAGTGCCTTCGAAAAACTGCACATGAGGTGAGAAGGAAGAAAGCATTCTCCAGCACAAACCCATGATGAAAGCTTTTGTGAATTAGTATTCTTCCCAACTATAAACCAAGTAGCAGATATGCTGGATTGATGGCATTTAACACTCAGTAGACAGGTTAAGAAAAACTATACCACAAAGTACAGTAACTAATCTCATAATCACATTTAAAGGGTAAGTGAACCAGGGCCACCACAAGTACTGACATACATGATAACAAAATCAGTCAGCATTTTCCATACCATATGCTTGTAAATATTATTCTGCAGGGAACCAATTAAAACTATGGAATACTTAGAACACAAACATATGGAACAAAACAGAGCAACTTATCTTGTCACTGTGGTGCTTGCTCAGTATATCTACCAGGGAGGTGTAATACTGAATTATTAGTACAAATAAATGTTATCCTCATTGTGAATATGAAAAGACAACACCAGCACTTAAGATGTCCACTTTGATGGTGAAATTATTTAAGGTTTTAAGTGGAAGATAAGCCCATTGCTTCCAAAGAGATACATAAAATACCTTAAACATTAAAAATATAATCACTACAACAAATAGTTAATCAGGCCGTGCACTGGTTTTCTCATTTGAATACTAGGAAAACAATAGCAACATTCTTCAAAATCCACTGGATTGTTGGTAAACCCACTCAAAAAGCATTCAAAAGAAGCATGTTGGAAGTTGTAATGTTTTAAACCAAGGTCAAGTGTTGTTTTGCTGTTATTGATGGAGAGAAGACTAGCAGATAGCAAAAGATAAACAATTGTGATGATTAACTCAGGTATTAAGTTCAAAAAGCTAAGGAGAGCTTTATTAAAGTTTCTTGGCATTAAAAAGAAATGAAAACTTTTTTTTTATCGCCTCCCCCCCACTCCCCGCCCTGGGAAGCCAAATATCCACCCTTACCCTCACCCCAGGGCTTTTACTTTGGTGCCCTACTCCAAATTCAGTCAAATCCTGCTTTTAGTTTCCCTTTCTGTTCTTCTTTCTCAACTTCTGTTTATGAGTGGGATCATTCTTTCTAAATGTGCATTACTCCCCTATGCTAGACTGATAGGTAAGACAGCTGACATTTTTCACCCCATCCCTGAAGTCTCATTTGGCATTAGTGCTTTATTTAGAATTAACATTTATAGAGACTAGACAAATTCAGTCTAATAAGATGGTTCAAGCATCAAAGGATTTATGCTGTTGATGGAACTGCTCACTCAATTAATGCTTCAGATTTAGAACGTGAAATATATAAAAGAAGAAATTTAAGAAAAAGAATAGAGCAAGCTTTCAGTTGAAGGAATGTCTTAATTCTCACAAGTTGAGATCAGAAAACAGGACCAGAAGAGTATATCAGCACTTAGAACTATGTTAATTGTCATAAAATTAGCATAAAAACATCAGTCACCCATTTCAAAACACTAATTCCAAATGCACACAACCTACTTTCTTACGGACAACCCTTTCACAACTCTCTTTTAAATCTTTACATCTGTGGCTTGTACACACATTTTTTTCTAAGCTGTTCACCTCCTATTAAACTCTTCAGCGTGTCTCAGCCAAGAGAGGGACCTGGAAAATTACAAACTCCCACACTGTTCAACCCCCAAGCATAAGCACTGGTGGTTCTCTCTAGCTAGAATCTCCTTTCCCCTTGTCTGTCCAGAAAACTCTGATTCACCCCCACCCTTTTCTTTTTCCTCTCCGCCCCCCTCTCTCTCCAGAGAAATAGAGTGGGGGGTAGACAGAGTAGATAGAGGGAATGAGAAACAAAGATACCTGCTCCATTGTCATGAAGTTTCCCCCCCTGCAAATGTAGACTGGAGGCTTGAACCTCAGTCTTTGAACATGGTAATACATACAATCTACCAGGGGCACCAGTACACAGCCCCAAACTGTAACTCTTTTTCAAATTTCTTCTCAATTCCTCTTTCTGTGAACCCTCTCTTGTCTATCTCATCTACAGCACTTACATTACTGATGATTTCTAAACTAGGTAGACATTAAGAACTGTTTTTTATTTTAAGCAAATTACAGGCAGGGCCTGTGTGTGAGTTACTTGTGTAAGCCCCAGTCCTAACACCATTATTGCACATAGTAAATAGGTGCTCAGTAAATGTGTATACCTGAAGGAATTAAGAAGTTAGGTATAGGACGCCGGTTCTGCCGCGGGAGCATGGAAGAAGCCGAGAATTTTGTCTGGGAAGTGCCTTTGAGCTCGCAGAGTAGACACCATGAGCAAGGCTCAGCCTCCCGAATTGAAAAAATTTATGGACAAGAAGTTGTCATTGAAATTAAATGGCGGTAGACATGTCCAAGGAATTCTGCAAGGATTTGACCCGTTTATGAACCTTGTGATAGATGAATGTGTGGAAATGGCAACTAGTGGGCAACAAAACAATATTGGGATGGTGGTAATACGTGGAAATAGCATCATCATGTTAGAAGCCTTGGAACGAGTATAAATACAATGACTGTTCAACAAGATTGTTCAACATGTCCCCTCTTCCACTGCATCTTTTCACTTTGATATAAAAATTAGATTATGTACATTTTCTTACTGAGTTTTGTTAAATAAACTTTTGTAATAGTCAAAAAAAAAAAGAAGTTAATTACAAGATCCTTCCCAACACTTAAGTCACATTACTGTGAATTATCCATCTTCTCTATGTGCCTCAAATATGTCTCCAACTTAGGAGAAATCACAGTCTATGCACAGAAAGCATTAAGGACATTCTAAAACAAAGTACAGGGCTGGGAAAACAGCATAATGGTTATGTAAACAGACTCCCATTCCTGATGCCTCCAGATTCCAGGTTCAATCCCCAATACCACCATAAATCAGAGCTTAACAGTGCTCTGGCCTTTATCTCTCCCTCTGATTAAATAAATGAATACAATATTAAAAATAAATATAGAAAAGCATTTACCCTGGGTCCATGCTCCCAGAGGGATAGAGAAGGGGAAAGCTATCAGGGGAGGGGGTGGGTTATGGAGATTGGGTGGTGGGAATTGTGTGGAGTTGTACCCCTCCTACCTTATGGTTTTGTTAATTAATCCTTTCTTAAATAAAATAATAATAATAATAATAAAAAGAAAAGCATTTCTTTGTATTACAAAGAAAATCATTTACAAATAAAAATGTAAAACAAAGAATAAAATAAATAAAACAAAGCACAGGCCTGTTCACATCCTACTACATTTTGATTGGGTAGGTCTGAAGTAGGGTCCCAGTGCCAGCATTTTCAGCAAGCTCCCCAAGTGAATGTGATGAACATGAAAAATCTCATCACCATGACTTGATGACATATTAATAATAGACAGAAATTCTATTTCCCAGTGTAGTAGAAGTGTCGCTTCTGCTTGTCATTCAAGAGAAATGATACAACAAATCACAGAGGAAAAGGTTTTGAGTTTAGAATTGAACTATTTAAATGATAAACTGGAAATTTAAAAATGCAATTAATACTCAACACAAAATCCCTTTGGATTTTTTTTTAACTTTAATGTGGTTCTAGGGAGTGAACTACTGTTGGGGAATTGTGCAGATGTGGTTGAACATTGGTAGGGCCCACAAACCACTATATTTCCATGCAAGCATTATTTACAGATATCCACCACATTAACCCCTCAGGGTATTGCTAATTCAGTTAAAACCATTGCAACAGTTGCTAAGGATGCTTCCACCTTCCCAACATGCCCTTTGCCTCTCCCCATCCCCTTTCCTAGCCAATCCTGTCCTGACTTGCCACTTCTGAAATCCTCCCATAAAAGCCGCTTGTATTTCCTCTGTTGCTCTCTTTGCTCTTCTCTCTTCCATGACCAGACCTGGAGAAGGGCTGTTGGGCATAGTGGGAAGCGGCCACTTTGCTAGCTCCACGTGGCCCGAACCACTATGCTCTCACCCAACTCTTGGGCATCCGCATGAATAAAGATTTGTGTTCCCAAACCACCACAAAATTCCTGTTCTCTCTTCCCCGCGACACAACCGACAAACTGGCACACCACCACCCTTGAACTACTTCCTGGGCTCAATGTTTTAATTCTTTTATTTTGGACCAGTGAACTAGGTCACTTGCTTAGTGTGCTGCTTTACTATGTATACGAACCAGGTTCAAGCCCAGCCTCCACCACACTGAAAGAAACCTTGATGCTGTAGTGTCTTTCACTCTCTTTCTTTGTGTATTAAAAAAAAAAAAAGAAAAAATATATTTTTATTATTAGGGAGAAAGAGGAAAAGACAGAGAGAGAAGAAAGCAACAAAGCATCACTCCAACACCCTTGGTGGCCCCATATATTTAAGCCTGGGCCTCACATATTGCAATGCTGTCTTGTACTACGTGAGCTATCTCTCTCACCCTTCTGATTAAATTTGATTTAGATGAATCACACAAACTTGTGAAAGATACGTCTATGGCTATGAGGAAGAGTTTGTTCCACTTAGACAAGAGCACTCCATGTCCACTACCCACTCTGCAGAAGAGACTAGGGACAGACCTCCTGGCTACATCAGTGTCATTCTCTGACAGTGACAATGAGTGATGCTGGTTCCCTGAAGAGATCTTAATATATAACTTCCTCTTAACATTTCTCTCTTTACTTTATTCAATGCATTTCCCTCTCTCAACATTTCTCTATCAACAGTTCCGCTCCTCTCACACACTGACACACATTGTACATGTGGTGCTGATGAGTGGGGGTGAGAAGTGACACCATCCCACCATTTTTAGTGATATTAACAAGTAGAACTTCAATGCCTCCTGATCATTCTAAGTTTTCTTTTGCTAATACTGCTGCTACCCAAACATGTCACTTTAAACTCTGGTTTTCAAATAACCTTGGATTGTGAAAGTGACTTAAACCCAAGAGAAAGCTTTATAAATAATTACTCCAGTGCCTGCCATCTCTAGAATCACAGTGACTCCAGAGAAATATCAATCAAATGACATTGTGCAGGATATTTTTAGGCATGGAATTTAATAGAAGTTGACACATTTGAAAGAAAGTTATCTCCTCAGGACACCACTGGATATAGAAAGCTTTTAGGTAAAAAGGCAGGAGACACAGGATACTGATCCTAACTCTACTAACTAGCTGTGAGACTTTGCTCTCGACACTCCGGTCTTCTCAAGCACATATCCTTTATCTCTGAATAAGGAGTTAGATATCTTCCAGCTTTACAGCTCCAGAAGTAATCTACACAAGAAGACAGCTGAGAAAGAGGAATCCCAAAGTGACCTGCATTTTAAAACCTATATCCTTTCCATTAAAAAATAATAATAGTAAAAGGATAACTTTCTAATGGTGAAATTCCAAGCATTACTTCATTCAAGAATCTGAGGTGACCTTTAGAAATCTCTCAAGTCAAACCACCCAAAAGAGGTTTCCAGGGGTTGGGTGTGGCAAACCTGGTAGAGCACACACATTACTCTGCACAAGGACCCAAGTTCAAGTTCCCAATCCTCACCTGCAGAAGCTAATTCCCGCTTCATGGGCAATAAAGCAATGCTTCAAATGCTCCCATCCCACCCCACCCAACCCCACCAACCTCTATTAAGAAAAAAAAAGAGGTCACTGGGAATGGTGGAGTCATATAGGCACAGAGCCTCAGTAATAGCGAAAGCAAAAAAGAAAAAGAAAGAAAGAAAGAGAAGGTGGTAAAGAAAGAAAGGTGGTAAAGACAGAAAGAAAAGAACAAGTAAAAACAAGCTATCTCCCTTGACTATTGACTTTTTCCTGAACTCTTCTGATTAATGCTTAAAAAGTAGATACATAGGGTGCCGGGTGGTGACACAGCTGATTGAGCATACATGTTATAATGATAAAAGATCCAGATTTAAGTCCCTAGTCTCCACAAGCACAGGGAAAACTTTAGAATCAGTGAAACAGTGGTATATATATATATATATATATATATAGAGAGAGAGAGAGAGAGAGCACTTTTGATTTTTTATATATATTTTTTTAATATTTCAATATTTATTATTGGATAAAAATAGAAATTGAGAGGGAAGGGGGAAAGAGAGAGGGAGAGATACAGAGACACGTAAAGCCCTGCTTCACCACTCATGAAGTTTTCCTCCTGCAGGTGAGGATGAGGGGCTTGAACCTGGGTCCTTGTGCATTATAATGTGTGCACTCTATCTCTCTCCATTCCTCCCTCCCTCCATATCTTCCCCATCCCTCTTAATATTTCTGTTTATATCCAACAAATAATAAGTAAAATACTTTTTAAAACTGAAGACATTAGAGCACATGTCATTAGAAACATGTATGTATGATCAAGCGAATAGTCTACTATTTGAACAAAGATATTTGTATCTGAGTTATAAATAAAGCAAAACAAAAAACTTTTACAGGATCAGGAAACTAGTATCTTTTATAATGTCCCTTCTAATCAGTAGAAATTACAAAGGATATCTGTGAGTGGATACACTTGATCTAGACAGGAAACAAATTTTATTTAGGTTTAGAGTAAGAATATACTTTGAACCTTAGTGGGATCTGGACTTAGCAGGAAATGAGAACTTAGCAGTGGTGGTATTTTTGACAGATTCTGGAGCTGATCTAGCTATTTAGGAAGGTAGAGTTGGGGATCAATAGCCACATCAGCAAGATGCTCTGGTGCTGCTGATTTCTCAGAAACTGTGCTCTGCAAAAGGAAGGTCAGAGCTGTGGTCAGTCAAATAGCCTTTGAGGTCACTGGATACACTGAGTATGTGACTCCAAGTACAGAATGCAGAGTGAACCTGAGGTCAGGGTGACTGGTTGGAAAAAATAAAAGTTGTCTTTAAATTCTACAGAAGAAGAGAAGGAAAAGAAAAAATAAAAGCAGTGAAACAGTCTACTTTCATAGCATGCAGATACTGAAGGTGGGGATTCTTTATAGTAAGAAGCAGTGCTCTAAGTAAGAAAGTGAAGTAATATGTTCTTATGAAGAAGTAACTACCCCCCCCCTTTCATTAGTCTTCTCCACAGTTGATAAGAGCATCTAATTGTAAAACAAAAAGCTACCTCATATTCAGAGAATTCCTGACCCTCTGCAGTAATGTTTTGTTTACTATTTTCTAAGGTGTAGCGTTGATCACCCACTGTAGGAAAGTGGTGATCACACAGCAAAGATGTCCTATGAGGAATAAGATTATTAACTAGTCTGTAAGAATTTATTTTATTACAGTTTGTCAAAGCTAAATCTAACAAAGAATCAATTCTTTTGGGTGTGAAAGATTCCAAGACAGATGTCAACTGGACTACAACATTTCTCATTTTCCTATAAAATTATAAAAGGCCAACTACTTGTCGTCAATACCTATCCTCCACCTAACCAAAAGCAATCTAAATCATTCTTCTTTTAAACTATGTATTTTGAACCCTATGAATATACAGACGATTTTATTTCAGTCTTCCATAGCATCGCAATGTTTTTCCATCACAAAAATTAAGAATTACAAGTAATTTTTATTTGCCACTTTGATGTCCTAATAATAGTACTTTGTAATGGAATAGTCTACCAGAGCATATAAGCAAATCCATAGTTTTTGCTCTCAGTTCAATCATGCTGAAAGGTGAGCCTGTAAGGTTGTTTACATGGAAGAATTTCCCAAAGGGTATTCCAGGGAACACTTTTAGGAAAATATTTGGAGGGCACTGAGTTAATGTTTAAAGTATATCCATATCACAAGATTTCTCAAACAATTCGTGTTAGTCCAGCACAAATTTCTCTCTCTCTCTCTCTCTGAAAAAGAGAGAGATGATTCAAAAATCTATTGGGTCATAACATTCTTGTTCTATTATAGATGCCACATGAGGATTGTCTCTACATTACTTTTTTTTTAGGCGTGATAAATCTCCACAGATCAGTTTTAGCTATGCCATATTCAACATTTGACGAATGCTTGCTGATCACCAATGTGACAGACACTGTTCTAAAGCTGCTAACAAAACAAATGAAAAGTCTCTGCTTTTATATATGTTATATCTAATGGGGAAAACTAAGTAAACAAAAATAATAAATTCATAACACATGAAGTAAATGATAAGAAAAAATAAAAGGAAATTGTGCATGTGTGTATATGTAATATTTTAGATAAGATGGTCAGCAATGGCTCCCTGATGTCACAGCTAATACCTCAAAGGTACTAAGCATGGGAATCAACAGTATCTGGAAGAGAAGCAGCATTCTGAGCAAAAAGGTTCAGCCAGAGGTCATGACATGGATGGGAAAAGATTCTTTAATTTGACTAAATTATAGGCACTAGTTTTAACAGCTACTATAAAGATGACTTCACCTTTTAGGCATAATATTTTTTCAAGACCTAACATTTTTAAAAGCCATGAATGTTTGAATTCACATAATTCACAAGTCTTGTACTTCACTTGGAGGAATCAGAGTCCATTTGTATATGTCAGACCCCTGGAGATCCTTGTGATCTGTAAAGTCAAATCTATTTCCAAGAACATTAAAAACCCTTATTCGGGCAAGAGACTGGTGTATTAACAATGACTCTTTAGTCACTATCAGGGCATCCCATTAGCTGGGGCCCTATTCGGGGAGTCCTGAGATTCCCAAACAGACATGATGGGCCTAGGCCTCAAATAGATCCTCTTTCCATTGTTACCAGTCATCTCTATCAGGAACAACACAATAGACTCCTTTTTAGGCCCCCATAGGACCTTGTCCTCAACTTGGATCAACAATGGTAGAGAATGTTACACCCTCTGAAGGGAGGCTGGACAACATACTCTATCTTTCACATAAGGAAGATGGGTCCTGAAATTGGGGCAGCTTAGAATGTTCCTACTCATGACCACAGAATATGAGCTCCTAAGCTGAATATGGGCCCCAGATCACATCAAATCGATGGGGTTTACAGTCAACAATATTTATACACCTTTCCCATATTTGGGAGCTACTCTCTTCCCTGATCTAGCTTGCTAGCCCCTTTTCCAGCCATGACATCATCTCCCCAGACAATTAATTTGGATCCACCTGCATATCTGATTTCAGGCTCAGGGAAAAAAAAAAACTAGTATAATCACAGGCCCTTTGGAATATAACTAAAATATGCCTACTAACTATCTACAAAACGGAGACTCCACCAACTCTTCCTCTGAACTATTCCAGCCTTTAGGTTCATGATTAGTCAACAATTTGTTTGGCTTTATATGTTAGCTCTTTTTTCAGCCACAATGTTCCAGATACTACCATGATGCTAACTGGACTTCCCTGGACAGATGACCCCACCAATGTGTCCTGGAGCCCGTGCTTCCCAAGAGCCTTGCCCCACTGGGAGTATGGATCGACCTGCCAAACACCCATGTTCAATGGGGAAGCAATTACAGAAGCCAGAGCTTCCACCTTCTGTGTCTCATAATGACCCTGGGTCCATACTCCCAGAGGGATAAAGAATAGGAAAGCTATAAGGGGAGGGGATGGGATGGGATACGGAGTTCTGATAGTGGGAATTGTGTGGAATTGTACCCCTCTTATCCTATTGTTTTTGTCACTGCTTCCTCTTTATAAATAAAAATTAAAAAAAAAAAAGAGGCAGAGACACTAAGCCAGAGCAGCAGTCTCATGTTAGATACACACTGCCAATTCCACTAGGAATGTCCTTGATGTAGCAGTAAAAAGTATTAAGTTAATGAAGTCACAAACCTCAAGGATACACATCTTTTTCAATGCCATGTGATATTATGGGAATTACATGTAAGTCACACCTATTGCATTCTACAGATCACTAGTGGTCTAGAAGTAGAGGAAGTTGTGCAGCTATTTGAGCTGTGAGTTGATTAGCTGCTTCTCACTAAGCATTTTTGTTTGAGAAAAATGTCATCATTTTTAATAAGACATGCTGTTCTATAAGATGCAGTAGATTTATGTTATTATAATGAATTAAAAATTTTAATGTTTTCCATTTTAACTTCTAATTATTGGGTTTTCAAAAAAGTTATGATGCATTTTTGCATTGAAAAATATGTCATGACTTTTCCAAACAACCCAATATTTGTGGATGTAGCAGAAATAATTAGTTCGTCAGCCTCGATTTTTAAGAGCATAAAACATCCTGTGATCAAAATGTCTGAGAGTGGGTCAACTCACCTGGCAGAGAGCACACTATACTATGCAGAAGGACACAGGTTCAAGCCCCCATTTGCCACAAGGAAACACAATGTAAAACTGAATTCTTTACTGACAAAAAAAGGTGTTACGGTGTCTCTTTTTCTTCTTTTTCTCCATCTCTGTCAATTTCTCTATGTGGAAAAACAATTCTGTGCAACCACACAGGCACAAAGTCCTAGTGAAGCACTGGCAGAAAAAAAAAGTAGTAATAATAATAAAGCATTAGAAACACTATACTAATAAGAGTAAGAATGTCAGGTATGAGCATGAAAGTAAGTAAAACATTTATGTACATCTTGAGGTCATTTTTTAATTGTGGTGAAATTAATACACGAAATTAATAACGTTTAAATGAACAATCTGAGTCAGACAGATATCTCACCAGGTAGGGTGCCTGCATTACCATGCACACGACCCAGGTGTGAAGGGCTATTGCAGTGAAAGGACTTTCAATGCTGTACTATCTTTCCCTCCCACTCTCTCTCTCTCTCTCTCTCTAAATGAAAAAAAAAAAGCCATCTCAGGGGGTGAAATTGTATATGCATGAAGTCCTGTTTCCACAAAAATACAAAAATAAATTATTAATCCAGTGGTATTTAGTGCATTCACAATGCTGGCATATCACTACTCTAGTTTCTAAATGTTTTGATTGTCTCAAAAAGAAATATACACATTAAGCAGTTGTTTTCTGTTGTTCATTCCTATTCTCTAGTCACAGACAGCCACCAATATACAGTCTATCTCTATACATGAACTATTCTGAACATTTTATACAGATAAACATACTTAGTGACCTTTTGTAACTGGTTTCTTTCACTTAGCATAATACTTTCAAGATTGAATACACTTTCCTTTTTTCTTTACTGGGGGGATTAATGGTTTACAGTCAAGAGTAAAATACAGAAGTTTGTACATGTGTAACGTTTCTCAGTTTTCCACATAACAATTCAACCCCCTCTAGGTAATCCTCTGCCATCATGTTCCAGGACCTGAATCCTTCCCCTATCCCCACCCCAGAGTGTTTTACTTTGGTGCAATACACCAACTCCAGTCCAAGTTCTGTTTTGTGTTTCCTTATTTTTCAACTTCTTTTTTATTATTAGTGATTTAATAATGATCAACATAATTGTGGGATAAGAGGGATACAATTTATATAATCCCCACCACCAAAGTGTCATATCCCATCCCCTCCACTAGCAGGTTCCCTATTGTTTATCTCTCAGGGAGTATGGACCAAAGTTCTATGGGGCACAGAAGGTTGGAGGTCTGACTTCTGTAATTGTTTTCTCCACTGGACATTGGTGTTGACAGGTTGATCATACCCGCAGCCTGTCTCTACCTTTTCCTAGTGGGTTAGGGCTCTGGGGAGGGGAGGTTCCAGGACACATTGGTGAGGTCCTCTGCCCAAAGAAAGCAAGTTGGCATCATGGTAGTGTTTTTCAACTCCTATCTATGAGTGAGACCATCCCATATTCATCCTTCTTTTTCTAACTTATCTCACTTAAAATGGTAATTTCAAACTCCATCCAAGATGAGATAATGAAGGTGAATTCATCATTTTTAATAGTTGAGTAGTATTCCATTGTGTATATATACCACAACTTTCTCAGCCACTCATCTGTGTTAGGCACCTGGGTTTTGTAATATACAGGTTTTAAAATTACAAATTGTGCTGCTATGAACAAAGTTATACACAGATATTTTGGGGTGAGTGTGTTTGGTTCCTTAGGATATATCCCCAGGACAGGAATTTCAGGGTCATAGGGTAAGTCCATTTCTAGCCTTCTGAGAGTTCTCCAGAATGCTCTCCACAGGGGTTGGACTAATTTACATTCCCACCAGCAGTGCAAGAGGGTTCCTTTGTCCCCACAACCTCTCCAGCATTTGTTGCTGCTACCTTTTCTGATGTATGACATTCTCAAAGGAGTGAAGTGATGTCTCATTGTTGTGTTTATTTGCATTTCTGTGACAATCAATGACTTGAAGCATTTTTTCATATGTCCTTTGTATCTTTTCTGTGGTACATATTCTGTTTATATCCTCTCCCCATTTTTGGATGGGGTTATTTGTTTTCTTGTTGCTGAGTTAGGTTGGTTCATTATGTATTTTTGTTATTAGCTTCTTGTCTTATGTATGACATATAAAGATATCCCATTCTGTAAGGGACCTCTTTGTTTGGGTAGTGGTTTCTTTTGCTGTGCAGAAGCTTTTTGATTTGGTGTAGTCCCATTGGTTTACTTTTGTTTATTCTTTACAATGAGATTGGTATTGTTGAAGATGCCTATAAAATTTAGATGGAGAAGAGTCCTGCTAATATCTTCCTCTATAATTATTTGATACTTTCTGGTCTGACATCCAAGTCCTTGATCCATTTGGAATTTACTTTTGTGTTTGATGAAATGAAGTGGTTCACTTTCATTCTTCTGCATGTTTCAACTCAATTTTTCCAACACCATTTGTTGAAGAGACTCTGCTTTCCCCAATTAATAGTCTGGGAACCTTTATCAAAGATTAGATGTCCATAGGTGTGGGGGCTTATTTCTGGACTCTCAATTCTATTCCACTTGTCAGTGTGACTATTTATGTTCCAGTACCAAGCAGTTTTGATGACAATGGCCCTATAATACAATTTGAGATCTGTGAATGTGATGCCTCTAGTTCTATGCTTTCTCCTCAAGATTGTATTGGCAATTGTAGGTATTTTCTTTTAATTTTTAATTTATTATTTCTTAGTTTGGTAGGACATAGAAAAATTGAAAGGAGTAGAGATAGAGAGGGAGAAAGAAAGTCATTTGAGGGGCCAAATGGTGGTGTACCTGCTTAAGAGCACACATTACAGTGGGCAAGGACCCAGGTTCAAGTCCCTGGTTCCCACTTGCAGGAGAAAAGCTTCATGAGTGGTTAAGTAGGGCTGCACATGTCTCTATGTCTCTCTCCCTCTCTATCGTTCCCTCCTCTCTTAACTTCTCTCTGTCTCTATCTGATAATAAGTAAATAAATATTTTTTTAAAAGAAAGACATCTGAAACACTGCTTTACCATTGGTGAAGCTCCCTCCCCACCTTTGCAGGTTAGGACCAGAGACTTGAATACGGGTCCTTGTACATGGCAATGTGTGCACTCAGTCAGGTGCACCATCTCCTAGCCCCAAAGACATTTTCACTGTAACAATGAATTCCATGCACTTTGTTCCATATTTATAAAATTCTTCATGTTTATATAGTCCACATTTTAAGGGTACATAAATGATCTCTGATTAGAAAATATCTCCAATCTAATATAGACAAACAAGTATTTACTTAAAAGGTAATACTTGTTTCAGTATTTTACAGGTCACAATTATGCAGTTATTTCTGTGTATGATGTGAATTAAAAAAATTACAAAGCAACAAAATTATGTAGTACATAAAGGTAATTTGCTTTCATAAAGTTTATTGGTTAGACAAATGAGCAGTTTGGTATAATGGAAGGAAAATGAATTTGGGGACAGGATACCTGGATTCAAATCCAGATCTACTCTTAAATAGATATTGCACTTTGAGGAATCTGCTTCCACTCTGGGCCCAGAGAAAGTTTTTGTACACATAGCTCCATTTACCAAGGAACATATCCCATATTACCCTGAAGATTTTTACCTTAGCTTAGATAATCTCTATTTGTTCATGTTTAACTGCCTTACTTTTTAAAAATATGGGCACTATTTCAAAAGAAAACAATATAGATGCCTAAATATGGAATGTCTATGCCACTTTCAGATAGGAAACATTTAACAAGTCACCTCCAATCATTTAGGGGCCACATGTGTCATCTTAACTTCCTACAACATAAAACATCTCACCTGTGGGACAATACTATTCAGCTCTGAACAACATTTTCCATGAACAGATAAACTGAGACCTTGTTTACTTTCAGAAATTAAGGTTATTATTTACTCTCTTCCTTGGAAATAGCTCATGGAAATATTTATAGTTTTAAATACAAAGACAACCATATAGTGCTCGGCAGAACTTTGAGTTAACAGAAAACTAACATTCTTAGCTTGAGGCTTGTTTTGAACATGAAAGCCCAACCCAAGTGAATTCAGAAAGCATAAAACTTCCCCAAATAGTCATAATAAGACTCTTGAGTATACCAAACAATTGGACCACATTTCAGTTTCTTTGCCTCTTGGATTCTGTCTGTAACAAAAGAGACTCAAGTCGCTAGGAGGCACTTGGCAACTGACTCCTCTTTCCTTGGGCATAAAAGTTACTCTAGAGAAATACTTGCTCTTCTCTGCTATTTATACCACAAAGACAGTTGCAAAGTTATTGTCAAAATGGTGTCTTCTCTTACCTGTGCCTCTATAATTTATCTTTGTAGCTACTTCCCTTCAGAAGAGGGGTGAATTTATTTCTCTGTCCCTTGTATCTGCATCCTATTAATCATTTGCTTTCACTAATAGATAGAAGAGCTCATAGAGAAGCCAAAAAGTTAGAAGAAATATTGTAGCAATTTAATGAAACAGTGTATGGAACACAGTAAGTCCTGGAGAAATGGTAGCCACAATCACTGAGAATGTGTATGCTGTAAGAAGCATATACCAGTAAATGCCACTCTCTTTCAGGGACTTTGGTGTTCATATGGTTCCTTGTCCTACCCTTCTATTCTTATCTCCCCACTGACCTGCTTCTGGCACAGATATTACCAGTTGGTGGCTTATCAAGCTGCAGGACTTGCATAAAACACTTATGATATAATTTAAAATAATGTGAAGATTAACTCCCACTCTTGAGTTCACTGCAACTCCAAAGAACACCAAGTCCACCTGAGAGCTAAAAGCATGTATGACATAGTCTAATATGGTCTAATTTAATCTAAACTCACACACATACACGCACACACACACACACCATTGGTAATCTGACCATGTGGAACAACTAGGAGAACAGTGGCAATCACACCAGGTTCCAGATGCTAGCATGATGCCAACCAGACTTCCCTGGACAGACAACCCCACCAATGTGTCCTGGAGCTCCGATTCCCCAGGACCCTGCCCCACTAAAGAAAGAAAGAGGCAGGCTGGGAGTATGGATCAACCTGTCAATTTCCATGTTCAGCAGGGAAGCAATTACAGAAGTCAGACCTTCCACATTCTCATCCCACAATGACCTTAGTTCCATACTCCCAGAAGGCTAAAGAATAGAAAAGCTATCAAGGGATGGGATGGGATATGGAGTTTTGGTGGCGGGAATTGTGTGGAGTTGTAACCCCCTTATCCTATGGTTTTGTCAGTGTTTCTTTTTTATAAATAAAATAAAATAAACAGCTCATGGCCAAAACCAACTTTAACAGCTCCTCTGTATGAGCCATCATGCTATTACAATTTATGTGACATGAATATCTACTGAACAGCAACCACTCCAAGTCTTTTTAACAGGAGACTTTTTAAGACACTGATATCTACTGTCCCATAATTGCTATAAAGTGATTGTTGTTGACCACTGTTTTATTTTAATGTCCCCTAAATACTAATAAACTTTAATGCTAAAAAAAGAATAGTGTCAATTTTTTAGTGTTATTGGCTAAGTACTTCTTTTGTGCTATTTCATGTCATCTTTATAGCAATTCTCTGAACTTTGACATATATCCTAAATTACCCCACATTACAAAATAAAAACCAATTTGGAGAGGTGACCAATTTGTTCAACTGATCATGTGATCAATGCTGTTTGAAAAACAAATATGAATTTATTCTTTTCCTGAGCCCTCCACCATCAAAGGCCCCCTTTATTTCCTTTCCTCTGAAAAGTTCATTTTGAAACTTCTCATTTAATACCATTATCATTTTTTGAAATATTAACATGAATTTCTGCCTTGGGAGATCCTGAAGTGCCAGGACCCAGTTAAACTAAATCTCAGCTCTTTATTTTGTAATTAAAGAAACAGAAGCTCTGAAAGGGTTGCAATGGCTTGCCAAAGTCACACTGCTCCCCTGTGGAAGGGAAAGCACTAAAATCCAAGTCTCATTATTAGCCTTTTTTTTTTCCATCACAAAAAGGCTGTCTGTAGAATGTGGAGTAGTCAAGCAACAATCTGGAAATAAACCACCAATAGAATACAGAATTAATGAAGCAATCATTCAAAAGTTTTGTCAAGTATTGTTCTCCCTATAAAGTAGCAACAGGCTCAACAATTTGTTTGGCTTCATATGTTAACTCTTTTCAGTCACCAGGTTCCAGATGCCATCAGGATGCTGGCCAGGCTTCCCTGGATTGAAGACCCCACCAATGTGTCCTGGAGCTCAGTTTCCCCAGAGACACACCCTACTAGGGAAAGAGAGAGGCAGACTGGGAGTATGGACCGACCAGTCAACACCCATGTTCAGCGGGGAAGCAATTACAGAAGCCAGACCTTCTACCTTCTGCAACCCACAATGACCCTGGGTCCATGCTCCCAGAGGGATGGAGAATGGGAAAGCTATCAGGGGAAGGTGTGAGATATGGAGATTGGGTGGTGGGAATTGTGTGGAGTTGCACCCCTCCTACCCTATGGTTTTGTTAATTAATCCTTTCTTTCTTTTTTTTTTTTATTGTTGTTGTCGTTGTTGGATAGGACAGGGAGAAATGGAGAGAGGAGGGGAAGACAGAGAGGAGGAGAGAAAGATAGACACCTGCAGACCTGCTTCACCGCTTGTGAAGTAATCCTTTCTTAAATAAAAATATATGTATATATTACAAAAGAAAAATAAATAAATAAGTAGCAACAGTAGGGACTGCCCCACTCTCCAAAGGGAAGCTGGGTCATCCTACCCTGCCACTAGAGGAAGACTGGTCCTGAAATGAGTGCAGCTTAGAATGTTCCCAGCTGGGAGTCGGGCTGTAGCACAGCAGGTTAAGCGCAGGTGGCGCAAAGCACAAGGACCAGCATAAGGATCCCGGTTCCAACCCCGGCTCCCCACCTGCAGGGGAATCGCTTCACAGGCAGTGAAGCAGGTCTGCAGGTGTCTATCTTTCTCTCCTCCTCTCTTTCTTCCCCTCCTCTCTCCATTTCTCTCTGTCCTATCCAACAACAACAATAATAACTACAACAATAAAACAACAAGGGCAACAAAAGGGAATAAATAAATAAAATAAATATTAAAAAAAAAGAATGTTCCCAGCTACCTTTCCCATATTTGGGAGCTACTCTCTTCCCTGATCCAGCTTTCTGGTCCTTTTTACAGCCATGACATCATCTCCCCAGACAATAACTTGGATCCACCTGCATATCAGATGTCAGGCTCATGGGGAAAAAAAACTAGTATAGTCATGGGCTCTTTGGGATATAACTAAAATATGCTTACTAGCTATCTACAAAACGGAAAATCCCCCCACCCCCCAACTCTTCATCTGAACTATTCCAGCC
Organism: Erinaceus europaeus; assembly: GCF_950295315.1. Taxonomy (NCBI): domain Eukaryota; kingdom Metazoa; phylum Chordata; class Mammalia; order Eulipotyphla; family Erinaceidae; genus Erinaceus; species Erinaceus europaeus. The sequence continues at coordinate 39,079,411 of NC_080171.1, read as the reverse complement.
TTTAGGTTCATGATTAGTTAACAATTTGCTTGGCTCTATGTATTATATCTTCAGGTTCCAGATGCTAACATTATGCAAACCGGACTTCCCAGGATAGACGACCCCACCAACGTGTCCTGGAGCCCCGCTTCCCCAGAACCCTGCCCCACTAGGGGAAGAGAGAGACAGGCTGGGAGTATGGATTGACCTGCCAATGCCCATGTTCAGTGAGGAAACAATTACAGAAGCCACATCTTCCACCTTCTGTACCCCATAATGACCCTGGGTCCATATTCCTATAGGATAAAGAATAGGAAAGCTATCAGGGGAGGGGATAGGATACAGTGGGAACTGTGTGAAATTGTACCCCTCTTATCCTATGGTTTTTGTCAGTGTTTCCTTCTTATAAATAAAAATTAAAAAAAAAAAAGAGTCGGGCAGTGGCGCAGCGGGTTAAGCACATGTGGCGCAAAGCACAAGGACCAACATAAGGATCCCAGTTCAAGCCCCTGACTCCCCACCTGCAGGGGAGTTGCTTCACAGGCAGTGAAGCAGGTCTGCAGGTGTCTATCTTTCTCTCCCCCTCTCTGTCTTCCCCTCCTCTTTCCATTTCTCTCTGTCCTACCCAACAACAATGACATCAATTACCACAACAATGTTAAATAACAAGAGCAACAAAAGGGAAAATAAATAAATAAATATTAAAAAAAAGTTTAAAAATTAAAAAAAAAAAAAAACAGAATGTTCCCAACTGCGACCATTAACTGTGAGCTCTGACTAGCAAGGACTCAGAGATTTACAAGCTCCTGTGCTAACATGCCCCCTGGATCAGGTTGATGTAGTAAACAGTTCATTTTATTCACAGATTTTTCTCCAAGATTGGGAGTCTCTCTGCTCTAATACAACTTTCTAGTCCTATTTTCAACTCAGACATCATCTTCTCAGAAAATATTTTTGTCCAGCTCCATATTAGCTATCAAAGTCAAGCAAAACCTATCAAAGTCTCTAGGAACATACTTAAAATAGACTTCCTTACTTCTTTACACCCTAAGATCACTATTCTCATCTGCTCTATTCCTACTTTTTTGGTTCCTATTCATTAATCATTTTGTCCTGCTTTATATCTTACTGCCTTTCAGCCACCAGGTTGCAGATACTATCATGATTCCATCCTGACTTCCCTGAGCAGACAACCTCATCAATATGTCCAAGAACCTCACCTCTCCAGAGCCCTACCCTACTAGGAAAAGACAGAAATAGGCTGGGAGTATGGATCAACCTGCCAACATTCATGTCCAGCAAAAAAGCAATTACAGAAGCCAGAGCTACACTTTCAGCACCCCAAAAAGAATTTTGTCCCATATTCCCAGTAGGGGAGAAACGATAGGGGAAGATCAAAAAGGTCTAAAGTTCAATTCCATCAGGTCCCGGAGAGAGGAGTTAAAAAAGGAAGGGCATTTAGAAATAATAATAGATGTAGGTATGAGTTTAAAGGAAGAGAAGATGGAACCATGGAAAAAAATGGGCAAATATATACATATAGAGAGAGATAGTTGTAGAAATAATAGTTAAATTATACCTGCAACCTTAGGAGAACTGCTTTATCTTCCAATGGAGGGAATAGGGATATAGAACTCTGATAGTGGGAACAGTGCAGAATTATACTTCTGTTATCTTATAATTTTGTAAATCAATATTAAGTCACTAATAAAATTAAAATAAAATTAAAATATTTGTCAAGTACCTAATAGTTTTACAGCAATCTATGTCACATCTTTTAGCTTCCTGGCTCCAAGGCAAGGGATGAGGAGGTTCTCACTTTGATACCATGTAGATAACTTTTTAAAGATAGATACTACCCACAGCAAAATAAAAATACATGTGAGGGTCACTCATATATTACTAGAGTGAAATGTTTCCATATGAGGGCATGGACACAGAAACTTGCTATCTATCTTTTTTTTTTTTTTAACTTGAGACTTGCTTGACAAAATATCACACCTTTCATCTTGGTGCTTTAAAGATCAGAAGAGCAGATGAATGGTTTATGTAGTAAACAGGAAAATAGCAGTAATCTATGATACAAAGAAAAACTATGAAACTTTGCTCAAGAAAAATAAGGGCTGAAGATCTTTCACCCGATTCGTAAGTACTCACTCATTCTGGTTCCCTGAGGAATGATAAAACTGCTAAAAGGAAAGATGAGAGGAGGGAAACATTGTGTTTTGTGCATTTGCTTTTTAAATCACAGGTAGTAGAATCAGATTTAGAAGAGAAAAATAGGGAGTTGGGTGGTAGCACAATGGGTTAAGCACACGTGGCCCAAAGTGCAAGGACCAGCATAAGGATCCCAGTGTTAGCCCCAGGCTCCCCACCTGCAAGGGAGTCGCTTCACAAGCAGTGAAGCATGTCTGCAGGTATATATCTTTCTCTCCCCTTCTATGTCTTCCCCTCCTCTCTCCATTTCTCTCTGTCCTATCCAACAACAATGACATTAATAACAACAACAATAATAACCACAACAATAAAAAACAAGGGCAACAAAAATGAATAAATAATATAATTTTTTTTAAAAAAACTTAAAAAAAAAGAAGAAAAAAATAAATTTCATCTTCAAAGCAGCAGGTCCAGGGAAAGTGCTGGCTACACTAGGAGACAGCAAAGAACAAGTGACCGTAGTTATGGAAGCTAGATTGCTCCCATTTAAAACTAGGCTGCTTCCATGCCTTCCTCCCTGTGTGAGTATGATCAGGTTACTCATTTCTCTCGACCTCTGTTTACCAATGTATAGAATAGGTATAATTGTAGCTACTCTACAGTATTATGATGAAAATGAAATTATCTAGTGAATATTTAAAAAATATGATGCTCTTATACTTTTGCACATGGTTATGGCAGGATATTGAATACTATCACATTCATGAGTAAACCAACGTTCATAGAAGTTAAGGAACATACTCAACTTCATACAGCTGAGAAGTTGCTGGTCTTGACATTGTGATTCTATGAGCCCTTTTTTAAATTATTTTTTTAACATTGAGATTGCTCAGGCTGAGTTTATGGATAACGAGCCAAAAGCAGTCATTCAGGAGATGTCTCATTATTTTCACTAGTAAACAACTAATACGGCACTAATCAGCATATCTCTACCCATTTTTTTCCAAAGTTAGTCTCTTGGCCAAGTCAGTAATTTCTGGACAGTTCTCTTCTCTCTGCTCATGTCTAGAATTACCCTACAAGTCATGCAGCTTCCTCTATTTATTCACAAAAGCCTCAAATGCATTGCTATCACCAAATGAATCAAAGACATTAGAACAACTTTTAAAAGCACTTTCAGTCTACACAAAGGTTGGAGGATATAAATGTTCAACTTAAATATAAATGTCCCTAAGAGGCCCCTACACCTATGGACATGTTTTTTGTTGTTGTTTTTGTTTTGTTTTGTTTTGTTTGTTTTTTTACAAAGGGGGGGCTCCAAACTATTAATTGGGGAAAGCAGAGTCTCTTCAACAAATGGTGTTGGAAAAATTGGGTTGAAACATGCAGAAGAATGAAAGTGAACCACTTCATTTCATCAAAGACAAAAGTAAATTCCAAATGGATCAAGGACTTAGATGTCAGACCAGAAAGTATCAAATAATTATAGAGGAAGATATTAGCAGGACTCTTCTCCATCTAAATTTTTTTTTATTTTTTTATATTTATTTTATTTATTTATTCCCTTTTGTTGCCCTTGTTGTTTTATTGTTGTAGTTATTATTGTTGTTGTTGTTGTTGGATAGGACAGAGAGAAATGGAGAGAGGAGGGGAAGACAGAGAGGAGGAGAGAAAGATAGACACCTGCAGACCTGCTTCACCGCCTGTGAAGCGACTCCCCTGCAGGTGGGGAGCCGGGGTTCGAACCGGGATCCTTATGTCGGTCCTTGTGCTTTGCGCCACCTGCGCTTAACCCGCTGCACTACAGCCCGACTCCCCTCCATCTAAATTTTATAGGCATCTTCAACAATACCAATCTCATTGTAAAGAATAAACAAAAGTAAACCAATGGGACTACACCAAATCAAAAAGCTTCTGCACAGCAAAAGAAACCACTACCCAAACAAAGAGGTCCCTTACAGAATGGGATATCTTTATATGTCATACATAAGACAAGAAGCTAATAACAAAAATACATAATGAACCAACCTAACTCAGCAACAAGAAAACAAATAACCCCATCCAAAAATGGGGAGAGGATATAAACAGTATATGTACCACAGAAAAGATACAAAGGACATATGAAAAAATGCTTCAAGTCATTGATTGTCACAGAAATGCAAATAAACACAACAATGAGACATCACTTCATTCCTTTGAGAATGTCATACATCAGAAAAGGTAGCAGCAACAAATGCTGGAGAGGTTGTGGGGACAAAGGAATCCTCCTGCACTGCTGGTGGGAATGTAAATTAGTCCAACCCCTGTGGAGAGCATTCTGGAGAACTCTCAGAAGGCTAGAAATGGACTTACCCTATGACCCTGAAATTCCTGTCCTGGGGATATATCCTAAGGAACCAAACACACTCACCCCAAAATATCTGTGTATAACTTTGTTCATAGCAGCACAATTTGTAATTCTAAAACCTGTATATTACAAAACCCAGGTGCCTAACACAGATGAGTGGCTGAGAAAGTTGTGGTATATATACACAATGGAATACTACTCAACTTTAAAATTCATTTAAAATGATGAATTCACCTTCATTACCTCATCTTGGATGAAGTTTGAAGGAATCATATTAAATGAGATAAGCCAGAAAGAGAAAGGTGAGTATGGGATGATCTCAACTTCTCAACAGAAGGCTTTCAGGTCCTGATGCACGATGGTGCAGAAAGATGTAGTTAGGAGTGAAAGTGTTTTACAGAAAACTGAGAAATTTTACACATGTACCAACAATAATATTTAATGTTTACTGTAAATCATTAATCTCAATAAAATTTTTAAAAAGAATATTTATATAAAAACAGACTCTTGGAAAATGGATTAAATGTCTCAAACTCTTTGTGACATAGACCATAGCACTGAGTATATGTTTCTTCAATCTAAGCACTTAAGACTTCAAATTGGTAATCAGATTGAGTCCTATCAGTGGGCTCAAATTGTTAATCCATTTCTAATAATCACTTGTTCTTTGAAATATTAAATCTCCTATAAGCTTAGACCAGAAGCAACTGGTGTTCTATTATATAATGCAGGTATAAATAAATAGCATAAAAGGACATAAATTATGGTAAGGTCTTGCATGCTACAGCAAATCCTAACAATGGGATTTTCAAAGTTATCCCAATTGTCAAATGATTTGGTTATAGCAATAACTATCTATTGCCTTCTTAAACCCTAAAACAGCAAAAAAAAGACCTTCCCCCTCTCTATAAAGCCTATATTTCTCCCAGTCCTGAAACCTCTAGGGTGAGGCTCACTTTCCTGCATGCTTCTCCCAATTCATACCAACTGATACTGCATTTGTTGATTCCAACCTAATCAATGCAACCAGTACCTCCTATGCATGTTTCACTTCAGACTGCATCCAGAGACGTCAGGTGTGGAATGTCAACCCTTCTGTTTCATTACTCTGGTGAGACCCTTCCTACCTCAAAGGACTCCTTAATTCCATTTCAGGTGGTACACTTCTTAGGAAACATCAAAATCTAGATATAGACCAGGGTCCATGAGATAGGGCATATGTATATGTATCCAGAAGTTGGGGGGGAGTATATACTTTAAAGCAAAAGTACACAGTAGTTTGTACCTAAGTTTCTACTTATACCTAGATACCCTCCTCACCTACCTTCTATTTCACGTCCCTCGATCACTCCAAAGCTAGCCTGTCAGACAAAGTAAGGACTACAAAAGCTGAATAAAGGCAAGAGACTGGCATACTTTAATGATAACTATTTAGTCACTATTAAGCCACCCCATCACCTGGGGTCCTAGTCAGGGAGTCCTGGGATTCCCACACAGATATGATGGGCCTAGACCTCTAACAGATCCCTTTCACTGTTATCACTAGTCATCTCCATCAGGAACAACATAAGGACCCTTTTTGAGCCCCTATTGGACCTGGCCCTCAATGTAGATCAACAAGAGTGGGAAGTGCTCCATTCTCCAAAGGGAGGTGGGTAGCATACTTTGCCTGTCACCTGAGGATGATGGGTCCTGAAATTGGCACAGCCTGGAGGGTTTCTAGCTGTGACCACGGAATGTGAGCTCAGACCTACAGGGATACAGAGGTTACATAGGCTCCTGTGCTGACTATGGGCCACAGATCAAATCGATGGGGTTTGCATTCAACAATATTTATACTTTTCCCATAATTGGGAGCTACTCTCTTCCCTGATCCAGCTTTTTAGTCCTTTTCCCAACTATGACACCGTGCCCCAGACAATAATTTATGTTACCTGCATATTAGACGTCATGCGCAGGCAAAAAATAGTAGGGTCATGGGCCCCTTGGAATATAACTAAAATAGCTTTTTTCCAAAATGGCGACCTCAACTTCATCCACAATATTTCAGCCTTTAGTTTCATGATTAGTCAACAATTTTTTCTGATTTATATCTTAACTCTTTTTCAGCCGCCAGGTTCCAGATGCTACCATGATCCAACCAGATTTCCCAAGGCAGATGACTCTACTAATGTGTCCTAGAGTCCCACTTCCCCAGAGCCCTGCCCCACTAGGGAAAGAGAGAGACAGGCTGGGAGTATGGATCAACCTGTCAACACCCATGTTCAGAGGGGAAGCAATTACAGAAGCCAGACCTTTCACCTTTTACACCCCATAATCACCCTGGGTCCATGCTCCCAGAGGATTAAAGAGTAGGAAAGCTATCAGAGGAGGGAATGGGATACGGAATTCTAGTGGTGGGAATTGTGTGGAATTTTACACCTCTTATCCTATGGTCTTGTCAGTGTTTCCTTTTTATAAATAAAAATTTTTTAAAAAAGAAAAAAATTTCCCTAAATCAATGTTAGTCTTATCAATGTACAAAGAAATTAAGCCCCTATTTATTCTGCAAATTTTTATTTTGTTTATTTACATATACATAACTATATATAATATTTGCATATAATATTTACATAAAATATTAAATTTGAAAATATAAATCATATTATATATGTCCCAAAATTGATGGACTTGAAATCTCCAAATATTTTCAAGGGCTCAGATTCCAAAATGATAGAGGCCATCATCATCAAAGCAAATGCTCAATTTTCTTTTCCTTTCTTTTTTCTTTCTTCTCCCCCTCCTCCTCCTTCTCCTTCTTTTTCTTCTCCTTATTCTTCTTTATTTTATTTATTGCCACCAGAGTTATCGTTGGGACTCAGTGCTTAGATAATGAATCCATGACTCCGGATGGCCATTTTTTTCTTGACAGGACAAATAAAAATTGGGAATGGGGAGATAAATTATATAGAGAAAGAGAGACACCTCTACAGGAGTCTCACCTGTTTCACTGCTCACAAAGTTTCCTTTCTGCAAGTGGGGCTTGGGGGTTTGATCCTGAGTCTCTGTGCATGGTAATGTGTGTGTTCAACCAGGTGCACCACCACCTAGACCTTCAAAGTGTGTGTGTGTGTGTGTGTGTGTGTGTGTGTGTGTGTGTGTGTGTGTGTGTGTGTGAGAGAGAGAGAGAGAGAGAGAGAGAGAGAGAGAGAGAGAAAACCTACAGCATCACTCTGAGAGAGAGAGAGAGAGAGAGAGAGAGAGAACCTACAGCATCACTCTGCCATGAATGCTACTCTATTTTTTTCTTTCATTTTTATGTAGTTCTGGGGGTAAACAAAAGGACTCACATTCTTTAACCATCTGGGAGTATGAACCCCAGGTCATTGTGGGATGCAGAAGGTGGAAAGGTGGAATGTCTGGCGATATGGAGTTCTGGTGGTAGGAATTATGTGGAGTTGTACCTCTCTTATCCTATGGCTTTGTCAATGCTTCCTTTTTATAAATAAAAACAAAATATAAAAATAAAGGACTCACATGTATAAGGCATAAGTTCTACTGGTGATCTACTGCCTCCTCTCTCCTTCAAATGTTTTTATTATGTATGAAACACAGTTCTCAGTTTTAATATTTAATATCTAATTTAATCCTCAAGATCCTCTATAAAGGGAGGGTTCTATTATTATTGCTTCCAAATCATATATGAAAAAACTGAGGCATAGAGAATTTAAAGTACTTTCCTTAGCAGTTGTGTTCCATAAACGCTTCTTTAGAGATTGAAAGGTATCTTCAAATCCCCAACTTGAAACACATATGCAGCCTAGAGTTACCCCAAATGTGGCAAAGGAAACAACCTAGATCCAAGCCTCAGCCAGATGCATGCGAGTTAACAAATAACTTGTAAATTTTCACTGATTAATGATACTAAAAATGTCCAAGAATCTTAGATGCTTTAAAGTTTTCATTTGGTGGTTATCTACCCAATATATAATTATCCAAAGAGTGAGAGTATGCTTCTGACTAGTTTCCACTTGACAGAATCAAACCTAGCTTTAAATTATGTAACAGACTGCAGAATGATTCCCAATTTTAAGTGTCCTATCTACAAAAGGATAATGTGTCCTATGCAGTACCACATAGCTTGCACTCTGTGACTAGGGAGGATCACACTTCCTACTCCACTGATACTGGGCTGGATCACCTGACTCAATTTGAGTGGAATGGTTTATTCCATTTCTGTACAGAAGTTCCAAGAAACATGACTGGATCTCAGTAGTTCTCTCATTCATTCTTTTTTTTTCCCTACCTCAAAAACAGCATATCCCAAGGAGTTACTGCTCACTCAGCCTGCATCCCAGAATAAAGAAGTCACTTGGAGCCATAGCTGAAAATCAACTACTTGTAGTGAAAGTGAAAACACACCTTTTCAGCTGAAAGTCACTGATTTTGGTGACTTTTGCTAACACGGCATAACCTATTGAATGATGAGTGATACAGAGCAGGACCTAAAATAAATACGCAAAGATATTTTCAGATCATCTTCAAACTGTATCGGGTTCCCCTGTGTGTTAAGAGAAACAGAATCTTTTGTTATGAGAACAGAAATGGGAAAGGGCAACAGGGCTGTAGGAAATAGAGTGTGAACAAAAACTCAATTCTAGCAGAATGACTAGGCAAGAGCACTCAACAAAGGAGGAAGGACATAAATAATAAAGGAACTCCATAACAACACATCACATATAAACTGAACTACTAACAACAGGGAGGAGGGGAAAGGAAACAAAAGGCAAATAAGCATCCAGACACTGAAGAACAGCCAGAAAGTCCATGTCAAATAAAGACAAAAACTATAAGGATCATTTAAACAGACAGACCAAGCAATGATGAATAGAACTGTTTAAGGGGGGGTGGAGATTTTCACTCAAAAATTATGTATCCTACTGCAAGTCCCAAGAAAACCCAGGCTCTGTTTATTGGAGTGAGTGAGCTAAGTGATGGCACCCTGGGGTACACTGAGGTAGGTCCTTTAACAGCCACCACCGCCCCATTACCCCTGAACCCCACCACCACCCCAGTACTCCTGGTCTTTCTCTCCCTCTCTCTGCAGGTCTGCACAGGTCCTAGGTGAGTGAGGTACAGGGTTCTGGGGGGGCAGGTGAGCACAGGGGTGCTGGGGGGGGTGTTGGTGGAAGAGGGGTAAGGGAAGATGTCTTGTCCCCAGAACTGGGACCCGCTCCCTCCCACCCCTCATAAGTAAAATTTCACAGTAACAGACTGTATGAGAGTTTCCTTCTATGACAATTCAAAGCACTTAGATTGGAGTCCAGCATTTCTTAAGACACTTATTTCTTTCAAGTCTCGTCTCACTACTTCCCTAACTCTCAGTATCATATCTATGATATGATAATATCATATTTATCACTTTGTTGATGCCAGACACTGTGAAACCAAAAGGCCACATGTTTTAGATGGGAAAATGTAAGGGATATTAAATAATTTTAATAGTGACACTTATTAGGAATATGCAAAGTCTTCCTTAGAAACAGACCCTTAGAACAGATAGATGTTTCTGTGGTGGACACTGCAGGGAGATATCCTTCAACTAATATCCCAAACTAACTCTTTTCTCACCTTAAATCTGAGCACTAAAGATTTCTTGCTTGGGCTTGGATCTTGATCACCTGGAAGACAGTAGTGGCACCGGCTCATCAGGCATTTGTGTGATTGCTGTTATAAGGAAAAGACAGGGGAGCAACCCTCTCTGTGGGGAAAAGTTTACTTCAGGAAGGAAGAATGTTCCCTGGCCCCCAGCAAATCAGTGTTCTAGATGTGCACTACTCAACGTTGAAATTTGGGTCCATGCCTTCACATCACCTGACAGCTTATTGGAAGTGAAGAATCCCACGTCTACCCCAAACTGTACTTACTCAGAATTGAATTTTAGCATCACCTCCAGATGAGTCCTAAATTCATGAATATTTAACAGTACTGCTAACAGATGCAAGCAAAAACAATCTCAGATACAGAGAACAAAATTAATGGTTACAGAGGAGGAGAGCAGGGGTTGAAGTAGTGAGAGTATATGAATTAAGGGGGTTGATTGGACTGTGATAGGACTTAGGTGGTGATCATGATACAATGTAATGTACTGTAAAGCTGAATTATAATGCCATAAAGCTGAAATTTATACAGTGGTATAAACTAATGTCACCAGGGCTGTATGGTTGAGGACATATGTTATAATACTCAAGGACCTGGGTTTGAGCCCTTGGTCCCCACCTGCAGGAGGAAAGCTTTGCAAGGGGTAAAGCAGTGTTGCAGGTATCTTTCTGTCTCTCTCCCTCTTTATCTACCACTTCACTTTCAATTTATGGCTGTCTCTATCCAATAAATAAATAGAGATAATAAAATAAAAATAAGCCAATGTTACCTCCATAAGTATTCATTAAAATGGCTAAGAAAGTTGTGCTATATATATAATAGAATAGTGGTAACTGAGCTGTCAAAAATGAAATCATCTTCACTTCATCTTGGATGGAGTTTGAAGGAATCATGTTAAGTGAGATAATCCAGAAAGAGAAGGGTGAATATGGGATGGTCTCACTCATGGGCAGAACTTAAGAAACAAGAACAGAAAGGGGACTGGCTGAATGTTATTGCACCAAGGCAAAGGACTCTGGGGAAGGAAGACAGGAAGAGGTGCACGTGGGGTAAGGGCTTTCAGGTCCTGGTAGTTGATGATGGAAAAGAACCTAACCTGGGGATGAGAGTGTTTTGCAGACACTAATTATAGTGAGATGAGAAAATGTACCCATGTGCCAACAAGTGTATTGTAAACCATTAACCTCCCAACTAATACATGGCTAGGGAGACAGCATAATTGTTACACAAAAGGCTTTTATGCCAGAGGCTCTGAGGTCCCAAATTCAATCTCCAGCATCACCATAAGGTTATCAGGGCTCTGGTTTCCCCAACTTCTCTCTCCACAAACATACATATAAAATGTATTGAGATATACATCTTACATGCATCAACTGTATGCTCTTGATCAAGTAATTTGAGATCTCTGGGGCTTAGTATTCCCTTCTACTTACCAGCTGCTAAATGCCTGTCTTAAAAGACTGCTTATGAAGGTCAACTAAAATAGCATGTGCAATCTACTGAGCAAATACTGATAGGCGTCAGTACCTTAATTTGCTAGCAAAGAGTGGATTTTAGTGAAGGGAGAATACTAGAAGGATAAAGGGGTGAGGATGTGAAGCACATGGTTGAGTTTGAGCACACATTTTACAATGTACAAGACCTCAAATTCAAGCCCTAAGTTCCCACCTCCTAAGAGTAGCTTCACAAGTGGTGAAACAGTGCTGCAGGTCTCTCTTTCTCTCTTCCTCTCTCTCTCTCTCTCTTTCTCCCTTTTTATCTCCCCCTCCCCTCTCAATTTCTCTGACTCTGCTAAAATATAGATAGACAGACAGACAGACAGATAGACAGATGCAGGGCCAAGATGATTTAAGGAAATCCAGACGTTCTAGGGATATTGGTTATGACAAGACACTGATTTAATATCCCTATTTGGCCCCCTATGTAATCTGCATTATGTTTTTAAGAAAGAAGAAGGACAATTGGAAAGGAGGAGATAGCTGAGCATTGTGGCACACAAGAATTTACTTTCATAGCCTCTCTGCATGCTAATTATTTAGCAGGTGTGCATGATTTAACAACTACATAAATAGGTCTCTGAGAACCAGTGATTTTCACTCCCATCCAACATTTAGAACAAATACCATCCCAGGTATATTTCCCAAAGCATATATTAGAGCTTCCTAATATAATATGTGTAAAGAAATTACTATGCTGTATATAAATCATCCTGAAGATTTCTCAATAAGTAAATAAAGTATGTTAGACTTTCAAAACAACTGGTGTCCTAGAAGCCTGAAATTTTTACTCATACAGAATTTCAGCCTAGATAACCTTAACTCCATCACTTTTAAGTCTTCTTTCAATTATGCTTTCATGTTGTTGGGGTTTTTTTCCACCATTTTGAATTAATCATTCTCAGATTAGAAAACACAGGCAACTCAGGACCTCTATCCACAGATCCAAATGTCTAAAGCATTATAATCTTTGGGAAGATTGAATTTGGGAAACATACAAGATCTATGTGTCATAGATATAAAAATTTTGGTGTGGAGATATATATGTTTCGAGCACAGGCACCTGTGGTGCACCTGGTTAAGCACACACATTACAGTGTGCAAAGATGAAGGTTCAAGTCTCTGGTCCTCACCTGCAGTAGAAAAGATTCACAATTGGTGAAGCAGTACTGCAAGTGTCTTCCTGTCTCTCTCTCCCTCTCTATCTCCCCTCTTCTCTCAATTTCTCTCTTTGTCTCCATTCAATAATAAATAAAAAATATTTTTAAACAGAGATACATGTGTCTCTATGCAAGGCTTTTTAAAAAGAGAATTCAACTTATACTATATCAAATTGGACTAAACTAAAGAATATCCATAGTGAATCAATTCATTTCAGTTTTTTTTTCACCAGTTAATGGATATGATACAAATAGAGAAGTGGGGGTGGGAGAGGGGAGTAAGAGTGACACTGACAGAATTATACCACTCATGTAACAAGGATGAAGCTCATGTTAAACAATTAAACTTCCTCTGTATACTACACAGAGGTCTCAGCTGAATTTTATGTAAGTGAATTCCCCATTACGGTTATGTGGGATGAATCATCTCAGGTGTTTTTTTTTTTTTTTTTCCAATCACAGGTGACACCTTGCCTTCAGAGCCCATGGAGCTCAGTATGTTTCCACCATGACACATGACACTTGCAAACTGTATGTCACAGTCTATCACATAAAACTTCAATGATCATCGGGCTAACTTTCCTGAAAATTTCCTGAAACACTGCTTCAACACAGAAGTGTTTCACTTTCTTGGTTTTCCTCTTTGAAAAGTGCTCTGTATTCTTACTCTGCCATTTTTCTCCAGATGAATCCAAAACACCAAATGCTTAATGAGAAGTTCAAACTACTTTCAAAGAGCTATTTGTTTTTAAGAGATAATGATCACAGCACTCCTCAGCTCTAATTTATGGTAGTGCCTGGGATTGAACTTGAGACATTTACAGTCTCAGGCATATAATTCCCATGCTCTAACACCTTAACACCTTAAGCAATCTTGCCAGTCCCAGACTATCTTTTAAAAGGACAGACCAAAATTACCCCCCTAAAGGTTCTATTATTATTGGAAGCAAAGTTTTAAGAATGAAGCACACGTATTTCATGCCCATCTCTTGCCACTCACTGACTATATGTCTTTGGACATTTTGAGATTCACTTGTTTTATTTTAATCTTCTCATCTGTGAAGATTAAAATAACATGTATTTTATCCATGGTTGATAAAGTGAGACCACACAAATGAAAGCTGTGGAAAAGTACAATACAACTGGTTTGATTATCATACCAAATATGATAGCAACTAACTCAACTGTTCCATAATGCTCCCTCCTTTTAAAACAATCAAGGGAGAGCTTAACTGCACATAGTGCAAAGTGCAAGGACCAACCCAAGGATCCTGGTTTGAGCCCCCAGCTCCCCAGCTGCAGGGGTGGCTTCGCAAGTGGTAAAGCAGGTCTGCAGGTGTCTTTCCCCCTCTCTGTCTTCCCCTCTTCTCTCAATTTTTCTCTGTCCTACACAAAAACAGTAACAGCAATAACAACAATGGGAAAAAAAAAAAAGATAGCCTCCATGGGCAGGCACCAAGCCCCAGCAATAACCCTGAAGGCAAAAAAAAAAAAAAAATCAAGGGAGAAAGAATATATATATATATATATATATATATATATATATATATATATATATATATATATCATGGCTTTCCTTATATCCTGCTGCACAGTCTCACATAAGAGCACAGAATGTGTTATGATTGTCTTTGTTTAAGAGAAAGGCAAGTTCAGATTATTTGCTGAAATTCAAATTTCAAAATTAGCATCCTTTCCCTGCTATACTGTATATTCTCTCAAATATGTCAGAAGCACAGACTGTGGTGTCCAGAGACCTGAAATCTATAACTGACTTAATTTCAATGTTCTATGAGAAAAGTTAACCTTTGTCACAATGTTCTATGAGACAAGCTAACTTTTTTGAGCCTCCTTGGGGCTTGAAATTTGGTATTTTTCACCCAGAAGCCAATTGAAAAAGTATATGAAGAATCTTAAGAATATCTTTCTTTGTCCCAGTAATTATATATTCAAAAAGCTATTTTAATTATATAATCCTAAATAGAAAAAAATTAAGTACAAAATGTTTGTTATAGTGTGATTAGAAATAGCACAAAAAGAAGGAACAACTAAGATGTATGGCCAGTATAGTATGTCTCCTTTATAAACTTCTATGCTACTATTTAAGATGCAGACTCAGACTACTATATAAAATATAGGGAAATAGTCAATAAATAAGTTCAGCTAAATAAAAATTGGAGTGCCAAAATGTATGGATAGCCTATTTTAATCCTATGTACAAAAATACACTAACTAAACCACTTGATGAAATATTGTCATATTTTACTGAAATGAATAAATTTTATCCCTATTGTTAAATTTTCTAATATGTACAGTTTATTAATCACCTGTCTTCTAACTTCTAATTTTGCCTTAATATTTTTGTGGAAAAGACAAAAAAAGCCTAAAGCATATCAGAAAGCTAAATAGTATAAAGTCATCTGTTTCAATGTTGAAGATTGATGCTTTTATAACTAAACAGAAAGGTCTACAATTAAAATAATTTAGTTTCTCATCCAGAAATCACTAAAAGGCTACATTGTGTTTAAACATACAGCACCTCAGCGCTTACTGTCCACACCACTCCCTAACGTAGCAGGTCAGAGGATTGTCAGTGTGACATATCAACTAGGTGGCTGACTGTAAATCTTGCTGAGAGCAAAAGTGTAACAAAGAAGCCAGTAATGACAAATATGACATAGTATTGTGACGTAATATTCATGAGCTCTATAAAAGCAGTGTATGTAAATGCTAGTATATGCAGCCTCTTGAGAATGAATTTTCTTTTACAGAGATGTTATACTTTTCAGAAGCCTATTTTGACATGAAATAATTCCATGGAAATGATGAATACATTTTCCCCTACCTAACTCCGGAGGACTCATAAATTTTTCAAAATGTTTTAAAAGCCAGTTCTGGGACAATATTTGATCTGCATCCTCTGCAATGAGTGGATTTTCCTGTAAATTGGAGCCAATAGTGATGGTGCTTCAGGCTACAGTCCAGGGGCACCAGTCAAGTGGCAAGCACCAGAGCTTTGCATTGTGCAAGGCTTTATTACAAGGTATTGCAAAATAAATTCACAATGCAATAGCAAAAGAAATATTCAGCTAGAGTAAAAAGTATCCATCTTGTTTATCTTTCTTATGGCCTGTATACATTTCCCAAGGTCATACTTTCAGTATGCCTAGAATCTAAAATAAAAAAAGAAAAGTTCTTCCAACAATCTTGATAAACTCTCAAAAGATAAAATAAATCCTAGGTCTTAAGTTTAGGCTTGTGTTAATTCCTAAGGATCTGTTGAAAAATTTTACTCACCTTTTGCTGAAACAATTAAATCCTCCAAAAACAGTGACTCTGAGAAATTATTTATATTGGAGCCAGCAAGAGTTGAAAGAATCCCATGTGATATTTTGGCCGGGAAGTGCTGCATACAGACCAAACCAGGCCGCTAAGAGTCGGGAGAAACACGGAAGTGTTTAAGAAGCAACAAATGGGAGACAGAGGATTTGCCCTTTTGCCTCCCTGGACAGAGGCCCAGGGACACTGCCTTCCCAGAGGAGCAGCCAGACCTGTGTCCCTTCAGGCAGCAAAGCAGCTGATCTGCCCACCAGCTGCAACATTTCTGTCTTTCCAGAGCCAGGTGCTCAGCTGATTAGCACCACAGACCACTTGGTAGAGGAAGTGTGCAAAGAGGAGAGAACTGTGTCTTCATTTAGCATGAACTTCTGCCTCTGCTCTTATTTCCAAGAGAGAAACATACACAATTCTCTTTTTGTACCCTTCAGTTATTTGGTAGATTGTTTTCAGAGCAAAGAGAATGATTTTCTGAATCGATGGATATTTTATTAGTGATTTATGTTGATTTACAAAATTGTAATATAATAGGTGTATAATTCTATATGGTTCCCACCACCAGAGTTATGTGTCTCCATCCCCTCCACTAGAAACTTCAGTAGTTCTCCCAAGGTCACCAGTATGGGCTGATTCTATAACTATCTATCTATATTTATGTATATTTTTTCTCATTTTTTTCAATGGTCCTACCTTCACTTCCTTTCTAAGTCACCCCTGTACCTATTATACTTCCAGGATTTTTTAAATTAAAAAATAATAACAACAATAAAGCCACACATCCTAAAAGTTATGGTTTATCCATGGAGGAAGTAAATGGTTCCTGCAATTGAGAACTCTTCCATAAAACTTTTCAAATAATTGAAAGTTCATCAGCCATGGTCATTACTACTGCTATTCTATGGAGTCCAACACACATTTGATTCTCAACTCAGGATGGGAGCAGGGAGAGAATTTTCTCATATATTCTGCATGCTACAAGCCCTTATGCCTCTCCACATCAGGCTCAGATATTTACTACCATCTCTGTCCTAACTGATTATCATATTAAAACTGTAAAACATGTATCTGGCTCCACTCAAGAACAAAGTCCCCTATGCAACGGACTTGCCCAAACAAACAAAGCTCAACCTCCATGTGACAATTCCCTTTCTCATCTTTTCTTTCTTTTTTATATTCCCACTAAGGTTATTGCTGGGGCTCTGTGCTAGCACTACCCACTTTCAGTGGTCATTTTTCCCTTTTTTCCCCTTTCTTTCCCTTTCTTTCTTTTATTAGATAGAAAGACAGAAATTGAGAGGGGAGTGAAAGATAGGGAGAGAGAGAGAGAGAGATACTTGCAGACCTGCTTCATTGCTTGTGAATTTTTTTTTTTAGTTTAAGAAAGGCCTAGGTTTCATTAAAATTTTATTTACTTAATAAGTAGCCATTGTCATTTGATTCTCCCACTATCTAATCCTTATCTTTATATAAATATTTTTAATATTTGATATGCCTCCTTTTTGTTTTTTTATTTTTTAATTTTTAATTTTTTTTAAAAAAATTGTATTTACAAAAAGGAAACATTGACTAAACCATAGGATAAGAGGGGTACAACTCCATACAGTTACCACCACCAGAACTCTATATCCCATCCCCTCCCCTGATAGCTTTCTTATTCTTCAATCCTCTGGGAATATGGACCCAAGGTCATTGTGGGATGCAGAAGGTTGGAGGTCTGGCTTCTGTAATTTCTTCTCCGCTGAACATGAGCATTGACAGGTCCTATACTCCCAGCCTGACTCTCTCTTTCACTATGGAAAGAGATTTTAAAAAATGTGTCTTTCACTAAGGAAAGAGAGAGACATGCTTGTGAAGTTTTACCCCTGCAGGTGGGGAGCTAGGCTCAAACTCGGATCTCTGTGCATGGCGGTATGCACTTAGCCAGGTATGCCACTGCCCAGGCCTTCTTTCTCATCTTTTCTATTTTAGCTACTTTTTGTAAGAATTTTTTCTGAAATTGCTTAAGCATCCCATTTTTCTCATTAACCTGGACACAGGACTTCAATGATCTTACCTCGATGATTACTTTGCATAGGTCCTATCAGTGTCATAAGTGCCAGTACTGTATTTTGTTACTGATGTTATGACTTCCAGAGGCCATGCAAATATTTAGGACTATTTACTTTACGCCACATGGAATAACACCTATTGAGGGACTGGGTCTGCTTCTTGTGGTTCTGTTTATCTTAGTTTTGTTTATGGGATTACTCCACTGTAAATTATCAGAAAAAAAATCCTCTGACAGCTACCTCTTATTATTTAACCCCTCTGGAAAAGCCAAGTTTGTGAATATTTGTGAATCTATGTCAAAGTGCAAATTTAGTAATAGTTATTATAATGACAACTATCATTCACATGTCCTTACAGTGTTCCTAGTGCTCTAAATGATTAACAGGTATCATCATCTCACTAGTAAGATCAAGATAGGGAGGAGTATTTTAAGATCATGTTGTCAATAATCTACTTCATCTGTCTGAAGCAAAGAGTTGACTTTGACTATGGTCAGTTTTCAGAAGATTTCTCAACAAGTGATGTTGCCAGAGAGGTAAATAACAGAAATGTAACTTTATGTTACATTTATGTAACATACAGTCATGTAACTTTAGCATTTCCAACTCATTCCATCATCATTTCTTCTTCAGTCCAACACTCTCCCAACTGAACTGTTTGGGCACATTCCATCATCAGTTTTTCCTAAACCTTACCTCTTCCCAAACTTACTACTCTCCTCAATTATTTTTTATTTTATTTTAGGATTTTATTGGGGGGATTCATGGTTTACAGTACAATTGTTGACACATGAATACAATTTCTCATCTACCCATAAAAGAACACTCTCACCCCAAAGTAGGTCCTTTTCCACCATCATATACCAGGGCCAAACAACCCCCCACACACACACACACACACACACACATCCCACTTTCCTCTCTCCCCTCCCTCCCTAGAATCTTTTGCTTTGGTGCAATATAACAAACAAATCTAGACAATGTCTTATTTTGTGTATTCCTCTCTGTCCTTTTTTTATCCTTCTTTCTCCTATTTCCCTTCCAATTCTCTCTTCCATTTTTGCCTTTTTCTTTTTTTTTTTCTTCACAATTTTATGTCTTGGGCAGAACCAGCAGTTTTCTGTATTGCTGCTAAACCAATGGGCTTAAATGCAAAATAAACTCAGCATACCTGAGAGCTGATTTCTAACTCTAGTTCTCCTCACTAGCTATGTCACCTAGAGTGAGCTCACTCCACCTAACAGTCAAGTAAGCATGGAAATCAATGTAATCTATACATTCTCCAGCAGCTAGTGTAGCAAAAAAAAAAAAAAAAAAAAACTTTGAAATTTTTCTTACAACACATTCTCAATATTAAAAATTCACTAAATATCCATCCTATTTCTGATCATTTAAAAGCTGCCATGCCCTCATCTTTCCAAATAACATAGCAGCCTTTTATTTTTCTTTTACACAAGCACACAGGGAAAGAAAACTCTTCCAATGTATTCTGCCAAATCATAAGCAGTGTAGCACCATATTCTCCTCATAGAGGATTCTCAGTAATAATGGCTGGTTACTCAGTTGTCCAAGGGGTCTTAAATATACAACACTCTCCACAGAAAAATAAAAGCCATTTGGATCAAACAAAGTGAAATTAGAACTTAACACACAGTCCTCCTATCATCCTGGGAAATTGTTTTCATTTAAAGAGAAAAAAAATTTTCTGAGAAATCTGGGAGGGTTGAAGAGGAGAGAGGGAGAGAGAGAGGTAGGGGGAGAAGAAGGGAGAGAGAGAGAGAGAGAAAGAAGAGGGGAGGGGAGGGGAGGGGAGGGGAGGGGAGGGGGAGGGGAGGGGAGAGGAGAGGAGAGGAGAGGAGAGGAGAAGGAGAGGAGAGGAGAGGAGAGGAGAGGAGAGGAGAGGAGAGGAGAGGAGAGGAGAGGAGAGGAGAGGAGAGGAGAGGAGAGGAGAGGAGAGGGGAGAAGAGAGAGGAGAGAAGAGGAGAGAGGAGAGAGAAAGACATAAAACTATAGCCAGGTAGTCTGGGAGCAAATTCTGGATCTGTTTTATATTGACTATGGGACTTTGGGCAAATCTCTTACCTTACAGAGCCCCAGTCTCCTCATCTGAAAAAGGAGAGAAATACTTCACAAGATCATTGTGGATATTAAGTAGGAAAAAAATGTCACTTAGAGCTTAGCTGTTCAGCACATACCAGTGGAACTAGTGGGAAATAAGAATTGTCCTCGAGTCTATGAAAATGCAAATAGACTCCTTGGCTTCCTTGTCCACCAGTGACCTTTTACATTTTTATTACTGTGAATGAAAAGCAGATTATTGTCTCAGTGCATGCACACCTACAAGAGCCTCAGAGAAGAATACTATTATTATTTTTATTTTACAGGTAAAGAAGCTGAGATTGGTGATGTTTAAGAAATTAAGAGGGGGCCAGGTGGTGGCGCACCTGGTTGAGTGCATGTGCTACAATGTGCAAGGACTCAGGTTCAAGCCCCCAGTCCCCACCTGCAGGGGGAAAGCTTCATGAGTGGTGTATCAGGGCTGCAGGTGTCTCTCTGTCCTTCTCCCTCTCTATCTCCCCTTCCTCTCCATTTCTGGCTGTCTATATTAAATAAATAAAGATATTTTTTTAAAAAAAACTAAAAAACAAAAAGAAATTCAGAATGCTTGCCTAGTAAGTAAAAAACTGTGAGCCAATACTAGAGAAATAGTATAGATCTGGACTCACATACATGGGGTTCTAGGTTAAGTTCCTGATATGTACCACAGAAGTGCTCTGACTTATCTCTCTTTCTGTCTCATGTGAATCAATCTCTCTATCACCCCCACGTCTCCTGTGTGCACAAGCACACAGTAAATAAGAGAAATCTTTAAAATAAATGGCAGATTTTGTGGGGTGACCTTGGCACTCCATCTTCCTGGTCACTGGTGGCAGAGACCAAAGTGGCCTCTGGGGATCCAGGGAAAAGAACCTGCAGATGGGGGTGAGTGAGCGGAGACAGACTCGAACCTCTGGAAGTGTGTCGGAGAGCAAACTCATTTTATTGTAGCAAGCAAGGGTATTTATATATATTTATGTTGGGAGGGATGGGTGTAGTAGACCAATCACCTTTAGCTTTAGCAATCATTCCATATATGGTGAGTAAGGGTCTCAGTGATGGGTAGCATAGGGTATGAGGAACAAGGAACAAGAAACAAGAATGTCTGCCAGAAAACTGAAATCAACAGCCATTAGTGGTGAGGAGGAGGAGGAGAGAAGAAGAAAGGGAAGAAGAAGAAAGAGAAAAGTAGGGATTGGGTGGTGGTAGATAGCATAATGGTTATGCAGAGACTCTCATGCTTGAGGCTCCAAAGTCTCAGGTTCAATTCCCCACACCACCATAAACCAGAACTGAGCAATGCTCTGGTAAAAATTGGAGGAGGCCCCACCTGCAGGGGGTTCGCTTCACAAGTGGTGAAGCAGGTCAGCAGGTGTCTATCTTTCTCTACCCCTCTCTGTCTAAGCCCTCCTCTTTCCATTTCTCTCTGTCCTATCCAACAACGACATCAGTAATAACTGCAACAATAAAACAACAAGGGAAACAAAAGGGAATAAATAAATAAATATTAAAAATAAAAAATAAATTTAAAAAAAATTTGGAGGAGGATGAGGAGGAGAAGGAGAAGAAGAAGGAAGAAGGAAGAAGGAAGAAGGAAGAAGAAGAAGAAGAAGAAGAAGAAGAAGAAGAAGAAGAAGAAGAAGAAGAAGAAGAAGTAGAAGAAAAGTGGGAGTAAATCCAGGAGCAGAGGATTTACCATGCAGGTACCTAGCCCCAATGATAATCCTAGTAGCAATAATATATATATATGTATGTATATATTCACATATATATATTTAAATCCTCCTTCCTGAACATGAGGCACTGAACTAGACAATGGAGATACAACCATGAACAAAGACATATTCTTGTTAATCAAACATGCCCAATGGAGATAGATTGATGAGTTGATGTAAGTGATGTTGAGACATTACCAAAAATCTGACTCAGATTCATGAGATGAGCAGAGAGGTGTGAGTATTGAGAAGGGTGTCATTCAGCAAAGATGTCTCCTTTCATTTTTTACCTAACCTAAAACTGTGTTGGGAATTATTTAAGTGGAAGAAGTAGCCAGAAGCTAGTCAGCAGATTGCACTAAATCCTCAGATTCTGCTGAGTGTTGTTCATTCTCCTAAGTGCAATGGAATGCTCTGCTGAGACTTTAAGGGAAAGGTGTATAAGAGGCTTTCACAATGGTCTCTCTGGCAGCAGTGGGATAGTGGACTGTAGGAGAATGGCTAGCTGGCCATTAGAAACATCCAAATGTCTTAGTCAGCAGGGAAAAAAATGACAAGGAGGTTTCCAAGCAGAGAAACCACATGAATAAGAATGCCATTTGCAGAGATAATGAGTGTGCTTAACTGGGTGAGCCACTAGCCAACCTCAGCCATTTGCAGAGAATAGGATTGCAGCTGGGCTGGAAGATAGCTTACCCAGTAAAGTGCACACTTAGCTATGTGTGAGGATCTATCTGGGTTCAGAAGCTGGAACCGCATGGGAGCACCTTGCAGAAGGGAAGCTTCATGGGCTGTTGAATGGTGCCCCTTCTCTCTGTCCCTCAGTCCCACTCCAATTCTTCCTCTCTGTTTCTGTCTCAGGAAAAAAAAAAACACTAAGAATTTGCCAGGAAACGTGGGATCAGGCAGGCACAAACCTCTGGCAAAGTCCCAGAGACAAAAAAAAAAAAATGTAGAAAAGGATCAGTTTGAGGGTAAAAGAAGAGAAGCAGCCCATTGACCCAGTTCTGTGCTAAATGTTGTATGTACATTATTTTGGCTTTACCAAAAATCTGCAGAGATATTTCAAAATCCCACTTTTCATATTAATTAAAAAACCAAGGTTTTCTTATCATCTTAGTTTTTCTAATCATGTGGGTTTGATCTCTCAGGGCAATCTAGCTATCCTCCTCAGAGCTCAAAAGGAGAAGCAAATTACAAATGCCAGACCTTCCACTCTCCACACCCCATAATGATCCTGGGTCCATATTCCCAGAGAATAAAGAATAGAAAAGTTTCCAATGGAGGGGATGGGATGTGGAACTATGGCGGTAGGAACAGTGTGGATATGTACCCGTCTCATCCTATGATCTTGTTATTATTAAATCAACAGAAAGAAAGAAAGAAAGAAAGAAAGAAAGAAAGAAAGAAAGAAAGAAAGAAAGAGAGGATGGAAGGAAGAAAGAAGAAAGGAGGGAGGGAGAGAGGGAGGGAGGGAGGGAAAGGAAGGGAAATGGAAGGGAGGGGAGGGGAGGGGAGGGAAGGGAAGGGAAGGGAAGGGAAGGGAAGGGAAGGGAAGGGAAGGGAAGGGAAGGGAAGGGAAGTTATAGGGGCCAGGTGGTAGTGTACCATGTTAAGTACACTTAGTTCAAAGCACAGGGTCTAGCTCAAGGATCTCCGTTTGAGCCCCCAGATCCCCACCAGCAGAAGGATCACTTTGCAAGCAGTGAAGCAGATCTGCAGGTGTTTATCTTTCTCTTCCCCTCTCTGTCTTCCTCCTCTCTCAATGTCTCTCTGTTCTATCCAACAACAACAAAACAAAAATGGAAAAACTGGCCATCAGGAGCAGTGGATTCACAGTGCAGGTACCAAGCCCCAGCAATAACTCTGGAGGGAAAAAAAAACGGAAAAAAAAAAGAATGAAAAGATTATTTTTCCCTAGAAACTATAACCCAAGGTCACAGGACTCAGAAATAGATTTGTAAAATTGCCAGAGATTCTGAGTAAGCTACTATCGGACCTTGGGCAGAGCAGCTTACTAACAAGTAGCTGCTGACTAAGTAGCTTACTACAAAAATCTAAACTGTGTAAGTCATATAAGATTCCTTCTGAATGATGCCTTCTGAATACCTCAGCCCAATTCCTTTACAAATATAATTCCAAACTCCATGACTCTCTGATAAATCTCAGGGTTTAAGAAGCTCCATGGTCAAGGCAATGTCATGAATCTTACCTCTTTGGTCACCATATGTTCTTTCATCTTTTGCTGTCTTTATCTATACCCAGGTCTTCTTCCCTCATTCTTTTCTCTGCTTAGCTAGCCTCCAGAGAAGGGAGTTAGAATGAAAGAGTTATTCCTCCTTCACTAAGCTACCACTGCTTACAAAGCTGCTCAGACAAGTACAACAGACCTAAAGCAATGTAAATATCTGCCCAAACAAATGCTACATAGACCTTGCAGGTTATACCAAAGTTGCCTCTTTTTTTTTTTTGCTTAATTAACAAAATACTCCCCCAACTCACTGATTAAAGAATATCATTGCTTACCTGATCACACCCCATAAGATCACATGTGCTAGCTGAATAGCAGTGAGCAATTCCTACCTTTGAGGTAGACCCATGCACTATGAGATCGCATTGAAAAAGCCTGGTTCTTCTCCTTAGGTGCTGGAGCAGGGACAGACCAGGACTTTCAGTCTGAAAACTTGGGCAGTGAGGACAGGGTTGATGCCAAGATTAAAGCAATCTAGGGCTCATTTTTCACCAGCCTCCAAGGGGGCGGGTACCACATGCACAGAAGAGTTTTGGATTCCTGCCTTTCCTGCTCATCAGAGTCCTGGCAAGAGGCAGTGTCTTAAGTGCATCTCGCTTCACTGCAGTGGGGAAGGTGCTGATCAGAATGAGCTCAGCTCCCCAAAAGAAACTGTGTCTCTTGTCTCTCGAACATTACCAGTCTTACCACACTGGCCTTTTAAATGGTAGGGAATATCGACCTCATAGATGGTTTTTACTGACAAGTACCACCTGCTTCCTATAAAGGAAATCAGAAAGAATATACTCCAATTTTTTTAAAACAAAATTATTTATTTGTTGGGTAGAGACACAGAGAAATTCAGAGGGAAGGAGGAGGTAGAGAGGGAGACACAATGACAGAAACATGCAGCACTGCTTCACAACTTACGACACTTCTTCCCCAATGCAGGTGGAGACGGGGGACTTAAAGTCCAATGTGTGCACTTTACTGGGTATGCCATCACCCAGCCCCTTCCTCGATTTTTTTTAATCAGGGCAATTACTCTACTGACAGGCTGCAGTGTTTTACTTTCTTTTTAAAACCCATCTCTAGGGCCAGGCACTGGTGCACCTGGTTCAGCGTGCACATTACAATGTACAAGGACCCAAGATCAAGCCCCTGTCCCCACCTGCAGGAGGAAAGCTTCACAAGTGGTGAAGCAGGACTACAGATCTCTGTCTCTTTCCCTCTCTATCTCCCTCAAACCTCTCAATTTCTCTCTATCTCTATCCAATAATAAATAAGTAAAAAGATGTATTTAAAAAAAAACATCTCTTCTATCAACTCCAATGTAGTAATTCTCTTAAGAATGTTGGATATGCTTTCTTGATCCTGTACTAATACCACATAAGTTGGCACTCAAGTCTCCCAGAATTCCTCTTTTCTAGCAGTCTGTTTACAGGCCAATACCTACCGCAGAGATGAACCACTTGTGGGCAGCTGTCAATGCTGAGGTGGCAGATACACTCCCCAGACTGTCGCAGGGATTCAATCCCTACTCTCTCTTTGAAATAGCATCCCTGGGACATTAATGTCCCCTATATCATTCCTGTGGCAACTGACACTTCTACTTCATACATCCAAGACTGGGAATTGACCTGTATCCCAGGACATGTGCCCTAAAGTCACCTCCACCCATTAGCACCTGCTTGAATCACATCAGCTGATGAAGACTGGGCAAGGAGAGAGTCTGCAGCTGATCTGTCCAGTTGATCAGGTCCAGAGGACCTTGACTTCGTGCCAACCAGACCCTGAGCTCACATTCATTTATTATATATTCTCTTTGATGTTCTCAGAAACTTAGATCATTTACTGCCATCACAAGGTCACCTTAGGCTGAATACTTTCCTGAGTTAATCACTATGAACTTGGAGGATAATGCCCACATGTACCCTAAGAGAGGGACTTCTGTACCCTGTACCTTTCAACTTCTGTTACCACTGAGATGATAGAACTAAGAATGACTAAGATACCACCATAGATATGGAACTAAAACTGGAGAAAATGAATAAAACTTGAAGGTTGACCTGGAATGGTAATATCTGATCTGTCACAATTTCATCTCTAAATAGGCAGATGGAAAAGATGTCAGGTGGGCAAAGATGGTGATGGTGCTCTAGGTTAAGCTCACACAGTGTGAAACCAGTGCAAAGATGCCTGTTTGAGACCCTGGCTCCCCACCTGCAGGGTGGTCACTTTACAAGCAGTGAAGCAGGTCTGCAGATGTCTATCTTTCTCTTCCCCTCAGTTTTCCCCTCAAAAAAAAATGAGATTTCACTCTAATTTTTAGTTCTAGCAGTAAGTTTCCAGATGAGAAACAGCAGGATTTTCACATTTCATGAATAAATCTAGGTAAAAAGTATCATCTTTGATTACCTTCTCTTTGATTATCTTCTCACACAAGAGAAGGTTATCTTCTCTTCTACTGTAGAATGGTTGATCCTAACAGTTTTAACAATCATTGTAACAATTTATTTCTGTCATTTCTGGAGACTGTGCTTGGAAGGAATGACCACTCTACTTGCTGTCCTCCATTTTCAGGCATGGTTTACCACAAAGAAGTTCCAGGAAAAAAAAAAAAAACTATACAGAAGTTTACCCTCCTCCAGTTCCCCTACAAGAAGAAGCATTTCAACCCCAGGAGGAGATCCTCCCTCTGAGGCCTCATTTGGGGAGTTATTTTTGCCATTTCTGATAATTGCTACATATTCTGAAGCCATATGAAGAAAGGTTTAGGGAAAAGGAGAGTAGATTATGTCAGCCCACGTCATCTAAGAAATAAGAAGAATCAGACTGGGATTAAATTTTAATTAAAAAATAATTAAAAGAGTGATTTCTAAATTGCAAAGACATAAGTGTCAGTATGATTAAAATTTAAAAATATCCCTTTCCCTTTCAAGATTTATGCTTAACCCAAGGGCCTGATCTAGAATAGGAGAACTTTTCTCCTTTCAATGACAAATGAATAGTAAAGGGTCCCTGTCAGAAAAAAAAAAAAGCAATTTCTTCATAGTTTTGATTACTGAAGATTTTATCTGTGAGTAAAAACAACTGTATTCTGCAATTTAAAATGTATTTATTGGAATTTGTCAGTTCCAATGATGACATGGTTAAGACTTAGGAAAAGGACATTGACTATCTCAAACTATTAAAATAATTTATAGTTAATTAAAAATATTAAAAGAATATGCATATATATATATTCCACAAATGTCAAGAAAGTAAGTAGGAAAAAATATAAATTATATTTTAGACATCACACAAACATACCAATACTAATCAATATTAATAAATACAACATCCAAATTCTACTTAATTTTTCTCTGTTAAGATTCAAATGAAAGCCAACATAGAATTTTTCTTAAAATGTTTTCCAAAAGATTAGCCTAACCTGGAAAAAATCTACCATCTTATTATGAATAAACTTCTTATAAAGAAATACCATAATTATTGACTTAATTTTTCCTCCTAATAAAAGGTTATCTAACCTATAAATTAATACGTTATCTAATACTGTAAGTGAATGTTGCATATTAAGTAAAGATTTTATTTACCTAGAAAATGTAAGTTGTCAAGAGAATATGACACTAAAAGTGATCAAAACACCTTTGCTGTGGCTGGATATGAAAGACTAATTGTGATCCAACAAGAAGGCTATTCCAAGAAAAAATAAAAGTAGCAGTAATTACTCTGGCTAAAGCAGGAAATGAGGAATAGTATTTCAAACAACCACTTACTTTGTTCCTGTCTCCCCCCCCCCCCCCCCCTGTTAATGATGTAGGAGCAATTGCTCAGCTAATGAAGGGACTCGGTAAATAAACTTAGCATTACTTTAAACTGATTAGTCTGAAAGTAGAATTTCTCCATCCCAGAAATTGCTCATCAGTAATGAGATAGACCTTTTGTTCACATCAGACCACACCAATGTAAACGTTAATTGTTCAGAACATGTTATGGAAGTGGAATGCAGGTGCAGATTAAACTGTTTTCAACACTGGTAAATATTCAGTCTTACTCACACAAAAAGAAAAAAAATGTTGCCAAAATTCATTTTCCTTCTTCACCATTCTTAGATAAGAAATAGAAAGTATACTTGTAGTATAAGAAATAAATGTAAGTTTCTGCAGTCAGTATTTTCTCTCGTGTGCTCAAGAAGAATTATGAGGGCCAGCAAAAAAAAAAAAAAAAAAACAGAAATGATCACAAACTTTATCAGTTCTAAATTCCCCACAAGCATTCATTCTGTGGAAGGCATTAAGGCTGGAAATGCAGTATTTACATTAACACTAATCAACTCCAGTGGTCTTTACACAGATACTCACAGTTAAACAAATGTAAGAACCACAGTTGCAGCTGCACTCCCTTTGTTGTGATAAGGAAAGTAAAACACAGTAATAAAGCTGCTAGTATCCTGCCTTGAGATTAAGGCGTCGCCGTAATGCAGACATTATATTTTGGCTCCTATAAAGGTTTAAAGGTTAAGGCATCATAAATTATGTATTTCCTCCTGTGCCAGGCTCACAAATGGCACTTTCACTGTTCATTAAAGATAATGTTTCAAAATGCTTTCTTTCTTTTTTCCTTCCTTCCTTCCTTCCTTCCTTTCTTTCTTTTTTAAGTGCTGAAACAGAAGCATTTCCATAATGTTTCTTGCAGCTATGCCAGAAAGCCAAAACACTCTGGAATTAGGAAACTGCTAGAATATGTTTCCAGAAGATGTAGCAACTGTCAGCACACACACTGAAACTGTTCACTCTTTGGACAACAGTACAGTTAAAACATACCCAGTCCATCGTGCTGGTCTCCTCCAGAAAAACAAAAATTTGGTAAACCTTACATCACAAGCAGCAGTTGGAGCCATTCCCTTTTGCCTCTGCCCCAAGTTCCAGAGCTGAATAAGAATCCGTAAAACAGAATTTTTTACACATGTACATCCCCCACTTCTCCACTAACAAGTCAAACTCGATGTGAATAGTTGGGTAAGCTGTGCACTCCTGCACATCTTTTCTCTACTTACCTTCTGCCATTACTTCCAGTTCAAGAACAGTTCTAAGGGCCTCCTGCCCGGCCTCCCCCTTTTACACTGTAATATATATTGCATGTGCAGAAGGCTATGCCCTTTTTCTCAAAGAGCACCACACCCATTCACCCTCTAGTCTTCAGGAACAAACTGCAGAAGTAACTGAATCTGCCTCTTTCCAACCTCAGGACAGCTGGACCCTAACTTCTGCCAGGCCAAGACCATCCTAGCTCCACACTTTGTCGGGATCTGGGAAAGATGCAAGAGACAGAGTATCTGTAGTAAGCACCAAAGGTCCTGATACCCTTCCTAGGAGGACTACACCACCGATGACAACTATTAGGTTAAGTTGTTTCTTCTTCCTCTGTTTCTGCTGCAATGCCCTTTCTCCTCCATCTGCGCACAAGCGCGCACACTGCCAGGTCCCTCAACTTACCAGTTCAGACTTCGCGCGTTGCAGAAATTCTTCCATGTTGTTGAGAAGGGCTGTTAGGCCAGGAGTATCCGGAGGGGCGGGGGGAAGCTGTGATGCCAGTAAAGAGAAGCAGGGGTCACTCCAAGTGGCAACCCGAGAACTGCCCCCTCCTGCCGCTCGGAGGCGGCTAGGACTGTCGCTGCCCTCAGCAGTCTAGTCCCTGGGCTCCCTGCCCCACCCCCGCGCCCTACCGCCAGATCAGAGAGCCCTACTCCGCCCTAATAACGAAAGTGGGTGTGCCACTCTAGAAGCCCCAGGGCGTGCCCCACAAGCTGGTTGGCGCGCGCCTGAGGGGCTGGGGGTTCGGAGCCCCGACCTAGCGGGGCGGGATTGTTGGGGGGTGGCGAGGGGCTCCTCGGCCAATCGCAAGGCCCTGCTGCGGCCGCCTGACGTGGCGCACGGACAGATGCTGCAACCATGGACAGCGCCCAGAACTGCGACCAAGCGCAAGAGGCTGCTGCAGAGAAAAGCTCTGCGGCAGGAACCACTGGTGTCTGTCCTGAGAGGTAGGAGGGTGAGGAAGACTGGAGAGAGAAGCCCCTGGAAAGCCCCCCCCCTCCGTCTCATATACCTTGCCAGCGCCTCCCTGGCTGCCTGGCACATTACAGAGAGCAACAGCGGTCACTTACTGATCTAAGTCTGCTGGCCTCGCCAAGGGATGCTTTCAGTTATCTTGAGTGGGCAGGGAGCAGACAGGGTAGGACTAAACGCACTGCGACCTTGATCGAAAATAATCAGAACAGCAGGCTGGAAGGTTATGCTAGGCTGCTTCTTTCTTCTTTATCTTCAAATCACATTCTGCAAAGGGCACCCATTGTCGTCGCCCCTCCCCAAATGCTTGTTGTCTGGCCTGTATTCTTTTTTTTTTTTTTTTTACTTTTTAAATTCAATTATTTATTAATAGAGACAGAGAGAAATTGAGAGGGGAGGTGGAGATAGAGAGGGAGAGAGACAGAGAGACACCTGCAACCTTGCTTCACCACTGATTAAGCTTTCCCCCTATAGGTAAGGACCAGGGGCTTGAACCTGAGTCCTTGCCCACTGTAGTGTGTGTGCTTAACCATGTACACGACCTCCTGACCCCTCTGGCCTGTAATCTCTGCAATAGCTGGGACAGTAGAATTTTCCCATATTCTTGCAAGATCCTCTGATAATTCCTGTGTGTGCATTAAAGTTTACGAAGTCCTGCAATAAGCACTTGGATGTATAACTATGAACCATACTTAAAATCATGGAGTTTTAGTGTGTGTTCTCTCTAACCTAATCAAATCCATCTTCATGCTTTCTCTCACATCTGGACCTTTGCACAACAGTCATAGCACCCTCTGACTATTCTGCCTAGGACCCACTGCCTGGCTGATTGACTCAAGCTTCAGTTATCAACTTAGAGCACTGTTGACACATTAAGATCATACTGTATAAAACTTACCTGGCATGGGAAGATGCCATGATCACAAAGGATATTTTCCCAGAGGAAGGTTTATCAATTGCACTCTGGATGTGCTGACACTTTCAGTTTCCCCAAATGTAAGAAATTTCATGGCATAATTTGTGGTAGTGGGGGACTGTGTTCATGCTTTCCTCTGTTTAAAAAAAATTATACTCTAATCACCAAGGGCTTCTTGTACTGGAGCCACAGCACTAACCTGGTGGAAAAGTCTTGCAGTTGAGCCTAAGGTGCTACCCAGCTGTGATTCGTTAGTTCCCAGTGGTTTTCACACTTTAACATGTATCTGACCCATAGTTCCTCATCCCAGGAATTTAGGATTTATAGGTCTTGTTTTGTGGATTCAGTAATTTCCATATTAGCTCACAGCCTGCTGATATAACTTAGAAGTTAGTTACCTTCCTCTAAGCAACCTCTTCAGACTCACACTCCATCAGGTGTGAATTCCATGAAAACAGAGATCTTGCCTCTCTTATTAATTTATGTATGTCACTAATATACTCATTAATGTTCATGTCATACACAGATTCTCAATAAAAATGTGTATGTGAAAGACTCTTTGTTCCCTCTTCTGTGTATTATATAATATTTTAAATTCTCTGTGTATAGTATATCATATTTTTTAATTCAGATGGATCCAATGAAATCAGCAGAGTCAACAGATATGAATAAAGGAGATTAATATAAATAGTAAGCTCTAGTTTGCATTCAAGTGATGAGTTGTATGGAAGCTGCAGATTCTGTTTCTTTGCTGACTTAAGTAATTTAAAATCACTCAGGTAAAACAAGTGTTTTGTCACCTGTTAGATCTATGAAGTTGGTCACAACTGATGTAGTATACTGAGAAAAATCATGAAGAATCTCTTATCTCTAACTCCACCTGTAAAACAAGTAAAAATTACATAACACTGCTTTTTAAGTTTTAAGTATGGACAATAGGCATTGTACAATCTTGAGGGGTGTTTGTTGTTCTGGTTTGGGTGATTACAGAGGCCACACTGTATTGAGATGACTTTTTCAGATATATAGAGAGAGATACAAAGAGGCAGGGAGGAAGGGAGGGAGGGGGTAAGGAGAGAAAGAGAAGAGAGAGACACCACAGCACCAAGGCTTTCTCCAATGCAATGGAAGCTAGGCTCAAACTTAGGTCATGCACATGGCAAAGGAATGCACTATCCAAATAAGATATTTGGCTGGCCTTAATCTTGAGAGTTAAAAAAAAAACTGATGTACTCAAATATTAACCTCTATTTCCCTGAATTCTTCTTTCACTAACAATGTTCCTGCAAACGTTTGCCCAAATTTACCTCTTTCAGGAAAATTTTGTGAACTGACAACCTATATTAGTTTCCTGAGGCCATGCAATAAATTGCCACAAACTTCATGATTTAACCTAAAATGAATTACGTTATAGTTATATAGGTCAAAAGTTAGTGGTACCTTCATCCATTGTCAAAACCAACAACATTGTACCTGACTGTTCTATAGTCACATCTCCCTCTCAGTCTTTACTTCTTATACATTTTTTTTTAAATCAGAGAACTGATCAGATCTGGTTTATTATTGTGGTACTAGAAACTGAATCTGAGAACTCAGAGTCTCAGACATGAAAATTGTTTATGAAACCTGAGAGTTATGGTGTGTCACAACCCCTTCTACTAATTTTTAAGGATTTTTATGATTATACTGGATCTATTTGGATAGTCCATGAAAATCTCCTGTTTATTAGAATATTTAATTTCTCTTTGTCAAGTAACCTGACATAGTTACAGATTCTGGGACTTGTCATGTGAACATCATTGAGAGGTCACTATACTTTATACCATACAACCCATAATACAAGTTATTTGGTGGCTATCAATTTGTTGTCCTTGGTTTCTGATTACTTTAAAGTAGCCAAAAGTCTAGTGCCTCTAACTTTCAAATTATTAATCCTTAACCCTGGTAGCATATAGAAATCCACTGGGATATTTAAAAGCTATTGATAACCCATTGTCATTTCCCAGAAAACTACATTTTCAACAGGAACTCAATCAGCACTAAAAACCAAAAAATTGGGTTATTCTTAGTATAGTCAGAGTTTGGGACCATGCTGAATTTAAGTAAATATGCATCCCCCACTCACCCAGGCACAAAATGTAAAGTATGTTTTCACATAAATTTATTTCACCACCTGTGAACAAATAGTTCCCAAGTAATCCAAAGTCTTCAATATTCCAAAAGAACTCTTCCGAGAGCCAGGTGGTGGCACACATGCTTAAGTGCACATATCACCATGCATAAGGCCAAGGACTGCTGCCTGTCTTGGCTCTGGCTATTGTCAGAGAAGCTGAATTGGGACTGGGGCTTTGGAACTTTGGGGTGTGGCAGTTTCTTTGAATAACCACTGTGCTCTCTCTCTCCCACCCCATGTTATCTCTAGGTTAGGAATGGGTAATTAAGCCAAAAAAATCTACTTATAGTTAACCCACAGGCTCCCATAGCCTACAGGGAAGATAAAGAAAAAAAGAGGGTTTAACAGCCACCGTGCTTCACCTCAAGGATTGAGACAACATTGAAACAACTATTAATTTCCATAACTGTTAACTCTTTAAAAGTACCTTACTTAGACACAAGTCAATCCAGGCAAATGTGATTAGTGGATTGAACAGTACTGAGAGAGGGACCTCATAACACACCACATACAATGATTAAACCAAGAAGAAACATTGGAGAAAAAAACAAGGACAAAAGCCCAGATAACCACCACCACCACCCCCAAAGGTAGAAGCACATAAGAATGAGGACAAGATCTAAACAGTAGTTGAGGTATTTGTCACAGGAGTGAAGAAAGAGTTTGAAAGTAATATCAGAAATGGGAAAACAGCAAATGAGACTTAAAGAAAACTATCTCAAGGTAATTAGAGAGCTGAAAGCTGAAATAGCTGAGCTAAGAACACAACTAGCTGAACAAGCTAATACAATATCAGAACAGGGTAACAAAATAGCTGAGCTACAGAAAACAACATAGAACAGAGAGAATAGAATAAGTGATGCAGAAAACAGAATTAGCAAGATTGAGGACAAATTAGAGAAAACTAAGAAAGAAGAGATCTCAAAAAAAATAAGAGTAACTGAAAACAACAACAGAGACATATGGGACAACTTCAAAAAAAGTAATATACACATTATTGGCTTGCCAGAGGAAGAAAGAGAAGGAGGGGAAGAAAACATTCTATAGGACATAAAAGCTGAGAACTTCCCTATTCTAGACAAGATAAAAGACATAAAGGTTCAAAAGGCTCAGAGAGTCCATACAGAATTAGCCCAAAACTGAAGACACCAAGACACATCATACTTAGAGTGAAAATAAATAAAGATAAAGAAAGGATCATGAAGGCATCAAGAGAAAAAAATGAAAAGTCAGCTACAGAGGAAAACCCATAAGATTAGTAGCAGATTTCTCCTTGGTTTTTTTGTTTGTTTGTTTTTGTTGTTGTAATCATTATTGTTCTTGTGATTGATGTCATCGTTGTTAGGACAGAAAGAAATGGAGAGAGGAGGGGACGACAGAGAGGGGAGAGAAAGATAAGACACCTGCAGACCTGCTCCACCACCTGTGAAGCAACCCCCCCCCCCCGCAGGTGGTTCTTTGTGCTTTGTGCCACATGTGCTTAA
Organism: Erinaceus europaeus; assembly: GCF_950295315.1. NCBI lineage: Eukaryota > Metazoa > Chordata > Mammalia > Eulipotyphla > Erinaceidae > Erinaceus > Erinaceus europaeus. The sequence continues at coordinate 39,044,565 of NC_080171.1, read as the reverse complement.
CTCGCTGTGCTACCACTGGACTCTCTTAGCAGATTTCTCAACACAAACACTAAAGGCCAGAAGAGAATGGCAAGATAAATATCAAGCACCAATGAGAAAGACTTTAAACCAAGACTACTGTAGACTGTCATTCAGATTAGATGGAGACATAAAAGTCTTTCTCAAACAACAGTTGAAGGAATCAACTGAGCTTGCCCTGCAGGAAGTTCTAAAAAGTCTCTTGTAAATAATCACATCATCATAAACATGCCATATATTAGAACACTCTAAAATTTTAGAATAATGGCATTTAAATATCTTAAATCTATAACATCAATAAGTGTCAATGGCCTGAATTCACCTATTAAAAGGCACAGAGTAGGAATATGGATCAAAAAACACAATCCAACCATACATTGGCTGTAGGAATCCCAGCTAATTCAACAAGACAAAGATAGACTCAAAGTGAAAAGATGGAAGACCACCATACAAGCCAATGGACCACAAAAAAGGGCAGGGACAGCTATTCTCAATCTGACACTATAGACCGACCTTAAAATAAATAAAATTTTAAAAGATAGGTATGGACATTACTTAATACTCAGAGGATCAGTCAATCAAGAGGACTTAACAATTATTAACATCTATATACTCAAGGAGAGGCCATCTAAATACATCAAACCTCTACTGAAAGAGTTATAGCAATATATTAACAGCAACACAGTAGTAGTGGAGGATTTCAACACCCCTTAATGTTAGACCAGAAAGTATCAAATACTTAGAAGAAGAAAATATTAGCAGAACTCTTTTTTTTGCCAAATTTTCTCATCATTTATTTCTTTTTTTCTCTCTCTCCTTATTTATTTTTATATTACAGAATTATGTGTTGACAGTGATTTGAATCCACACCATTCCTACCACCAGAGTTCTGAATCTTCACTCTCCCACTGCAATCCACCACAGTTCCCTTAAGGTTGTAGTCAAGGGCCAACCATCTTCTCTATAACTATCTGTCCACATTTATACATAGCTGCCCCTTCTTTTTCTGATTAAATTCTCTCTTCCCCTCTAAGCCACTCATGACATCATAACTACCTCCATATGTCCCTCTCTTTTTCCTCCTCTCTCTCTGGGTGCTGATGGAACTGGATTTCACAGCCCTCTTATCTTTATCCTATCACTTCTCCTCCACTGGGAGTATGGATCAAGGTTGTTTATGGGGAGCAGAAGCAGAACTCTTTTCCATATAAATTTTAAAGGCATCTTCAACGAAACAAATCCAATTACAAAAAAAAAAAGTTGAACAATAATCACAAAGCAGAACTTGGACTGGGTATGGTGTATTGCACCAAAGTAAAGGACCCTGGGGTGGGGGCAAGGGTTCAGGTCCTGGAACATGATGGCAGAGGAGGACCTAGAATGGGGTTGAAAAACTGAGAAATGTGAACAGGGATAGATGGCATAATGGTTATGCAAAGAGACTCTTATTCCTGAGGCCCCAAAATATCAGGTTCATGGTGAGTTCACCTTCTTTACCCCATCTTGGATGGTGCTCTAAGATATCATGTTAAGTGAGATAAGTCAGAAACAAAAGGATGAATATGGGATGATCTCATTCATAGAAGAAAAACAAGATCATAAGGGAAAACTCTAAACAGAACTTGGACTGGATCTTGTGTATTGCACCAAAGTAGAAGACTCTGGGGGGGAGGGGTGATCAGGTCCTGGAACATGATGGCATAGGACCTAGTGGGGGTTGTATTGTTATGTGGGAATGTTATGCATGTACAAACTATTGTATTTTGCTGTAAACTGTAAACCATTAATCCCCCAATAAATATATTAAGAACAAAAAAAAAAAAAAAAAGAAAGAGACAACACCAAAACTTCTTTCAATACAGTGAAGGCTGGGCTTGAACATGGGTCACTTACATAGGAAAGCAGCACACTATCCAGGTGAACTATTTCACCAGCTCATTTGAGTAATTTTTTAATATAATAGCTTAAAAACCTGACCACTATATAACATAAGGTAAGTGATGCTTTCTGCATTCTAGCATCTCCATCTATAAAATAGCAATAATCTTTCCCTTTAGAATTCTTGTGACAGTGAAATGCAACAAGAAAAGAAATTTTGGTTCAGCTGTAGATTACCTAGCAGTCACTAAAAACAGACAAATGTTGGGATTCAGATGGTGGTGCACCTGAAAGAGCACACATACTACCATGAGAAAGGATTGGGGTTCAAGCACCTGGTCTCCACCTGTTGGCATGAAACTTCACAAGTAGTGTAGTAGTGCTGAGGGTGTATCTTATCTATCTACCTATCTATCTATCTATCTGTCTCTTTAACCCTCTATTAAAAAAAAGTGAAATGACTAAATCAGTTAAAAAAGTAAAGAACTCTAAAAAATAGAAAATTCTGTATTATGGATACATATTACAGGTTATTATAGATATCACAGAATAGGTTCTATTACAATTTGTGTCTATCCTACACCAAACAACATATTCTAAAGGTTTTACTCCTTCGGCAACAACCTGTGCTGGCAATAGCCTAGGTCCCTATTTTTCAAAGACAGGTATTGCAGATGTGCCAGCTAGGACTTTTCTCTGCTATCATGCACCTTCCTTTACTACTCATTACTCAGCAGCTCCTGACAGCTTTCAACCTGATGCTGTTGACTGGCTACGGAAGAAGGGCAAACGCTAGAAGAAGAAGACTCATGTAATGTAAGGTCCATGCAGCAAGGTCTGTGTCTTTTAAATGCCCAAATTACCATTTTCTGCCCCTATGTGACCCTGGATCTTTCTTGTGCCGGCTCTCCTATGACCACTACAGCTCTGAGTTCACCTCCAGGAGCTCACTGCAGTCAACATCACTAAGTCTTTCCTTTAACAGCCAACTCTTCACCCCAGCCTGATAGCAGAAAACCACAATGTGAGACCAGGCTGAATGTTTTTGGGCATGTTCACTGGCCTCTCTGATCACTAATTGCCTCATCTGTGAAATGGGGAAATAACACCTGCCCTAATTACTTTACAGAACAATCACCAAAAAATCAAGATGCTAAAGAAAAAAATTAAGATGCTAATAATCTCTTTATACTTCATAAAACAGTAACAGTGAAAGAGAGAATAATGCTGTATCTTTCTGCTTGGAAAAAAAAACACCCTGACAAATGCATTCTTTTCAAAAGGAAATGTAGCTGGCACGGCAGCTGCCAAGTCACCCCTTAGGCAGGTTCCCATACTATCTTCCTGAAAGAGCCAACCACACTTTCAGTTTAAGTACTTTCCTTGGTACAGATGATGTGTTACATTTGTTGCTTTCAAACTGTTTCATATGATAAAAGGTACTCTAGAAATTCTGTCTTTCACTTGAGCTAGATGTAAAAGTACCTCATTCTCAGGCTGGGGTGATAGCACAATGATTATGAAAGTGAATTTCATGCCTGAAGCTCTGAGCTCCCAGGTTCAATCCCTAGTTCTACCATAAACCATAGCTGAGTAGTGCCCTCATAAAGGAAATTAATAATAATAAAATAGAATTAAATCTTTAAGAAAAAAAGTATTTCATTTACTAACAAAGTCCCAAAACCTAGATATAGACCAGGTCCCCTGAGATACAGCATATGCTCACACATATCCATAAACTAGGGCAAAATATATACCTGAAAGCAGAAGTACACAATAGTCTGCAGTGAGTACCCCCCAACACTTTATCTGCACTATTCAGGCCTTTAGGTCCATAATTGTTCAACAATTTGTTTGGCTTTGTATGTTAACTCTTTTTTCAGCCACCAGGCTCCAGATACCAGCGTGATGCCAACCAGACTTCCCTGGACAGACAACCCCACCAATGTGTCTTGGAGCTCTGCTTCCCCAGAGCCCCACCCTACTAGGGAAAGAGAGAGACAGACTGGGTGTATGGATCAATCAGTCAATGCCCATGTTCAGCAGGAAAGCAATTACAGAAGCCAGACCTTCCACCTTCTACATCCCACAATGACCTTGGGTCCATACTCCCAGAGGGATAAAGAATGGGAAAGCTATCAGGGGAGGGGATGGGATACAAAGATCTGGTGGTGGGAATTCTGCGGAGCTGTACCCCTCCTATCCTACAGTTTTATTAATGTCTCCTTTTTTAAATAAGTAAATAAATTTTTTAAAAAGTATTTCACCCCTATCAGGGACATAATTCTGAAGGAGAATTAATATACATTAACTAATTAAATAATTATGTGTTTAGCCTGTAATCAATTACTAAATTCTAACTTTTCACCCTGTACATGAGCAAATCTTACCTATTCACACAAAAAAATTAAAATTCACTTTTTAATTACCTTAGCAAGAAAATTCAAATTTCTTAAGGCAGATTTATGAAACTTTTTAAAAAGGAATCCATATAGCCATAATCCTCTCTCAGATGTTAAGAAAGAAAAGTTGTGGTACTGGAGAGAGAGCATAGTGATTATGCAAGTGATTTTCATACCTGAGCCTCTGAGCTCCTAGGTTAAACCTCTAGCACTACTGTAAACTAAAGCAGAACAGAGGTTTCATTTTAAAAAAAGAAGAAAAACATTTGTTAACTCTCTTTTCAGCCACCACGTTCCAGATGCTAGCAGGATGCCAACCAGACTTCCCTGGACAGACAACCCCACCAATGTGTCCTGGAGCTCTGCTTCCCCAGAGCCTCACCCTACTAGGAAAAGAGAGAGACAGGCTGGGAGTATAAATCGACCTGTCAACACCCATATTCAGCGGGAAGCAATTACAGAAGCCAGACCTTCCACCTTCTTCATCCTACAATGACCTTGGGTCCATACTCCCAGAAGGTTAAATAGGAAAGCTAGGAGGGGAGGAGATGGGATACAGAGATCTGGTGGTAAGAACTGTGTGTAGTTGTACCCTTCTTATCCTATGGTTCTGTCAATGTTTTCTTCTTATAAATAAAAAACAAAAAAAAAAAGAAGAAGAAGAGGCATTGCTGGAATTGTCAGTAACTGCAGTAGCAAATGGCAAGATCCAGCTCACTTGGGAGAATGTACTAAGAGTCAAATGTTTGGACTCTGAACAGGGTACATATCATTTGCGTCATTTCTGGGAAACACTGACATTCTGTAGAACAATGAATTTAATTTGAAAGGACAGCAGAGGAGAAGAGAAGTACTCTGGCTCTGTGAGTCATCAGCATAAAATAATGAGGCAATCACTGAGTTTTCAGATCTGTGTCCTGATTAAAGTTGAAGGGTGATGGTCTTTATCACTCTGCTTAGTCTCACACTACAAAATTCTGAGGCAGTTGATTGAAGTTTTATATACTCTCCTCCCATAGATTCCAGTTCCAATTCAAAAACAATACTGCATGTCCCAATTTCCATTGAGAAAATTATTTGCCCTGGAGAGTAAAACATTAGTAATTTCCAAGTTCTGAGAGTTTACCTACATGAACTTTCATTTGCAACAACACTACAAGGTTCAGAATAACTCATACTACAACTGACTCCTAACTCCGTTTAGACACAACAAAAGGAGAAACAAAATTGCTACTGACATGCCCAAAGATGGAATTAAAGATTCCAAACCCTTCTCATTAAAAGATCAATACTTACTGGACACTTATATAAAACATCATTTTAAGCTTAAATTTAATATCATCTGGATCCCACAACAAATGTATAAAGCAGGTACTGTTATTGTCAGTATTTTAAAAATGGACAAACAGATGCAATGATGCAATCACCCAACTAGCACGTAATCAAACAGGATTCAAATTCTGGTAAAGATGTCCAGTTCTCAGGGGTTACTCTTCTGCCATGATTGGCAGTAAGCTGGTCACATCTTCACCCACCAAATACTACTTGGCCACATAAATATCATGCTTACTATTTGCAGATGCACCGGGAATTCACAATGAAGAAGTTTATATCCCCAAAGTGTGGGCATTGTAAGTTATTTTAAAATCCTATCATTGAGGTAGCCTTTGCCATGTGCATGACCCAGGTTCAAGCACAGTCTCCACCACATCAAAGGAAGCTCCAGTGCTGTGGCGTCTCTCTCTCTTTCTCTCTCTCAATCTCTCTCTCTCAATCTCTCTCTCCTTCTCTCTCTCTCTCTCTCTCTCAATCTCTCTCTCTCTCCCTTCTTCTCTGTCTTAATAAAAAAAAAAGTTCCTGCCAGTACTTTGACTCAACTAAACAGCTGTCCCTTTGCTACCACATACTCCTTCACTTCAAACCCACAGCTCCCCAACAGTAAAGCGGAAAACACCATGTGCTAGTGGTTAAAGGCTTGAATTGCAGTCATTTGCATGGGGATTTTAGCCACTCTTGATCTTCGTTTCCTTGGAGTGAAAATGAGAGGCTTGAATGGATATTTTCAATATCTTAAAATCCTATGACTACAGAACCAGCAAAATAGCTCACCTGGAAGTTGTGCCTGTTATACCATGCATAGAACCCAGGTTCAAGCCCAGACTCCACCGAAGTCTACTGGAGGAAGAACTGGTGCTGCGCTTTCTTTCTCTCTGCTTCTGCCTCCATTAGAAAGTCAGCTGAGCACCAGTGACAACAACAACAAAATTCTATAATTGGACTGAGGAGATAGCATAATGGTCAAAAGGTCTTTCATGCCTGAGGCACCAAAAGCCCTGGGTTCAATCCCCAGTACCCCTAAATGCCAGAGTTGAGCAGTGTTCTATTAAAAATAATAATAACAATAACAAATAAAATCCTATAGTTGCAAAAAAAATTATATGACCAAATACTCATGGGAAAACATGAAAAAAAGAGAAAATTAATTCCTGTTTTCAATAAAAGTCTGGGAAATATTGTATTTTTATATATTTCTCATATGAAATCAGAAACCAAAAGATATTATATTAAAGCAGTAAGGAATTTTCTCTCCGAAAGAATAATGCATTTTAAAGAATATAACTTATATGATAGTATTTGCTTATAGAGATATACACAAACTAGCCTGGAAAGAAAGAAATTAACTGAAATTTGTTAAATGTATCTAGCTCCTTATATTTCAGATACTGATGTCCTTTAAGCAGTTTCCTACTAATCACAGGAAACCTTAAAAAATGACTAAAATTTCAGGTTGAAGAATGCTATTAGGACTATAGAGATAGCTCACCTGGTAGGGTGTATGCCTTGCTATGTCTGAGGTACAGGTTCAAGCCCTTGTACAACATGGCAGGTATTATGCTATGGTACAAGAGGAAATTCCAGTCTTTAATACTACTTTCTCTCCACCCCCCTTCTCTCTCTCTCCATATATATATCAGCCTGGAGTGGTGAAATCTCACAGGCATGAGACACCAAATCTGTAAAATAATTCTTCTATATTGTTTTAAGAATTTTTAACTGATTTAACATACTATAAAATTTGCAGGGTCAGAAAGATAAAGTCAAGTATGGGATGATCCTACTCATAAACTGAAGTTGAGAAAGAAGAACAGAAAGGGAAACTCAAAGCAGGATTTGACTGAATTTGGAGTAGGGCACCAAAGTAAAAACCCTAGGTTGAGTGTGAGGGTGGATGTTTGGCTTCATGGGGTGGGGGTCAGGGGGATGGGGAGGGGGAGGATGGAATGGGACACAGACTTTTGGTGGTGGGAATGGTGTTGATGTATAATCCTATTAATCTGTAGTGATATAAAGCACTAATTAATATGGGAGGGGAAAATTGATTGAATGTCTCAAACTTTTTAATGCACAGACCATGGGCCGAGTCTTTGATAGGTTGACTTTCTTAAAAGCTTAGACCGGGGGGAACATAAGCAACCACTGGCGCAGCTATATACAAATAATGTGCCAAATAATATGATTATAGTAAATAACTATCTATTGCCTTCTTAAACCCTAAGACAGCAAGAACCTCCTGAATAGAGCTTATATTTCCCACAGTCCTGGACATCTAGGGTGGGGCTCACTTTCCTGCATGCTTCTCTCAAGTCATACCAAATGATATTGCATCCGCTGATCCCAACCTAATCAACACAACGAGTACCACCTCAGCATGCTTCTTTTCAGACTGTGTCCAGAGACATCAGTTGTGAAATGTCAAACCTTCAGCCTCATTACTCAGATGAGACCTTTCCTTTCATAGGATTCTCTAATTCCATTTCAGGTGGTTCACTTCCTAATAAAGTCCCAAAACCTAGATATAGACCAGGTCCCATAAGATAGAGCATATGTTCACATGTATCCATAAATTAGGCAAAATACATACCTGAAAAAAAATACACAATAGTCTATAGTGAGTAAGTATAAAGTTCATAATGAAATAGTGTCTACTTAGACTTAGATATCCTCCTCACCTACTTCCTATTTCACTTCCCTCCCTCACTCCAGAGCTAACTTTATCAAAGCAAGGACTGCAAAAGCTGAATAAGGGCAAGAGACTGACATACTTTAATAATGACTAGTCACTATCAAGCCACCCCATCAGCTGGTGCCCTGTTCAGGGAGTCCTGAGATTCCCAAACAGACAAGATGGGCCTAGACCTCAAATAAATCCTTCTCTCCATTGTTCCCGGTCATCTCTATCAGGAACAACAAAATAGACATCTTTGTGGGCTGCCATAGCACTTTGCCTTCAATGTGAATCAACAACGGTAGAGAATGTTCCATCGTCTGAAGGGAGGCTGGACAATATACTCTATGCTACACCTGAGGAAGATGGGTCCTGATATTGGGGCAACTTGGAATGTTCCTACTCATGACCACAGAATGTGAGCTCAGATCTACAGAGATGCAGAGGTCACAGAGGCTCCTAAGCTGAATAAGGACCCCAAATCACATCAAATCGATGGGGTTTACAATATTTATACACCTTTCCCATATTTGGGAGCTACTCTTTTCTCTGATCCAGCTTGCTAGCCCTTTTTCCAGCCATAACATCATCTCCCCAGACAATAACTTGGATCCACCTGAATATCAGATTTCAGGCTCAGGGGAAAAAAAAAACTAGTATAGCCACAGGCCCTTTGAAATATAACTTAAATATGCTTACTAGCTATCTACAAAATGGAGGGTCCCCCAACTCTTCATCTGCACTATTCCAGCCTTTAGGTTCATGATTAGTCAATAATTTGTTTGGCTTTATATGTTAACTCTCTTTTCAGTCTCCAGATTCCATATGCTAGCATGATGCCAACCAGACTTCCCCGGACAGACAACCCCACCAATGTGCCCTGGAGCTCTGATTCCCCAGAACCCCACCCCACTAGGGAAAGAGAGAGGCAGACTGGGAGTATGGATTGACCTGTCAGTGCCCATGTTCAACAGGGAAGCAATTACAAAAGCCAGACCTTCCACCTTCTGCATCCCACAATGACCTTGGGTCCATACTACCAGAGGGATAAAAAAACAGGAAAGGTAGGAGGAGAGGGGAGGCGATATGGAGTTCTGGTGGTGGCAATTGTGTGGAGTTGTACCACTCTCATCCTATGGTTCTGTCAGTGTTTCCTTTTTATAAATAAAACTTTAAAAAAAGAAAGTAAAAAAATTGCAGGGTATAGTTTCACTATATTTTCATTTAATAAAGATCATTATCTCTTTTCTTAGTCATCATATTTCATTCAGAAAAAGGGTGCTCAATGTATTTCCAGATTTGTTGTTTTGAAATCAGTAAAACAGAAATGCTGTTTGCTTATTTTTTTCAGATAGAGACAGAGAGGCAGAGAGAGAGATCTCACCAGCAAAGCTGCCTTCAGTTTGTTGAAGACCAGGTTCAAACCTAGGTATTGCATATGGCAAAGCTGCATACTATCCAAGTGAGCTGCTTTGTTGATCCATCGAAAATAGGTATTTCAAATTCCAAGAAACCATCGTTTTTAATTAGTGGTTTAATATTGATTTACCAAATTACCAGACAACAAGGATACAATTCCACACTATTCCCACCACCAGAGTTCTATGTCCTCATTCCCTACATTGGAAATTGCAGTGGTTCTCCCAATGTCACAAATATTGTTTGACTATTTTTTCCCCATTTTTTTCTATGGTCCTACTTTTTCTACCTTTCTAGGTACTACTTCTGAATATCTTTCCTTTTTAGCTCTTCTCTCTTAAAGCCCTGATGGAATTGGGTTTCAGAGCGCTCTAGTCATCTTCCCCTAATATTTCTCCCCCTCTGGGAGTGTCGACCAAAAAAATTTTGAGGGTGCAGAAGGTGAGAATTCTGGCTTCTGTAATTGCTTCTCCACTGAACACTGGCATTAGCAGAGTGATCCATACTCCATGCCTGAGAAACTATCATTTTAAATGAGAACAAAAGTAATTTTTGAGGGAGTCGGCGGTAGCATAGGGAGTTAAGCGCATATGGCACAAAGTGCAAGGACCAGTGTAAGGATCCTGGTTCGAGCCCCCAGCTCACCACCTGTAGGGAGGGTCACTTCACAGGCAGTGAAGCAGGTTGGTAGGTGTCTATTTTTCTCTCTCCCTCTCTGTCTTCCCCTCCTCTCTCCATTTCTCTCTGTCCTATCTAACAATGATGACATCAATAACAATAATAACTACAACAACAATCAAAAATAGCAAGGGCAACAAAAGGGAAAATAAATAAATAAATATAAAAATTTTTAAAGTAACTTTTGATCTTTGTATCCCTATCAAAATCTTCATAATACTGGAGCCAGATGGTGGCACACTGGGTAGAACACACACATTACCATGTGCAAGGAACTGGGTTCAACTTCAGGAGAGGAGAACTTCAGGAGTGCTGTCTCTATCAAATACTAATAGTAATGCTAATAATAATAATTATAGAAAGAAGAGAAAAGGAAAGAAAGAGAAAAGGAAAAGGGAAAAAAATTAAGACACCAGAAGCAATGAATTCATCTTGTAGGCACCAAGCCCTAGCCATAATCCCAACCCTGATGGCAATAATAAAATTTAGCTAATTAATTAAAATAAATTTCTGTAATATAAGACCACTAAATTCCAGAAGGGAAGGAAGAAGCCTAATTCTACTAACACTGAGCTGTAGTGTACAGCTATAACATTTGTCTTCTTGGCTATATATATTTTTTTTAAGTCTGAACATCACAGCAAAGGATGTGTTCCCAACAAATATCTCCATCAAGCTCAACTTGACTCACTCCTTGTATTACATCAATTAGTATTAAGCACCCTTAAGCAATGCTGTAATTTAAGTGCTCTGTCTCCTTTCAAGGCTACATGTAAATATTCCACTAGACCTACCTGAGAATTTTGAGTTAAGAAAATGTGGTGGTCTGGGAGGTGGTGCAGTGGATAAAGCATTGGACTCTCAAGCATGAGGTCCTGAGTTCAACCCCAGCAGTACATGTACCATGTTGGGAAATTGTGCAGATGTGGTTGAACACTGGCAGGGCCCACAAACCACTATATTTCTATACAAGTATTATTTACAGATCTCCACCATGTTATCTTCTCAACGTGGTATTGCTAATTCAGTTAAAACCACTGCAACAGTTGCTAAGGATGCTTCCACCTTCCCAACATGCCTTTTGCCTCTCTCCATCCCCTTTCCTAGCCAAGCCTGTCCCGACTTGCCACTTCCAGAATTCTCCCATAAAAGCCTCTCCTGTTTGCACTTTCGCTCTTTTTTTCTCTCTTTTCTCTTCTGCGACCCAACCTGGAGAAGGGCTGGTGGACATAGTGGGAGGCGGCCATTTTGCTAGCTCCACGTGGCCTAAACCACTGTGCTCACACCCAATTCTGGAAGTCCACGTGACTAAAGATTTACCTTCCGCTCCACCATGAGTTCCTGGTTTCCTCTCTCTCCCCAGTGACAGCCGACAGTACCAGGGTGATGTCTGGTTCTTTTTCTCTCTCCTCCTATTTTTCTCATTAATAAATAAAAATCTTAAAAAGAAAGAAAGAGAGAGAGAGAAAGAGAAAAAGAGAGAAAGACACGAAGGAAGGAAGGAAGGAAGGAAGGGAAGAAGGAAGGAAGGAAGGAAAGAAGGAAGGAAGGAGAAAAGAAAGAAAGGACATATATTACCTCTTTGGGATTCTAGATTGCTTCTCCCACACCAGCATCTAACTTTCTGTGACTGAAAGTCAAAACTATCCTAAAAATAATTTTAGAATATTAAATCAGTAGCTAACAAATGGTTCATTTGGGGCTAGAGCTTATTTGGGGCCACAGCTCATTTGGGGCTGGGTGGTAGCACAACAGGTTAAGCACACATAGTACAAAGTGCAAAGACCCGAGTAAGGGTCCTGCAGGGGGGTTGCCTTGAGAGCGTGAAGCAGGTCTGCAGGTGTCTGTCTCTCCACTTTTCTATCTCCCCCTTCTCTCTCAATTTCTCTCTGTCTTATCCAATAATAATAATAATAATAATAAAGACCCTTATTTAATAATTCCCAAGTTTGACTTCCCACACCACAAAGGAGTACCCTGAAGCTAGGGGGCTTCTCAGAAGTTCTGCTGCCTTCTGTCTCCCACCCCAATCTCTCACTCTGTCTGAAGAAAACACAATGAAAAAGTCGCCCAGGAGCAGTGAAATTTTGCATGGGTAAGGCTCCAGGAGAGAGACAGAGATAGATAGAGATAGAGACTATGGAGTCAGTAGCTGGGGAAAATCTACCATCATTCCAAAATTGCAATCAGAATATAATTTGGTTGTTTGCCCATTTAACAGTAGACTGCTATAGATCCATTTTTTCTCTAACAATGTAGTTAGCTGAAATTTCATTGATGGGCATTAGTTCCATCAAGATGATGAATCAGCAAAATCCTGTATTCACCTACTCCCCAGAGACACAACAAACTGACATCAATATAGAAGCAGAAACCTTTGCAGAAGAAAGTTGTGTTGGAACATAACATTTCCACAAGAAGAAAATTATAGAAACCATTAGAAAAGGACTCCAGAAGAAATTCTCATGACCAAAAGTAGACATGAAGAAGGACATGATGATAAAATGACAGTTGGAAACAACTCAGTATTTCTTAGGTAGGAATATTAATATGTAGCCTTGATAGGAGACAGAGTACTTAGATGACAACAGTACTCAAGGGAGCTTAATTCTAAGTGGTGTCATCCAAGGAGTAGGTCAAGGTGAGCTTACTGAAAATGTTTGTTGAGAAGTAAGTCCCATTCCACCCCATTTTAAAAACAAGAGTGTGGGCAGGGGAGACAGCATAATGGTTATGAAAAAGACTCTCATGCCTGAGGCTTTTATGTCCCAGGTTCAATCTCTCATCCCACTCACCCCACCATAAGCCAGAGCTTAGGAGTGCTGCGGTTTTAAAAAAAAAGTGAGCATCATTAAAACTAAGCAGGTTGCTCAAGATTTCATAAATAAGTAAAGGCAGGGGGAAAAAACAGAATATCATGGTCCCCTCCTGATTAAAACCTCTGTAACACTTAAAATGTACAGAGTATCTCTCCCATACCTGACTTTAAAAATATTTTTTCATTGATACAAAACAGAAAAGGAAAACCTTTTTTGTTATATATATTTTTATGGATTTTTTAAAAATAAAATGGAAACACTGACAAGTCCATAGGATAAGAGGGGTACAATTCCACACTGGAACTCCATATCCCATTCCTACCCCTGATAGCTTTCCTATTCTTTAACCATATGGGAACATGGACCCAGGGTCATTGTGGGATGCAGAAGGTGGAAGGTCTGGTGTCTGCAATTTCTTCTGCGCTGAACATGAGCATTGACAGGTTGATACATACTCCCAGCCTGTCTCTCTCTTTCCCTAGTGGGGCAGGGATCTGGGGAGGTAGGGCTCCAGGACACATTGGTGGGGTCATCTGCCCAGGGAAGTCTGGTTGGCATCATGGTAGCATCTGGAACCTGGTAGCTGTGTATGTTTTTCTCTTCAGCCTCATACACTGAATCAAAGGATCAATAATTATTGGTGGCTTTTTAGGATAGCAAATATTTTATTTTAAATGCTATGTAATCAGACAAATGCCAACTTAAGGTTATTTGTCTGCACATCTTCTCCCACCTAATAAAAAGTCAGACTCCATAGAACAGTAAGGACTTTATGCCTCTGTATCCGCCCCCACCCCACTGTTTTGATGCAATACTCTCCTCTTGGTAGGTTTTCAAATCATAATTGTTGGCCAAGTTCTTTCAAGCTGAAACCTAAAAGAAAGTCTTCATTACCCAGGTAAAATGTGAATAAATTCAAATACTTTTGATGCCTTTTATTAAGTTTTCTAAAGAGATCAAAACAGGATTGGGTGGTGGCATACATGCTTGAGGGCACATGTTACCATGCATAAGGACCCAGGTTCAAGCTCCAAGTCCCTACCTGTAGAGGAGGAAGGGTGGAGGGGTAGGAGAGATTGGGGTGGAAGCTTCATAAGTGGTGAAGCAGGTCTGAAGGTGTCTATCTCTCTTTTTACTTCTCTAGTTTCCCCATCCCTCTCAATTTCTGTCTTTATCCAATAAGTAAAATACAGGGATGCAGAGGTTACACAGGCTCCTGTACTAAATATGAATAGACATGGGTCCTAGGTCAAATCAATGGGGCTTACAGTTAGTGGTATTTATATACATTTCCCCTATTCGGGAGCTACTCTCTGCCCTGATCCATCTTTCTAGTCCTATTCCCAACTCTGACACTGTCTTCCCAGTCAATACTTTTAGCCCACCCGCATGTTATTTTGGGGGCTTGGGCAAAAATTGGTAAAGTCATGGACCCTTTGGGATATACCTAAAATAGATGTCCTAGCTTCTTCCAACATAAAAACCTCAAATCTCATCTGCTATACTCTTACCTTTAGGTTCCTGATTATTAAAACACTTATTTTGCTTTATATCTTAATGTTTTTCATCCACCAAATGGCCGATGCTACTATGACACCAACCTGACTTCTTTGGGCAGATGACCTCACCAACGTGTCCTGGAATCCCTCCTCCACAGAGCCCTACCCCACTAGGGAGACATACAAACTGGCTGGGAGTATGGATCGACCTGTCAGTGCCCATGTCCAACAGAAAAGCAATTAGAAAAGTCAGACTTCCCATCTTCTGAATCCCATAAAGACCTTTGGACCATACTCCCAGAGCAATATAGACTAGGGACCCTTCTAATGGAGGGGAGAGTACATGGAACTCTGGTGGTGGGAATTGTATGGAATTGTACACCTTTTATCCCATAATCTTGTCGATCATTATTAAATCACTAATAAAATAAGATAAAATTAAAATAAAGAAGTGAGCCATGTAAAAATGGAGAAAAGACACTCCAGGCAGATGGGACACAAGGGCAAATATATAACAGGAGGTAGGATAGTGTAGCTTCAACATCTAGCACAAAGGAAGAAGTACAAGATGCTCTTTCGGGGGCTGGGTGGTAGTATATTGGTTACATGCACATAGTAGGAAGTGCAAGGATCCTGGTTTGAGGCCTGGCTCACCACCTGCAGGGGGTTGCCTCACAAGTGGTAAAGCAGGTTTGCAGGTGTCTATCTTCCCCTCCCCTCTCAATTTCTCTCTGTCCTATCCAATTAAAAAAAATGGCCTCCAGAAGAAGTGTGATTCATAGTGCCAGCATCAAGCCCCCAGCAATAAGCCTAAGAGGATATATATATATATATATATATATATATATATATATACACATATATATGTGTGTGTGTGTATATATATATATATATAGTTAAGCACACATAGTAAGAAGATGTCCTCTAACAGAGAGAACAAGCCAGCTCACTAGTACCCAACATCAAGATAAGAGATTGAACTTTTATTTCAGATAAAATAATGGTGGGAGGCACAGCTATATACAAATAATGTCAAAGGACATAAATTATGGTGATAATTGGGTATACAGCAAATCCTAACAAAGGGATTTTTCAAAGTTAACCTAATTACCAAACAATGTGACTATAACAATAACTATCTATTGTCTTCTTGAACCCTAAACAACAGGAACCTCACATTTCCACTATAGAGCCTTTATTTCCCCCAGTCATGGAACCTTCTGGTAGGGCGTACTTTCCTGCATGCTTCTCACAATTTATACCAAATAATATTGCATCTGCTGATCACAACCTAATCAACACAACGAGTACCACCTCAGCATGCTTCACTTCAGACTGTGTCCAGAGACTTCAGGTGTGGAATGACAACCCTTCAGCTTCATTACTTGGGAGAGACCTTTCCTTTCATAGTATTCTCTAATTCCATTCCAGGTGGTTCACTTCCTAACAAAGTCCCAAAACCTAGATATAGACCAGGTCCCCTGAGATAGAGCATATGTTCACACATATCCATAAACTAGGGCAAAATATATACCTGAAAGCAAAAGTACACAATAGTCTGCAGTGAGTACCCCCCAACACTTCATCTGCACTATTCATGCCTTCAGGTCCATAATGGTTCAACAATTTGTTTGGCTTTGTATGTTAACTCTTTTTTCAGCCACCAGGTTCCAGGTGCCAGCATGATACCAACCAGACTTCCCTGAACAGATGACCTCACCAATGTGTCCTGGAGCTCCACTACCCCAGAGACCCATCCTACTAGGGAAAGAGAGAAGCAGGCTGGGAGTATGGATCGACCAGTCATTGCCCATGTTCAGTGGGAAAGCAATTACAGAAGCCAGACCTCCCACCTTCTGCATCCCACAATGACCTTGGGTCCATACTCCTGGAGGGATAAAAAATAGGAAAGCTATCAAGGGAGGGGATGGGATACAGAGATCTGATCGTGGGAATTATGTGGAGTTGTAGCCCTCTTGTCCTATGGTTTTGTTAATGTCTCCTTTTTTAAATAAATAAATAAAGGTGGGAGACATTAAGAGGAGTAATAGGGTCCCTTGCATGCTTGTTTTAAAGACTGCTTGACCTCCTATGTGGACAGCAGCCCTGCTATTTAGTGGATGAAAAATAGTAGACCTCTCAGTAGCCTATCCTGTCCTGTAAGCTTCTAAAAATATAGAAATGGATTGATCCAAGCGAGATAGCAACAGACATAAGCTAAAAGAAGAAAATTAAAAAAACAAAGATTTAGTTTTGAAGGAAAAATCAATGTGGGGCAAAGTAAATTCAAAATAGTTCTTACATTATATCCTGTCTTACCATGTATTCATAACACTTTAATACATATATTAAGGGCCATATTCCATCCATGTAGCAGCCAATAAATAATAACTCTCAATTTCACAAAATATAAACTACAGAAAAAAAATCAAGTCAAAAAATTTCCAAATTTTGGACTGACAGGTGGCTTATCTGGTATAGAACACTCACCATACACAAGGACTCAGTTTAAAACCCTAGGTCACAACATAAAAGCACCTGCAGGGGGAGGGGGAATTCATGACTGGTATAATAGTGCTATAGTACATTTACTTTTCTTACTCCTCTCTCCCTCTCTATATCTCACCCTCTGTCCAAAAAAAAACATTTTTAAGGGCCACCAGGAATGGTGCAATCATACAGGTACTGAGCCCCAGCAATAACCCTGATGACAAATGACAATATAACCATAAAGACAGAGATTAGAGTAGTATCTCTACACAAGCCAAGGTACATCAAGGACTTCAGCAGCCATAATAAGCTAGGAAAGAGGGAAGGGGCATGGAATAGATTCTCTCTGGAAGCTTCCAGAAGAATCTTGACCTATGAACTTCTTGGTTTTGGGTATCTGAGTTCCAGAATGTATACATAATAAATTTCTGATTTTTTACAGTATTCCTAGAATATGCATATACTCAGTAAATATACTATGTTTCTCAGTCCAGTTAAGGACCAATTTATATTGCAGGGTTGTACTGATTTTTTGTTTGTTTGTTTGGTTGGTTGGTTGGTTGGGTTTTGGTATCACCAAGGCTGTCACTGAGGAATCAGTACCTGAATGGTTCCAATGTCCCAGTGGCCATTTTTTAATTTTTCTTTCTTTTTCATAAAGGGTTAAAGAAGAGAGAGATATAAGACACCTGCTGAACTGCTCCATTGCAGATGAAACTTCCTCTCTGCAGATAGGGAGTGGAGGTTTGAACACAGGTCCCTACACATAGTAAAGTGTGCATTGAGTAATCACCAGGCCTCTATGATGCAGTATTCTTAACTAGATTGAATATAAAATCCTAGAAAAAGGATTTCTCCCTATCAAGCAGCAATTATTTTTTAAATTGTAGATGGAAAAGATACATGGGAATAGGTAGTGATTTAGTCACCCTCTAGCTTACCTTGAATGGACAGCTTCAATGATATTTATGATTAAAAAGAGTGGTGTGGAGAGACTACACAGCTTCAAATGCTCCACGGGTTGTCAGTATGAAGGGTAACTTTGATCTAGAATTTGGCTTTACTTCATATTCATATTAATTAATAAAAGATATATTTTATAGACACCTTCCAGCTAATTAGAATCTTCCCAGGGACACTGCAGTAAAGTATAATGTATGTGTTAAAATGAATTATAGCCCTTACAATCATGGGGCACAAGCTTTTCCCAATGGTGCGATCTCATAAACAGCCACTTACATCACTGCTGCACCTTCTCAGTGTGAAGCAAATTACAGTACCCATAAAACATAACACCTCAGTATCATGTTCTCACATAACACTCTGTGGATGTTAGATCAAGTGCTTCTTTTAAGGAACTTTAGTTTCCATTGCTGATATTACATTGATTTCCCAACATTTATTATACTGATGAGTTGGTTTCACAGAATCATCGAACTTCAGGGCTCCCAAATGGAATACAGTTCCCCATAGTCCCATTCTATTGGTGAGATAACTGAGGTTTGCTGGAGAAGTCACAGTTAGGTAGACATAAAATGGGTACTCCTATGATCTTTTCAGGTGGAGAGCTATTACTCTTCCAGAGATGGGGAATTTCTTGAATAGCTCCTTATAGGTATCCATAGTCTTTTACTCTTTCCTGATGCAGATTTCTAGTCCTTTTTCCAACTATGACACCATCTCCCCAGACAATAACCTGAGTCCACCTGCATGTTAGCTGTCAGGCAAAAACTAGTAAAGTCATGGGCCCCCTGGAATATACCTAAAATAGACCGACTAGCTTTTTCTAAAACGGAGACCCCAAATCTTCATCTGCAATATTTTTGCCTTTAGGTTCGATGACTAGCCAACAATTTGTTCTGCTTTACATCATAACTCTTTTTCAGCCACCAGGTTCCAGATGCTCCCACGATGCCAACCTGACTTCACTGGGCAGACAACCCACCAATGTGTCCTGGAGCCCTGCCTTCCCAGTGCCCTGCCCCATAAGGGAAAAAGGGAGACAAGTTGGGAGTATGGATTGAACTGCCAGTGCCCATGTTCAGCAGGGAAGCAACTGCAGAGGCTGGACCTTCCACCTTCTGCACCCCATAATGTCCCTTGGTCCATGCTCCCAGAAGGATAAAGAATAAGAAAGCTATCAGGGGAGGGAGTTCTGGTGTTGGAAGTGTAACCCTTTTATCCTATAGTCTTGTCAATATTTCCATTTTATAAATTTTTTAAAAATTTTAAAGAGTAATGAAGGTATGGGATGAAGGTATTGTATTTACTGTCGAATGTAAAACATTAATTCCCCAATAAAGAAATTTAAAATGAGAGTAATGAGGGAAAGTGGGAGTACAGAGTGGCTATATGGATAAATGAAGTCTAGAGGGTAAAAACATGATAAAGGAAGTAGTCAGAGTCCAGTGACAAAATAGGATCTAGATTTCTGGACACACCGACTCCCATAGTTGTATTTTTATTATGCCAGGCTGCCACCCCTTCATCAGTAATTACTCATAGAAAGATAGCATCTCGGGACTAGATAACTGAAGGACCTAAAATTTTATTCCAAGGTAGCAAAATTTATGTAGTCCTATTAGTAGAGTAGCTTACTACAGAGATTGAAGATGCATAGGAATCAGGATTTAGAAGAATCCCATCTTTAGGCTTAAGTAGGTAGAGGCAAAAATGACTATGGAAAGTTTTATAAAGATACTAGAGATTCTGGTCACTTACTCCCTTTTTTGCTCTGTGAGTCACCAAGTCTGACACTCATTACAAATCAAAACATTTGCCAAAGCAATTGTTTAAAAAGTTGTTATAAATAACAGTTTTCTAAGGTGAAGATATCCTTTGAAGTTATCGCATAGTTATGCCAAATCTCTGCAAACTTGACTGTCCTTAATGGACCATAATAATCTGGCTGAGATACTGTACCAAGTATGCCAAAGAAAAATCATTTTCAATATGTAAATAAGGTATAAAAGAAAAACAGAAATTTCACAGTGTTATTAGTTAGCAATATTTTAATATCTAAATGAGGGGGCCAGGCAGTGGCACATCTGATTACAAAAATCACTCACATTACAGTGCACAATGACCCAGGTTCAAGACCCCAGTCCCCACCTGAAGAAGGAGAGCTCCACGAGTGGTGAAGCAGGGCTATAGGTGTCTCTCTGTCTCTCTCCCTCTGTATTTCCCGTCCCCTCTCAATTTCCAATTATAAATAAATAAATAAATAAATGTTAAAAAGAAAAACATTTAGAATATTCACATGGGAAACATTACCTTTTTAAGCAGAGGTACATATTTCAAGATATATGTATGAGTCCTCATACATTGTCATGATTGGAGGTTTCTGTATAAATTTCAGTAGCATGCCAGGAGTCATTTAACAATCAACCAAGAAGGAAAAGGGGAGAAAAGAGGAGTAAGAAGGGCAGGGGAAGGATCAAGGAAGATATGCAAAATTGTAGTATTTGCTGACTTCCATTATATAAATATTCCCACATGACCAATTCCAAGATGCCAGCAAGGTATTAATGAACACAAAGTTGAAAAGAAATTGGCTTTCGGGAGTCGGGCTGTAGCGCAGCAGGTTAAGCGCAGGTGGCACAAAGCACAAGGACCGGCATAAGGATCCCGGTTCGAACCCCGGCTCCTCACCTGCAGGGGAGTCGCTTCACAGGCGGTGAAGCAGGTCTGCAGGTGTCTTTCTTTCTCTCCCCCTCTCTGTCTTCCCCTCCTCTCTCCGTTTCTCTCTGTCCTATCCAACAACGACGACAACAACAATAATAACTACAACAATAAAACAACAAGGGCAACAAAAGGGAATAAATAAATAAAATTAAAAAAAAGAAATTGGCTTTCATGATCTAATACCAATAAGTTCCAGAAGGCCACAGATTTTATTTGCTTTGTGGAGCCAGAACCTTAAGCATATATGACTTCACTCTTCCCATGCCACCTTTTCATTCACATGGAGAGATAGAAACCGATAGCACAGGAGAGACCCCATAGTACTAAAACTTCCCTCAGTGCCCTGATAGACCTGCATGACGCCAGGGCTCAGAAGACATGAGAAGACACTCAAACAGGAGATTTCTTCCCAACTCACTTATCTCACTGAGTTTTCTTTCTCCCTCTCTTTTACTTAAAGATTTACTTATTACAGAGACAGAGAGATTTATTACAGAGACAGAGAGACATAGACAGAAGATAGAATTATCTGCAGCACTGCTCTATCAGTCATGAAGCTTCTACCCTGCAGGCGGGGACTGGGACCTCAAGCCCAGTCCTTTTATATGGTAGCATTTGCACTCTACTGAGTGCACCACCACCCAGCCCCATTCTGTCCCTCTCTCTTATCCTATGGCTTCATCTATCACTATTAAATCAATAAAATAATTTTTTTTTAAAAAAGAGGGCAAAGGAGATGATTTTGCAAAGAGACTCATATCTGAGGTTCCAAGGCCCAAGTTTTAATCCCCCATATCATTATAACTCAAAGCTGAGCAGTGCTCTGGTAAAAAACAAAATAAAAACAAAAACAAAAACAAAAGAAGGGAAAAAAACCCACAATACTTGGAGCAGTGGAGTTATGCAGATACCAATTTCCATTGATACTTGTGATGGGGGGAAAAAAGCAACAGAACTAGTCCAGCAGATACATGACAGAACTAGTAATGAATGTCAGATTGTTTGTCTCTCAGGGTGATTCAAGTGATAATGTGAGGCTCTGGTGCCATTAGCATTTTAGAACTGGATGGTGTAAGAACCAAGAGTGATAAAAATTCCTATAACCACAGGCCTCTTTTTGTCATTCAGGATTTTCCTTAAGTAATTATTGTTGAAAATGTTGAATCAGATTTAATGAGTTTACCTCCTGATCTCAGTTAATTCATAAGTAACTCTTAACTCCATCTTCTTTAAGTATTTCTGTTTTTCATGCTTATTGCTTATGTGTGAAATATGCTTCTTAAAATTTTTTTATGCTTCACTTTTGTTTTTTTTCCCTTGTTTTTTGCCTAATAGAGAAATTGAGAGAGTGAAAGAGAAAAAGAGACACCTGCAGCACTGCCTCACCACTTTTTTTTTTTTTTTTTACCAGAACACTAATTAGCTGTGGCTTATGGTAGTGTGGGGGATTGAACCTGGGACTTTGGAGCCTCAGGCATGAAAGTCTTTTTGCATAACCATTATGCTATCTACTCCTATCCACTCCCTACTCACCACTGGTTTTTTTAGTGTTTTTAATTAATTTTTTTTCTTAAAATAATTGAGGATTATAGAAAAGTTGAGCAGAATGTATAAAGAGTTCTCAGAAACTGGGAGTTGGTTTACCCCCAGTAGGTTAGGCACTTTGCTAAGCATAGGTCTGAGCTTGAGCTCTGGCATCACATGGGGGTACCACAAATTGCACTGAAGGAATTCTATGGGTGATGGAATAGTGTGGTAGTGTCTCTCTACCCATTTTTTCTCTCTCTTTCTCTCTTTAAAGTAGAAGAATGAGAAAACTACTCCTGGGAGGGCCACTGAGTTCCCAGTACTGCATTAAAAAAATTCTCAAATACTCCTCCCCCATCATAGAGTGATAGTACCTTGTGACATATATATATATATATATATATATATTCAATGAACCAGTAATGAAATATTATTACTGATAAATATATAATTTACACATAGTCTTGTTTCTGTTGTACAATTCTATGAATTTTCCCAAATGCATGATAACATATATTATGGTATATCAAATAGTTTCACTGTCTTAAAATTTCCCATGCTTTATCTATTCTTCCCTCTCTCCATTCCTTTCCCCACCTGTTTCTGCCTACTACCTGTTTTCCTACAGTCCATCTTTTTGCCTTTTCTAATATGTCATGTATTAATAGTTGTAAGTATAAAGTATATAATTTTTCCAGACTGACTTCTTTCACTTATCTGAGGGTCTTACATGTTTTTCACAGCTTAATAGCAAATTTCTTGTCACTGAAAAATCCCTCACCTTTCTATAAACAAGTCTGTAAATCTCCAAGGCTTTGTTCATATTTTTCCTCCAGCTAGAAGAACTTCTTCCACATCTCCAACCTCATAAATACTTACCTGTTCCTCAATAACAAGTTCAGTTCTATATCACTTTTTCTTTCCCCAGCAAAGTGAAGTGAGACAATGGCAGGTGCATGTTCAAAACGGAGAACTGATCAAATGAAAGCACAGTCCTAGATGGGACTTTCTGGCTTTAGAGATCCATGGCATAGCATAAGGTGCTTCATCTGCAAAGAAACAATGAACTCGAAAGGGAGGGAGGGAGGGAGAGAAATGAGTGAATGCTAAAGACAAACATCTATTTCTCAGTATTGTCAAAACCTACCCAGAGGAATAGGAATAGTGTCTTGGTTTGGGTTTGTTTGTTTGTTTTTTTCATTAAGCAGAATGAACCTGATGCTAAAGTTATAGGTATATGCTACTACTGGCAGTGGTTTAAATTCATTCTCTGGCAATCTTAATGGTCTCAGAAAAGATGTCATGGGCATTTACAAAACTAGCCTTTAACATTTTAAATAAAGATACAAAGCTCACTTTCTTTTCTCCTAAAAAAAGAAATCCAAAGTGAGCACTGAGACAACAAGTAATCTATTCATAATCAATCCCTCTCAAGAAGGTGAAAGAAGTGGAAAAATTAGTTTTCAGGAAGGATAATGGAAGGGCAGATTACAAAGAAAATAAAGGTGTCACTGTGTTAAATTTTGTAATGATAAAAATTTGGCGTAACTACAAAAAGAGCAGTAAGTCACAGCTCTATTAATATGAACATGAGCCCCCTTCACCTGACCACTTTGATAATTAAAAAGCAAAATTCTATAACTCTAAAGTTTTAAGTGTAACTTGGAAGTTTTTAGAATCTAATACCATACGAATGTCAGTATTAGCAGATTTTATTAACATTTCCTAAAAATGCTCAATATAGTGTGAACTAAAATTCTGATCTTGTTCTTTTTAATTTTTTAAATATTTATTTATTTCCTTTTTATTGCCCTTGTTGTTTTTATTGTTGTTGTAGTTATTACTGTTGTTATTGTTGTTGTTGATGTCATCGTTGTTGGATAGGACAAAGAGAAATGGAGAAAGGAGGGGAAGACAGAGAGGGGGAGAGAAAGATAGACACCTGCAGACCTGCTTCACTGTTTATGAAGCAACTCCCCTGCAGGTGGGGAGCCAGGGGCTCGAACTGGGATCCTTATGCCGGTCCTTGAGCTTTGCACCACCTGCACTTAACCCGCTGCCCTACCACCTGACTCCCATTCTTTTTAATTTTAACCCATATGTTGTATCAATAAAACACCTGCTAAGTTATACCATCTTCTGGTTTTCTACATTTTTCTATTACTAAGACTATTATCAGATAATAAGGCAACTGAAGAATTTTTAGCATTTATTTTCTGTACTGATATTATTGTAGTTTTCACTCAAAAAGATTTTCATCCAATAATTTCTGATGTAAACCTAATAGTCTGGCCATTGATGATCATTAGTGTCAATCTAAGAAACAATTCTGTTTGGCATTATTTATTAAAAGAAATCAAAATGTGCCATTATGGTCCTAATTACAATGTTTAGTCAGACAACCTTATTTGTCTACAAGAAATAACAATACAGAAAATGTTGGAAGTTCTACATTAGTCATAGGGGAAACATGAACTTTCAGCATGGTGGGATGATGTCCTTAAAGAGAGTAAATTGGTAGAACACTTTGCAGTGGTTGCACCTTCAAATATATGTAGCAGCTTAAATGAGAAAAGAGTCGAAACTAAAGGAAATTACTATTTCTGACAAGGCAATGGAACAGCAGAGAATGGTGACCACATCCATCACCCCCAGCTCAACTCTATAGCATTAAAGGTATTTACTCATAGTTTCAGCTACATTTATCTTGTTTCTTTTTTTAATCTAGCACTTTGCTTTTTCTCCCTGAGCTTAGCAATTAATTTAAAAATATATTTACTCTAGAGCTTATAAGATAGCTCACCTGAAAAGTGAGGCTACTTTTTCATACACATAACCAGGGTTGAGCCACCAAACTGTGCTGTGGTATCTTTCCTTCTCTCTTTATCTCTCCATATCTAAAAAAAAGTTGACTCCAATGTGTGTGTGTGTGTCTGTTAAAATATTCAACATTTACTGTGTCATATGGAAGGTCCATTTCTAGGCTTGTGAGGGTTCTCCACACTGCTTTCCACAGGTGTTAGTCAATTTACATTCCTACCAGCAGTGTAGGTTGTCCCCACAACCTCTCCAGCATTTGTTGCACACATTCTCATAGGAGTGAGGTGGTATCTCATTGTTGTCTTTATTTGCATTTCTCTGATAATCAGTGACCTGGAACAATTTTTCATATGTTTGTTGGCCTTTTGGATCTCTCCTTTGGTGAGTATTCTGTTCATATCCTCTGCCCATTTTTGGATGGAGTCATTTATTTTTTATTGCTAAGTTTTGGTGAGTTCTTTATATATTTTGGTTATTAGCTTCTTGTCTGATGCATGGTATGTAAAGATCTTCTCCCATTCTGTGAGGGTCCTCTTTCTTTGGGTGATGGTTTCTTTTGCTATGCAGAAGCTTTCCAATTTGATGTAGTCACATTGATTTGTTTTTGATCTAATCTTCCTTGCAATTGGGTTTGTATCATCAAAGAGATCCTTGAGGTTTAGATGGGAAAGTGTTCCACCAATATTTTCCTCTAAATATCTGATAACATTTAGATCCTTCATCCATTTGGAGTTGACTTTTGTTTCTGATGAGATAATGTGGTTCAGTTTCATTTTTCTGCATGTTTCAACCCAGTTTTCCCAGCACCATTTATTGAAGAGACTCTCCTTCCTCCATTTAACAATGTGGGCTCCTTTATCAAAGATAAGATGTTCATAGGTGTGGGGGTAAAATATTCACTACTTAATATATATTCTAAAATATTCACCATGTTAATATTTTAGAGTAGGGGTATTTCAAAATATTTAGTATTGGTCAACTCACAGAAATGGAAAGTTAATAAAATATCTCTTTAAGAGGCCAGAAGGAGATGTACCTAGTAAGGAGCATGTTACCACACTCAAAGGCCTGGATTCAAGGCCCCCAACTTCCCACTTATAAGGGCTAAGTGAAGTAGTACAGCAAGTATCTCTACCTCTCTGGCCCCATTCCCTATTTCTATGTCTCTACAAAAATAAATAATATAAATTAAAAAATTGTAATAAAAATAAGACTTTATAATTAAGTTGAACATAAATAGTACTTGTCTGCATATATATATATGTATATATGTATATATATGACATTGTAATGAATTTCTTTATGCATGTCTCTTTAAGAAGTCACATGAAAATTTCACTGAGATCATAAGCTCAGTCCTAGCATTATGCATACTTATATCAGTAGATTCACAGTTTTATTGCCAAACCACCTACAACAGCAATTTCAAAGAGTTCCAATACTCCACATCCCTACCAACATTCATATTGTCTACCTTTCTAATGCTTTATAATTTAGTATGGATGGGGGTAATCCCTCATTATTTGTACTCATAAGATATTCTCATATATTTTTGCCCATTTTTTCTACCAGAATTCTTGTCTTTTTATTAATTTACAGGATTTTTTGCTTTATATGTGTTTGCTTTATATGTGGCATGTCATTGTTGTCTTTATTTGCACTTCTGGGACAATCAAAGACTTGGAGCATTTTTTCATGCATTTCTTGGCCTTTTGAATCTCTTCTGTGGTGAATATTCTGTCCATGTTCTCTCCCATTTTTGGAGGGGGTTATTTGTTTTCTTGTTGTTGAGTTTGGCAAGCTCTTTATTTATTCTGGTAATTACCCTCTTGTCTGATGTATGGCATGTAAAGATTTTCTTTTGCTGTGCAAAAGCTTTTTAATTTGATGTAGTACCATAGGTTTATGCTTGCCTTAGTCTTCTTTGTAATTGGATTCGTTTCATTGAAGATGTCTTTAAAATTTATGCAGAAAAGAGTTCTGCCAATATTTCCTTCTAAGCATCTGATAGTTTCTGCTAACATCCAAATCCTTGATCCACTTGAAATTTACTTTTGTATTTGGTGAAATATAGTGGTTCAGTTTCATTCTTCTACATGTTTCAACCCATTTTTTCCAATACCATTTTTTGAAGAGACTTTGATTTCCCATTTAATAGTCTGGGCACCTTTGTCAAAGATTACATATCCATAGATGTAGGGGCTTACTTCTAGGCCCTCAATTCTATTTCACTGGCCAGTGTCTCTATTCATGTCCCAGTACCAAGCAGTTTTGATGACAATGGCCCTATAATACACTTTGATATCTGGAAGTGTGATGCCTCCAGTTCTGTTCTTTCTTCTCAAGATTGTTTGGCAATTCTAGGTCTTTTCTGGTTCCAGATAAACATTTGTAGCATTTGTCCTATTCTCCAAAAAAATGTGTTTGGGATCCTGATGGGGATAGCATTAAATTTGTATATGGCTCTGGATAGTATATTCATTTTGATGATGTTAATTCTTCCAACCTATGAACATGGAATATCTTTCCACTTCTTTGGGTCTTTTTCAATTTCCTTGAGTAGTGACTCATAATTTTCAGTATACAAGTCTTTCACTTATTTGGTTAGGTTTTATTCATATATATATATATATATATATATTTGCTATAGAAAAAGGAATTGATTTCTGGATTTCAACTTCTTCTAACTTAGTGTTTGCATAGAAGAATGCCACTGACTTTTGAATGTTAATTATGTATCCTGACACCTTACTGTATTGCCTGACAATTTCCAAAAGCTTCTTGGATTCCTTAGGTTTTTCTATGTATACTATCAGGTCATCTACAAGTATGACTGTGTTGCTGTTAATATATTGCTGTAGCTCTTCCAGTCGATGTTTGATGTATTTAGATGACTTCTCATTGGGTGCATAGATGTTAATAATTGTTAAGTCCTTTTGACTGACTGATCCTATGAGCATTAAGTAATATCCATCACTATCTTGTTTAATTATTGACTTTAAAGTCTATCATGTCAGATATGAGAATAGCTGTTCCTGACAATTTTTCTGGGCTACTGGCTTGCATGATAGTTCTCTATTTTTTCACTTTGAGTCTGTTTTTGTCTTAATGGGTTAGGTTGGTTTCCTGTAGACAGCATATTGTTGGGTTGTGTTTTCTGATCCATCTTCCTACTCTGTGCCTTTTAATAGGTGAATCCAGGTCATTGACATTTATTGATATCAAAGATTGAAGAAATTTTAACACCATTCTTGTAGATCTTTAGAGTGTTTTGATATATGGCCTATTTATGGTGGTCTGACTGTTTATAGGAGACCTTTCATAACTTCTTTCAGGGCAGGCTTGGTGATAGTTGATTCTTTCAACTGTTACTTGTCTGAGAAGGTTTTTATGCCTCCATCTAGTCTGAATGACTTTCTAGCAGGATACAGTATTCTTGGTTGAAAGCCTTTCTCATTGAGCACTCGAGAGATATCTTGCCATTCTCTTCTGGCCTGCAATGTGTGTGTGGAGAATTCAGCTGCTAATCTTATGGGTTTTCCTCTATAGGTGACTTTTTCTCTTGCAGCCTTCAGGATCCTTTCTTTGTCCTTATTCCTTTCCATCCTAAATATGATTTATATTGGTGTCTTTAAGTCTGGGTTAATTCTGTTTGGGACCCTCTGGGCTTCCTGAAGTTTTATGTCTTTGATGTTGTCTAGACTAGAGAAGTTCTCAGCTATTATATCCTGAAGAATGCTTTCTTCCCCTTCCTCTCTTCCTCTGGTAAGCTAATAATGCATATATTATTTCTTTTCAAGTTATCCCATAGGTCTATTGTTGTTTTCAGTATCTCTTAATTTCTTTTTGAGATCTACTTCTTTTTTAGTTATCTCTAATTCTTCCTCAATCTTGCTAATTCTGTCTTCAGCCTCATTTATTCTATTCTCTCCCCCCTCTGTTGTTTTCTAGAGTTCATCTATTTTGTTACCCTGTTCTGATACTGTTTCAGCTTGTTCATCTAGCTCAGCTATTTCAGCTTTCAGCTGTCTAATAACCTTGAGATAGTATTTTCTTCCAGTCTCATTTGTTGTTTCTACATTTCTGATGACAATTCTTTCAAACTCTTTACTCACTCTTGTTATTATTTCCTTAACTAGTGTTTGGATGCTGACCTCATTATTTTGTGCTTCAACCTTTGGGAGGGGGGCTTTTAGCTGGACTCTTGTCTAGGTTCATTTCTCCAATATTTCTTCTTGTTGGTTTAACCATTTTATATAGTATGTTATGAGGTCCCTCTCTCAGTACTTTTCAAATTACTGATCACTCTTGCCTGGATTAACCTGTGTCTAAGTAATGTAATTTTAAAAGTTCATAGTTGTGGAAGTTGACAGTTGTTTCAACAGTATTTAATCCCTGAGTTGGAGCTCAGTGGCTTAAAAGCCTCTTTTGTTCTTTTTCTTCCCTTTAGGCTATGGAAGACTAAGGGCCTTTAAACTATAAGTATGCTTCTTAGCTTTATCACTGACTCCGGTGATTTTGTGGGTTCTTGAAGTCATTCTAGTCCTGTCTTGTTGCAGTCCCAGGTGGTCTTCTTTGGTATTACTAGTTGACCCGGGAGAGGAGAGGAGAGAAACACAGCTAGTTTCTAAAGCTCTGCCTCCAGAAGTCTCTGTAGAAGCTTTTCAATTTGATAAAGTCCCAATGGTTTATTTTTGTTTCAGTCTTCCTTACAACTGTATCATTGAAGATGTCTATAAAATTTAAGTGGGAAAGAATTCATTCAATTTTTTTTTCTAAGTATTTGATAGTTTCTGGCCCAACATCCAAGTTCTTGATCAACTAGGAGTTTACTTTTGTGAGTGGTGAAATGTAATGGTTCAGTTTCATTCTTCTGCACATTTTAACCCAATTAATAGTTTGGGCCCCTTTGTCAAAAAATACATGTCCAGATGTATAGGGGCCTGTTTCTGGGCTTTCAGTTCTGTTCCACTGGTCTGGTCAGTGTGCCTATTATTGTTCCTGTATCAGCCAGTTTTGTTTACAATGGCCCTGTAATGTAGTTTGAGATCTGGGAGTGTGATTCCTCCAGGTCAGTTCTTTTTTCTTAAGATGTTTTGTTGATTCTAGATATGTTTTCTAGTTCCAGATAAATGTTTGTAGCTTTTATTCTATACTGTTTTAAAAAATGGTGTAACCTTGATAGGGATTGCATTAAATTTGTATATGGCTTTAGGTGGTCATTTTAATTATATTAATTCTTCCAGTCTATGAATATGAAATCTTTCTACTTCCTTTTTGTATTTCCTTGTATAGTGACTCATAATGTTCAGTATATACATTCTTCACTCCTTTTGTTAGGTTTATTCCTAGATATTTTATTGTTTTTGCTGCTATAGTGAATGGTACTGATTTCTGGATTTCTTCTTCTGACTTAGTATTTGCATAATGGAACACCACTGACTTTAGTATGTTAGTTTTATAACCTGACACCTTACTATATTGCCTGATAATTTCCAGGAACTTTCTGTTGAATTCTTTAGGTTTTTTTATGTATAGTAGCATATCACCTGCAAATAGTGACAGTTTGACTTCTTCTCTTCCAGTCTGTATCCCTTTAGTTCTTTGCTCTCATCTTATTGTTATGGCAAGAACTTCTGATACTATATTGAACAGTAATAATGATAGTAGACAGCTCTGTCTAGTACCTGATCTGAGGGGGAGTGCTTTCAGTTTCTCACCACTGAGTATGATGTTGGCTGAAGGTCTGTTTTATATGGACTCTACTACGATAAGGAATTTTCCAGCTATTTTCATTTTCTGTAGTGTTGTGATCATGAGAGAATGTTGGGGTTTTTTTTCCCAAAAGCTTTCTCTTCATCTACTGGGATAACCATGTGATTTTGGTTTTTCTTTTACTGATGTGGTAGATGACATTGATTTATTAAACCACTTGGTCATGATGTACAAACTTTTTAATATACTGCTATATCTGGTTGGCTAGAATTTTGTTCAATATTTTAGCATCTATGTTTACCAGAGATGTTGGTCTACTGTTTTGGGGTGTTCTTTTTTGTTTGTTTGTTTGTTTGTTTTTGCTGTGTCCCTATCTGCTTTTGGTATCAGAGTGATGTTGGCTTCTGAGAAGGCGGAGGGAGTATTCCTGTGTCTTAAATATTTTGGAAGAGCTTAAAATGTATAGGTATTAACTCTTCCTAGAAAGTTTTGTAGAATTTATCTGGCACAGTACTTTTATTGTTGGGAAATTGTTACAATTTTTTTTGGCTGTGATTGGCCTGTTTATGTTTTCTAGTTCCTATTGGTTCAATTTTGGAATGTTTGTGTTTTAAGGAACTCTTCCATTTCTTCCAGATTCTCTGGTTTGGTGGCATATAGTTGTTAATAGAAGCTTCTCATGATACTTTGGATTTCTCTGGTGTCTATTATGATATCTCCTCTTTCATTTACAATCCTATATATTTGAGTCTCTCCCTTTTCTTTAGTGAGTATGGCCAAGGGTTTGTCACTTTTATTTACCTATTTGAAGAACCAACATTTATCTTTATTGATCTTCTGTATAGATCACTTATTTTCAGTGTTATTTATTTCTGACCTAATTTTAGTAATTTCAGTTCTCTTTGTTGCTTTAGGGTTCCTTTGTTCTTTTAAGTTCTTAAGGTGGTTTTTTATTTGTTTATTGTTATTTTAAGTTCTTAAGTTAGGTTGTTTATTTGAGCTTTTTCCTATTTCCTAATGTGCCCTGCATGACTATGAATGTCCCTCTTTGTACTGCTCACTTTATCCAAAATATTTTGATAGTTTGTGTTTTTGTTTCTATGTGACTCTAAGAAAAATTTAATTTCTTCCTTAATTTCCTCTTTGACCCAGTAGTTGCTAAGTAGTGTACTGTTGAGTGTTCATATTTTGGGACTTTTGCTAATTTTATTTTTTTCTTAATTTCTTTATTGGGGAATGCTAATTTTCTGTTTATTATTAAGTATTAGTTTAATTCCTATGTGGTCTGAGAAAATGCTTGGGATGATTTTAATGTTCTTAAATTTGCTGACACTGTCTTTGTGGCCTATCACATGGTCTATCTTTGAGAATGACCCATGTAGAATCAAAAACAATGTATATTCCAGTTTCTTCGAGTGAAGGACTTTAAAAATATCCAGTAGGACTTTTAAAATATGACAGAATGATGCTCTGATTCTCTCCCTCTCTCTCCTCATTAATTATATATATCCAGTAGGGGGGATGAGTGATGGTGCGATGGTGCACCTGGTCGAGCGCACATGTTACAGTGCATAAGAGCAGGGTTTGAGGCCCTGGTCCCCATCTGCAGGTGGACAACTTCACAAGTGGTGAGCAGGGCTGCAGGTCTTTCTGTCACTCTCCCTCTCTATCTCCCCCTTCCCTCCTGATTTCTGGCTGTCTCTATCCAATAAAAAAAACAAATAAAGATAATAAAAAATATCCAGTAGATCTAGTCTATCTATTTATTTATTTGATTATCTTGTTTCTTTAATGACTCTCTGCCTAGATGATCTGTCAATTTGAAAAATGTGGAATGCTTCACGAATTTACATGGCATCCTGCACAGCGACCATGCTAATCTGTATCATTCTAATTTTAGTATATGTACTGCCAAAGCAAGCATGATTTCTTTAATCACCTGTTCAACTTCATATTGGTAAGCACATCATAGAATTTCCGCTCTTAAAAACTCTAGATAATCTCTGTCAACAGTTACATTGTATAAAAAACTGTGTGATTCCTAAGCACTGGGACAGAAAATGCAAAATACAAAGGCCTCTCTTACTAACTAGATGATTTTGTCTTTAAACTTAATATTGCAATTTACTTTCTGGTTTTTTCATAAGAATAAAATAAATGAACTTAGTAAGTCCATACTTGGACTCAGTTCAATCCATTTATTCTGGCTCTAATTTCTCCAGTCCATTCACTCACTTGAATTCACTCATTTATCTTTTTAGTGAAAGCCTGTATGTCCCACCTATCTTCACTCAAAGTTAAAGATGTTGCTTCCCAGTGCCTTTAGAAAATTGAAACAGGGGGAGTCAGGCAGTAGCACAGTGGATTAAGAGCACATGGTGCAAAGCGCAAGGACCAGCATAAGGATCCCAGTTCGAGCCCCCAGCTCCCATCTGCAGGGGAGTCGCCTCACAGGCGGTGAAGCAGGTCTGCAGGTGTCTGTCTTTCTCTCCCCCTCTGTCTTCCCCTCCTCTCTCCATTTCTCTCTGTCCTATCCAACGACAACATCAACAACAACAATAATAACTACAAAAATAAAACAATAAGGACAACAAAAGGGAATAAATAAATATTAAAAAAAGAAAAAGAAAATTGAAGCAGGGATGAAGGAGGTAACTCAGCAGATAAAGCACATTCCATATGTGAAAACTTACATGTGTCCTCCTGAACCATGTGAGATCAAGACAAGTAGAGCACCAAGGTAGTGGGGTGGGGCTTTGCCTCACTCTCTCTATCTCAGACATAAAACAAAATAAATTGAGTTGAGGAGATTGTTCAGTGGGATCATGTATATGCAACCCTTGGGTCAATGAGTGGCACCACATTAAAAAGAATAAAACAAGTAGTAGCAAACTTCCATATACTCCTATAGTTACAAAGCCATATATCAATCAGCATAGTCCCTGCATACTAGGCCTTCCTGTGGCTATATGGACTATCTATGTTCATAACAAAAGTCAAGTCTCTGTTCCCATTTTCTCAAGTCTATGACACCTCTGTTTTTTTCTACATCATCAACTTTTCCATTGCTGCTCGGTCAGTCTAATCAACATACACAATGCTGTTGTCTTACAAATCTTTGAAAATAGTAACCACAATAAAAAACACATTTATGACAACAAAACTTATATAACACTACCAAAATCCTCCATTCTTACATGAGACTGTCTTGGTATCAGTGCAATCACAATATGTATATTATTCTACAATTCTGTCTTCAACTTTAAAATCAGCCCTTGAAATGCCACATAGCACTTTATATGATCTTTCTCATTTCATTTATTTTAAACACTTCACTGTATTCTACAATATAGACATATAATACTTGATAAGAGTACTCAGATTACAGATTTTCACCACCACAATTTTCCGAAGCCTCTTTATGCATGGATATGCATTGTTATGATAAGTATCTTAAAATGGAATTGTTGGGTGAAGACATATGCATATTTCTAAAAAAAATAGTCTCCATAAGGTTAATGCCAGTTTATATATCTCCCCATTTCTACACATCCTCTCCATCACTGAATATTAGTAATCTTTAAGTTTTGCCAACCAAAAAAGCAACTATATCAATTCCCAATTAATTGAAGTTTCATCATATAACAAATATATGTAGTATACCTTTTATCTTTTGTTTATTTTAAAGCCTTATAAGACAAGTATCTTTTTTTTTTTTACTCATTTTGGAGTTTCTGCTAGTTATTCTTACTTGTTTATGTTTCCATGTATTCTTGAGAATAAGATCATCAAATACTCAAAAATCCCACTGGGAGGTAGAGGGATATCATTTATAGAGTGATTAAGAGAAAACTGGTAGTCAAAGATGTTGAAACTCTTGTCTAAAGTAGCTTGTGCCCTTCTGTTCATCTTCTATTTTGCCTCTTTCAAAAACATTTTCCAATTTTATATTGATCCTTCATGTCTCTTGCTATTTTAAGTGCCACATTTTCTTCCATTATGCCATCTAGTGAGCCATATGCATCAAAATATGGCTGTTTATTAATTTAATAACAGCCAGTAGGTTGAATTCTATTATTAGTTGTGAAACATTTTAGCAGTCATTCATGGATTTTCAAGAAAAAAAATGTACTAACAACATATAGTAATAATTTATACTTCTATTTTATTTTCATACTTATTGTTTCTTTTGGTGTTTGACAGTACATCCCGAATAACTAGGAATTAGTGGGTATAGGAATGTTTCTAGTTGACACAAGTCTTTGTTTTTAGTGCCCAATATCTAAAATTCTAAGTTCAGAGAATTACCAGCTTTATGATTCTTGACATACAAAGATAATTTCATCTAAAGAAGGTTGATGTGGAAACCAGGGAGGTGTCTCAACAGTAAAGCACCTACCTTGAAAGCTTGAGGCCCTGGGTTCAATCCAGTGTGGTGGAGGCTGAACTCAAACCTGGGTTGTGAACATGATAAAGCAGCTACACTATCCAGGTGAGCTATCTTGGCAGCCCAACTTTACATTTCTTGAAGCAGTTTTGGGTACATTCAATTACTATGGTAATTTTTTTCACTTTAGTTAAATTCTATAATTTATTGGCATGAATTTTCACATAGCATTCTTTATAGGTAGGTCAGCAGAGATATAATTAGACACTTTATTTTTTAGTAGTTTTACTCTCAACAAAATTGAAAGGAAGGTACAAAGATTTCCCATATACTAATACTTCCTGTCTGCTACACGCAACACATAGTCCCTCTCCCCCTCCATCAACAACTCTCATCAAAGTGGTTCATTTTGTTATAAATAAATTTCCATTATTTGATAAACTTCCATTAACACATCATAATCATCCAAAATCCATATGTTACATTAGCACTCACTCTTGGTGGTGTACATTCCATGGGTTTAGGAAAACTTTTAAGGACATGTACCCATAGTAGTATCATACAGAATATTTCACTGCCCTAAGAAACATTCTCTTTCTTATTTTTCTTCTTCTCCTCTGCCTTCTTCCCTTTTCCCATCTTCTTTCTCCTTCTTTTTTATCATCACTAAGATTTCATCACTCTTCTTTCTTTTTTATTATTTTTAATTTTTATTTATAAAATGGAAATGTTAACAAAGCTATAGGATAAGAGGGGTACAATTCCACACATTCCCACCCCCAGAACTCCATGTCCACTCCCCTCCCTTGATAGCTTCCCTGTTTTTTATTCCTCTGGGAGTACCAACCCAGGATCATTATGGGGTACAGAAGGCCTTAACCAACTTTTTCAGGTAGACAGAGATGGAGAGAAGGCATACATAGCATGGAAGTTCCCTCCAGCATCATGGTACTCCCATGCATGGCACAGTAGGCACCTATCCAGGTAAGCTGTCTCAAAGACCCCATCTCTTTTTTAATCTTACTTAAGACATTCTCTTTTTTTATTTCTAATATTGTCTGTTTTCACTTTTTTTTTTTTTTTTTTTTTTTGCTTAGAGAGATCAGCAGCTTTTGTGCTACAAGGCAGATAAATCTACCCTACCAAGCTGATAGAAAGCCTACCTGATAACAGGGTTTGTCACTGTGATTCCACTTCCATCCCTGACTGTGCATTTCTTCATACAAAGCATGGGAACTCATGTACCCACCCTAGCATTGTTGACTTTGTTTCTAGATAGTTGCATTTAGTTTGAAGAAATGTGCTTTGCCATTTTCCTTGTAATTTTCCAGCCATGGTAATTCACTTAGCATCTCCCTGCATTCCTACTAACATTCCACTGCATTTGTCAGTGGGTTTTTTTTTTTTTCTATTCTGTGATTCACACAAGGATATTATAGATGTGTCTCTCAGTTTTATCACAATGGTTTCATGTTTCTGGGGTTTTTTTCTGACTTTTAGACTTTTGGGGAGGGTTGTTTGTTTTTTGAGAATTCCCAGTAATAGATTTAGAAAAATATATTTAGCCCTTCTAAAATAATACTAGGTAATTGTAATACTCAACTTGGCAGGATTTGACTAGGATACATTGAATGTATAATATGTTGGGAATAATTATCATTTCAAAATGGTAACTTTTCCAGTTCAGGAACATAGTATTCTAGTTCAGGAACAAGGCTAGGGAGGTGACTTAGCAAGTAGAGTACAGAGAGCTCAGGTTTTAAGAATGCACATACTGGGAGTCAGGTGGTGGCACAGCACGTCAAGCATACATGGCACAAAGCACAAGGACCAGCATAAGGATCCAGATCAAGTCCCTAGTTCCCCACCTGCAGGAGAGTCCTTTGCAAGTGGTGAAGCAGGTCTGCAGGTGTCTATCTTCCTCTCCTCCTCTCTGTCTCCCCTCCTATCTCCATTTCTCTCTGTCCTATCCAACAACAACAAAATAAAAAACAAGGGCAACAAAATGAAATAAATAAATATTTCTTTAAAAAAATGCACATGCTGGAGCACAGCTGTGTTCTGACCTCTTTCTCTCTCTCTTTCCCAATAAACAAATATTTTTTTCAGAAAGACTATAAAAGAGAATATGGTACTTCTCATCATTTATTTAGGTTTTCTTTTTCAATGATATTTTATTGCATTGCTTTTGCTTTCAGGGTTTTGTTTGTTTGTTTGTTTTAATATTTATTTATTTATTCCCTTTTGTTGCCCTTGTTGTTTTATTGTTGTAGTTATTATTGTTGTTATTGATGTTGTTGTTGGATAGGACAGAGAGAAAAATGGAAAGGGGGTAAGACAGGAGAGAGATAGACACCTGCAGACGTGCTTCACCGCCTGTGAAGTGACTCCTCTACAGATGGGGAGCAGGGGCTTGATGTTTTTTTTAAAGAGAGAGCCTACCTTATCTGACCCATCTTGGACAGAGCTAGAAGGAATTATGTTAAGTCAGCTAAGTCAGAAAAAGATGAGTATGAGATGTCCCCACTCATCAACAGAAGTTGAGAAAGAGAACAGAAAGGGAAACTAAAAGCAGGACCTGATTAAATCGAGAGCAGGGCACCAATATAAAAACACTGTGGTGAAGGGGAGGGTGGACACTGGGCTTCCCAGCATGGCAGAGGGTGGGGGGGGGCAGGGGTGGGTGGGGGGGATGGGACACAGTCTTTTGGTGGTGGGAGTGGTGTTTATGTACAATCCTATTAAAGTGTAAACATTATATAAACCACTATTTAATTAATATGAGAGGTGAAAAACTGATGATATGTCTAGAACGTCTTAAAACACAGACTGAGTCTTTTTAATACATAGGCTATCTTTGATATGTTCTTTCCCAAAAGCCTAGACCAGGGAGAACAGAAGCAACTGACAGCACAGCTATATACAAGATGCTGGGTACTATACCCCAAACCCTATCAAAGGGACTTTCCAAAGTTAACCCTATCACCAAATAATGTGATGATAACAATAACTATCCATTGTCTTCTTGAACCCTAAGACAACAGGAATCTCACATTTCCACTATAGAGCCTATCTTTCCCCCAGTCCTGGAACCTTAGGGTGGGGCCCACTTTTCTGCATGCTGCTCTCAATTCAAATCAAATAACATTGCATCCGCGGGTTGCAACCTAATCAACATAACGAGAGCCACCCAGCATGCTGCACTTCAGACTGTGACCAGAGACTTCAGATGTGGAATGACAACCCTTCAGCTTCATCACTCGGGTGAGACCTTTTCTTTCATAGTATTCTCTAATTCCATTCCAGGTGGTCCACTCCCCAATAAAGTCCCCAAACCTAGATATAGTCCAGGTCTATCTCTTGCTTTTGAATAGAAGAATTAACATCACCAAAATGATCACTCTACCTAGAGCCATATATAGATTTAATGCCATCCCCATCAAGGTACCATCAGATTTCTTTAAACAGATAGAATGAAAGCTACAAAACTGTATCCAGAAACATAAATTCCCTAGGATTGCCAAAGCAATCTTGAGAAAGAAAAAAAAAAAAAAAAAAAGCAAGAGTAGAGGCATCCCACTATCCCACTTCCCAACAGAGCTAGTATAATCAAAACTTCTTGGTCCTGGAACTAAAATAGAGACAGAGACCAGTGGAATAGACTCAAAAGCCCAGAAATAAGCCCCTATACCTATGGACAACTAATGTTTGGCAAGTTGGCCCAAATCATTAAATTTAGAAAGGAGAGTCTCTTCAACACATGGTATTGGGGAAATTAGATGGAAACATACAAAAAAAATTAAATTGGATTACCACGTCACCATGCACAAAAGACAACTCCAAGTGGGTCAAAGTCATGAGCATTATACCAGAAACCACCAATTGCATAGAGAAAAAACATTGACAGAACAAAGTCTTCAAA
Source organism: Erinaceus europaeus (assembly GCF_950295315.1). NCBI lineage: Eukaryota > Metazoa > Chordata > Mammalia > Eulipotyphla > Erinaceidae > Erinaceus > Erinaceus europaeus. The sequence goes on along the minus strand of NC_080171.1, from coordinate 39,005,301 downwards.
GATTCAAATACAACAGCAAAGAAAACAAAAATAAATCAGTAGAACTACATCAAACTGAAAACTTTCAGCACAGCAAAGGATACCATCACCCAAATAGACACTCTACAATCTGGGAAAATATCTTTATACAACATACTTCAGAAAAAGGACTAATAACCAAAATACATAAAAAGCTCAGTAAACTCTTTGCCAAAAAAACCAAACAACCCAATTAGAAAATGGGTTGACACAGAAACTTCACTGAGGAAGAGATCCAGAGAGTCAACAGACACATGAGAAAGTGCTCAAAGTTGCTCATAGGGAAATGCAAATAAAGACAACAATGAGATACCACTTTACTTGTAAGAATGACACACATTAGAAAGAACTGTAACAGAATGTAAATTGGTCCAACTCTTGTGGAAAACAGTCTGAGGATTTCTCAGAACACTAGAAATGAGTTTACCCTATGACTCAGCAATGTCTCTCCTAGGGGTTTGCCAAAAAGAAACAAAAGCACCTATTAGAAGAGATTTATGTATCAGAAGACATCTATGTATGTTAATAGCAGCACAGTTTGTAATAGCCAAAACCTGTAAGCAGCCCAGATGTCCAACAACAGATGAGTGGATTTTAAAAACTGTGGTTTATACATGATGGAATACTACTCAGCTGTTAAAAATGATGGAACCATCATCTCCTTTGCATCTTCTTGGATGAAACTTGAAGACATGATGTTAAGAGAGAGATAACCAGGACTAGAAGGACAAGTACTAAATGATGTCACTTATAAGGTGAACTTAATAAATAGGGACAGGGAAGGAGAAAACAAAGTAAAATGTAGACTACAAACAGTGTATTGCATCAAAGCACAGTACTCTGGGGAAAGAAGTGGAAGGAGAGGCAGAAGAGAACATTAGAGTCCTGGTGCATAATGAAATTATACCCACGTGCCAATGTGTCAATATCTACACTGTAAACCATTAACACCCTCCACACACCAATAAAAATTATTAAAAAAAAAAAAAAAGAATTATGCTTTTGGGTTACACAAGCACAAGAGGTGACTGTCAGAAAGCAAGAAATACAATGTTGCAACTTCAGATAGGGTACCTGGTAGCAGTGCACCAGGTTAAGTGCACATAGTACTAAGTGTGAGGGCCTGTGCAAGAATCCTGGTTCAAGAGCCCCCAGCTCCCCACCTACAGAGAGGTCACCTCACAAGCGGTGAAGTAGGTCTCTGTCTCTTTCTCTCTCCTCTCTTTCTCTCTCTCCTCTCTTTCTCTCTCTTCTCTCTCTCTCTCTCTCTCTCTCTCTCTCTCTCTTCCCCTCCCTCTCTCTCTCTTCCCCTCCCCTCTCAATTTCTCTCTGTCCCATCCAGAAAAATCAAAAAAATGGCCACAGGAGCAGTGCATTCACATTGCAGACACAAAGCCCCCACTATAACCTTGGAGGCAAAAAGAAAGAAACTTCAGATAGAATAATTCTGGCAAGGTACAAAATATAACCATCAAATGAAGGAGCTGGGATGGAATGAGGTTACTAATAATTAAGATGCACATAACAAGAGCCCCAAGGTTAGTCCTAACAACCTATTCCTTTCTCTTCTAGTTAAATGTCATTGAAGAAACAAAAGGCAGTCATAGCCCAAATTAACCGGTACCTACCTTGGATTTTATCCCCTCTGATGTGCTGCAATTCCTTGAGTAAGAGAAGGGTGTTTTTTTCAGAATATGCAGTGACATCCCTGTGTTACATGAATCCATGTTAAGTTTCATAAATTCAGGATGTTAGGATAGGCTGGAATACTGATGTCTGGAATTGGAAAATGGGCAGCACAAGTCTTTTCTGAGGGTGGGAGCTAAACAGTTTCAAGGAAAACTGAAAAAATGGGAGAAATAAGGGCTACTCTATTAATTTTGCTTCAGGGCAATCATGGATAATTTTATATACTGCTCAAATTTGGTATGCATCAAAGAGTGGGTAATCTAAATTTAGGTATACAAATATCCAGCCATTATGTTTTATACTTAAAGCTAATATAATGCTATATCAGTTACACCTCAATAAAAAGGCAATAAATAAATAATATTAGACAATTTGATTTTATTATATTCAAGTCATAAAGAACCATCTATTATCTGCAAAATGGAGGACCCCCCAACTCTTCATCTGCACTATTCCAGCCTTTAGGTCTATGATTGGTAAACTATTTATTTGGCTTTGTATGTTAACTCTCTTATCAGCCACCAGGTTCCAGATGCTAGCATGATGCCGACCAGACTTCCCCGGACAGACAACCCCACCAATGTGTCCTGGAGCTCCAATTCCCCAGAGTCCTTCCCCACTAGGGAAAGAGAGAGACAGGCTGGGAGTATAGAACGACCTTCCAACGCCCATGTTCAGCAGGGAAGCAATTACAGAAGCCAGACCTTCCACCTTCTGCATCCCACAGTAACCTTGGGTCCATACTCTCAGAGAGTTAAAGAATAGGAAAGCTATCAGGGGAGGGGATGTGATACAGAGTTCTGGTGGTGGGAGTTGTGTGGAGTTGTATCCCTCTTATCCTATGGTTTAGTCAATGTTTCCTTTTTATAAATAAAAAATTAAAAATAAATTAATTAATTAAATTTAAAAAATAAAGATCTATTTCAGAAAAGATTATTGAAAAGGTTAAAACTTCTATTCATACCCACAATAGCTCAAAACAGGATCTGATTTTGACCTAGATGAGAATAGACTCTGTGTTATTCAATGGCTGTCCAGTAGAGGAAAGGTCAGTATGTACTTGTTAAATTATGAACAACAAAAGTGTCCTTGTGCTTTCCTGTGGCTGTTCTGGGCAAGCACAACTGTACCTGAACCAGAAATGCCTACTCAGCCACATGAGTGAGGTAGACCATCAATCATTTCTTTCTTCCCCATATTTTTTTCACTGTTAGACTAAGTACCCATCTGAAGGGACAAGAAAATGAAGAGAAAAAAAAAAAGATTAACTTAAAGTGCACTACAGGAAGGGTGTTCATTTTGCTCCATTCATTTATCCAACAAATATTTTTCTTTACTATTTATTTATTTATTCCCTTTTGTTACCGTTGTTTTTTTATTATTGTAGTTATTGTTGTTGTTATAATTGATGTCCTCATTGTTGGATAGGACAGAGAGAAACAGAGATAGTAGGGGAAGAAAAAGAGGAGAGAGAAAGGTAGACACCTACAGACCTGCTTTACTGCCTATAAAGTGACTCCACTGCAGGTGGGGACCAACAAATATTTATTGAGAATATCCTATGAACTAGGAATTTCATACGTACTGTAGAAAGGAACTAGACATAGTTGCAGCCCTCAAGAGATTATAGTCTAATGAAGATGAAAAGATGGGTATTTCTTCCATAATGTTTAAACTATGTGTCAAGCACTTTGTGAAATCCAAGGAATTAGAGGGATGTGCAGATCTTGAACAATAATTCTGTTTAAGCTGATTAGGAAGTATCCTTGGAGAAATTGCGCTTCCATTGAATCTGTAATGCAAACCAAAAGGCTCAAGGAAAAAGCAATGGGAAAACATTTTGAGCAAGGCATCACAATTAAGAAATTCCATTTGAGAAACTGCAGACAGATTAGAATAGTTGCCAAAAATCTAGTGTGAGGCAACAGTGAGAAAGGAGGCTAAAGAAGATACACAAGAATGTGTGTCTCATATCAGGAATCTACATTTTCCTCTGAAGTTAATGATAAGCCATTAAACAAGGTTTTGTTTTGTTTTGTTTTGTTTTTTATTTATTTTATTTATTTATTCCCTTTTGTTGCCTTTGTTGTTTTATTGTTGTAGTTATTATTGTTGTTGTCGTTGTTGGATAGGACAGAGAGAAATGGAGAGAGGAGGGGAAGACAGAGAGGAGGAGAGAAAGATAGACACCTGCAGACCTGCTTCACCGCCTGTGAAGCGACTCCCCTGCAGGTGGGGAGCCAGGGTTCGAACCGGGATCCTTATGCCGGTCCTTGCGCTTTGCGCCACCTGCGCTTAACCCGCTGCGCTACAGCCCGACTCCCTAAACAAGTTTTTTTTTTAATTTTATTTATTTATAAATGTAAAAAGGAAATACTGACAAAACCATAGGATAAGAGGGGTACAACTCCACACAATTCCCACCACCAGAACTCCGTATCCCATCCCATCCCATCCCTTGATAGCTTTCCTGTTCTTTAACCCTCTAGGAGTTTGAGGAGAGTGATAGCATGACTGGGTTGTACTTTTGATAGACATTTTGTAACAATGTGGAAATTGGCTTTGTGTCAAGCAAGACTAAAGCCAAGAGTACAATTAAAAACTAATGTAATGTTCCTGACAAAAATGACATTGATAGTAAAACAATGAAGTCAAGTGAACTTAAAAAAATATTTAGTAAGGATATATCCAATTTTGGTGAGTAGTTAGAGGTAGAAGCTGAAGGATTAGTAAATCAAGGTGTTTATTTGGGAGCGAGTGTACAGTTCTGTTAGCTAATAAGACAACAGGAAAAGAAACATGCTTCAAGGTAGGTGTAGCTTTCAAAGTAGATACATCATGATGCAATTTTTGCACTAAGGAAAACAAGAACAGTAGATTGGTTAAGTTAAACTATAGATCAGTTAAGTTAAACATATAAGTTGAATTTATGATGAGGGTGGCTAGTAAAAATGCAAACCAACTATCAGTATCATGTAATTTTCTTCCTTTACTCCACTGTTCACAAGTTAGTTTATACTGAAGCTAAAAATCATTACAAAATCCTTGGTAATGGAAATTATAATGAAGCAACTCCATCTTCCTTTTTTTTTTTTTTCATAGAGGCTGAGAGACAGAGAAAGTTAAGTAGACCACAGCACAAAAGCTTCCTTAGTGCAGTGGGGGCAGGGTTTGAACCTGCATCATAAGTACACATGGCAGAGCAGCACACTACCCAAGTGAACTATTTCACAAGCCTTCCTGTATTTCTAAGTTTGAAATGCTTCTATCATTCTTATATTTCAGATGTACTGGCAGTAGAGTCCTATTAAAGCACCACCTTTCAGCAGGGAAGCAATTACAGAAGCCAGACCTTCCACCTTCTGTACCCCATAGTGACCCTGGGTTCATACTCCCACGAGGTTAAACAATGGGAAAGCTATCAGGGAAGGGGATGGGATATGGAGCTCTGATGGTAGGAACTGTACCCCTCTTATCCTATGGTCTTGTCAGTGTTTCCATTTTATAAATAAATAAATTTAAAACACACACACACACACACACACACACACCCCACCTTGGGGCCAAGAGATATCCCAGCAAGTAGAACACATACTGTGTAGGACTTGAGTCACACACCATGTAAACAACACCACAGGAGCTTCCTGGATGGTGAGCCATACAGTGGAGTCTCACCTCTATGTGTGTCTGCCTTTCTTTCTCTCATCTATTTCAACAAATATAAAATACATCATAGCCTGAGAAGATCCAAAACTATCCCACATATATATTATTCAGACATTTCAAGGTTCATATAGTACATAGGTTTACCTATACTCAAAACATGGTTGACATGATGAAACTGTTGTAATGGTAGCAGAAGTCTATGTCAGAATAATTTCCAAACTCAACCAGGTACTGACCACTTAATGTCAGTTCATACCATTATCACTATAACACCCCTAAGTTTCAAGCATACCAACTGCCTGACTTTCCAGTAGCATAACAATGATTTCTGGCCTGGAAGCATTCAGTACATGAAAAGAATAGATGAATATATGAACCAATGAAGTAAACAAAACTCAAGATAGATTCTCTTTCCCAATATTAACACCCATGTTCCAACTTAGTCATCATGATCCTAGCTTCTCCCTGACCCTTGCTTTTGTTGTTGTTGTTGTTTTATTATTTACTTATTTGAGAGTTAATGGTTTACAGCACAGTCTTAACACATAGGCACAGCCTCTTATCTCCCCTTGACAAATCCATGTATCACATAAGAATAAAGGATGGGCAGTACTCATCTGTGGCAACACTTAACAAAGTCTTTTTTTTTTCTTTTTTTTTAATTTTTTATTTAAGAAAGGATTAATGAACAAAAACATAAGGTAGGAGGGGTACAACTCCATACAATTCCCACCACCCAATCTCCATAACCCACCCCCTCCCATGATAGCTTTCCCATTCTCTAGCCCTCTGGGAGCATGGACCCAGGGTCGTTGAGGGTTGCAGAAGGTAGAAGGTCTGGCTTTTGTAATTGCTTCCCCGCTGAACATGGGCGTTGACTGGTCGGTCCATGCTCCCAGTCTGCCTCTATCTTTCCCTAGTAAGGTGTGTCTCTGGGGAAGCTGAGCTCCAGGACACATTGGTGGGGTCTTCAATCCAGGGAAGCCTGGCCAGCATCCTGGTGGCATCTGGAACCTGGTGATTGAAAAGAGAGTTAACATACGAAGCCAAACAATTTGTTGAGCAATCATGGATCCCAAGCTTGGAATAGTGGAGAGGAAGTGTTAGGGAGGTACTCACTGCAAACTCTAGTGTACTTCTGCTTTCAGGTATATATTTTGCAGTAGTATATGGGTACGTGTGAACATAAGCTCTCTCTCACAGAAACTGGTGTATATCTAGGTTATGGGACTTTGTTAGAAAGTGAACCACCTGAGATGAAATTAGAGTGTACTATAAAAGGAAAGGTCTCACCCGAGTAATGAAGCTGAAGGGTTGTCATTCCACATGTGAAGTCTCTGGACACAGTCTGAGGTGAAGCATGTTGAGGTGGCAATTGTTGCGTTGGTTAGGTTGTGATCGGCGGATGCAATATTATTTGGTTTGGATTGGGAGACACATACGACAAAGTCTTAACAGTTAAAACAAAACAAATCCTGTTTTAAATAATGCAGAAACTCATCAGACAGCATGTTGGAGGGGGGAAGAAAAACAAGGGTATGACTTTCACTCCAGAAGTATTCTTATTAGAGTCCTTAATTCCACCAATTAAAACTGCTACATTAGAATGTTCTGAACAGTTCTCCTCTAGTCAGCAATTCTTTGGAAGAGTCATACCTACATTCTGTTGACTGAAGAAGTTCCTGAGGCTGCAACTTCCTGAGGAGATGACTGGTTAAAGCAATTTTGGAAATAGAGGCTTTAAGTGATTCAGAGCCTGCCTGCCTTCTGCTTATATATTGATGTTTTGGAAAAACCCTGAGAAGGATTTGTAGTGGAGCAGGCCTTTTCTTGTAACTAGAGAGCTTGCCTAATGACCCTCAAGTGTTCCTCTGATAGGGAAAAGCAACCTAGCAGAACCTTTCAAGGACAGAGCTTGCACATTAAAAATTGATGTGGCACTTTAAAGTTTAATATTTAAGCAAAATGCTTAGTGTTTACTGGTATCAGATATTTTCCAAGGTGTCCAATGTGGGGAGAACATCTGTTGGGCTGGGGACCATTACTAAAAGAACTGCTTAATATTTATGGTATATGTTCCTAAAAAGTCAACTCAGGGGTTTTAGCTTCTAATTGTTCTGGAATAATGGTTGATCTTCAGCCTACAGATAACATTTTAGATTCAAAGAACTTACTGTCATCTCTTCAAATGGACATTAGTGCCAGGAAGTCCCCACATCTTTGCTTCCTCAGCAATTGTGTTCCACCTTTATTTCTGCAAGATATAGTGTGTCACTATTAATTGTAAATAATGATACAAAATTCAATCATTTAAAAGGTACATTAAGCAGGTTTTTTAATGGTTTTTTGTTTGTTTGTTTGTTTGTTTGTTTTTTGCCCGAAGGGTAGAATAAAAGGTACATGGCAGAGGCAGACATCAACCAAAATTTCAGAGTAGGAATTAGGTACACATAACAAGCAAAAATAATGGTGAAAACTACCTGTAATTAATGAATTCAGTTACATTCAGAGGGTATTTAAATGAGTAATATACTATCATGGACTATCAAGTAATGAAGACTGGTTCCATAAGCTAAACACAAGGATCAGTATATTCACATTTTCACGGCACCTCTGGATAGCACAGTAAGTGACCACCAGTGTTCTCTGCTGCTACTCACTGCTCTGATGCCTTTTCTCAAGAGGCAAAACCCCAGGAAAAGGGATCCAAATAGCCAAGTCCTTTAAACCAATTATCCATGCCAGCTGCCTCGCCTTAACTGTACTGGAGAAGTGGGGAAAAGGCTCAGTCATTCAGCAACTATCAATTTTGTGAATGTATATTATAGGTTAGGCATTATAAACACTGCAGAAACAGTGATGAACCAAATAAACTATCTACTGTCATGGCACTTAAATTTTGAAGCACCCAGGAAACAGCACTCTAGGCAAAGAGCATGGCAATGGTAAGGTACAGAAGCAGAAATGACTTGGCATGTTAGAAGAATTCGGGGCAATGAGAACAGTGGGAAGAAGAGCAGTGTTAGAGTAGTCCTTTCCTCTCCAGATATTTTTTCCATTTAGCAAAAGCTCCACTAGCATAGCACGCCTAGTCATCAGACTTATTAGGCCACTCATAGTGGAGGAAAAACTCCCCAATGGGGAACTGAGATGCTCTTAGTGAAGAGGACAGCTTTCTCATAGATCAATGTCAACTAGAGTTTCATTTTTATCAAGTTGGGCCAGTAGAGTCTGGAAGGAGTCTGTATTTCAATGGCCAAACACTGAGTCTTAATGGCACTTAATAGATTAATTTAGGCAAACAAAAGTATACTAAGTCATAAAAGGTTTTGCATGTAAACAATGGATTCACACTGATCAAGAAGGAAACTTAGATAATTTCACCAATTTTCCCAAAAAGGCATGTATAGGAAGAAAAAGAAAAATGCATACTTGCCCACATTATCATTTCAGGGTTCCCCAGGAAGCCTATCACTGAATAAGAAAAAAATATAAAGGAGACCTTGTTTTATATAAAAATCTAATTGGATTCAACCATACAATATTCTATAGGTCTTTTAAACAACTTATTTCTGTTGAATTCCATTATCACCTACTGATTAAAAAAAAATTAAGTAGATGGGAATATGGATCAACCTGTCAATGCCCATGTTCAGTGGGGAAGCAATTACAGAAGCCAGACCTTCCATCTTCTGCACCCCATAATGACTCTGGGTCTATACTCCCAGAGGGATAAAGAATAGGAAAGCTATCAGGGGAGGGGATGGGATATGGAGTTCTGGGGGTGGGAATTGTGTGGAGTTGTACCCCTCTTATGGGTTTTGTCAATGCTTCCTTTTTATAAATAAATATTTTTTAAAATATAAAAAATAAAGTAGAGTCAATTAATGCCCTAATGGTAGCCACTTAAGAACAATCATACAGAGTAAAGGTTGCTATTGATTTTTAGCAGGGAAACATTTTTATAAAACTGTCTGCTTTGAGGCTAGAGATATAGCTCATTTGGTGCATGCCTTGTTATGCTTCCTGGCCAGGTCTGAGCTCTGGCACAACATGGTGGTGCTACAACACATGGGGAAGCACTGGCTCTATGGAGTCTCTCCATCTCTCTCTCTATCTGTCTTTCTATCTGAATGTCTTTCTTTTTTACCTCTTCTCTCTCTGGATCCTGATGGAATTGTGTTTAAGACCCTCTTGTCATCTTCCCCTAACATTTCTCCACCTCTGGGAATATGGACCAAAATTATTTGGGGGTGCAGAAGGTAGGAAGTCTGGCTTCTGTAATTGCTTCTCCAATGGACATGGGTGTTGGCAGGTTGATCTATAACCTAAGACTGTTTATATCTTTCCCTAGTACAGTAGGGCTCTATAGAAGTGAGGGTCTGGGGCACACTGGTGAGGTTGTCTGCCTAGGGAATCATAGGAGCATCTGCAACTGGTATCTGAAAGACATTAAGTTATAAGGCAGGACAAAATGTTTAGTAAACAGGAACCATAAAATAGGGATAGAGCAGGTAAGAATAGAGATTTTAGGTGGTAATAATATAGAAAGTCTATTTTAGGTATGTTTCAAGGGGCCCATGATTTTAGATTCTTGCCTAAATTTGATAGTGAACATGGAGGTGGGCTAATAATATTGTCTGGGAAGATGGTGTCAGAGTTGAGAATAGGGCTAGAAAGCCGGATTAGGGTAGAGGGTAGCTCCCAATCTTGAAGAAATTCTATAAATAAAATTAACTGTTTACCCCCATCAACCTGACTCAGGGTCCATGTGTATTCGTATTTAACACAGGAGCCTGTATAACCTCTGAATCCTTGTTAGTCTGAGCTCACAGTTCATGGTCACAGCTGGGAACATCCTAGGCTGCACGTACGTCAGGACCAGTCTTCCTCAAGTGACAGAGTAGAATGACCCAGCTTCTTTTGGAAAGTGGGGCAGTCTCTACCATTGCTATTTTAAGTGAGGGTCCCTTTGCCCCCACAAATGACACCAGCTATACTATCCTTTCTGGTATATGACATTCTCACAAGGGTGAAGTGAGATCCCACTGTTTTCTTTTTGTCTACAGGCCTTTTGGATCTCTTCGGTAGGGAAATTGTGAGGATATAGTTGAGCATGGTGTACAACATCCTATTAAAAAGTGGGAGTCTGGATGGTACAGCCTTTCCTGTTAGTCTCTCTCTACTTGAGATTGAGCATGGAGGGAGAACAACCACCAAGAAATGTCTCCTCTGTAAGCCTCCCTGCTTCACAAAGGACCCTGCATGCAGCCCATTTCCTTGTTCTCAAACCAGTTGGTATATTTACTCAGAAGTTAATAGAAGTCCATCTTCTTTGATCATACATGGCCCACACATCATTGTTCTGCTCTGTCAAACTATAACCAAGAACATCCTCTTTACTCCCAACTCATTCCGGACCTTCTAATCCTACATGATCTATCTCCTCTCTTAAGGCTCCTGTCTGCTAGTTATTGATAACCCTACTTCCTTAGTTCCTTTGATCAACTAAATAAATCCCTTGTTCAACATTTACTAGGGATGCTCTGACCTTTTCTCAACCCCCTATTTCTCTTTGTCCCTCTTCTCTAAAACCATATATGGAATGGATAACTTGCTTCCTCCTACAACCCCTTATAAACCCTACTTTGCTGTTCAGTAAATGGACTGCCCATGAGACAAGTCCCCAGGTCTTCTCTTGTTGCTACACTAGCATCGGGCATAGAGAGAGACCTGTACGGCTCCACCCCTGCTGCCCCAGAACATTCCTTCTAGGCCTCCTGCATCTGGTGTGCAACAGAGCAGGTAAGCCAGAGGTCTGTGCCCGGGAAAGAGGACCCAACCCCAAAAGCCCGACACTCTTCTTTGATGAATATCCTGTTTATATCCTCTCCTCACTTTTTTGGATGGGGTCATTTTTTGTTTGTTTGTTATGTTGTTGAGTTCTCTCTATATTTCGGTTATTAGCCTTTTGTCTGATGTACAGCATGTAGATATTTTCCCATTCTGTAAGGAATCTCTTTGTTTAGGTGATAGTTTTTTTTGCTGTACAGAAGCTTTTCAATTTGATGTAGTCCCACTGATTTATTTTTATTTCAGTCTTCTTTGGATTTGTATCACTGAAGATGCCTATAAAATTTAAGTGGAAAAAAGTTCATCCAATATTTTCCTCTCAGTATTTGATAGTTTCTAGTCTAACATCCATGTTCCAAGTGATCCACTTGGAGTTTACTTTTGTGTGTGATGAAATATAGTGGTTCAGTTTCATTCTTTTGCATATTTTAACTCAATTTTCCCAGCACCATTTCTTATAAAGACTCTCCTTTATCCATTTAATATTTTGGGCTCCCTTGTCAAAAACTAGATGTCCATAGGTATGGGCTTACTCATCAATTTATAGAAAATGCAGAGGACAGAATATTCTCCTTCTAGTTGAAAAACAAGATCAGAAGAGAAAGCACTAGGCAGAACTTAGACTGGACTTGGTGTATTGCACCAAAGTAAAAGACCTCTGAGGTGGGGTTTGGGTTTAGGTCCTGGAACATGATGGCAGAGAACTTAATGGGGGTTGTATTGCTACGTGGAAAACTGGGAAATGTTAACGTATGTACTAATTATTAGATTTATTGTTGACTGTAAAACATTAATTCCCCAATAAAGAAATTTAAAAATAAATATTTGTAGGCAAAACAAACAAAAAATATTCTCCTTCTAAGAGACAACATATGTGGTCATTTACTAATAGTAATAGTAAATTAGCTATTTTAAAATTTTTTAAATATTTACTTTTTCCAAGATCAGAAGAGAAAACACAGTAGAACCTGAACTGGAATTGGCATATTGCACCAAAGTAAAAGATTCTGGGGTGTGTGGATGGGGAGAATACAGGTCCAAAAAGGATGACAGAGGACCTAGTGGGGGTTGTACTGTTATATGGAAAACTGGGAAATGTTATGCATGTACCAACTATTGTATTTACTGTCGAATGTAAAATATTAATTCCCCAATAAAGAAATTTTTTAAATTACTTTTTAATTTTATGTGCCATCTTAAAATAGCAGGTGTTAATGTATCAAATACCTATTACGTGCATTCAATACACTAAACTGAGTTGAATTTCCAGAAAATGGTGCTGATATCTTTTCAGTATCTTAAAAGCCCAATTATAATACAATGAGTCCAGAAAAGAAACAGTTAAAATTAAAGAAAGGGGGCCAGGCAGTAGCACAGTAGGTTAAGCACATGTGGTGCAAAGAGCAAGGACCGGCATAAAGATCCCGGTTTGAGCCCCTGGCTCCCCACCGTTAGGGGAGTCGCTTCACAGGTGGTGAAGCAGGTCTGCAGGTATCTATCTTTCTCTCCCTCTCTCTGTCTTCTCCTCCTCTCTCAATTTCTCTCTGTCCTATCCAACAACAACAATAATAGAAACAACAACAATTAACAACAAGGGTAACAAAAGGGAAAAAATGGCCTTCAGGAGCACTGGATTCATAGTGCAGGCACGGAGCCCCAGCAATAACCCTGGGGGCAAAAAAAAATTTAAAGAAAGGTTATACCTGACCTTAGTATCATTTATGCAACCTTTCCAAAAAGATGTTACTGAAAAGTGTATGCATCCTGTCTTGACCCACCAGCCAGTCCAATATCATATAATTTCTTAGCAGAGAAACTAATGAACAAAACATACTAGAGACCCCTTTCCTATCTGATAATGAAGTAGAACTTATGCCTCAAGATTGGTCATGTCCTTCTGTACTGTGGCAACATAGAACATTTACCAAGAAACAAAAAAGTAAAAGGTATTGAGTAGAAAGCAAACTGACTAATAATATGACTTTCCTGCTCATAAGCCTTACTCTTACATTTCAATGTTATATTGCAATTGAAAAAAGTGGAATTATTTTCTCTCAAAAAATTCAGTAAAATAAAATGCAATCCACTAATAGATAAATAATAGAAACATATTTTAAAGTGAAGCTAACAAACAAATGCAGCATTCTTAACCAGAAAATGGCTCAGTGATTCCAACTCAACCACCATAACCGATTTAATATGAGAATATAATTAGTACTACCTGGTGCCAAATATCCCAAATGCCCCACCTTCATGCTAATTAATCTTGAAAACTTTCCAAGCTTTTCTCTACCCTGCTTGCCTCTGTTCCCTGCATCAGTGCACACATAGCTTTCTACTCAAACAGAGCAACAAAAAACAGCATCACGGGGTTTTGCACACAGTTGGTACCAAGTAAATGTTTGTTTATTCAAATCACTGCTCTTTCATCACAGTAAATCTCATTAGATTGGAAAGTCAAGAGCCAAGATAAGTTTGGGTCACTTTAAATGGCATTGATTTTTTTTTAATTATATTAAAATCTGTGTGTTCGAATGGTTACTAAAAAACAATCTGTAGAAATTTCAAAGTAATCTTTAGAATTTTCAAAGTAATTTCATGGGATACCCAACATTTGAATCCTAAAAACTGATAGGCTATACCACTAAGATGTGTTCATATGTAGCTGATCTAGATGAAATCAGTGAACCCACAGACATGAAAAATATGCTACATATAACTTATCCATAGAAAAATACAAATCAAGACCACAATGAGACACCACCTTACTCTAGTGAGAATGGCCCACATCAACAAAACAGGAGATGACAAGTATTGGCAAAGATGTGGGGAGAAAGGAAATTTGTTACACTGTTGGTGGGAATGCAAACTGGTACAACCCCTATGTAAAACAATTTGAAGAATATTTCAATAAATAAAACATAGAAATATCCTAAGATCCAGTAATACCACTCCTAGGCACATACTCATAGAGCACAGAAGCACATATTTGAAAGGATATGTGTGCCCCTATGTTTATAGCTGCATTATTTACAGTAAGTAAAGTATGGAAATAACCTAAATGCCCAAGGACAGATGACTTGATAAAGGGTGTGATGACTTACATGCATCATGTATGGATATGAAAATATACCTGAATCTGATAATTTTGTAAAAAATGTTAAATCACTAATAAAATGAATAAATAAATAATTAATGAAAGTTGAAGAAACCCAACAGAATTATGTCAAAAGACAGTGAATCATCTCCAGTCTTTTTTTAAAAAAGCTTTCAAAAATTACTATCATTATTTATCAGACAGAGACAGCCAGAAATCAAGAGGGAAGGGGAGATAGAAAAGGAGAAAGAAAGAGACACCTGCAATGCTACTTCACCACTCACAAAGCTTTCTCCCTGAAGGTCAGGACTGGGGCCTCAAACCTAGGTCCTTGCACATTGTAACATGTGCGCTCAACCAGGTGCACCACCACCTGACCCCATCATCTCCAGTCTATTATTACATGATATAGTTTATAGTGAAATATTTCCAAAGTAACTAAGTACATTTGATGGAGCAAATGTGGTCTTCAACAATGATATATTCAGTCTTTGCATTCTATTGTCCTTTTCTCATTTGCCCTCCCATTAAATTCAGTATGATTTTTCCATTCTAAAAAGCACGCTGAGTTTGATCCAGGAGCCATCACCACAAAATTGTAATTGAGGTTTTTTTCTCACCAAGAGTGACAATGTTATAAGGCAGGAGGTAGAGAAAAATACTAAGAATGAGTTCGAGAACTAGAAGCAGAATCCAAATAGCCAATTTAGAAAATCAAAGCTCACCGTCAACTGAGTAGTTCTCTTTTCCACCACCAACCCCCCTCTCTCTTTCTTCTTTTTTGCCACCAAGGTTATCCTGGGACTTGGTGCCTGCACAATGATTCCATGGCAACCAGCAGCCATTTTAACTTTCTTTCTTTCTCTCTTTCTTTCTTTCTTTTCTTTCTTTTCTTTCTCTCTCTTCCCTCCTTCCTACCTTCTTTATTTCCTTTCTTTCTTTCTTTTTCAATAGGACATTGAGAGAGGCAGGGGAGATAGAGAGGGAAAAGGAAAGACACTGCAGGCATCCTTCAGTTTGTGAAGTGTAACCCCTGTAGGCAGACAGTAGGGGGCTCGAACCCAGGTACCCTCACACGGTAATACGTGCACTTAACCGGGTACACTACTGCCCAGGCCCCCACATTCAGTAAAAGAAAATACAAGTCATTTTCTGGGGAACTAAACTATTTAAAAATCAATAGTATTGTAACTCAGCTACTTAGTAACTCCTTAAACAGGAAAAGAGAGTTGAGTATTGACATTCCAGAAATTTTTTAATAGAGGTTGAGAGATATAGGGAAAGAGACAAAGAAAAAGAGAGATGCCTGCAGCACTGCTCCACCACTAGTGAAGCTTTCTCCCTGTAGACGAGGCCAACAACTTGGTGATATGTGTGCTGTACCAGCTGTGCCACTCACTGCCTAGTCACTCCACGACATCCTTCATTGGCAATACTAGCTTCAAGTGAAAAGACAGTGAGGGCTGGTGAAATAGTTCACTTGGACAGTATGCTGCTTTTGCATGTGCACAACCCAGGATAAAGTTTGATCCCCACTAAATTAAAAGAAATTTTGATATTGTGGTGTCTCTCTTTTTATCTCTCTCTCTCTCAAAAAAGGAGGACAAAGTGATTTCAAGTGCTAGCATGTATCTGGTGAATTATGAAAAAGGCATTGGTGTAATGCACTTATATATAACACAGAAAAACTTTATGCTTTTGTCTCCATGTCAACAAACCTGTCTTCAGATGCTCTAAGTACACTGCTGAAATGGCCTTTGGGTTCAGCAAATTGGCATGAAAGGGTAGCCAGTTATGCAAAATCATCTCCTTTCATAAGACATTATGTTTGTTCTTCAGAATATTTAAAGCATGGCACAACTATCTAAAGCAACCTCTCTGCCTAATTTTCAACAAGTCCACTTTTTCCTTCTCCCCCTTAGTGTATTTCCCAAAACTCAGATCTCATTCTCTCCATTTTTTTTCTTGCCATATTTACTATAACAGTGAGATCCAGCAGTCTTAGAAGCCCAGATCTATGGAAAGCAGGTGACAGGGTGGAAGAAAGCTAGCCAAGATGTGACTAAGAAGATGATTTTTATCATTTCTTCTGATTGAGTAGTATACCACTGTGTATATATGCCATAGCTTTCTTTTTATTATTTATTTACAATTTATTTGGCAATAACCAATAAATGTACATAAGAAGTAAATTACATAGATAGATAGATAGATAGATAGATAGATAGATAGATAGATAGACACATGTATACAGTATTTTTAGGAGAGCCAAGCAGTGGTGCACCTGGTTAAGCACACACATTACAGTGTGCAAGGACCCAGATTCAGACCCCTGATCCCCACTTACGAGGGGAAAGTTTTACAAGTAGTGTAGTAGGGCTGCAGGTGTCTCACTCTCCCTCTCTACATCTCCCGCCCCTTTCTATTTCTCTATCTCTGTCCAATAATAAATCAATAATAAGTAAAAAAAATAATAATTTTTTGCCAACAAAAGCCTTTGTACAAGCAACTTCTTTGCACTATTTCAAGTGTATCTTTTACTTTTGGTTTTTATGTTTCAAAAATCACTGCTAAAAATACAATTACTACTGAAGAATACTGTGAATAACATCACTATATTATGCCACAACTTTCTTTACCAATCATCTGTCCTTAGGTATCTGGGTTGCTTCTAAGTCTGAATTATTACCAACTGTGCTGCTATAAACATAGTTGTACATGGATCTTTAAATAGATAATTCTGTTTTCTTTGTGCAAATACCTAGGAGAGGAATTGCTAGATCATAGGATAGGTCCATTTCTAAAGTTCTAAGGAATCTCATGACTGTTTTTCACAGAAGTTGAGCCAAGTTACATTTCCATCAACACTGTAGAAGAAGGGTTTCCTTTTCCCCACACTCTGACCAGCACTTGTTTCTGTCCACTGTCATGTACAGCATTCTCACAGGTAAAAAGAAGTAGCTCATTGTTCTTTTTATTTACAATTCTCTAATGAGCAACTGTGCATTTTTGTGTCTATTATCCATTTGGATGTCTTCTTTAATGATAATTCTATTCATGTCCTCTCCCCATTTTCATTTCATATTTTTTAATATTTATTTTCCCTTTTGTTGCCCTTGTTGTTTTTTATTGTTGTTGTAGTTATTGTTGTTGTTATTTATGTCATTGTTAAATAGGACAGAGAGAAATGGAGAGAGGAGGGGAAGACAGAGGGGGGAGAGAAAGACACCTGCAAACCTGCTTCACCACCTGTGAAGCTACGCCCCTCCAGGTGGGGCGCCCTGGGCTCAAACCCGGATCCATGCACTTTGCACCACCTGTGCTTAACCCGCTGCGCTACCACCCGACTCCCTCGTTTTTTGTTGTTGTTGTTGTTGTTGTTGTTGTTGTTGTTGTTACTGAGTTTACTGAGTTACATATTTTGGTCATTAGTTCGTTGTCTGATGTTCAGTGTGTAAAGACTTTCTCCCATTCTGTATGGTAGCTTTCTTTTCGTTAATGGTTCCTTTAACTATGAAGAAGATTTTCTGTTTTATGTAGCCCTACGAAAGCTTTTGCTTTCTTTGCTGCTAGACTTGAGTCTTCAAAGATGTTTCCAAAGTGTTCTTCCAATGTTTCCTTCTATGTATTTGATAGCTTCTGGCCTAAATGCACAAAACTTTGATCCATTTGGAGTTTATTTTTATATAGTGATATATGGGGAGCCAGGCAGTGGCATGCCTGGTTAAGCGCGCATACTACAGTGTGTAAGGACCTGGGTTCAAGCCCCTAGTCCCCAACTGGAGGGGGAAAGCTTCACAAGTGGTGAAGCACAACTGCAGGTGTCTTTCTCTTTTCTTCTTTATCTCCCCCCTTCAATTTCTCTCTGTCTCTATTCAGTAATAAATAAATATTTAATTTCTAAAAAGTTATATGGTGGTCCTGTTTCATTCTTCTGCATGTTTTAGCCCATTTCTTTGCCAGTATCAGATACTGAAAAGGCTCTCCTTTCTCCTTTAGTGTTTTGGTCCTTCTTGTCATAAATTAGTTGTCTACCAGTATATGGGCAGGCAATAACTTTTCACTGTCCACATCAAAGCATAGATTTATTCTCTGGGGCACTGAAAAATAAATGCTATAATGATAATGTACCAAATTTTAAAGAAGAATTAAGTAAAATTGTGCACATCATGCCATGAGACTTTCAGGTCTCTTCTCCAGTTCTACCAAGCTCCCCTAGTCCAGGATTCTATCTTCAAGGCACTAGATTCCAGAACCTTTCTCTGAAATAACTCAGTGGCTCCAAAGGGTAGATCTATAAGACTATCTTGAGTACATGACAGTAAAAATTTAGCTTAGCCTCTGGTTATTCTATAGGCAAGACTAACAATAAAAAGGTCTCATTCAACCAAATGCAGAGAAATTCCAGTCCATATTTTAGTGCTTCACTCATAAATACCAATCACAGCTATAATTCCAGATATGTGAAGCAAGTTTTCCTCCTAAAACAGACATACTATTACCCAGCCTTAGTTAGGTATGTTATAAAGACAATAAAAAGCTTATTATGAAATCTTTACTTATTTTGTAATGATAAATTGCTATTAAGATTTTAATGTGAGAAAGGAGATAACTTACACACATAAAATCAGAGAAAGTTAGAAACAAGTTATAATGTTAAATTTGAATTATCATTACAAACTCATGACCTTTTAAAATAAATTTCCTAGTTCTACCCATTTGAGTAAGTCTGGAAGAAGCAAAAATCCAATAGCAACTAGCACATTAGGCATATGGGTCTTGGATTCTAAATACCACTCCTCAATAATAGTAAGCAGAGTTACTCAAAAAAATATCTGATTATAACTTTGAAGCAAGGAAAGTATATTATGGAATATCTTGTTTTAACATAAATTAATTCTCATTAAAAGAATGATGAGATCATATTAAGACATAGCAACCAGCTTTTATAGATTCTACTGTTAGGTGTGGGAAAATTAACATCAGAAAGAGTGAGTGCAATGAATTATTAAACAGAGGTTTAAGAAAACCCATGGTCTATATATCATATCAAAAGAAACTAAAAAAAATTGGAAGTGCTAGTGATATTATTTCAATGCTTTACTCTAAAAAATTGAAATTAATATGAAAAAAATAAATACCTTTCTGCCCTCATTGAAGGAATAGTAGCTAAACTCCAGGTATAAAGAAAATTTCTTATAGAAGAATGTCACTAATAAATATAGAACAGACATGGAATGTTCTAAATCATCATTTTGCTGTTCTCAATGAGATAGTTAACAGACACAAAAGTAACTGATTAGAATATTCTCAGGTGGAGCCAGGCGGTGGCACAGCAGGTTAAGCACACAGCAGAAAGTACACAGACCAGCATCAGGATCCTGGTTCTCCTATCCCGGGAGCTCCTAGCTCCCCACCTGCTGGGGCTCCCTTCACAGGCAGTAAAGCAGGTCTGCAGGTGTCTATCCTTCCCCCTCTGTCTTACCCTCCTCTCTCCATTTCTCTTTGTCCTATTCAACGACAGTAACAACAATGATAAACAATGATAAACAACAACAAGGGCAACAAAATGGGAAAACATTAAAAATAAATTTTAAAAATTTAATAAAATGTTTTTAAAAAGAGAATATTGTGAGGGATATGACAGTTTCACCCATTGCCCCACAGCTTGTTTTTTCTGTTTGTTTTGTTTTCATTGTATTATCTTTATTTATTGGATAGAGACAGCCAGAAATCGAGAGGGGAGGGGGGATAGAGAGGGAGAGAGACAGAGAGACACCTGCAACACTGCCTCACCACTCAAAAAGCTTTTCCCCCTGCAGGGAGGGACTAGGGGCTCGAAGCCAGATCCTTGAACACTGTAATATGTGTGCTCAAACCAGTGTACTACCTGGCCCCCAGACTGAGTGTTAATTACCAAGGGGGAAGATAGCCCTATATTATGGAGAGATTTAGTGATCACAGCTAAATGAAGGCCTTTAGCACTACTTGCAGTGGGACAACCTGCGAACCTATTCCTTGTGGTGTAATGTAATATGAACTACACAACACTGAAACTGTGTAGACAGTTTGAAAATACATCTACTAACTCACCCACTCCCCTGCCTGATAACCTCATGTACATACCCACTCAGGTTCCTACGAAAGTTGTAGCAATATGTCTTTCATCTCTGAAAACTGAAGAATAGGTTAAGAAAAAAATCTTATGAGAAAACAATTAGGCAAACCACATAATGTGGAAAATTCTAAAAGACAACAGGCCTGAACAGTTAAAAAAAATGGTTTTCTTTATCTTAAGAGGAAGGCAGAAGATGTTTTACACTAAAAGAGATTGAACAAAAATGAGCAAGCTACATGGAGGATAACTCAGAAAGTTTAAACATGAACTAAATATTCAATGATAACAGGAACTACTGTCAAATTTCAGAAATTATTGATAATCAAAACAGCATGGTACTGGAACAAAAATAGGCACACAGACCAGTGGAACAGAATTGAAAGCCCAGAAGTAAATCCCAACACCTATGGGCATCTAATCTTTGATAAGGGGGCCCAAAGTATTAAATGGAAAAAGGAGGCTCTCTTCAATAAATGGTGCTGGGAAAACTGGGTTGAAACATGCAGAAGAATGAAATTGAACCACTTTATCTCACCAGAAACAAAAATCAACTCCAAATGGATCAAAGACCTAGATGTCAGACCAGAAACAATCAAATACTTAGAGGAAAACATTGGTAAAACACTTTCCCACATACACCTCAAGGACATCTTTGATGAATCAAACCCAATTGCAAGGAAGACCAAAGCAGAAACAAACCAATGGGACTACATCAAATTGAAAAGCTTCTGCACATCCAAAGAAACTATTAAACAAACAGAGAGACCCCTCACAGAATGGGAGAAGATCTTCACATGCCAGACATCAGACAAGAAACTAATCACCAAAATATATAAAGAGCTCAGCAAACTTAGCCGCAAAAAAGCAAATGACCCCATCCAAAAATGGGCAGAGGAAATGAACAAAACATTCACCACAGAGGAGATCCAAAAGGCTAACAAACATATGAAAAACTGCTCTAGGTCACTGATTGTCAGAGAAATGCAAATTAAGACAACACTAAGTCACCACCTCACTCCTGTAAGAATGGCATACATCAAAAAGGACAGCAGCAACAAATGCTGGAGAGGATGTGGGGACAGAGGAACCCTTTTACATTGCTGGTGGGAATGTAAATTGGTACAGCCTCTGTGGAGAGCAGTCTGGAAAACTCTCAGAAGGCTAGACATGGACCTTCCATATGACCCAATAATTCCTCTCCTGGGGTTATACCCCAAGGACTCCATAACACCCAACCAAAAAAGAGGTGTGTACTCCTATGTTCATAGCAGCACAATTCATAATAGCTAAAACCTGGAAGCAACCCAGGTGCCCAACACCAGATGAGTGGCTGAGAAAGCTGTGGTATATATACACAATGGAATACTATGCAGCTATGAAGAACAATGAGCCCACCTTCTCTGACCCATCTTGAACAGAGCTAGAAGGAATTATGTTAAGTGAACTAAGTCAGAAAGATAAAGATGAGTATGGGATGATCCCACTCATCAACAAAAGCTGACTTAGAAGATCTGAAAGGGAAACTAAAAGCAGGACCTGATCAAATTGTAAGTAGGGCACCAAAGTAAAAACCCAGTGGTGAGGGGTAGACATGTAGCTTCCTGGGCCAGTGGGGGGTGGGAGTGGGCGGGAGGGATGGGTCACAGTCCTTTGGTGGTGGGAATGGTGTTTATGTACACTCCTAGCAAAATGTAGACATATAAATCAGTAGTTAATTAATATGAGAGGGGGAAATCAATTGTATGTCTCAAAGTTTCTCAAAACACAAACTGAATCTTTTTAATATATAGGCTATGTATTTGATATACGGACTCTCTCAAAAGCCTAGACCAAGTAGATTAGAAGCTTCCAATAGCACAGCTATATACAAGATACTGGGTACTGTACAGCAAACCATAACAAAGGGACTTTTCAAACTTAACCCAATTAACAAATAATGTGATGATAATATTAACTATCGATTGTCTTTTTGAACCCTAAGACAGCAGGAACCTCACATCTTCACTATAGAGCCCCTACTTCCCCCAGTTTTGGAACCCTTGGATAGGGCCCACTTTCCCGTATACATCTCCCAATCCAAACCAAATAATATTGCATCCGCCGATCACAACCTAACCAACGCAACGATTGCCATCTCAACATGCTTCACCTCAGACTGTATCCAGAGACTTCACGTGTGGAATGACAACCCTTCAGCTTCATTACTCGGGTGAGACCTTTCCTTTAATAGTACACTCTAATTTCATCTCAGGTAGTTCACTTTCTAACAAAGTCACATAACCTAGATATACACCAGTTTCTGTGAGAGAGAGCTTATGTGCACACGTATCCATAAACTACTGCAAAATATATACCTGAAAGCAGGATTACACTAGAGTTTGCAGTGAGTACCTCCCTAACACTTCCTCTCCACTATTCCAAGCTTGGGATCCATGATTGCTCAACAAATTGTTTGGCTTCATATGTTAACTCTCTTTTCAATCACCAGGTTCCAGATGCCACCAGGATGCTGGCTAGGCTTCCCTGGATTGAAGACCCCACCAATGTGTCCTGGAGCTCAGCTTCCCCAGAGACACACCCTACTAGGGAAAGAGAGAGGCAGACTGGGGTTATGGACCGAATAGTCAACGCCCATATTCAGCGGGGAAGCAACTACAGAAGCCAGACCTTCTACCTTCTGCAACCCTCAACGACCCTGGGTCCATGCTCCCAGAGGGATAGAGAACGGGAAAGCTACCATGGGAGGGAGTGGGTTATGGGGATCGGGTGGTGGGAATTGTGTGGAGTTGTACCCCTCCTACCTTATGCTTTTGTTCACTAATCCTTTCTTAAATAAAAAATTTAAAAAAAAAATGGTTTTCTTTATCTTAAGAGGAAGGCAGAAGATGTTTTACACTAAAAGAGATTGAACAAAAATGAGCAAGCTACATGGAGGATAAATCAGAAAGTTTAAACATGAACTAAATATTCAATGATAACAGGAACTACTGTCAAATTTCAGAAATTTTTGATAATTTTCTTAGATGTGATTATCGCTTAGTAATTAAAGAGTGTGTTTGCCTTTAGGAGTTTCATACTGAAGATCTAAGGCTGATGTATCGTAATGTTTTAAACCAACATATGTATTTATGTAGATACAGACACTAATGAATATGTAACGATTGAAAATAAGCAGTGGATATGGAATATGAGCTTATTGTGATGGGCACCTATGTACTATGTAAGCTTGACATTTTTTCACTAAAATTTCAGATAAGCATTTACAATTCAAAATATAGTTATATATGTACCCCAAAATTAAAGTGGCTATTCTAAACCATTCACATCTTAAAAGATGCAATGTTGGGGGGTTGGGCAGTAGGGCAATGGATTAAGCGCACATGGCACAAAGCTTAAGGACCAGCGTAAGGATCCCAGTTCCAACTCCCAGCTCCCCACCTGCAGGGGAGTTGCTTCACAAGCGGTGAAGCAAGTCTGCAGGTGTCTCTCTTTCTCTTCCCCCTCTGTCTTCCCCTCCTCTCTCCATTTCTCTCTGTCCTATCCAACAACAACAGCAATGATAATAACAATAAACAAGGGCAACAAAAGGGAAATAATTAATTTTAAAACGTTTTTTTTTGAAAAGGGAGTAAATATATATATACCCTTTTCTAAATATCTCCATAATTTAAAAAGGTTTTTTTTGTCTTGACTCAAAGTCTTGGTTGAGGGCACAGAACTCTAATGGTGGGTGTAGTGTGTAACTATACCTCTGCAATTTTATAATCTTGCAAACCATTATTAAATCATTAACAAAATAATGTTTTTAAAGGAATTGGAAAAGGGAGGTGAGCGGTGGTACGCCCGGTGGAAGGTGGGATGCACACATTATAGTTCACAAGGTCCTAGATTCAAGCCCTGGTCCCCACCTAGGGAGAGGAAGTTTCATGAATGGTCAGTGTTTCAGAGTAGCTTAACCGGTAGCCAGCCGGTTAAGCGCACTTAACGCAAAGCGCAGTGTAAGGATCCTGGTTCCAGCCACCGGCTCCCCACCTGCTGGGGAGGCGCTTCACAAGTGGTGAAGCAGGTCTGCAGGTATCTTTCTCTCCCCCTCTGTGTCTTCCCCCCTCCTCTCTCCATTTCTCTCTGTTCTATCCAACAATGACGACCACAATAATAACTACAACAATAATACACAAGGGTAACGAAAGGGAATAAATAAATATTTTTAAAAGCAGTATTTCAGGAGTCTATCTCTGTACCCCCCTTCCCTCTCAATTTCTCTGTGTCTCTATTCAAATAAATACTTTTTTTTATTGAAAATATAACAAAATAAGTTTTTTTTTCTTATAGAATCCTGAAGACATTTGGTTTGTTTAATTGCAACAGTTAAAGTAACTGGAATCTTCCAGAACAGAAAATGTATCTGTCTGAGCATGAAACAAGCTGTATACACCTAGCACAGTGAATGCCAAAATTTAGCAGTTCAAGCTAAATCTAGTACAATTTTCTAGAAAGATGGTGCCATCTACTGGCTGGGCAAAGATAAAATCCACAGACAAGACTGAAAGAAAAAACTATCCCACGCTGCAAAACTTCTAGGGTTCTTCATCTTTGTAGCTAGGAAGAGATTATATGAAATGTTTGCTGATGAGGAGAGGAGAAAGAGGGCATACCTGATTTCTTTGCTTTAAACTTTTACATAAGTTACTTAAGTGCTTCTTGATTTTAGCAAAAGATAACAATGCAGAACATCCTATCAAGGGTAGTATAAACAGCATAGTCCACTCTTTTACCATCACATGCCTCCATACTCCACTCTGACACCCCACTTTCAAGAGGGAAAAGTTTCTAATTTATCTACACTTTAAATCTACTTTTGTGAATATATCCAGCCATTTGGTGATAATTTAAGAATGATATACTTACTATATTTCCAAGGAGGAAATAACCACAATTTCAAATCTCCTAGTAGCTACAGTGCAAGCACATACTTATAGGACCAGAAGACAAGCTCTGGACATATAAGCTATTTGGGTCAGGCTATGCAAATTATTCTCTAGTTTCTATTTTTAAGGTATTTTACTTCATAGGAGATAAAAAAAAAAGGGGGGGAAGGTATCAATGAAAGAGAAAGGAAAAAAAAAACAACAAAAGAAAACCAGAGCACCACTCCCACACATGCAGAGTCAGGAAGCAAATTGAAAGCCTCAGGGAAACAAGTCCTGAACTCTATCATCTGAGCTATGACCCCAACATGAAAAATGAAGCATTCTGGATGAAATAGCAGACTCCATCAGAAAAAAATAATAAGAGGTAGTGGAATAGCTGAAGATGAAGAGAAGGTGAGAATAGCAGAGAAGTCATAATAGATAATTCCCACATCTGGAAAATGCTGAAAATATGAGCATAGAGGAAGATGAAAGAACACCCATGACTCTTAACTCAAAACTGCCCACACCATGAACAGCACATCACTGTAAAATTATCCAAAAGCAAAGAAAAAGTAAGGCTAATTCAGGACACTGGGGGAAAAGATATTTGATATATAAAAGCAGAATCATTAGGATATCTTCAGATTTCTCACCACAAACACTAGAAGCAAGAAGAGGAAGGAAGGGAGTTGGGTGGTAGCAAAGCACAAGGACCGGCATAAGGATCTCAGTTCGAGCCCCCGGCTCCCCACCTGCAGGGGAGTCATTTCACAGGCGGTGAAGCAGGTCTGCAGGTGTCTATCTTTCTCTCCCCCTCTCTGTCTTCCCTTCCTCGCTCCATTTCTCTCTGTCCTATCTAACAACAATGACATCAATAACTACAACAACAATGAAAAACAACAAGGGCAACAAAAGGGAAAATAAATAAAATTTAAAAATTTTAAAAAAGAAGAGAAGGAATGGTATATTCACTGTACTAAAAGATAAAGATTATCAGCCATGAATACTCTACACTGCCAAATTATCTTTCAAGTGCTGGGAAATTGTGCAGATGCAGTCACATCTGCCATGTTGTCCCCTCAGGCTACTGCTAGTTCCCGCGAGAGTTGGGACATTCTTGGAGTGTCTGTTTCGCCATGTTGTGCCCTCAGGGCATTGTCTATTTCCCCGCGATATTTGGAGTGCTTTGGTTACTCCTCCCCCTCCCATTCTCACGAGAGTTATTATCCTATACTGGAGTGCTATGGTTACTCCTCCCCCTTCCCATTCTCACGAAAGCTGCTCCTATAAAAGCCCTTCTTCTTCTGCACCTCAGTCTCTTGCCAGCGCTTCACTTCGGTGTTCAGACGCAGGAAAGATTACTGCATGAGGCGGCCATTTTCACTACCTCCGCGTGGCCCAACCTGCTTCTCTAGCACCCAACTCTGAGGTGCCAGCGCAAATAAAGATTTGTGTTCCCTCTTCGCTCCGGACCTCCTCTCTCTCTTCTCCGTGGCACACAACAACACCTGGTGCCCGACGTGTCCCGCACTCACGCCCGGCCTGAGGTCCAGAAAAGCCGCCCAGACACAGGTAAGTGGCAGCCACCTGACTCTGTGGCCCTGAGTTTCCCCTCACCATGGGATTTTTTTCGTTTTATGAGGAGGTGTCCCAGACATTATCTCCTTCTCTCCTGGGACAGGTTCTCACTCTCAGAGACACTTTAATTTTCGCTACACCATGGGTTCTCATAGCTATAATCGCTACTTACAAGATATGTACAACGTGGTCTGCCATGAGGATAAGCGACCTTGAGGCTGAGATACGAGAGTTAAAGCATATGTGCTTAAGACACCCTAAGCGATCAGCAGCTAGTCCCAAAACTTCCATCTCCACAGACACATACACGTGTTCAGACGCTCCTCCTTTGACCCCGCCCCCAGCTGCCACGGTTTCGGCTTCCCCTGAGGCTTCCAGTTCTTTAACCCCGCCCCTTGCTGATACCTCATCACTAAGAGACCCTGAGGTTTCCACTTTGATCCCTCCCCCTGCTGATACCTCATCATTAAGAGACCTTGTGGCAGAGATACAGCAGTTAAAGGATATGTCTTCAGCGTTTAGAGACCTTAAACCTTTTGCAGTCTGTCCCAAGAACTCCATCCCCGTAGATACGCACTCAGTTTCCCCTGTAGCCACTATGGCAGCCTCCACTTCTGTAACTCTTTCCCCCGCATCATCAGACCAAGTCCACACCTTCCCGGTAAAAGTGACCACCAATAGACAAAACCCTAAGGTGTGGCACCCATACTCCTCCAAAGAGCTCAGGGAACTCAGACAAGCCGTGAAGGAGGACGCAATTCATGCTCCATGGACCAAGTCCATTTTAAGGAGTTTTTACCAGCATCTAAATACACCCCAGGACTGGAAAGACCTGGTTTGTGCTGCATTGCCAGACCCCCTCTATCTACAATGGAAGGCATGCTTCCGTGATGAATGCTCTAGACAATCGCAGGAAAATAGTCACAAACAGCTAGCATGGAATTTTGATGCATTGTTTGGAGTAGGAGAGTTTGAAACTGGAACTCAGCAGGCAGAAGCCAAGTTTCCAACCAGTTATTTTGAACAGGTGTGCATCTGCGCAGCACAAGCATGGGAAAGGTTAACCCCAACCACAGTAGAGGCCTCAGTTCCTATTAACTCTCTTTGCCAAAACACTGATGAATCCTTAGCAAACTTCATCTCAAGGGTGAGGCAAACCTTAGAGAGAAAGGTTTATAATCCTGAAATCCTCTTTCCTCCTGTGTTCTATTGTCTGGGATGGCATGATACCATAATTCTGTCAGGCATGCCTTAGTCTTAAACATCTACACCCAGATAATTGGATTTTAGTGACACAGGAACTTACATCAGGCAATTATGGGGCACCCGCTATGACACAGGTTTATGGAGTTACCCCACATAATCAAAATGGGGCCTGCTTTCAGTGCGGTCACCAAGGGCACTGGCATAACCAATGTCTAGATAAGCTGCAACCACACCTCCAGTCAGGGCAACCCCACCTCCAGTCAGGGAGCCAAAAACCTCGGACAATTTGTCCCAGATGTCGGAAGGGTTTTCATTGGAAGAGAGATTGTTGGTCCAAATTTCATAAAGATGGCACACCCCTGAATGGTAGAAATTCGGGGCCTGAGATTTTGTGGACCACTCCTGTTTTAGAACGCGGTCACCCTACTATGACAGTAAGGATTGGCAATATTCCTTTTAAATTTTTTATTGACACAGGGGCAGAAAAGAAGATTTTAAGGCAAGCAAAGGTTCCCCAAAATTGGGAACTCCTCCCAGGACCCCATGTACACGGGGTTGGAGGGGTGACCCAATCATGTCTCACACGAGATTCGCTCATGTGGGAAGACCCAGAAGGTTCTACCGGACACTTTCGCCCTCTGGTAGCTGATATTAGCACCAACCTACTGGGCAGAGATCTTCTGGAATGTCTTGATGTTAGGATATCCACAGATGCCTCTGCAGAGCATAACACCTGCTCCTGCGAGACCAGATCTAATCAGCACCCCCAATACTAACTGCCACTGTTTGTAACCAAACTCCCCACTTAGGCTGGCTTTCTAATGAGCCTGTCTGGGTAGAACAGTGGCCTTTACCTAGGGATAAGCTAGAAATTTTAAAGGAGCTCGTCCAAGAGCTGTTTTCTTTGGGACACATTCATCATTCTGGAAGCTCATGGAATACTCCTGTCTTTGTGATTAAAAAGCACTCAGGAAAATGGCACCTCCTGTTGGGAACATGTGTAAGCCTGATAGAGCTTAGGGAGAACCACCCCCATCTTTGGATGGAGGTCTGAGTAGATAACCTCTTGGTAAGTCTCTCTCAACCGAGGTGAGCATAAGGGGGGGAAACTCAGACTTGGTTCTTTCCTTCTTGACTCTCAGGCCCACAGATACCCCAGTACTTCCCTCCATTAACTGCAGGCCACATGGCCACAGATTCACTCATTCAAAGTCACCTTCTGATCACAGAAGAACACACCTTATCACACACCTCAGACTCCAGACAAGAGAAATTCCAAACTATATGGCCTTTTGATATTCATCTTCTTTCTGTCTCACCCTATGGGTTTAACCCCTATGCTTCTCTCAAATACCTTTGGATAATTAAGTTGCTTGTGTCATGGAAAATAACTGTCTTGTATCTCATCAATTCCTGTCATACCAGCCTCCTACCTTAGGGGCATGCTGACTGTTAAGAAACCTGTAATTTCTGTCATATTTCAACAATAATTACCTCCATTGCTTTTCTATTTAACTCACGTCAATTTTGCTAATAAACGGACTCTAGGATTCTGGGACTCTAAGGACTCAGATTCTAGATTCACGCTAAGAGTCCCCTGGTGTCTTTTACTTCGTGTCACCCCTGTCATGAGCGAGAAAGAACCAGCCCATACCTTTCCCCTGGAGACCACCCTGCCGGAGAGGGAGAGAGACACCCCGAAAGCCTCCTCCAAGATATCCGTGCAGTTAATAAAACCATGCAGGTCTGGAGCTCCCCCAAAAGGGGTTTGCCTCTTGCTTCTGCAATTCCCGCAGGAATTCCAATCATAGCTATTGATATACAAGATTGTTTTTTCTCTATTCCCTTGCATCCGCAAGATTGTAAACGTTTTGCCTTCTCTGTTCCTTCTATTAATAACGCCAGCCCTGCTGATAGATTTGAATGGGTGGTGCTGCCCCAGGGCATGGCCAGTAGTCCTACAATTTGTCAAGAGGCTGTTAAATCTGCCGTTTTTCCATATATCCATAAGGGCCTTAATGTTTTTCATTACATGGACGACATATTAATACGGGGAAAATCAGATACAGATCTCTGTGCCCTACGTGATTTTCTCATTCCTGCATTAAAGAAAAGTGGCCTTAATGTGGCTCCTGAGAAGATACAGCTAGTTCCTCCAATATCTTTCTTAGGTTCAGAGATTTTTCTAACGCAAATTTGTCCCTTAAAACCTAGTGTTACTTTTCCTTCTAACCTCACTCTTGCTTCTTTACAAAGTTTTCTTGGAAATTTAAATTGGCTTAGGAAGTATCTTTATCTGCCTACAAGCTGCCTCCAACCACTGTTTGACCTGTTGAAAGGAAACAAACAGCCCTCCTCAAAATGTAGGTTAACTCCCGAGGCCTCCTCAGCACTGGAAAGGGTTAACCAGGCCTTCCAGGACATGCACCTTGTTCGATTCTCTCCCTCCTCTCCAGTAAACCTTCTAATCTTTAACTCCACCCAGTAGTAGGGGCATTGTGGCAGAACCATGGGGTTCTCGAGTGGCTTCACATGCCAGTAGGCGGAGCTCCAAGACTCCTCACTGAGATAGACACATTAGCATTCATGGTTCACCAAGGAAGAAATAGGTCTGTGCAGGTCTTAGGGAAAGAACCGGATTTAATTATTCTGCCCTTTTCTCTCACAGATACAGAGTGGCTCATATGCCATCATTCCCACTTTGCCATAAGCTTCATGGGGTTTCCAGGACAAATAGATAACCATTTTCCTTCTAATAAATTGATAGCTTCTTTACCTCTTTTGCCTCTACTAACACCTAAACTTTTCTCTCAAGATCCCATTCCTTCTGCTCCTACAGTCTTCACTGATGGTGGAAAAAAGGGAGCTGCTGCCCTTATATATTACCTGGACAAACAACCCCCTAAACCTCTCTTTACTGAGCTTCCTGAGAATTCCCCTCAGTACAAAGAACTTTATGCTGTTTTCCTTGCATTAAAAGCTGTACCAGAATCCTTCAATATTTTTTCTGACAGTGTGTATACTGTTAACTTACTTCCATGGCTTGCTCATTCCTATGTGAAAATTGATGACAACCCACTTTCCCCTCTCTTGATTCATATCACCTCTATGCTCTCTTCTCAAACCCAACCACCCATTCAGCACCTTCATTCCCACAGCCCTCTTCCTGGTTCCCTGTCTGAAGGGAATGCTGCAGCTCCACAGGAGCTCTCCTAGTCTCTGTCTCTGATCCTGCTGATTTTCATTCTCTAACCCATGTTAATCTTAAAGGACTTCAAGCTCGATTTCCTGATGTCCCTATACCACAGTTAAAACATATCCTAGCTATATGCTCTTCCTGTGCAAGTCTCATAAAAACACCTGCTATTCAGACTCTTGGTGTTAACCCCCAAGGCTTAAAAGCTAATGCTATTTGGCAAATTGATGTCACACACATACCAAACTTTGGCAAACAAAAATATGTGTTTTTCCCAATTGATACCTTTTCTAAATTTATGTGGGCAACAGCTCAGACAGGAGAAAGCTCTAAAAAGCTTATAAGCCATATGCTCTCCTGTTTTGCTGTGATGGGCTTAACTCTTCAACTGAAAACTGACAATGGACCTGTGTTTACCAGCAAACAATTTATAGATTTTGTTCCCTCTGGAATATTACTCATACCACAGGCATTCCCTATAATCCACAGGGACAAGGCATTGTCGAGAGGGCCCACCAAACCCTTAAGGCTCAATTAAATAAAGATAAAGGAGGAATGTACCCCCCCAATATCCAGCTAGCAAAAGCCTTAACTACGTTAAATCTCTTTAATATTTACAATAACTCGGACTTACCTCCTATTATTCTTCACTGGCAAACACCATCTACTCTCCCATCTATTAAGGTCAAATGGAAAGACCCACTTGATAAAATTTGGAAAGGGCCTGACCCTCTATTGACCATGGGAAGAGGTTTTGTGTGCATTTTCCCACATAATTACTCTAAACCTGTCTGGGTTCCTGCCCGCCATGTCCGACAATACCCTCATGATGGCACTGTTATCCCTGAAGAACAAGAAATACAAGAGGACTAGCCGCAGGATTCATCCCAGGATCCATAATATGACATGGCAGAACCTACAAAAGTTGGCTCACAGAGCGCTCTCTCCTACCCCTCCCCTGAATGTCTTATGTTATGACTGGCCAGTTGTGTTTTGTGAGTGTGTTGAATGACCAAAAATTTTTGCATGACCCATCTGCACAGAGTACTCTATAAGGTAATTATATATTTTATATAAAAATGCTGGATGCAGCCTAAATTTCTGGAGACGTCCAGAAAAATTCCAAAATTTTTTCTCTCTCTCTCTTGATTTTATATATAAGTTTTGGTATATATGTAAGTGTTTAGTCTTAAACTGTGTGAGTAATGACAGATACAAATTTGTTGTTTTTTTTAAATGATATGTTTTTATAACAAAAGTTTTTTTTTCCTCCTGTGTGTCATAACTAAATGTTTATATGTATGTTTCAAGTTTGGTAAAACATTAACTTAATGGCTAAAAGTGTAACCTTGAAGCTATATCACTACCAGGAAAGGTAAAGTTAATTTGCTAAAGTTACTAACTATTTAAGGTAAAGTCTAAATATTTAACATGACAATATATCCCCAAAACTAAAATGCAAATTTTGTATACAGGACGCTTTTGGAGGGCCCCCAAAAGTGCCCCGTAAACTATCTTGTGGAAATTAATCCACAACAGATCTGGCATCAATCTGGCACTGCAAATGTTAAAACCATTGTCACTAACATACATTAACTCTCTAAGTAACCTGAGTCTGTTTATACTCCAAAGTAAAAATGGTTAAAAATCAATATATATTTTAACTATAATTGGTCTAAAGATCCTGCTGTAGAGACTGCTACAGGAGGTTACATTAGATGACCTTTTAACAAAATCATAAAGATATTCAAACCAATTATAATCATCGAGGTATCAATTATAGTAAACCTCTAACTTGTTACAAGTTTTATTATTTTTTTTCACAAGTAAGTGAATACAGCTATCAAGCCTTCATATGAAGAATCATCTGTTCACATGGTAAGGTATTAAACTATAAATAATTCCTCCATACACAACCTATGTAAATTAACAACATTCACATATTCTTGTAAACTTAACTGGGGTATCTTGTCTTGCCACCATAAGCCATGCCTTTGTCAGCCAACAATTTAAAGATGTTTCCCTTTATAACATCACCCATGCCACGGACATCCTTTACTACCCCCAAAGACAAATGGCTGTTCCCCTAGACATCACATCCACTGACTGATTCCCTTAGACTTGAGATATGATCCCACCTCTTCATACAATGGATACATTCCCCCTTCCTTACCTGTCTACCCTTAGTTGTGGGACCCTAGCTTGTTTTACTTCTTCTGCTCACAATAGGTCCTATAATTCTTTTTTTAAAAAAACATTTTAATTTATTTATTAATGAGAAAGAAAGGAGGAGCGAGAAATAACTAGATATTGGGACCTCACGCTTGAGAGTCTAACACCTTATCCACTGCGACACCTCCCAGACCACGGTCCTATAATTTTTAATAAGCTCATGGCCTTTTTGCAACAACAGATTGATGCCATAAAGATATAACCTATACAAACTCACTATCATAGGCTGGACATGGCAGAATATTGAATTACTGTGGAGGATTTGCCCCCCTCCATCAGAACGTCCACCATGTAGAGGGCTGGCTAGCCAATGACGGGTAAAAGGGAAACTAGCACTATCCAATCAACCTAAGACAGGGCACCTGGTACTACTGGGCAAAAATGACCAGGTGTTCCAATGACGGGTAAGACAGAAGGCTGATCCCCAACCTAAGACAGGCACAGTCCGCCCTGCCACAAAACAAAGTCCGCCAAACATAAAAACATGATATAAGAAAGGGGGATATGTGGGGAGCCACATGTGCCCTCAGGTTGCTATTGGCATGGCCATAGAGTTTATGTTAAAAGATAGTTCCTGGGAATCGGGCAGTGGCGCAGCGGGTTTAGCGCAGGTGGCACTAAGTGCAAGAACCAGCTTGAGGATCCCAGTTTGAGCCCCTGGCTCCTCACCTGCAGGGGAATCACTTCACAGGCAGTGAAGCAGGTCTGCAGGTGTCTCTTTCTCTCCTCTTCTCTGTCTTCCCCTCCTCTCTCCATTTCTCTCTGTTCTATCCAACAACCACAATATCAGTAATAACAACAATATAATTACAATAATAAAACAACTAGGCCAACAAAAAGCAAAATACCAAAAAAAAAAAAAAAAAGATCCCGCTTCCCTACACCTTAGAGTCCTTCTTAAAAGATAAGTTCTTTTTCCCCATGAATCACCCAGGACCTTCCAGATAATGGCTGACTACCATGACAAATAATATAAAATAATAATAATAAATGAATAGGAAAGATACATCCCCCAATACTCAGTTGGCTAAGGCACCAAACCTCTTTTTCTATAAAGCATTCAAATCAGATGCCCTGCTAACCACGAGAAGCAGATTGTTTCCACAGGAATCCCGGAAAAAACCATCTGGACCCCATGCAAACCCTGACATCACCCACTAGATGGCACAACTACAGTGGCACACCCCCCGAAATCCTAGATGTCACCTGACGTGATCTGAAGAACCTGATTCACAGACTCCAAGGACATAACTTTTTTACTGCCTTGTCTGCCTTTCCTGCTTCTGCTTTGACCTGTCACATTTTGGCAGTCCCAGCTCACTCCCTACAGAAAAGCAGAATTCCAGAGGCTGACCTTCCTCATGCAGCATTTCATCCCCTGCCATTTCTCCCCCTACTCGCCTACTTTGGACTGAGACTTCTATCGGACTTGCTGGTATACCCTTTGGACACTTTAGACAATTTTACAGCAGCTTCCTTCCCTTCACATTGCTGGTTTTTCATAGACTGACCCTGAGTAGTTCATAGACTTTACACACTGTTGCCCTGGACATTAGACAAAAGGAAAGGGGGAGATGCTGGGAAATTGT
Source organism: Erinaceus europaeus (assembly GCF_950295315.1). Taxonomy (NCBI): domain Eukaryota; kingdom Metazoa; phylum Chordata; class Mammalia; order Eulipotyphla; family Erinaceidae; genus Erinaceus; species Erinaceus europaeus. The sequence goes on along the minus strand of NC_080171.1, from coordinate 38,970,146 downwards.
GCAGATGCATTCACATCTGCCATGTTGTCCCCTCAGGCTACTGCTAGTTCCCATGAGAATTGGGACATTCTCGGAGTGCCTGTTTCTCCATGTTGTGCCTTCAGGACATTGTCTATTTCCCCTGTGATATTTGGAGTGCTTTGGTCACTCCTCCCCCCTCCCATTCTCACGAGAGTTATTATCCTATACTGGAGTGCTATGGTTACTCCTCCCCCTTCCCATTCTCGCAAAAGCTGCTCCTATAAAAGCCCTTCTTCTTCTGCACCTTGCTCTCTTGCCAGCGCTTCACTTCGGTGTTTAGACGCAGGAAAGGTTACTGCATGAGGCAGCCATTTTCGCTACCTCCGCGTGGCCCAACCTGCTTCTCTAGCACCCAACTCTGAGGTGTCAGCGCAAATAAAGATTTGTGTTCCCTCTTCGCTCTGGACCTCCTCTCTCTCCTCTCTGCAGCACACAACAACATTCAAGTATGAAGGAGAAATTAGAACCTCCCCGAACATACAGAAACTGAAGGAATTCATCACTACAAATTCTGCCTTTCAAGAATTACTTAAATTGGTCCTACAAACAACTCTAAATGAATTCATCAGTGGTAGGATAGAACTGGAAATGCAAACAACAGCAATAAAAGCAGCAAAGGTGGGAAAAAAGGAGGATAACATGGATGACGACATGAACAATATTGGTGAATCAAGGCCAGATATCAAAAGGCCAAATACTAAACCAGAAACTCTAAAATCCCAATCTTTGCCTCACCTTGGTTGGAACCTGAAGGAAAATGTTGGATGGGATGAGTCAGAAAGAGAGAGAGGAATGCCAGTTGACCACACATGTAGATGACAGAGTCAGAAAGGGAAAATGCAGGGTAAAACTTGGAACTTGGACCGGAGATGGAGTACTGCACAAAAGCAAGGAATTCTAGGGAAAGAAGGGAAATGGGAGACTTGGTTTAGGGCCCTAGGTTGAGGTTGACAGTATTTTTCAGACACCCACGATGTAGAGCTGGGAAATGGAGCCCGTGTATGAACAATTGTGCTGTAAACTATTAACCTTTTAACAAAATTGGGGGGGGGGGGGTGGGGAAGAGCAGATTAGGACATAGACACAGAAAGAAAAACATGACAAGACAATGCTCTCTAAGCCAAAGTGAATGATATAAAAAAAAAAAAAACCTGGGACTGGGTGGTGGCACACCTGGTTAAGTGCACATGTTATAATGTGCAAGGACTGGGGTTTGAGCCCCTGGTCCCCACCTGCAGGGGGAAAGCTTCATGAGTGGTCAAGCAGGGCTGCAGGTGTCTTATTGTCTCTCTCCCTCTATATCACCACCTTCCCTCTCAAATTCTATCTCTATCTAATAATAAAGATAATTTAGTAAAAAAAAAAAAAAAAAAAAGGAAGAGAGAGAGAAGGGAAAGAAACCCTGCTTATACCTCAACTTGAGGATTCTAGTCTCCAGAAAAAAGAAAATTAATTTCTGTTGTCAAAGACACCCTGTCTAGAGTACTTTATTTTATTTTTATTTTTTAATATATTTTTAAATTACAAAATTACATGTCTACAGGGGTTTAAATCCACACCATTCCTACCACCAGAGTTCTGAATCTCCACTCTCCCCTGCAATCGCTCACAGTTCCCCTAAAGTTGTAGATATGGGCCTGCCATCTTCTCTACAACTATCTGTCCACATTTATACAAAATTACCCCTTCTTTTGTTTTTATTCAACCCTCTTCTTCTCTCTAAACCACACATGACATCAAAGCTACCTCCATATGTCCCTTTCCTTTTCCTTCTCTCTCTCTGGGTGCTGATGGAGCTGGAGTGCAGAGTCCCCTTATCTTCATCCTATCTCTTTTCCCCCCACTGGGAGTATGGATCAAGGGTGTTTATGGGGAGCAGAAGGTAGGAGTTCTAGCTCTGTAGCTGCTCCTCCGCTGAGCATGTGCATTGACAGGTCGATTCATACCCCCAGCCTGTTTCTATATTTCCCCAGTGGACCAGAGCACTGGAGATGTGAGGGTCCAGGACACACTGGTGAAATCATCTGTCCAGAGAAGTTGGGGTGGAGTCATGGTATCTATCATCTGCAGCCTGGTATCTGGAAAGTGTCATGACCTAAGTTGAGACAAGATGGTTAATGAACAGGAACCAGATAGTAGGATCAGAGCAGATGAGATTAGGGACTTTAGGGTAGAAGAAAGCTAGGGAAACCATTTTAGGCATGTTCCTGGGGGCATACAACTATAATAGTTTTGTTAAAGAATATCACCAGCAATTAAGATGTTTATTGCCCCTCACATGTCAAGAATCAAACAACCACATCTTACTGAAAAATACGTAGAGTTGTGAACATAAAATAATATTTTTTTCTTTTAAGCTAATGATATTTGCTTCTTCTTTTTAAGACTTTATTTATTTGTTTATTTATTTATTATTGAAAGAGACAGAAGGTAAGAGAAAGAGAACCAGAACATCACTCTGGTACATGTGCTGCTGGGGTCCAAACTTGAGACCTCATGTCCACTGTGCCACATCCCAGACCATGTTGCTTTCTCTTTTTTAACAGCAAATACACAAATATTTTAGGGCTGGAGAGACAGTCCAGGGTTTTGATGTGTCCAAGGGACACTCCAGGGTTTTGATATCTCTCCCCCTCTGCCTCTCTATTTGAAGGGGGAAAAAAGCAGCCCTAGAATGAAGTCATGCATGTGTGAGGCCCTGGCTCTGCAAAATAAATTACAGAAATCATATAACTCTCTGACACTGACAGACATCTAATTTTTGACAAGGGTGCCCAAAACATTAAATGGAAAAGAGTGTATCCTCAACAAATGATGTTGGGGGAATTGGGTTGAAACACAGAGAAGAATAAAAGTGTACCACCCACAAAAGTAAACTCCAGTTGGATCAAATATGTGGATTTAAGACCAGAAACTAACAAATATTTAGAAGAAAACATTGGCATAACACCTTTTAATGTAAGCTTTAAAGTCATATTTGATGACTGAAGTCCAACTGCAAAGAAAACAAAGACAAAAATAAACTAGTGGGGCTACATCAAACTGAGAAACTTCCACACAGTAAACAGAACCATCATCAAAACAGAGAGACACCCTACAGAAGGAGAGGAAATCTTTACATGCCATTTATCAGACAAATGGCTAATGACAAAAATACATAAAGAACTCACCAAACTCAGTAATTAAAAAATAAATAAAGTGGAGAGATGTCATGGACAGAATCTTCAACAAAGTAGAGATCCAGATGTTCAACAGACATATGAAAAAAAATACTCAAAGTCACTGATTTCAAATAAAGACCTCTATGAGATATCAATTTACACCTCTGATAATGTAAAACATAAGGACAGAAATAAGTGTTAAGTGAGGTTGTAGGGGAAAAGAAACCCTTCTTCATTGCTGGTGGGAATGTAAATTGGAATACTAGCTGAAAACTTCTCAGAACACTAGAAATGGGTCTACCTTATGACCCAGCAGTTGCATTTGTGGGGATATATCCAAAGGAAGCACATTATAGGGCATAGTTCTACACAGCACCTACCACCAAATTCTGTACTCTCACCCTCCCAAAGATAGTCATTATAGTTCTTACAATGTCTTAGAGACAGTTTACTTGCTTCCTGTTTTTGGCTTAGGGATTTGTTGTTGTGGTTGTTGTTGTTAATTTCATGTGAGTCAGTTCTCTAGATTCCATAAATAAGTAAAACCATCTGGTAGTTGTCTTTCATTTCTTTACTTATTTTACAAAGCATAATCACCTCCAGTTCCTCTAGGATGAATCTTGAAGGAGTCATGTTAAAGAGAAAAATGAATACCAAATGATCTCACTTATAGAAACAAGAAAGGGAAAATACAAGGTGAAACTTGGGTTAGGTGTGGTGTATTGAAGCAAAACAAAGGTCTTTAGGGGAGGAAGGGGCAGGAGGGGGTGGAAAGGGTATTTAGGTCCTGGTGCATAATGGAAGGAAAGGGCCTAAAGTAGAGATTAGAATGTTTTACAGACAACTATTAAGGGGATATTAAAAATTGTACCCATATGTCAAATGTATTACTTTATTGTATACCATTATACTCCTAAAAAATGATCTGAATAAACAATAATAATTTACAATGAATGTTGCTTGTGAAATTGGGAAGGATGAGGGAGTCGGGGGTGGGGGTAGGCAGTGAGTTAAGCTCACGTGCACAAAGCACAAGGACCAGTGTAAAGATCCAGGTTCGGGATCCGGGTTCCAGCCCGGGCTCCCCACCTGCAAGGGAGTTGCTTCACAGGTGGTGAAGCAGGTCTGCAGGTGTCTATCTTTCTCTCCCCCTCTCTGTCTCCCCCCCCCCTCCATTTCTCTGTCCTGTCTAACACCTACATCAATAACAACAACTACTACAACGACAAAAACAACAAGGGCAACAAAAGGGAATAAATATTAATTTTTTTAATTTGGTAAGGGGGAGTCGGGCAGTAGCCCCCCCCCTGCTCCCCACCTGCAGCGGGGGTCGTTTCACAAGCGTTGAAGCAGGTCTGCAGGTGTCGCTCTTTCTCTCTCCCTCTCTGTCTTCCCCTTCTCTCTCCATCCCTCTCTGTCCTATCTAAGAACAACAACATCAATAGCAACAATAATAACTACAATAACAATAACAACAAGGGCAACAAAAGGGAAAATAAAATAAATATTTTAAAATCTTTCCATTAAAATGAAATAAATATTTAAAAAATAGAAAAAATTGGTATGGATGAAAATATCTAAGAATATGGTAACAATTCAAAAGTAAATAATTAGCACACAATTTCTATGAACACTGAAATAATGATACATGGGTTATAGAAATTATTTTTATACTATCTCAAATTTTAACATGGACGTTTCTCAAATTCTATAACTCAGTCTTCTAATTTTTAAATGTACTCTTCTATGCAGACAAGTTTGGGGGCCAGGTGGTGGTGGACCAGGTTAAACGCACATAGTGGGAAGCGCAGGGACAGGTGCAAGGATTCTGGTTCGAGCCCACAGCTCCCCACCTGCAGGGGGGTGGATTCACAAGCGGTGAAGCAGGTCTGTCTATTTTTCTCTCCCCCTTTTTATCTTCCCCTCCTCTCTCAACTTCTCTCTGGCAACAAAAAGAAAAAAAAGGAAAAAACGGCGACCAGGAGCAGTGGATTCATAGCACGGGCACTGAGCCACAGTGATAACCCTGGAGGCAAAAGAAAGAAAAAAAAATCAAACAAGTTTGGATCACTTTGTTTTTGATATTTAAAATAACTTAATTCAGTTTTTTTAATTTACTGAATAAAAATTACAATTAAAATGAAGAAAACATGAACTATCAAATTATATAAGCTACAAAATATTTTAAGAGTTTAAATTATGTATACCCCCACACAGAGACCATTTTTATTTACCGTTTTAATGTATTTGGTTCCAGTCATTTTTTACATGTTTAGCCAAATTAGATCCATATGAAGAGTTTCATATTTTGTTGTTGTTGTTGTTTTTACTTAACATATTTGTAAAATTTTTCATTTCATTAATAGAAGTCTTGACTTCATGGGGGTGGGCTATATAATACTTAGAAATAATGCCACTGATAAAGATCTAAGTGAGGCTCCCTAGCTCCTAGTGACAACTACAGCTCCTAGTGACAGCAACTGCGAAAGTGGCTTAACTCAAGAGTCAGCAAAGCCAGTGGGTTAGATACCATTATGCAAAGACACTCTCATGCCTGAGGCTCCAAGATCCCAAGTTCAATCCCCCACACCACCAGAAGGAAAGGGACAGGTAGAGAGGGAGGGGGAGGAAGACAGGGAAAGGGGGAGTGTGAGATAGGGGGAGGGGGTAGGGAAGAATGGCAGAGGGGGGAGGGGGAGAAGGGGGACAGTGGGAAAGGGGGTAGGGAAGAAAGAAAAACTAGGAATATTTGCTGATTTGCCACTGAAAACAGCTGGAGTCCACTAGGGTAGCTTTAGTGGTGACTTTGGTCATGCAAACACAGACAAACCTCCCCCTTTACTGAATTAGCTAGATAGAGGTTTAAGTCATTAAACGGGTAACTCTCTGTTCTCATGACTTACTTTGCCTTTTCATTTCTACACTCCTTTAATGAGAATTCACCTGGCCTTTGAAGCCATGCTAATGTCTCATTTTTTAGTCCTTTGATCTGTGATGAATTCAGAGCTCTTTCTGTCCAACTTCCACACATTGCCTATGGCCCCAGGTGGACATTATTCTTAGAAGGTCTACCCAAGAATTTGTTTTGATGTGCTTTTCTTGCCTTTTTTTCCCCATGGACAAAAAGAGAACTAAATTTATTTATTTATTACATTTAATTTTATTGTATTAATTTTTTCTTTAGATAGAGGCAGAGAGAATGAAAAAAGACCACAGAACCAAAGCTTCCTTCAGAGCACTGAAGGCCAAACTGCCACCTGTGACACACACATGGCAAAGCAGCACATTATCCAAATGAGCTATGTCACTAGCCCAACCTGTAAGGGAACATTCCTTCACCTCATCTCCAGGTAATCAATTACCTGCTCTTTGGGACAAAACTTGTATATTTTTAAGTATGTCACATAAATGGAATCATACAACATTAACCTTTTTTACTTAGGTGAAACTTATTTAACATAAAGTTAATCATTTTAAAGTGTGCAACTCAGTGGAAGCTAGGACATTCACAATGATGTGTGATACCATTTCCATGCCCCTGCAAATCCTTGTCACTATTCCAGAATGAAATCCCAAGCCCATTGATCAGTCACTTTCTAATTACAGGATTAGTTCTTCCCTGTCCCTGGCCTCTGGCTACTGTTTTCTGTGTCTGTATTTACCTATTCTGACTCCACATAATATGTTTTAATCAGTGAACTATCTCAATTTTCTGATTATTTCTAGTTTAAAAAATTATTTTGCACTCTCAAGATATGTAAAGGTTATACTACTTTCTCATTTCAATTTTTTATAATCTATTTTGTTATTTTATCTAATTGAATGGACTTAAAGAATTCATGAAATATGGTTAAATAATAACAACAAAGTCCAGAGGTGTAGCTCAGTGGCAGAGTATAAGCTTTACATGCATGAGGTCCTGGTCTTAGTTCCCAGCAACACAAAGAGAGAGAAAGAAAGAGAGAGATAAGAGGAGAAGGAAAAGTAGAGGGAAAAAACTAAGAAAACAATAATTTATATAGGGAGCTACTCTCTGCCCTAATCCAGCTTTATAGGCCTATTCTCAAACTTGATACCATCTTCCCAGACAATACTTTTTTAAAATAGGCTAATAGGAGTATAGATTAACATAGTTCCCATCACCATAGATCTATGTCCTATGCACAACTCCCTATAAATGAGCTTAAAATCTACCCTTCCCCCCTCCAAGTCTTTTACTTTGATGCAAGACTCTAAATCCAGCCCAAGTTTTGCCTTGTGTTTCCCTTTCTGTTCTTCTTTCTCAAATTCTCTTTATGAGTGGGATCATCCCATACTCATTGTTCTCTTTCTGGCTTATCTCACTTAACACAAGATGAGTCAAAGAAAATGGATTCATTATTCTTAATAGCTGAGTAGTATTCCATTGTGTACCATGATTTACTCAGTCATTCATCTGTTGTTGAACCTCTAGATTGCTTCCAGGTTTTGGCTATTACAAATTGTGCTGCTATGAACATATATATATACACACATATAAATTTGGATGAGTTTGTTTGACTCCTTAGGATATATCCCTACGAGAGAAATTGTTGGGTCATAAGATAGGTCCATTTCAAGCCTTGTCAGGGCTATCCAGACTGCTCTCCCCATGGGTTGAACCAATTTACATTCCTACCAGCAGTACAGGGGAGTTCCTTTGTCCCCACAACCTCTCCAGCATTTGTTATTGCTATTCTTTCCGATGTATGACATTCTCACAGAGGTGAAGTGGTATTTCATTGTTGTCTTTATTTGCATTTCTCTAACAATCAATGACTTGGATGATTTTTTCATGTTTTGGGGTCCTTTAATCTCTTCTTTGGTGAATACTCTGACCATACCCTCTCCCCATTTTTGGATAGGGTCATTTTTTGTTGTTGTTTCTAACTTTGTTGAGCTCTTATATATTTTAGTTATTAGTCTTTTGTCTGATGTATGGCATGTAAAGATCTCCCATTCTGTAACGGGTCTCTGGATGATGGTTTCTTTTGCTATGCAGAAGCTTTTCAATTTGATGAAGTCTCACTGTTTTTTTGTTTTGTTTTGTTTTGTTTTGTTTTGTTTTGTTTTGTTTTGTTTTGTTTTGTTTTGTTTTAGTCTTCCTTGCAACTGGGTCTGTATCATTAAAGATGCCTATGAAATTTACATAGAAAGGAGTTCCATCAATATTTTCCTCTAAGTATTTGATAGTTTCTGGTCTAACATACAAGTCCTTGATCCATTTGGAGTTTACTTTTATTTCTGGTGATATGTGGTGGTTCAGTTTCATTCTTCTGCAAGTTTCAACCGAATTTTCCCAACACGATTTGTTGAAGAGACTCTCTTTTCCTCATTTTGTAGTTTGGGTTCCCTTATCAAAAATAAAATGACCATAGGTGTGGGGGGTTATTTCTGGGCTCTCAATTCTGCTCCACTTAAATTTGCTCCACTGGGGAGTAGGGTGGTAGCGCAGCAAGTTAAGCTCAGGTGGCACAAAGTACAAGGACTGGTGGAAGGATCCCAGTTCAAGCCCTTGGCTCCCCACCTGCAGAGGAGTCACTTCACAAACAGTGAAGTAGGTCTGCAGGTGTCTAGCTTTCTCTGCCCCTCTCTGTCTTCCCCTCCTCTCTCCATTTCTCTCTGTCCTATCCAACAACTATGACATCACCAACAACAATAATAACTACAACAATAGAAAACCAACAAGGGCAACAAAAGGGAATAAATGAATAAATAAATACTAAAAAAAAATAAACATTCTTCAAAAAAAAAATTGTTCCACTGATCCAGGTTTCTGTTCTGGTACTAAGCAATTTTGATTACAATGGCCTTACAATATAATTTGAAATCTTAGAATGTGATGTCTCCAGTTCTGTTTCTTTTTCTCAAGATTGTTTTGCTGATCCGAGGTATTTTCTGATTCCAGGTAAATGTTTGCAATTGTTGTTCTAGTCTCTTAAAGAAAACTGGTGTGATCTGTTGACCTCAGCCAAATCTCTACTAGTGCTGCCATCCCACTTTATGCTGCTACTGAATTCCTACTGTGAACTGTAACCAGAGATACCAGACTGAGATGTCAACCTCGCAACTCTTCAAACCTGGTGAGATCTTTCCTAACACATGGGACTACCTACATCCACGTTAGATGGTACATCATCTAACAAAGTTACAGACAGTAGACAGGCTTAGGGTACTGGGTACAGGTGTACATGTATCCATAAGCAAGGGAAAATTATATTATATAATTCAAAGTAATAAACTCAATAGTCTTTGGTGACTAGTCTTAACACTAATAAACTTGTCATTCTAGTTGAAGTGCCTAAATAAGGCATCATAAATTCTCTAATCGATTAAACTTAGCCAAAATTAGCTTGACAATCTAGCAGAAAGGTCTAAAGAAGACAGATCCAAAAAAAAAAAAAACTAATTCTGGTTGAGTTCAACAAATGACACTCAATGCTTAAACAAATGGAAGAAAGTCTAATGTCATCAGATAAAGAGAGGGCTACAAAAGTTGAATAAGGGCAAGAGACTGGCTCACTTTAGAATGGCCCTTTTGCAATGAGTACCACCTAGACATGTTTCACTCAAACTGTGTCCAGAGACGCCAGGTCTGGGATATCAACCTTCTAGCTCCAATATTCAGATGAGACCTTTCCTAGCTCACAGGACTTCTGAATTTCAGGTGGCACACTTCCTAATAAAGTTACAGAACCTAGATATAGACCAGGGCCCATGAGATAGGGCACTGCACATGTATCCCTAAGTTAGAGGAAAATACCTTAAACTAAAAGTGTGCAATTGTCTACAATGACTCAGGAAGTGCAGGAAGTAGAAAGACCTAATAAAGACAACATAAGGTACTTAATCAAATATTTTCTACTTAGACCTAGACACCTTCCTCACCTACTTCCTATTTTATTTCCCTCAATCACTTTAATTCTAACCCTGTCAGATAAAGTAAGAAACACAAAAGTTGGATAAAGGCAAGAGACCCGAACACCTTAATGATGGCCCTTTTGGTCACTACCAAGCCACCCCATCATCCAGGGATTCCCAATCAGGGAATCCTGGGACTCCCACATAAATATGATGGGCCTAGAAGTCTAACAGATCCCTCTCTCCACCATCACTGGTCCTCTCTATTAGTAACAACATCATAAACCCTCTTGTGGGTCTCTACAGGACCTTGCCCTCAGTGTAGAACAGTGGTAGAAACTGTCCCACTCTCTGAAGGGAGGCTGGGTCAACATACTCTGCCACTGGAGGTAGATTGGCCCTGATATGAGTACAACCTACAATGTTCCTAGCTACAACCACGGAAAGTGACCTCAGACCATCAGGGAATATGAATGTGAATATGAATATGAATATACATGGACCCTGAGTCAGATTGATGGGGCTTACAGTTAATGGTATTTATATACTTTGTCATATTTGGGAGCTACTCTCTGCCCTGCTCCATCTTTTTAGTCTTAGTCCCAACTCTGACATTACCTTCCCAGTCAATACTTTTATCCCACCTGCATGCTATTTTTAGAGCTTAGGCAAAAATTAGTAAAGTCATAGACCCCTTGGAATATACCTAAAATATGCTTCCTAGCTTCTTCCAACATAAAGATCCCCAATCTCATTTGCTATATTCTTACCTCTAGGTTCCTGACTATTAAACAATTTGTTCAGCTTTATATCTTAAGGTTTTTCAGCCACCAAGTTGCAGATACTACTACGATGCCAAGTTGACTTTCCTGGGCAGACAACCTCACCAATGTGTCCTAGAACCCCATCTCCCCAGAACCTACCCCAGTTAGGAAAGATAGAAACAGGCTGAGAGTATGGATTGACCTGTCAACGCACATGTCTAGTAGAAAAGCAATTACAGGAGCCAGACCTCTCACTTTCTGCACCCCATAAAAATCTTTGGTCCAAACTCCCAGAGAGATAAATAATAGGGACCCTTCCAATGGAGGGGAGGGTATATGGAACTCTGGTGGTGGGAATTGTATGGAATTGTACCCCTCTTATCCCACAATCTTTTCACTCACTATCAGATCACTAATAAAAAATATAGAATGGCCCTTTTGGTAAATATCATACCACCTCATCATCTGGGGCCCTAGTCAGGGAACTTTCAATTCCCACACAAACATGATGGGCCTAGAACTCTAATGGACCCCTCTCTGTACAACCACTGATCACTTCCATCAGGAACCTTATCATAAGCCCTCTTGTGGGCATTCAGAGGACCTTATCCTCACCACAAATCAGCAATGATAGGCATGCCCTAGTCTCCAAAGAGAAGCTCCGGTATCCTGCCCTGCCACTCAAGGAAGACTGGTCCTGAAATGAGTGCAGCCTACAGTGTTCCCAGCTTTGCCATTAGCTGTGAGCTCAGACCAATAGGGACTTAGAGGATACACAGACTCTGGTGCTAACTATAAATATGGGCCCTGGGTTGGGTGGATGGAAGTAAATAGTTAATTTTATCCACAGAATTTTTTTTAAAAATGGAAGCTACTCACTGTCCTAATCCAACTTTCTAGACCTTTACTCTACTCTGACACCATTTTCTCAGTCAATATATCTATCCAACTTCATGCTAACTATCAAACTCAAACAAAACTGCCACAGTTGTGGGCCCCTAGAAACATGCTTAAAATTGACTTCCTAGTTTTCTTCCACCCTATGGTCCCTAATCTCATTTGCTCTGTCCCTACTTTTTGGTTCCTCTTCATTAGCCATTTTGTCTCACTTTATATCCTTCCACCTCTTAGACACCAAGTTTCAGATGCTACCATGATTCCATTCTGATTTCTCTGGGCAGACAACCTCACCAGTGTGTCCTGGAACCTTGCCTCTCCAGAGCTCTAGCCCACTAGGGAAAGATAGAAACAGGCTGGGGGTATAGATCGACCTGTCAGTGCCCATGCCCATCAGAGTAGCAATCACAGAAGCCAGAACTCCTACCTTGTGCACCCCAAAAACAGCCTTGATCCATACTCCCAGTGGGGGAAAAATAATAAAATGAAGATAAGAGGGCTCTCATCTCCAGCTCCATGGGGACCCAGAGGGAGAAGAAGAAAAAGAAAGGGACATTTAAATGTAGTAATAGTGTCATGAATGGCTTGGAGAGGGAGAGAGGACTGGACTGGGAAGAAAAAGGGGGAAATTATGTACAAATGTAGACAGATAGATGTAGAGATGATGGTTGGCCCATGTCTGCAACCTTGGGAGAACTGTGGTGGCTTGCAGTGGGAAGATTGGGGCTTCAGAACTCTGATGGTAGGAACAGTGTGGAATTATACCCCTGTTGACATGTAATTTTGTAAATCAATAATATATCCCTAATAAAATGAGTAAAATAAGAAAATTGGTGGGACCTTGATAAGTATTGCATTAAATTTGTATATGGCTCTTAGTAGAATATTCATTTGACGATGTTAATTCTTCCAACATATGAGCATGGAATATCTTTCCATTTCTTTGTATCTTTTTCTATTTCCTTGAATAGTGACTCATAGTTTTCAGTATACAAGTCTTTCACTTTTTTTTTTCCCTGTCCTTGGCCTGGTGACTGGCTCGGCCATGGGGCCACAGCCAGTGAATAAGGCCAGGGGCTGCTCTCCGAGGACTTCAGCACACCAGGGCAATGCGAGCAAGACTCTAGCCTCAGTGTCTTTCACTTTTTTAATTAGGTCTATTCCTAGACATTTTATTGATTTTGTTGCTATAGTGAATGGGACTTACTTGGGGATATCTTCTTTTCCTGACAGTGTTTGCATAAAGGAATGCCACTGATTTTTGTATGTTAATTTTGTAGCCTAACACCTTACTATATTGCCTGATAATTCCCAGACAATACTTTTAGTCCTCCTGCATGTTAGTTATTGTGCTCAGGCATAATAATTAGTAAAGTCATGGACCCCTTGAAACATACCTAAAATAGACATCCACCCAAAGACCCTTAGTTTCATCTGCTCTATTCTTACCTTTGGATTCCTGTTTATTAAACAACTTGTCCTAATTTATATCTTACCAACTTTCAGATACCAAGTCACAGATGCTACCATGATACTATCCTGAATTCCCTGGGCAGATGACTTCACCAGTGTGTTCTGGAACCTCACCACTCCTGAGCCCTGCCCCACTACAGAAGGACAGAAACATGCTGGGGTGTGGATCCACCTGCCAACATACATGTTCAGCGAAGAAGCAATTACAGAAGCCAGACCTTCTGCCTTCCGAACCCTATAAAGAATTTTGGCCCGTACTCCCAGAGAGGGATAAAGAATAGGGAGGGGACGGGACACAGAACTCTGGTGGTGGGAACCATATGGAATTGTACCCCTATTATCTAATAATATTGTCAATCATTAAATCATTAATAAAAAATAATTGGGTGAGGTCTGGGTGGTGGCCCCGCTGGTTAAGTGAACATGTTACCACAGGCAAGGATCTGGGTTAAAGCCCCACCTGCAGGGGATAGCTTCACAAGAGGTGAAGTATTGCTGCAGGTGTCTCACTTTCTCTTTCTCCCCCTCTGTCTCTGCTTTCCTTATCAATTTCTGTCTCTATCCAATAAAATAACAATAAATAAATGATTTTTAGTAATAATAATAACTGGGATGCTTCCTGTTTTCTCTCTGGTATGAGTTAGTAAAATAGCATCAAGTTCATCTTTTCTAAAAATGTTTGTCAGTTAGATTTCTGACAAGTAAAAAGCGATTTTCCTGACTAAAAAAGCAGCTCAACACACAGATCTCCACACACAGGTCTTCCTTAATTTTCACCCTTCAGTTTATTTTCTTCTCCTACCCCTCATCACAGTCCTTCTTTGGTTTTTTACAGGTTGTCTTTTTAGATCTCTTCTCATTTTATCTGGAAAAGTATAGTTACATTTAACTTTACCTATTTGCAAATCATATCAATGACATTTGAAAACTGCAAAACTTCCCCTAAAGTAATAATTTGAAAACACAATTTTGTGATGAAAGAGCTATATGACTTTTCCAGGAAAAACATACCCAACCAAACTGATATCCCTGGTTTTGAGTTGTTCAATGTTATAAAGAAAAGAACTTGGAGAGAGTAAATGTCGACTGTAAATATGTCACGCAACATCAATGATGGGGCTGGGGTGATAGCATAATGGTTATGCAAAAAAGACTTTCATGCCTGAGGCACCAAAAGGCCCAGGTTTAATCCCCAGCATCATCATAAACCAGAGCTGAGCAGTACACTGGTAAAAAATAATAATAATAAAATTAAAATAAATCCAATAAATTAACTATTAAAATATTTATTGCATTTACAGAAGCAAAATGAATACAAAATAGAAATAACACTGTGAGCTGAAAATGCAGTTATGTTAGATAAGGGAATTTTTATGTCATGAAATATCTACTTTAACATGTAAGTTTGGCCTCAAAGTGAAACCAGCTAACTGTCCTTTGAAATACAATTCTGTTTTCAAATAATGGTATGCTATAAAATATTTTATTTTTGATAACTCTCTATACTATATTTCTGATACCTCAATCAAATTTTGTATTTTCCTTTTGGCTATTTTTAAGTTTTTATTGCCACCAGGGTTATTGCTGGGGCTCATTGCTTGCACTATGAATCCACCACTCCCAGTCACCATTTTTCCAGGTTTTTTTGTTTGTTTGTTTGTTTTTGCTTTTTAATTTGATAGGAAAGAGAGAAAGTGAGAAGTCAGAAGGGTAGAGAGAGGGGAAGAGAGAAAGAGAGATACCTGAAGACCTGCTTCACAGTTTGTAAAGCTTACCCCCTGCAGGTGAGGGAGCAGGCCTTTGTTTTGTTTTGTTTTGTTTTTTATTATTGATTTAATGTTGATTTACAAAATTACAAGACAACAGGGTGTAACTCCACACTATTCCCACCACCAGAGTTCTGAATTCCTAATCCCTCCATTGTAAGCGACAGTAGTTTTCTAAGGTTGCAGATATGTGCTACTATTATTTCTATAATTATCTGTCTATATTTGTATATAATTGCCCATTTTTTAAGGTCCCATCTTCTCTTCCTTTCCAAGTCACACATAAACCTATTACTACATCCAATGTACATCCAATCTATTTTCTCTCTCTAGGTTCTGATGGAGTTGGAGTACAGAATCCTATGGTCATCTTCCCACATCACTTCTCCCCCACTGGAAGTATGGATCAAAATTATTTTTGGGGTGCAGAAGGTGGGAATTTGGGCTTCTGTAATTGCTTCTCTGCTGGACATGGGCATTGGCATATCAATCCATACACCCCAGCCAGAGAGCAGGCCTTTGTAACCAGTCCTTCAGCACCTGTGTACTCAACTGAATGTGCCACCACCCACCTCCTGGTGCCTCCCCCGACTTTTTTTTTTCACAATTCAGTGCTGGGATGACAGTCATTGGGATGACAGCATTTAAGGTTAACTTAAATAAATAAAATTTAGGGGGCCTGGTTGAGCTCACATATTACAGTGCACAAGGACCCGGGTTCAAGTCCCTGGTCCCCACCTGCAGAGGGAAAGCTTTGCAAGTGGTGAAGCGGGTCTGCAAATGTCTCTCTGTCTCTCTCCCTCTCTATCTCCCTTCCTCTTCTCAATTTCTGGCTGTCTCTATCCAATAAATAAGTAAAGATAATAAAAAATGAAATAAATAAAATTTGAATATGAATCTAGTTTATTTACTTATGACAGCATTTCTTGTGTATTCCTACTATCTTTAGTTATTAAAAGAAAAACTAGGGAGTCAGGCGGTAGCACAGCAGGTTAAGCACACGTGGCGCAAAGCACAAGGACCGTTGTAAGGATCCAGGTTCAAGCCCCCGGCTCCCCACCTGCAGGGGAGTCACTTCATAGGCAGTGAAGCAGGTCTGCAGGTGTCTATCTTTCTCTCTCCCTCTCTGTCTTCCCCTCCTCTCTCCACTTCT
Organism: Erinaceus europaeus; assembly: GCF_950295315.1. Lineage (NCBI taxonomy): Eukaryota > Metazoa > Chordata > Mammalia > Eulipotyphla > Erinaceidae > Erinaceus > Erinaceus europaeus. Next base: position 38,954,032 of record NC_080171.1, on the reverse strand, counting down.
CTCTGTCTTATCCAGCAACGATATCAATAACAACAATAATAACAACAATAAAAAACAAGGGCAACATAAGGGAATAAATATAAAAAAGAGAATTTAAAAAAAAGAAAAACTAGAGCCTCACCTGATGAGAAAAATCTGTTTGAAAAAATAATATTCAGAATCATAAGTCACTTTTTAAATATCAGTAGTTCTTCTGCCAGACTTGCTAAACTCTGCAACAGTACAACCTCTACGGGGAGGGTAGCAAATGCCACAGAAATGTCTTCAAGATTCTGGTCAAGCTCTGTCATTCCTTTGTTGACTTCTACTCCCTCTGCTGGCTCCACAGCTCAGTGACCATCCTTAAAACTGCACTGTCAGACCTAGAATGGGACCAGGAGATTCAGAAACAGAGCCCAAATGGTTCATGGATCATGCTCCAATTGACCAAGTTAATGATATGGCCAGCACTGTGATCTTCCCACTACAGTCTATGGGCCTCACAATTATAAATAAATTCTCACAGCTACTCAAGTGTTTGAACACTTACCAGTATCCCTAACCTATGAGTTGGCCTAAAGTAAAAGGATAAACACAAATTTCAAAGTGTATGTCTCCAGCCACCAAATTGCAGATGCTACCATGATGTCACCCTGACCTCCCTGGACAGATGACATCACCACTGTATCCCAGAGACACACCTCTCCAGAGCCCTACCCCACTAGGGTAAGACCTGCCAACATGTATATTCAGAGGAGAAGCAATTACAGAAGCCAGACCTTCTACCTTCTCCATCTCATAAGGACTTTTGGTCCATACTCCCAGAGAGGGAAAAGAAATAGGGAAGCTTCCAATAGAGGGGATGGTACACGGAACTGTGATGTTGGGAACTATGTGGAACTGTACATCTGTTATCTCACAACCTTGTTAATCATTATTCAATCACTAGTTTAAAAAAAGTGTATGTGTTGTAGTCCAGGAGGTGGATATGGCATTGGAGTCTCAAGCATGAAGTCCTGAGTTCAATCCCCATCAACACATGGACCAGACTGATATCTAGTTCTTTCTCTCTCTCTCGCCCCTTATCTTGCTCATTAATAAAATTTAAAAAAAATTTTAAGTATGTCATTGATATTGTTTTCATAATAGCTGACATTTTGACTGAAATAACAAGATTTTTAAAGAAAAAAATGTAACTGAATCTTTTTATACACCAAATAAAAATACTCTGGAAACCATTATACTGAACAAAACAAGCCAGACATAATATATTCAGTCCTGGAAGTCAGGCAGTAGTGCAGCTGATTAAGCACAAGTGGCGCAAAGTGCAAGGATCAGCGTAAGGATCCTGGCTCGAACCCCCGGCTCCCCACCTGCAGGGGAGTCACTTCACAAGCAGTGAAGCAGGTCTGCAGGTGTCCACCTTTCTCTCCCCCTCTCTGTCTTCCCCTCCTCTCTCCATATCTCTCTGTCCTATCCAACAATGACAACATCAATAACTACAACAATAAAACAACAAGGGCAACAAAAGGAAATAAATAAATAAATAAATAAATATTTAAAATATATATCCAGTCCTAAGACTCTACTTGCATGTATTTAAAAGTCTTATTGTAGTAGTGCAGTGGCTAGAGCTTTGGACTTGAAATCAGGAGGTCCCTAGTTCAATACCTGGCATCAAATGTGGCATAATAGTACCCTGCTCCCTCTCTCTCTCTCTCTCTCTCTCTTTCTCTCTCTCTCTCTCCCTCTCTCTCACATTAACAAATAATTTTTTTTTAAAGCCATGATGTGGTGGCTTTGAAGGTGCCATAAACCAGACCTTTATGCCTTCCTTGCATTATCACATTTGATCCTTCTAAATCCACTACTAACAAAGGAAAAACTTGAAGAGGTAAAATAACATGCCTTAGTCATAACTAGGAAGTGGTAATGACAGGGTCAAATCTTGATAGTCTGCTACCAGGATCATATTAATCCAGAGAAACATCTTTATAAAAGTTTCCCTTTTGCTGACAAGTCCACCTTCTCTATATAAAGAGCAGGTCTGAAAGAAGCACTGGTTGGGTGAGGAGGAAGGATTCACTGTCTAGAAAAGGAAATTAAACAGATGTAGCATAACAATATATTTGATGGCAAAAGTCCTAACCAGGAAAGCCCCAGCCTCCCTCATGCGATCTTCCTGACACATTTCCAGTATACACATGTCAACCCATGGCTTTTACCAACTTCACTGTCCTGATCTAAACCATGGATGGCAAGCAGATAGCATCTCATGGGCAATGGGCTAATTGCCAGAAGCTGCTTGGTGTTGGTGCTCAGTGAAAAAGAACTAGATTAGGATTGTGCTTGATTTGTGATGTCTTCCCCACCAGCTGTATATGGAAATACAGTAGTAGGAATGTCAATGCCATTTATTTGTCACCTAATATATTTAATCACTGCTTAATCCTCTTGGATTTTCATTCCTTTATTTAACATGGCTGCACTAAGTATGAGTTCTATACACATATCAAAATAATTAATATCCCAGTACTGAAATGATGAATTCATGATGTCTCACAGAATAATTATTTTTTAAATGCACTTTAAACTGTTATTTTAAAATTTAATTAAAATAATAAGAATACATATATACCAACTTTGGAAATATGACATAATCCTTTACTTTTCAATACACCTAACCACATATTCATGAAAGTATAAAGCTACTCTAAGAAGTATAAATGTTTGATCTAGTGTTGGATTTGCAAAGACGAGTTCCTGAATCCAACCTCCAGCATTGCATGCGCTAGTGTTGAGCCTCTCTCTCATAAGTAAATAAATAAATATTTTTTAAAAGAAATGTAAATGGTACAAAGAAATTTAGGAAGGAACAGAACTAATTTTTGGATAAGTTCTACTCAACCAGCTGCAGCAAGTATAAATGAGTCACAGTGCTCTGCAGAGAGCATAAGTTGCTCTAACCAAGCGAACAAATAATGGTCAGTTAGGAGAATTTCTGTTATACTATCCTGATGCCTTTCTCATGGAATTCAGTTTATCAAGAATCTCTATTAAGCTGGAATTCCATAAATGATGCCCACAATAATGATCATAAGACATTAAAGATCCTAATGTATCTCTGTTACAAAATTAAAAGAGAAAAGCATAATAGAGTATGTTCAGAAAATCATTTTTTATGTCTTCACCTCACTCATATGTCTTTTTGGTTCATTATCTCTATAGTATTGAGGTAATTTTATTGCATTTAATATTAAGATGAAAGACTTGTTCATGAATACTTATAACAGAAACCAAAAATAGCATAGTAGTTGAGAGAAAAGACTTGTTTTGCCACAAAGATGGGCAGTTTAGAGTTAGAATTATAAACGTGTGGCTATCTAGAGCTCAGGCTCTTTGCTTCTGCTCTAGTAATTTATTTTGTGACTTCTAGCTTTAGATTTGCTCATAATTTCAAAGGCAATACTATTCTGCAGGCATACCACTCTGAACAAGCCTGACCTCAGACAAAAACAAAGTAGAGTTGGGCCTAGTTAGTACTTGGAATAACATAGATTTTTATATATTAAAAGCAATGCGAATTCCCTATTTAAAAAATAAAAGCTTCAGACAGAAGTTGAAAGACAAGAACAGAAGGGGAACACAAAGCAGAACTTGGGCTGTAGTTAGTGTATTGAACTAAAGTAAAGGACTCAGGTTGTGGGGGGAAGGGAGAGTGTTCAGGTCCTGTAACATGATGATGGAGGAGGACTTTGGTGGGGGGGTTAAAGTGTTATGTGGAAAACTGTGAAATGTGACACATGTACCAACTACTGTAATCTTACTGTCAACTGTAAACCATTACTTCCTCCAATCAAGAAAAATAAATAAATAAATAAATAAAAAGCTTGTTTTAAAAGAAAATAATATAGATGCTGCATTCTAGACAACACTAATAAAAAGAAAAAGAAGGAACAGCACAAAGATTGGCTTCCTAGTCAATTCACCACCACCACCACCCACTGAAAAGCTCTCTTAAAAAGCCCCTCCTAGTGACCCTAAAATACTTGGATATTGTTGTTTGTATTATTTTACCAGAGCACTGCCTATCTCTGGTTTATGATGGTACCAGGGACTTTGGGAGGGCATATTTGATACTGATGCTTTTATCTATAAGAATTTTTTTTAATGTCAGTTTCTATCCTAATGAAAAGAGAATTCTTGTTACCATTTATAACAAGACAACTGTTCATCACACAGAACAAATGTAACTCAGTAGAAACAACTTTAATCGTTAATAACAACAAAATATATTTGACATTTAAAATGTTATTTTACTCAGCACATGACCAAATCCAAAAATTTTGAGTCTTGCTATTGAGGAAAAATGAATATGGACAACCAACAGTGTTTACCATAAATATACTAGCAGAGCATTCTAAAAACCTAAAGGTTTGATAACTTATTTTCTAACTGCCTAAATAATGAAACTCACTGTGTTTGTTTTTCGTAATTGATACCTTGCTTTAGAAGTGTGTTTTTTAGTTATGACAACTATAGGTTAAGCATTCTGTGAAAAAGTTGTTTTATTTATTGAATAGAGACAGAAATCAAGAGGGGGAAGACAGAGAGAGGGAGAGAGACACCTGCAGCACTATTTCACCACTTGTGGAGAGCTTTCCCCATTCAAATAGGGAGGGTTTAGAGGGTAGTTGTTTTATCATTTTTCTAGTTCTTTTTTTTTGCCTCCAGGGTTATTTCTGGGGCTCGGTGCCTTGCACTATGAATCCAACGCTCCTGGAGGCCATGTTTTCCCTTTTGTTGCACTTGTTTTATCGTTGTTGTGGGTATTATTATTAGTTTTATTGCTGTTGTTGTTGTTCGATAGGACAGGGAGGAGAGGAGAGAAAGATAGACACCTGCAGACCTGCTTCACGAACATTTGTGAAGCGACACCCCTGCCAGTGGGGAGCCAGGAGCTCCAACAGGGATCCTCATGCCGGTCCTTGCGCTTTGTGCCAAGTGCACTTAACCCGCTGCGCTACCGCCTGACCCCCTCCTTTTTCTATTTATTTTTTTTCTTACCAATTTTTTCCTTTGTGTTGCCCTTGTTGTTTATCGTTATTGTTGTTGTTATTGCTATCATTGTTATTGGATAGGACAGAGAGAAATCGAGATAGGAGAGGAAGACAGAGAAGGGAGAGACAGACACCTGCAGACATGCTTCACTGCTTGTGAAGCGACCCCCATGCAGGTGGGGAACCGGGGGCTCAAATTGAGATCCTTATGCTGGTCCTTGTGCTTTGCACCATGTGCGCTTAACCTGCTGTGCTACCGCCTGCCCTCCCTTTTTCTGTTTCTTTTTTTTAAATTACCTTTTGTTGCCCTTGTTTTTTATTATTATTGTAGTTATTATTGATGTCATCTTTGTTGGATAGGAAAGAGAGAAATGGAGAAAGGAGAGGAAGACAGAGAGGGGGAGAGAAAGATAGACACCTGCAGACCTGCTTCACCACTTGTGAAGCGACCCCTCTGCAGGTGGGAGCCTAGTGCTTGAACCCGGATCCTTATGCGGGTCCTTGCGCTTTGCCGCACCTGCGCTTAACCTGCTCACTACCACCCGACACCCCCTTTTTCTAGCCTTGAATGCCAACTCAAAGTCAAATGGCTGCTGCCACCATTTTATTACAATACAAAACATACTTGTACTCTGAACTCTACAGTTGTGAGTTTTTAGAAGTCTCAGTCAAGTCCACCTTATCAATTACTGCCAATCAGTTATACCTGAGAGTACAGGCAGTAAAACATAGCTGCCTGGCTGCACAATGTGATTGGCCTCCACTTTCTTCTTTCTAGTCATAATTATCTTGGATATCCAGAAGATACCTCAGATACCTAAGATTTCATCAATCCAAGGTTGACTTTTTTTTCCATTCTTTTTATTTCAGATACAAAGACACACACACACACACACACACACACAGTGACTGTGCTTTCCTTCAATGCTGTGGCACTCCCATGTGGTGTCAGAGTTCAAACCAAGGAGAAAAATATTGTAAAGTAAGCATGCTGGGTGATCAGTGCTACTGCTCCCTTCTTTTACTAAAGAACATTTGAAATATGATTTTTTAAGATTTATTTTATTTGTTTGAAAGAGGGAGACTGCAGCTCAGCCATATGATACTGGGGGGTTGAAACTGTGACTCTGAGACCTCGTTTGAAAATCTGATTGCTACCACTGTGATATTTCTCTGACCCTGTAAGCCATTGCTTGCTTGCTTTTTAAAAAAAAATTTATTATCTTTTCATTTATTTATTTATTGGATAGAGACAGCCAGAAATTAAGAAGGGGAAGATAGAGAGGGAGACAAAGAGACACCTGCAGCACTGTTTTTACCACTCATAAAGGAAACCCCTGCAGACGGGGACCAGGGACTTGAACATGGGTCCTTGGACATCATAACATGTTAAGCCACTACTTTCATTTATTTTAAATTTATTTTAGTAGCTTTATTTATTTATTGGATATTGACAGCAAGAAATAGAGAGAGAAGGGGGTGACAGAGAGGGAGAGAGACAGAAAGACACCTGCGACACTGCTTCACCACTCGCAAAGCTTTCCCCCAGCAGATGGGGACCAGGGGATCAAACCCAGGTCCTTGTGCATTGTGACATGTGTGCTTAACCAGGTGTGCCACCATCCAGCCCCAAGCCACTACTTTCCACAAGTGTGCAATAAGAAGACTCTTTTTCAGTATCCAATCCAGCATTTGTTACAGCATATCTCAGATTCACTTGTAAATATAATTCATAAGCCACTTTATAAATCCTGACCTTGTTAGGAGATCAATAAGGCTTCAAATTTCATATCTAAATACGTGCAGTGAGACATGCACAACAATGATTAAAAGTGGAAAATAGTGGCTTGGAGAAACTTAAAGGAAAGCCTATAGTTTTCTTCTGCTCTCTTTATGTCTGAAGAAACAGTTAAAAGCAAGCACCAACTTGCCAGCTATGTGGTGATGCATCTCAGAAATGGATCATTCAATCCTAGTCAGGACAGATGAACTGTCCCCATGAGCCCTGTCCAGATTGAATACTAGTAAACTAAATAAATGACTGCTATTATCTTAAGCCACCAAGTTTCAGAACTGTTTCTTTTAGAGCAACAACTGAACTCTAGTTTTCCAAAGCCCTCATGCATAAAAACACTAAACAGAAAAAATGGTAGCATGTATCAAACTGATTGTGTGCTGTACTTTTGTGTCTGTATCATTTATTCTATTTTATATAACAATAAAGATCAAATGAAAAGAGTTTATATAAGCAAAGAAAAGGCAATTAGACAAATTGCTTTAAAATGCCCTCAACCCTAAATAATAAAAATCTTATTATAAATATGTTAGTATTTGGTTCAAAACTCTGTAGAAAGAATTAGGCCCTCAAGCTTTTACAGTTCCATGAAGACCTTCTAAATATAGGAATGTAAAACTGAAATTTATGTCAGTTTGTTAATGGCATCACTTAAAACTATAAGTTAATTAACTAATTAACAACTTAATTAACTCAGCACTTAATTTACTTACTTGAATTCACTTAATTCCCTAGATGTGATTTAGTGAACTTCTGGTGTAACTCCTGACTAACCATGTAAATTGTATGATGTATATTTCTTCAATTTAGAAGATATTTCTTGAAATCAAATGATCTCCTAGGCCTAGAAATTAGTTGGTTTTTTTTTCTCAATAGGGAATATCTCTGAATTTATGGCATGCAGTCATTTTCCCACTCCACCTTTTCTCTTCAAAAAGATAGTCATACTTAGTTTTATTTGTCTATGTGCATCAGGGTAAAAGTCAGAAATTAAGCTAATGCAAGCACATTTCATCATAGTTCATTAATAATTAATTATCCTGTAGTCTTAAAGAATGGTCTCTAAAACAGACAATAATTGAAAAGCACAGTAGAACAGTTGTTACAAAACATTCTTCAATGCCATGTGTCTAATGGGTATGTTTACAGAGCAGTTATATATAGTACTGCTACTCCTTGCATCAGTCATTGAGATTTCACCAGTGGGAAATGAGAAAAGGATGGAAATTTAGTGTTTGGCTATACTTATAGTCCTTTGAGAGAATAACTGTCTGTTGACTATAATAGTGAGATATTTAGGGTTATATTTTACATGTCTGTTTATTTCAGTCTTATTTATAATAATTCATTTTTACTGTATTTTATAAACATCTCAATCTACAGCAGACTGTAATTTTTAAATCTGGTTTCTCACAGATAGTTTAAGAGACACTGACCTACCTGTTCTAAATGCTATGGCAAACAAAAATATAAATAAGAGGGAGCAGGGTGGTAACACAGCATATTAAGTGTAGGTGGCACAAAGCTCAAGGACTGGTGTAAAGATCCGGGTTCAAGACCCGGCTCCCTACCTGCAGGGGAGTCTCTTCACAAGCGGTGAAGCAGGTCTGCAGGTGTCTATCTTTCTCTCCCCCTCTCTGCCTTCCCCTCCTCTCTCCATTTCTCTCTGTCCTATCCAATAACGATGAGCTCAATAACTACAACAATGAAACAACAAGGGCAACAAAAGGGAATAAATATAAAAATATTTTAAATATATATATGTATATATGAAATAGTCTGGCACCCCCAGGGGGTGGCACAGTGGAGAAAAGTGCTGGGCTCTCAAACATGAGGTTCCCAGTTCAATTCCCCACATTGCATATGCCTGAGTGATGCTCGGCTTCTTTCTTTCACTGATTAACAAAGCTTAAAAAAGAAAATAGCTCCTACTTTTATAAAGTTTGCAAATTAGTAAGAAAGTCAGCAGAAGTGACTGAGCAGTGGGGCCCATGCTGTGCATCCATGAGGCTCTGTGTTCATAAAAGCCCATAAAAGCAAAAAAGGAAACACCACATAAAAAAGAAAACAAGTAGAGCATAATGAATGGTGGAACACTGCTTGGATTTCGCTCTTTCATAAAAAGTAAAGTATTTTAAATAGGAAATGTGGGTTGTTGTTATTGCATATTTGAAGCATAAACAGTGAGTTCTAAATACATAGGAGGGTAAGGTCATTGCAAGTAGGAGAGACGGGAGAAGGCTTCAAGAAGGAAGCAATTATAAACAAGGTCTTCCTTGAAGAGCATGTTGACTTTTGAGGAGGAAGAAGTAGAGAGCAATATGCATTTTATTCAGTAAGTAAAGTTAGGTAGTGGGGGATATGGCTGTGTCTCAGGAAAAGCATGCAACTGACCATTTTTTGGTAATATGAGAGCAGAGAGAACATAATAAATCTAGAATGGTGAACCAAAGGGATCCAATTGGAAAAGACTTTTTGAGTATGAAACTAAGGAGTCTCTTTGGATGCTAGTGAAAATTGCTGAGTAGAGAAATGTTTCTAAGCAGAGTTCTTGAAGCTGAGCTTCTAGCTGATGAAATTCAATGAAAAACTAGGGGTTGAGGAGGGAAAAACATTCCAGTCTCTTCAGGTATGATATAACAGACTCATTTTAAAACCATGCACATTGAAATTCTAATCTGTGCACTTTTAAACTTTCAAAAAGAGTGACCAGTAAATCAAAACAGACCAGTAACGACCTATTCCATAAAATACCTGAGTAAATGACTCAGTTGTTAACAGTAATTAAGCATATGAGCTTCAGCAGCAGGTGCAGTATGGAACTGTACCCTGTAATCTTATAATCTTGTAAAGCACTCTTAAATCACTAAGTGAATAAATGAGTTAAAAACAAAAATCACGTGAATTTTTCATTAAGTATGTGTACAACATTCCAGAGCTATTATCTCACATAATTCTCAAAGTGTTAGGTTCTATCACTGTCTTCATCTAACATTATGAGAAATGTGATGCTATAGAAGTACCATGCCCCAGGGTCAGGCGGTAGCACAGTGGGTTAAGTGCATGTGGCGCAAAGCTCAAAAACCAGCATAAGACTCCTGGTTGGATCCCCTGGCTCCCCACCTACAGGGGTTTCACAAGTGGTGAAGCAGGTCTGCAGGTGTCTGCCTTTCTCCCCTTCTCTGTCTCCCCTCCTCTCTCAATTTCTCTCTGTCCTATCCAACAACAGCAGCAATGACAACAATAATAATGACAACAAGGGTAACAACAAGGGCAACAAAATGGGAAAAATGGCCTCCAGGAGCAGTGGATTCGTAGTGCAGGCACTGAACCCCAGCAATAACACTGAAGGCAAATAAATAAATAAATAAATAGAAGTACTATGCCCAGTGTCACCAAGTAAACACTAAGGGCTTGAAATTAAGCCATGTCAATTCATTTCAACCTTATTAGATGAACTTTAAACAATCAGACTTGCAAGGCTTTCCCTACACAGAAAAGGAGGGCCCACTGGAAAATAATACAAAGCTATACCAGCTATCCACCGGAATATTATGAAGCTATCTCAATGAAGATTTAAGATCTTATTGTTTTTCTACTTAAAAGATGAGCTTAAGGGAAGCTGGACGGTAGCACAGCGGGTTAAGCACAGCGGGTTAAGCGGGTAAAGCGCAAGTACCAGCACTGGCTCCCCACCAGCAGGGGGCTGCTTCGCAAGAGGTGAAGCAGGCCTGTAGGTGTCTATCTTTCTCTGTCTTCCCCTCCTCTCTCCATTTCTCTGTCCTATCCAAAACAACAACAGCTATGACAACAATAACCACTATAACAAGGGCAACAAAATGGGATAAAGGGCTTCCAGGAGCAGTGAATTCGTATTCCAGGCACAGAGCCCCAGCAATAACCCTGGAGGCAAAAAAAAAGGGGGGGGGGAGTCAGGTGGTAGCACAGCGGGTTAAGCACACATGGTGCATAGCCCAAAGGCCGGTGTAAGAATCCCGGTTCGAGCCCCGGCTCCTCACTTGCAGTGGAGCCGCTTCACAAGCGGTGAAGCAGTTCTGAAAGTGTCTTTCTCTCCCCCTCTCTCTTCCCCTCCTCTCTCTATTTCTCTCTGCCCTATCCAACGATGACATCAATAACAATAAAACAAGGGCAACAAAAGGGAAAATAAATATAATTTTTAAATAAATAAAATAAAAAGGTGAGTTAAGATGGATTAGTAGGAAGATGACTTTTCTTTAGCAAAGAACTGAATGTATATGTGTATCTATGACCCTTTGTTTATTCTTATTTTGCAAAAGGGCAGCACACAAACTTGTTCTTGTCAATACAACAAAACAAATATATAGCTACCCATTGAGCAAATTTAAATGAATAAGATTGTAAAATCTACTTGGGAGTTTAGATTTGGGAGTATAAGGTGAGAAGCAAACACCATCAAGTGTTATTTATTTACCTAGTTGGAAAGGAGAAGCTAATAGAATAGAATCAAACTACAATATAGCACAGGTCATAAGTATTATCATCATTCCTTAAAAAGTGGACATGTTTGGTCCAGGAGGTGGCACAGTGAATAAGGCTTTGGACTCTCAAGCATAAAGTTCTGAGTTCGATTCCCGGCAGCACATGTACCAGAGTGATGTCTGGTTTGTTCTGTCTCTCCCATCATTTCTCATTAATAAATAAATAAAATCTTAAAGAGAGAGAGAGAGTCGGGCAGTAGTGCAGCAAGTTAAGCACACATGGCGAAAAGTGCAAGGACCAACATAAGCCTCCCGGTTCGAGCCCCCCCCCCCCCACTTGCAGGGGAGTTGCTTCACAATCGGTGAAGCAGGTCTAGTGGTGTCTATCTTTCTCTCTCCCCCTCTGTCTTCCCCTCCTCTTTCCATTTTTCTCTGTCCTATCCAACAACGACAACATCAATAACAACAACAATAATAACTACAACAATAAAACAACACGGGCAACAAAAGAGAATAAATAAATAAATTTTTTTTTAATTTGTTAAAAAATTAAGGAATGAAAACGGAATCCCAAGAAGTGGTGCAGGGAATGAAGTATTGGACTCTAAAGCATTGGGCCCCAACTTCAATCCCAGACATTGCATATACCAGAGTGATATTCTGATACTCTTCCCACCTCCCTCTCATTAAATAAATATGCCTTTAAAACAAAAGATATAAAAACAAGGAGCCTTTAGGACTGTGAGAAACGTC